>NC_138970.1:53217500-54417500 GCF_055761805.1 Camellia sinensis
GATCCAACAAAAATCTCTAACTTCTCAGATCAGATTAACAGCTTTTTTGCACAATGTGTCAACCATAAAATTCCCTTAGCTCTTATTTACATTGCTCGAAACAAGTGATCAATATATTGCACCAAAAGCAACAATTTAGTCAAGAGTAATTGCAAAATTTCTGCAAAAATAGGTGTATCTTCACAAAATAAGTCAAAACACATATTTCATTTAGTTAAAAAAAAAAAAAAAAAAAAAAAAAAAAAAAAAAAGCCAAATGTTTCCTATAGTTGCTCACTCCCAGAAGAATCTATAAATAGTTTGTCAGCAAAGATAAATTCTTGTACCAAAAAAAATTATCTTGAGTAACATGATATTGGCAATTTTAAAATTATGAACCATAATTGTGAGTGTTATGGGTTCTGTACAGGTGTCATATTCTTGTAATTTACAATTTTTTTTTATTTCATATTTTTGTAATTACATTTATTTGCAGTGTATAGCATTATTGAAGCAGCAAATAGAATAATGATGCTAATCGAAATATCATTATTGGAGAGATTAATAGAAAAGAACCTGGAGGGTGAAAGTTGTGACTATAATTAAGAAAGCCAGGGAACCAGTTTCAAGGAGATTGAAGTCAAGATCCAAATGTATACCCATTATCCATGCAACCACCACACATAAGGGAACCTGAAAATTTAACAAGTTAATTTAGTATTTAATTTATATATAATTTGATCTTGGGTTTTATTTACTTAGTTATTTATTAATTTCAAGTCTCACCACAAACATTGAAATTTGAGTTGCTAAACCCAAAGCCACCCCCAGTTAGATATCTTGCATGACAGAGAAAAAAAATAATAAAAAATTAAAAAATTTACTTGTCATATATTCAGAGAGACAAAACTATAAAGATAACATATTAAAAATACATATGTATATTTGTGACACACCAACTTGTTTTTAAAAGCAAATATGACTGATCCAGCATGTTTTGCTATATTCTCCACAATTGGTAGCAATATTACACTGATAAAGCTAACATAAATTCCCCATGGATTTGAAGCAGCCTATTTTCATAAGAAATATTGATATCCATTAATTTAAAATGTTTATGAAATAGTTCTAAATAATATATATAAATAGGTCTGTAAGGAATATTTAATAAGAAGTTTATATATATCAAAACAAAGATGAACAGTGGCCTTGATTGCAATGGCATTCACACTTAATTCCCCTGTTGTCATCATCCAAGAGCAAGTGAGATAAGCTATCTACTAGATACCACTAAATACAAAAGGCTAAGAAGAACTACCGCTGATACAAAAAGCAGGAAGAACAATGCATGATATTATTAAAGAGTGTACAACTACTAGCCATACATTGACACGAGGAGCTGTCAAATTTTCATAAAAAACATAATAGTGTATGTCTTGCACCACACATACACAAAATCAAGAAATAAGAATATCACCCTCATTTTTCATTCCAACTATTAGTTCACCCTCTTCCCCTGCTGCTACCGCTGCATAAAAAAAGAAATGCTATTAAAAACACTAGTCCAAAAAAGGAAAAGAAAACATTTTTAACTTAAAAATAAAATTAATTGATAATGACAGATGGAATTCTCACATGGCGAAGGATTTTTAGGGAAAAAACAGATTGTTTCCACTCCCGGAGCTAGACTAAAATTCCTGTCCCCAAAAGCAAATACATCGTCACCAATAATCCCAAGATCACCTCCTTCTATAGCAGCTTCGGCAGCTTCAAAAACTTCTACATCTGAATTTGATTGAGACCTAGCAACTATCAAGCAACATATAAAACTTTTAACACTGATTTCAAGTCCAAAAAAAAAAAAAAATTGATAATATATGTGAGTCAATACCATTAACGATATCCTTCTGTAACACCAATGTCCGTGCACCAGTAGAAATGTTTTGTTATTATTTGCAATTTTTTAATGGTAAATAGAGGCTTAATTCTTCATGGCTTAATGGTAAATAGAGGCTACAAAAAACGAATGGAATGTTTTAGACAACAATCGACTCTGTATTGAATAATTAAAGAAATGGAAACAAGGAAAGAAATTTATTTAAGAGAGAGACCGTGTCCACACTAACTGGTTTCCCATCCTTTGCAAGCACCTCAACTACTGTTCCAGCTTGATCAGCCTGACACAGACAAACAAAAGGGAAATTTTATTTAATATCAAGGCACCATATACCATTAATTAAAAAGTGAGTTTCTTAGCAAATTTTTGTGTGAAGTAGCCAATCTGCAAATTTTTGTGTGAAGTAGCAACAGACTGATTCTTTCTTTCACATTTTTTTGGCTAGAACAACAACCTAAAACAAGGCCGGCAATCTAGGATCAAAACAAACACAAATTCACCCAGTTGGTGTGTCTACTATTAAGAAATAATTGGAAATAAATAAATAAATAAAAATCCTATGCCAAATGGAAACATTATAAGTTACTGAATGAAGAGTGCAATAACAAACTACAATAGAGATGTGTGAAATATTTTGAGATGAGGAAAACCTGATTTAAAGCGTTTAAAAGAACTTTCTAGAAAACTCCAAATCGTAGGACAACCAAGGTAGGAATTCCAACCCAAGAAAGCACTTTTCCTTTTAGATATCCAATATTATGTGATTTAGCTCTAACCTATGAAAATCAACATTTTGTAACTTACACAAATTGTTTAGAAAAAAGAGAAAACTCCTCAAATATAAATAAAATTTGACAATACAATCCTAATCATGTGGATGAGTTTGAAAAGGTGCAAATCTAGTCATTCTTGAACCAAGCTCCAGTAGTTCAGCACATTCTATAGCCTTAATAACAACATAATCACATCATTAATAAACCTGTGATAAGGGGACAAATTTTTTTTTTTTTTTTAAACATGATAGTTAGGGTGGGGAGGGTCATGGTCAAGGAGAGGGCAATCCCCCATTGTGTGTAGCCCATCAAAATTTAACCAAAAAGAAAAAGAAAGATAACTGCAGATCAGCAAATAACATTACATTTGTAAATTTTTTTGCATATTGGATTTTTAACCGTAGAACTTCATGTGTGAACTAATCGATACAATCACAACAGTTATACAATGCAAGTAAAACTTATGGTATTGCTAATTGCATAAATGAATGGCTAAAAAATGAAAAGAAATAGGAAACCTCCGACAAAAACCCATCAAGTGATAGCCCTCCCATAGTCACAGACTGGGTGAACCGCACACACCTTAGAATCAAGTATCCAATGAGAAAAAAGGTGAAATCCCATTCATTTCAAGAAGATGCCAAGTGAAACAAATTTAACAAATATGTGTAGTATAGTATAGTATAGTATAGCTATCACCAAGAGATTACATTCATCCATCAGGGACTCCTAATGACTTACATCCAAGACTTCTAAAAGCTGTTCAGATTTCTCACAAATCGAGTCACAAAACATTTTGGAATAACTAGTTTGAATTCTCTAAACCAAAAATCAAAATTTATTTAGATCAAAACTCCAACTTAACCTCAATTAAATAATCAATAGCCATTCACAATCAAACAAGTTACAAAAAATGGTTAAGCACGTTACCTTGAGACTAATAAACCCACAAAGGGCCTCGAATTCTGTTAGTGCCAAAGCCATTTCAGGCTTATAATTATCATCCTTGAAGACATCAGGCAGAGTCTTATGCAGAAACCCAGCAAACTCCTTATCAGGATGGGCCTATATCGACAATGCCTTTGAAACTGAAAGTACCTAACACATTCCAATTAATCAAAAATCTATTCAATCACTTTAATACACAGACCATGAAATTCATAATCAAAGCAAAAACATCAGAGTATTTTTACCTTGAACATAAAAGGAAGAGTAACGCCCCATTTCTGAATAACCTTATCGCAAAGAACACCAGGGACTTTGGTAATCCACGAGTTCAAACTCAAACCCACACAGTTTGAACCAATCGACACTATCATTGAAGCTTTGGAGGATGAAAGAGGGTTCGGACTCGTGAGTGCCCATCCAGAACTCGGCGTAAGGCTTGGTTTCATCAACGTCGATCCCAGAATTCAGAGAGAACAGCCTCGCAACACGCGATTGGCGACTAAATCAACCTCAATCGTAGTCCTGCATTGTACATCTTAGTCTCTGCGCCCTCCTCCTTTTACTCATCGAACCATTAGCCTCCATCAACGTCATACAAGAAAAGCCCCTTCCATAGTGCTAGAAGAAACCCCTTTTGTAAACTATGACTATACCATCATCATCAACGAGATATTGAAACCCTAGAAATTTAAGAATTTCTAGAGAAATGACAGAGCTTCTCACGCTAACCCATTGTAGCCGAATAGTTTCTTCCACTTTAAAAATTACTTTTGTCTTTGGTTTAACAATTAAAAAAATTAAAAACTTGGTTGCCCTCCTCTCTCAATTGATGTATATGTCTTTTTTTAATACATATTTCTTTTTTTTGGGTGAATTGACGATAAAAATACATTTCTCATTAAATAGTTTTAAAATATTTAAAATTAATTTTTTTAAAAAATATTTAAAATTATTGGTGACAAAAATATATTCCTCATTAATAATTTTATAATTGGTGACAAATTTTTTTCTCACTAAAAGTCTCAAAATTTTGGCGCCACCCAAAAAACATTAGAGGAAAAATCTTTGGTGACGAAATTTAATTTTTCCTCACCTAAAAGTAAGTATTTATTGACGAAAATAAATTTCGTCACCTATTATTTTTACTTTTTATTATATGTGACAAAATTTTATAATTCGTCACGGATTATTCTTATTTAGTGACAAAATATTTTCTTCATTACTTTTCGTCACCATAGGTTTAGAGAGTTAATTAACTTGTGTTTTGTTTTGAAAGAGAAAGAGAGAGAGAGAGAGAGAGAAATTGATAAACAAAAATAAAAAGGGGAAAAAAGTTAGTTGTCTATTTTTTCCATTACCGATTTTTTCCATTACCGCCCAATATGTCAAAAAATTTCCTCCAAAATTGGTGACAAAATAATTTCTTCCCTAAAAAGTCTCAAAATATTAAAAATTATTAGTGACAAAAATATATTTCTCACCAAATGGTCTTAAAATATTTAAAATCAAGTTTCTCAAAAAACATATATACAAAATTATTGGTGACGAAAATATATTCCTCGCTAATAATTTTATAATTAGTGATAAAAAAAATTTCTCACCAAAAGTCTCAAATTTTGGCGCCAACCAAAAAAAAATTAGTGGGAAAACCTTCGGTGACAAAAGTTAATTTTTCCTCACCTAAAAAGAAATACTTGTTGACGAAAACAAATTTCATCACCTAATATTTTTATTTTTTATTATACGTGACGAAATTTAATAATTCGTCACGGATTATTCTTATTCAGTGAAGAAATTTATTTTCTTCACTACTTTTCGTCACCATAGATTACTTTTGTTGTAAGCAATGATTTCATTAGTGCAGGGTTTTGCAAACCTCTACTCCTCCCGATTAATCAAGTTTTTCAAAACTAGAGGAATTCCTTCCTCATTGTTTTCATTAAAATTCTGAAAACCTTGGTTAATGCAATAAACAAGCGGCACAGAGAAATACTCAGAATCAGCAGTGTTCTCATTCATAAGGTCTAGCTCATCCAGCTCTTCAGTTACAATTGACTCAAAAAAGAAAAAGAAAAATAGGACCTGGACAAGATATTAGCATCCGGGTTATCACCCCCAGGAATACCAGAGTCAGATAGAGAAGAACTGGAATCTGATTCCGGCTCCACAGACTCTGTGAAATCAGATTATGGCTCATCACCCAACTCAAAACTAGACAGGTAGCCCTCCTCTAGCTATCAGATAAGAGATGGTGCTTTAAATGCATCCAAAATGCTACTGGACGGGTTCACACCCGGTTGGTCCCCCATCATGGAGATGGTAAGGTTACCTCTCAAGTTCTCTGAGTCTACCGGAGGATCTGTAAAGAGACATGCCAGTGCTGCCCCTACTCCAAGTTCGCTGTTGTCCGAGTCACTTTCCATGTTTTTTTCAGCGTTAGCACTTGGTTCAGCCTTTTCCTAGACATCACTATCTTGCAACTGTAGATCAAAGAAGATTTTGAAGCCATGAGCACGTTGCTTCGTAGAATTTATCCAGGGCTTAGGAAAGCTGCAAAAGGGGAAATCTTCTCCTTCCTGAACGAAGTGGCCATTCAACGTTTCCCGGATTAGCTTGTGAATAAGCTCATAGTGTTTCCTAGACTGCTTGGCTTTGGCTCTGCTTGCCATCTCTTCTCTTTTCTTGATCCAGTCCTCTTTGGTGGGCTCATATCCTAGACCAAAGGCATGTGGATTATGCAGCACATCGGCCAACATTGTGACGCCTTTTCGGCCACTTCTTCCAAGCCGCATTCCTGGCACATGTTGTAGCTTGTTCATAAAATAGATTGATTGGGCACTGACATACATGCCCTTATTAGCGGCCAAGATGGTTTGCACTACTCAGGCCTCAACCAACGTAAACCCTGAAAGGAATACATCCTCCACGCCATGAACGATCTCTAATACCGGTGTAGTTACCTCTGGCGGGGGGTGAATGGATGAATTCCCAAAAACAATAGCCACCCCTTTCCCGTGAGGGGATTTTAGCATTTGTTGGAGGGTAAAGGAAACTGCTTTCACCAGATGCAACCAGGGTTTCCCTAGCAGTAAGTTGAAAGTGGCTGGCACATCCAGGACATGGAACTCGACATCCTGTTGAGCTAGGCTTACTTGAACTCTAATTTGTACTGTGCCGATAACCTCCCTGCTTGTATTATCATATGCCCGAATCACTTGGGTTGTGGGCACGAAGTCTATTAGTTTAAGGCCGATGGCATAAGCTGTACGGGAAGGACTGACATTGATAGCTGAACCAGTGTCCACCAACACCACTAGTACCCATTTATCTGTGCACTCAACAAATATGTACAGGGATTTGTTGTAAGCTGAGCCTTCTGGCGGCAATTTTTTATCAGAAAAGGTTAGGGTTGGCCCAGCACCACCCAGGAAGACCAATCCCACAAGTTGTTCAAGGGTAGTGTCAATGGACAACTTAGCTTTGTCCATTGCTAATAATATAGCCTGTTGATACACCCGGGAGGCCATAAGAAGACCCTAGATTGAGATGTCGGCTTGGATTTTCTTCAATTACTTCAACACTACCTCTTCCTCGAGCTGCTTCTTTTTCTGTTTCTCAACCTTCCTGTCTTTCCCAGATGCCTCAGCTTGGTCTAAGTGCGGTGGCTTGAAATACCACCCACTTCTTGTCATGTGGTCTATCTCTTCTGCATACCACGTGTTGTCTAGAAGGCATTCTCTCCAGTCTTTGTCGATGTGAGCTAGAAGTAGATCGTCGTCCTCCCACCATTTGTCCGGCTCCATTTGTTTCACTTTCACTTCATAAATTTCGCCCGAAGGGTGTTGGGCCATTACAGCTTTCTGGTTGTCTTCAACCCTCTCTTGTGCAAACTGCTTCAGCGCAACTTCCTGTTCTGTGTCCACAGTACTCACGGTGCCCAGTTCTTGAGCTGAACTTTCCACGTTAATGTTCTTCAGTAATTTTCGCTTTTCATCGGCCATTCTAGCCACTGTAGTAATTCTTGCTCCTTTTTCTTCCAATTTTGTTTTAGTTTCTTCCTCCCTATCGGGTTCATCACTTAACCACCTAGAGTTGTCCGCTGATCCATTCAAATCGAACCAGTCAATCTGCACATCCCCTTGATCTTGTTCGTCAAAGAATTGCAGGTTGTCTAAGTCCTCCTCTAGCTCTGCCAGATTATCCAACCCTTGGCTTGGGCCATCCTGCTAACAACATTGACCTCCATTACAATTGGCAATCCCACCTCCGGCTTGGCTTGATCAATCAACACAATGTAGCAACTTGGATCATACTCTCTCTCAAATAAGTCCTCAGAGCACTCAGGCAACGGACTTGTACTCTCCTCTAAGGCCAACCTCCCTTCTTCTGTAACTGCCACCACTATAAGCTTCGGTTGAAGTGCGTAGGGGTGTACACTGTTCGGATTGGTTCAGTTCTGTGAAAATCCCAGAACCAAACCGATCCTAACGGTTCTGTGATTTTGAGAACCAGACCAGACCGTTACACTTGTAAAACCGGACCAGAACCAAATCGAAAAAACGGTTCGGTTTCAGTTTAGTTTACGGTTCCAAAAATTTCTATTTACAAGAATAAATTGTTAATATTAGCAAAATAATTAATCAAACTAATTACATTTAACTCATGATAAAAACTAATAATATTAAGGCATTACTTAATATTACATATTTATACCATCCTAATATCATTAAAATTATAAAAAACCAATTAATAAAAATAAAACTTGATATTATATATATATATATATATCTTTTAAAATTTAGTTCGGTTCGGTTCGGTTCGAACCACGATTTTTTCATAAAATCCATTAACCGAACCGTTTTTACGGTTCTCATATTTCTTAATCCGAAACCGAACCAATTCTTAATAGAACCGAAC
Source organism: Camellia sinensis (assembly GCF_055761805.1). Taxonomy (NCBI): domain Eukaryota; kingdom Viridiplantae; phylum Streptophyta; class Magnoliopsida; order Ericales; family Theaceae; genus Camellia; species Camellia sinensis. The sequence continues at coordinate 53,226,015 of NC_138970.1, forward strand.
CAAACCGTACGATTCGGTCTGGTTCGGTCCGGATTACCGGTTTGAACGGATTTTTGAACAGCCCTAGAAGTGCGAATGTGTCCATCATGCACAAATCTGTGCTTTCAGGAATGAAGACCGTCGGTCTAGGTAGGTGGGAAGGGGTAACATATACACTGGGGTCGTAGGGTATGGCCAGTGTATGGATTAGGTTTAGATTTTGAGGTAGGGGAACTTGATTGTGGGCTAAGAGAGGGTTTGTGGTCACATTTGGTTTCTGGAGAGGTACGATCACCTTGTTGTCAATGAGGTCTTGAATCTCATGACGTAGTCTAAAGCATTGGTCAGTGTCGTGACCGTGCTGCTGGTGAAACACACGGTACTTTACTGGGTTGTGTTTTGGTGGGAGAGGATCAGGTAGAGGGCGAGGCTCTAATGGCTTGAGGTGCCCCTTTTTTATCAACACTTTCACGGCTTGAGATAAAGGCATGTAAAGTTGGGTAAAGGTCCTCTGGGATCGAGCCGGGTTGTTTGAAGTTTGTCGAGTTGTGTTGGCAAAAGGATTAGCAGTCTTGGTTGTGATGGTAACAACACTCACATCAGACGGCCGCGCAGCTGTTCTACCACTGGTAGTTGCATTGGAACTGCGCACAAAAGGCCTCTCGGCCTGCTCTTTCTCATCTATTATCAGCCCTTATTTCATAGCGTCTTCAATCTGAAGCCCCATCTCATGAAGCTTGGTGAATGTGAACAGAAGTAGGACGATCATCTTCTGCAACAACTTCCCGTGTAGATTGTGGACTACCATCCTTATCTGATCTTTCTCGAAAGGCCGTGTGGTCATCATTGAAGCTTTAGCCCTCCACTTCGTCATAAATTCTAAAAAGCCTTCTTTCAGCCCTTGGCGAGTTGTCTAAAGATCACGGGTTATGACCTCGATTTGTGTGTTGTACGAGTACTGAGCAATAAAGGCCTCGACCCTTTCCACTTAACTCTACTTAATCGAATTCTCCAACTTCGCATACAAGATAGCTGTTATACCAAACAGGGTTCGGCCAAAGAGAGACAGCTTTAGCAATCTGGTCAGGCCCATCAGCTGTAGAATGTCTGAAAACAGTCGAAGATGAACTATAGGGTCTCCGGAGCCATTGAGTCTATCGATATACGGCATTTTGAACCGATCTGGCAATGTTACTGCAGAGTCGGTATACCCGTCTTCTATGTCGAGGATAAAATTAACACCCTGTGCTTGTTTGAAGAGCTTCTCCAGTTTGTTGACCTTAAGCACGGTCGGGTCAATCTCAAACTCAAATGGAGCCTCGGTTTGACACACAAGTGCTTTGGAGGATTGTAGTGGGATCGGCTCTGCCGGATTGCCCTGATTCTCAACATGGACAGTGGCTCCGAGTAATGGGATACCCGTAGAAGGTGCATGAGATACAGAAGCCGCTGCCGGCTATGGTTGTTGTTGTTACAGCCTGTTTATTACCTCAGCCTGATGTGCTGTGACCTTGGCTTGACGAGCAGCATCTTGCTGCATTGTTTCAACTATTTGCTAGAGATGGTGAATTAAGTCCTCCATGTTGACTGGCGGATACTGTGCCATCGGAATTGGCAGGTGATCTCATACTGGACTAGATATAGAAGACTGAGCCTGACTAGATGCAAGTGAAGTGAGGGGTGACTGCTGTAGAAATTGGACTGGCAAACTCTGCCTGACTCTCTTCTATCTAGTAACCAATAAGAGTAAAGTAAACACAGGTTGTCCCCTAACAAGATCTCCAGCTTTGCAAAGCCTTCTGACACGGTTCCAGAGCGCTTAGGGGATATTCGAACTATCTAAAGCTATGATGTTATACTACCTAGCAAAAAGAAAGCAGTAATTAGAAACCGCATAGCATCTCAGCTCAGATGTTAACAACACACAGATGTAATCAAAACTGTAGGACTGCACTCAACACTAAATTATGTCCCCAAAACTGATACCCAACTTGCAACTAATATGCACATTCCTGTACAGTTTCACTATAAAGCACATACCAGTTAAGTGAGAGCCAAAACACCGCTATGAGGGGGGTAGGGTTACCCTGTCCTAGTTTCGTCAGGAACTAGGGTTCACTATTCAAACAAAGCAGTTTCACGCAATCCTATGTTTGGGTAAGCAACCTGTCCTAGTTTGGAACAGTCTCGATGGCTTTCGACATGCAACTAGGCCAAATGGTCAAAAGGGTACCTCAGCAAGACTACCTAATGTACCTCTCGCACCGAACACCGAAAAGTGAAAGGAGGATCAAACGGTACAACGGCAATCCAGATCCAAGGGTTGTGTTCCCATCATGCCAGAGCCTGTGACCGGTTAGCCTTTTGGCAAGCTTTTCGAGCAAGCCTCCGGCAAATCGTCCAGGAATAACAGATGGAAAACACAGTGACTTAAACGCACCAATGCAAATGCAATGCAAAGAAAAATACAAGTGTAGATAAAATCTCATATCATGAATTTCAAGTCAAGTTCTCTAATTTCCCCAACGGAGTCGCCAGAAACTGTTGCTCGACCTTTTCACGCCCCCTTTCGGAAGATGAAATAAGCCCTCCAGTATCGGACTCCCACGGTTCTGAATTTGATTCCACAAGTGCAATGTGAAATAGATAATCACCAAAGAGTCCAAATCTGGCAAATCTTTTAGAAAATCGATTTTGAATCAAATTGCCAAAAATGGACTACTTTGCCAGATACAGAGTTGCCACCTAAATATTTTGTTTTGGGAAAATTTAGAAAACCCATGACTCGTGCCAAAGGCCACGTGTCTGTTATCACCAAGATTGTCTCGGCTCGGGAGCTTAGGTACAAGAGGGGAAGGTCATGAATGAATTGAGCACCCCCGCTCGTCCGATCAAAGATCGGCCTCTACTAATCATGATATGAATCTTATTTACATTATATGCTCTTGTTCCGGTTTATGAGACTAGCATTACTATGTGATGTGCACACACACACACAAGTATAGACTAAATTTGTAAGAATTGGAACATTTGATTCATGTTTGTTTTGAAAAATTGTTTCGAAATATGTACCACTTGAAAAGGTGATCACATATAAACATTACTCAAATTATTCCAATTTAAGAAACCAGACTTCATCCACAGGCATACAAGCAGTTACAGCACTTAAGCAATTAGTCTCATGGCAAGCATGCTAAACATGGCAATAATCACACACATGCGATATGCTAAAGCGAGTAAAGGCTCACCTAGTACTCCAAGCCAAAATAATGATAAAGTTAGAAAGACGCATGGTCCTAACTTATGCAATATGAATAATGCAACACATGAGATATGAAATTACTAGGCTCAGCTACTAATATGGCATATGAATCAATTTGATAACATACGGTCTATGCACGTATTCAAAGAAGAATTTAAACAACACGGCAAGTTAGAATGATGAACCGAGCCTCAGTGCATGCAATACAAGTGGATGCAAACATGGAATATGCTAAACAAAACATGATGTCCCTAAACTAACTATCATAAACTAGTAAATAAAAGAGAGAAAGACGTGGGATTGGAAGACATACACATTATTACATTGCGCTCTCACGAAGGAGAGTCCAAATGAATAAACTAACTAGCTAACTAATTAAGCTAATTATTTCAACAACATATGAATTAACTAACTATTCTAGTTAATTAAAGATTACAACATTACAACTAGTTAACTACTTTAACTAATTAAATAATTACATAATTATAACACAAGTGCAACTAAAAGAAGTAAGTAAGCTAAACAATTAAGTACTAAGCTAACTACTCTGCCTCAAGATGTGAGGGATGTTCATGCGCGTGCTTGGTTTCCACCCAAAAAGGCCACTGTTTTGCTTTCGAAGAGCCTCTGTTGCACAGAGAACACATACGCTGTTGCCCACCTCCAAAACAACTCTACTTTGCTTCATAAGCACACTGCTGAATTTTGCATCAGTGGCCAGCCGGCCAGTGATGGGGGCTTGCCGGCCATCAAAGGTGGCCAACCGACCATGGAAAATGGCCACCCGGCCACTACTGCCCAGTTCACCCTGCTGCAACAGAGAGCAAACAGAGCATGCACAGGGTATTTTCAAGGGTTTGTTTGCACAACTCACCCCTCATTTTCACGAACAAATCAAAGGAGTAGTGAACTTAAGCCACAAATTACCAACTCAAGCAATTTCATTGCATGATGGCTTGTGAATGAAAGTGTGCAAGTTCAATAAGTGCAATGAAATGAGACACTAAAATCCACCTTCCTATCATAGATGATCAAGGGAAGTAGTGACCTTGGAAACTTGAATCATTTCATCACTAATGAGTATGAAATGCCTTAAGTTCCATGTGTTCAATTAATGTCCGATTGAACATAACCAAATTATTATCTTGCACCTTTTAGTCCCCATTTTAATTACTCCTTTTTAATTTACTAGCCATTCTTTAATTCATTATGTCCAATAGTGAATTTAAGTCCTCTAAATGGAAAGGAGGCTCAAACCAAGTGTTGTCTTGGGCATGAAAGAGACATCATACCATTGGTAATGAACCCCCAAAGGGATTAAACCATTAAGTATGATATCTCAATCTCATGCTTAAACAAACAAGTAGTTTGAACCACTTTCAAAGAAAAACAAAAGCCAAGAAAGGAGAGAGGTTGCAGAGATGATTAAGAGTGATAATAAGTATGAAAAACCATAAATAAATGCAATCAACTCAAAGAATATGGTGTCTAAGGCCTAAAACACAAAACCCATGAAGACAATTACACAAGCATGCAAAACAAAGCTCAAATGCAACTATCAAACGAAAATAGTGCTAAAAAAGTCTAAAATAAGTCCTAAAACATGCTGGAATTAAGACAAAAAGATCTAGATTAATAAGCTAAAATATGGCACAAGCTAGGCTAGTAAGCAAGACACAAGGAGGGGAGGCTAACCCCTCCAAATTTGGACTTCAAAACATGATTTTGGCCACTGAAAAAGCTCTAAAAAATAGTGTTTAAAAGCTCAGAAAAAGATAGTAAAAGGATGGAAAACACAAGAGTAAAGACCTTCAAAACAAGGTACAAAGAAGGGTGAACTACCCTTCAACCTTCAATGGCCTTAAAAATCAAGTTTCAGCCTAAAAATATAGAAGTTTTACAGCCCAGAAACAATTGAAAAATTGCAAGAAAAAGAGTAGACACAACAAGCAAAGAGGTAATGCCTTATACCTTTGAAAAGGAAAACCAATTCCAAGCAAACAACAACCTCAAGAGCTCCAACAAGCCTCAAAGACACCTCAGCTCAAATATGAAGAGATTTGGTTAAAGGTGTATAGGAAAAGGTTGAGAGTATATAGGCTAAAGTGTAGAAATTTGCTAGAAAGAGAGAATTGTAGAGAGATAAAAAAATTTTGATCTCAAAATTTTCTAACCTTAAAACATGAGAGGGAGGCCTCCTATATATAGAAAACATGAATTCCTCTCAAGAATACCCAACCTTATACGTGGGGGCAGATGCATGCATTTGTGCAAACAGCTAGCACAACTGTCATAAAATATCTATAAAAGAGACTAGTGGCCAGCAGCCAAGAAGTGATGGCCAGCAGCCCAAAAAGGTGGCTAATAGGCCACCAGAAGCTGCAGGCTTGAAGAACCAAAGGCTTAGTCCAAAACTGAGGCAACAAGGGTGCAAGGTTTGAAAGGCACAAAACTGTGGCATTCTGCTGAGGACTTCGAACACTTGACGAGCAAATAAACTCATCATTAGGTGTACATACAATGGCGTCCAAGTCGTAAAGGCCGTCAAAAATGGGGTGTCTAAATGACTCCAGCAGCGTTGTCTACACTATAGAGCCAAGAACATTAAAAGCAATAAAGGTGTCAGGGTACAATGCTTGGATGCGGGCAAGAATGGGAGTAGCTTCGAAGGAGACCCAATAACTTAGAAAATAAATTTTCCCCAAAGATGGAGAGGACTCTCTCGCAGCACTACCAATTTCAATTACTGGAGGAAGACTAGCAGTGCGACCAAAGGTCTGAGGGCAACGCACCTCCCTTGAAGATGATTGCCCAACAACATTGGAATGAGTAGATGTTGGGTGGCAACTGGGCGAACTGACTTTGCGAGAAAGGGCAAAGCTGCTTGCGCCGCAATGTCGCTCCGAAAAGAGGTCATCCATAGGGTAGTCCTTAACATTCAGCTCTGGCACAATAGTGGTGTCCATGCCCACATAAAAGTCTCATGATCCCCCAAGATTAGCTGGCACCTCAAGGAAATGAGTGGGGTACAGATCAGCGAGTTGTTCAGAAGTTGTTAGGACAATTGGGTCAAAAACATCAGCAACAGCAGTGATACCATGAGTGGCCAGATTGATAGTTACCTCCATGAGTTGGAACAAATTTGGAGGGCCTACAGCAGGAACAGCCGCTAAATCTACACCTTCCTCAGCAACTTGAACATTAGGAAGTGAGGTCTGCGAAACTAATGGAGACTCTGTGGACTATGAAGAACCCCCAGATGCAACTCCCAAGGAGGTGGTGCAACTTCTAGTGTCTCTCTTACGCCACGCTCCTCTCTCGAAGTCTCTGGAACAAAATCATCTACGTCGACGGAGGAACGGTCAGAATGAACAGAATTAGCAAGGTTTGGAGGTTCTGCACCCTCAGCAACTATACCACCCGTTGCAGCTTCCACAGCAGGCAGGACTTGTTCATTTTCAGCAAGGGAGCTATCACAACCTCCTTCCATGTCTACAACCTAGCATCTGGCTCAAACTTAGCAACTGGCTCAGCCTCAATAGTTGGTTTAGCCTCAGCACTTGGTTCTTTTTCAATGTCTGGAAGTATCATTCTACGAGTTCTGAGTCTTGTGACCCTTGAAGCAATGGGAAGATCATCATCGTCGTCGTCGTCGTTTGAATTTGAGAAAATTTCGATGGCAATAGAAGAACCTCTAAGGCCCGAAAGTGGTATAGCCAATGGGCCCTGAAAAACAAAAAGATCATGTGATTACTAAAGTAAATATACAAAGCCCAAGGAAGTATGAAAAATGTAGAATATTTTCTACGTATGGATACCTTTTGGAGTCTTTTCTTACTTGGTGAGGCACAGGCCTCAATAACTGATGCCGCTGTCTCCTGGACTGCTCTCAAGTGGGAGTGGGTCATACGCACTGATATACCGATTTGGAAAGGAGCAACTTGGAGAGGTCGGACAGACGTTGCCCCAAACGGATGAGGCTCCTCTACTGCAAGCAAGGACAAAAGCTTAAAACGGCAAAATACGCTAGTCTGTTTCCCCTGACTAGAGGGGAGACAAAGGGATAAGTCAAGTTGCGGAATAGGTTCCACTGCAGGAATGACTGGGTCACTATTGCGAAAGTTAAAAAAAGAGTTGAGGTTGCAGTGCCAAAATAACCTGTTGTTATGGGTGAAGTTGCTTTCTCTTCCAAGTGAGGGCAACTCCATAAGGCCTAAGCCCTCCACAAGTAGGGCAGTATAATCACGAGTAAACTGCTGGAAGCTCTGATGAAAATCTACCTGAGGTAGAGGGGCTTGTGGGACACCCTGATCCATATCAAACTGTCTAAGGACCCAGTCCGGTCGATGGATGATGCTGGATATGCCCTCCTCGTTCCATACGGGCAAAAACCCAGGGCGTATCATAGCAGCGATAAGAAGGGAGTTGGCCTGGACGCTGTCAAGAGAAAAATCAACATGACAAGCCTCAGAAAAATAGAACGGAAAAATAGAGATGCCTGGAAGAAGCTGGGTAAAAGTGCGAAACACGCATTCCTCCATACGGTCAATATAGTCCACGAAAGGTTTGTTGGTGCCAACACTAGACCACCTAGAGATGTGAGGGAGCGAATGGCGCACTTTTCTTGTGATGGGTCGTCCCTCTACATCTAGGACAGGACAACCCTCTACGTCAAGGACCTCATCGGTAAAAAAGGGCTCATGCTTTTTGGGGGCAGGGCCCATAGCGGAGAACCTCTCGTAGAAGAAAGCGGTCAAGAATTGAGTATGAACAAAGCTCCATACATCATAGTGGCCCATGGATCTCTCCATGTCCGGGTGAATGAGGTCCAGACGGAAGTACAGATTCCCTAAGAAGAGAAGAGCCAAAGGGATCTGACTGTCGCTATAAAGTCTAAAAACAAGGGGGAACACCAAGGGATTGATGCTCTCAATAGGGTTGCTAGGAAGAACAAAAAAAAGAGCTGAAATAACTAACAAAGGTAGTCAAGTACAAGTTACCGCGGTACCCCGGCCCAATTATGGACTTGCGACTGTCTTCGGTAATATCACCCACAACTGGTTGCATGTCCATGAAAAAATGTTTCAGCCAGGAGAGGTAGGTGGTCTTGTCCCTCTTAGGCCTCTTTTAAAGCAATTCCCCAATCCTAAGATTGTACCAAGAGCCATACTTTCGTGTCTCCCGAAAAGCACCTTGGAGAGTAGTAACAACAGTCTATTCCGCAACAGTCAAAGATACGGGATCAAAGAGGTAGCACCCACGGGTACTCAAGCGAAGGAGAACAGCAACATCTTCAGGAGTCGGGGTTATCTCCCCCCAAGCCAAGACGAATGTGTGAGTGTCGTGGCTGCAGTGGGAAATAATCGTGTCAGTATTGGTCTGAACCTTGTGCATGGACAACTCCCTTGAAATCAAAATGGCGTTGAAGAGGCGAACGTCCTCAAGCGCTACTCGAAACCATCATCCGCAATGATATCATCAACCCAAAGAGACCAGCTCGCTAAAGGGCCCAAGTGAGTGCAGTAATAGATGTACGAGTGGAGAAAATCACCGCGCTCTACACAAAACTGCAACACAGAGATTGGGTTCACCATGTCGGCGTCATCTAGAAAGGCCTCACCAAAAGGGAGTAGAAGCTCTTCTAGAGGAGGGGCATCAGGAACAAAGGAATCAACAGCCTTCCAAAACAGGTCAACAAGCCCCCCAAAGTATGGGACCCTCCTCCACTCAGTACTGGATAGGACAGCTCTGTCGATTAAAAACCTGGTGGCAACCATGAAAAAGATTAAAGAAAGAGAAGAAAACTTTAGAAGGTAGGGGCTAGAGAAAGAAGAAGACAAGGAGACAAGAAAGTGTGTTGTGGTGGAAGTGGGGGACCAGTGGACCCAAGAGGCACTATTTATAGAGAAAGCAGCAAAAAAGGCACCAACACTCCTCCCTACGCCCATCATGACTGTCAGTCAAAAGGCACCTTTTCATAGCCATTATGACTCTGCAAAAAAACAACGTAACTCTTGACCTAACCGACACAACTTCTGACCCAATCGACGTAACCCCTAGGTTACTTGCTGACGTCATGCACGCGCGGGAAACAAGGAGAGTGTCCCCCACACGCGTAAGGGGCAAATGTAGATGGTCATAAATTAAACCCCTCAAATTAAGTATGGGCCTAAGTGCTAAGGTCGCCCTTCTGAGGTGGCTAGGATTGGAAAAGGAGCATGGGCTAAAGCCCAAGGGAAGTGGGCCAACAGTGGACCAAAGCAGGACAGACTCGCTTAGGGTCCAAATGGACTCCACGAAGGAAAATGTCTAAGTCAAGTTACTGAGGCAACACATGCAGCGGTCAAGTTACAAAGGCACTTTGCCTCATCCGCTGCCCTCTGAAATTGCTAAGGGAAAGAGAAAGCCGAAGTAACTAAGTTACAGAGACAGCACTTGCGACGACCAAGTTGCAGAGGCACTTTATCATAGCGCTACCATTCCAAGTATTATCGGTACCACAGCCATCTGGAGTCGCTAAGGGAAAAAGAAAACTAGCAACTAAGTTGCAGAGGTAGTACTTGCAGCACCCAAGTTGCAGAGATGTTTTGTCGGCACTGTCGTTTCTAATATTGTCAGTTCTACCATTTGAACTTGTCGCGGGAAACAACTACCGCAGCAACCACAGCCGCTGCAACTAACATGCGGAGGGAACATCCTGATGAGGTGATAGCAGCCTTTGGGAGAAGCTTTCCCTCTGTACGTAGAGGCTAACGCTTGGTACTGATAGCAGGCCCCAAAGTTCATTAACTTGGCTATCATGACCTAAACCTGCCCCTATGGTCATGTTTGTTTGGGTGGACATGAGTTTGGGATTGGACTAATAGTCCAATAAAATTATTAATCCGATATTTGGTTACACAATTGAAGTACGGACTAATTATTTTAAACTTGACTATTAGTTAAGATAGGATACATAATCTAACAGATTGGTAGTCATAGGACTATTAGTCATGGGAATGCTAATCCAGTCCGCCCAAACAAACATGGCCTATAGGTTTAGCATCGTAACTGGCTAGTAATTCTTGGATTACCAAAGACCTCTTAACATAATAATGTATAATTAGGGGCTGCGGAAACAAAAACATAAAATATACATAGTCCATCGTGCTGTGAAGACATACATGGAACTTTTATAAACATACGAGTGACGTCAAAGACATAATATTTACACGTCACTTCATGTACATAAAAATAGAAAAACTTGTTCATGGAGCAAAAGGAACAAAGTCTTATATTTTCATAATATTATAACCATTAAACTTGACTTTAACCAGAACCTCCTCGAGAGGCACAAAGGTTATCTGACAAAAACTGAGACGCCAGGTCCTCAACTCTGAGCCTAGTCATGTGCCTGATCACCTACATACATAATATAAATAGTCAGCGGAAGCGTAGTGAATAATAATAGAGTAAAAAGGTAGATGAATGATGTCCCATATTAAGTTCGTATATAGGATAAATTCATATTCATATTCTTGTTTGAGTCATTGATAGAAATTAGAATTCATGCTTGATCATACATGTTCTATCCGTTAGCACTAACAAATCATATACAGAGCATCATAGATTTTATTTGTCAGTTCCACAAAGGAACCTCCGGTCGAGTACAGATAACTTGCCAGTTCCATAAAGGAACCTTCGAATTAGGAACAGATAACTTGTCAATTCCATAAAAGAACCCCCAGCCAGGTACAGATAACTTGTCAGTTCCATAAGCAACCTCCGGTCTGGGAACAGATAGCGTACTTGAATCACAGCATAAATACCACAAATATGTGTCAGAGTTGGACAATCATTCATATTACAAAACATAGCATTTCATAGAACATATTTTATTCCATATATAGAAAATAATTTAACTCGAACATAGCTTTACTAAGTTATTACTCACAGATAACAGATGGCTCCAAGTAAACGAACAGAGTAGGCAATTCAGATCTCTTATGGTGCGTGAGAGGGTGATTTATGCTCCGGCGTTGGGCCGAGGTATAAAGCGAACAGGTTGAGGGCCCAGCAGAGCATTGGGCCGAGATGATCGACTGTTCACCCGGAGATGGGCTACCAGAACTTGGGCCGGGCAGAGTTTGGACTGTGTGCTGCCCCGAACCGTGCAGAAGATGCTCGGCCAGGAAGTGACCGGTCAGACCGGGATGCTCGGTCCGAGGATTGTCGAGACCAGACAGACCGAGAGGCAGGCGCTCGGAAAGGCACGGTCAGCCGAGGTAGTTGACTGACCGGCGAGAAGACCGACCAAAGGAGGAGCCCGGGCTAAGCTTTGCCGAGATGCCGCCTAGCCCGGTCCTTCATTCTGTTATCCGGTCAGGCGCTTAAGGTATGAAGCATGGTATGACCGAGGTAGGGCAGCTCGGCTGCCGAGCTCCAGCTATGCTGGCAGGCAGTTGAGAGCAGGTGATGAACGGCATGGTTTATGCTGACAGATGGGATAGCAGAGCCACGTGTCAGGAGATGACAGGGAGTGGATATGGGGCACAGAAGGTATATAAGCATGTCTGCGCCCCCCATACGGACACACGAACACTCTGTAAGGATTTCTTACACTCAAACACTCTCTCCCTTCTCTCTATCCATCCTAAGGTGTGTGCTAACTTGACCGTCGGAGGGTTTTTCCGGCCACACACCGCCGGGTAGCTCACCATTATTTGTTCACAGGTGATCGGACATCGACGGAGCTCGGAAGAAAGGAACATGGGCACGCCGGAATATTTGCTCCCCGTACAATTGGCGCCGTCTGTGGGAATCTAGACAGACAAAACCTTGTCTTCCAGGTTCATCTGATCGCCTTCCATGGCGAACAACGACGAGTTCCCGTTGTCCGCCATCGATGGAGCCACCCCGGAGTATACCCGAAGGAGAGAGGGACCACCTGCCGTCCATCCAATGGCTGACTTGGGGACGCCCACTGGAGGATAGTCAGGTGACGCGCGGGATAAGCGCGGAAGGAGTCATGGGCATTCACGGAGTCCAGACGGTCATCGGCGGAGAGATTCACACGCCAGGCGATTGGAAAGCAAGTTAAGGGACCAAGACGCTGTCATCAGGCGGATGGCGGCGGAGATGGAGGATCTTAAACGGCATGTCAAAGGGAAAGGTGTAGCTGGAGTGGGTGACCACAGTGAGCGCACCCTATCCCGCCGTTCAGGCGGACAGAGCCAACGACATACTCAGTCCATATCTATCACCAGAAGTTACCAGGTTGGTGATTCCGACGTGCGTGCAGAAAAGTCCAGCGCGCAAGACAGCACCTACAAACCCTCACGTCCGGCGACGACGTCGAGGTATTCTTATTCAGCTCAGTCAGAGGACTTACGGGCAGTATTAAGGGAGCGGGCTCGCCGGCGCGAAGCTCAGAGAATACCAGCTTTTCAGCGGCTCTCCTATGGGGTTCATGCCAGCGAGGAGGTCGGAATGCCTCCACCCCGCCAAACAGTGACAGCATTTGAAGATACAGACCTGGCCAGGCTGAGTGCCACCCCTTTTTCCCTGGAAATAGAAACAACGCCGCTTCCGGCAGGCTTCCACCAGCCTAAGTTCACGCTCTACGACGGCAAAACCGATCCTTACATGCATGTGAGCCACTTCCGTCAGGTCATGGCCGGACATAGGCGGAATGACGGACTTATGTGCCTAATCTTCCCGTCCAGTTTAGGTGAGCTGGGCTTAAAGTGGTTTGAGAGGTTGCCGGAAGGGAGCATACAACGGTGGCATCAGTTGGCCGAAGCGTTTGTTACGCGCTTCAAAACCAACACAAAAACACCAAAGGAAGTCGATCACTTGTTAAGTGTCAAGATGGAACCGTGCGACACACTGAAGGCGTACAATTCAAGGTACTGGGAAACCTTCAACGAGATCTTAGACTGCCCGGTCAACCTTGCTATCACGCAATATAAGCGCGGTCTCCCGGTCGGACATAGACTGCGGGACTCGCTTACCATGCACCAACCGACCTCCATGGGCCAGCTCATGCAGCGCATCAATGAGCACATCCGAGTAGAGGATGATGCGGCGGCTTCCACCGTGAAGGCCACTCCGGTCGGAACAGACAAGAAGACAGCAGGTAAAGTGCACGCAGTTGGGCAAGAGTCCAGCCGCTCAAATGACCGAGCAGAGGAATCAGACCGAGGTTCAAATCGTAAAAATCGGGGTAGAGGACGTCGGAATGACCGGGATGACTACCCCCGTGATGACGTTGAGGACGCAAACAGGAGAATGAAGGCAAGGACTGGCATAACCACGGTCTTCAAGATTCCAATCTATCGCATACTTAGCGAAATCCGAGACGAGGAGTATGTCCGGTTTCCTGCTAAGTTGGGCGATGGACAAAAGGGGTACAATCCGCGGTATCGTTGTACGTTTCACCGGGAGAGGGGCCACCGGACTGAGGATTGTTTGCCTTTGCGACAACATTTGGAGGAATTGGTTGCGGCCGGGCATCTGGACCTTTACATTGATGGCGGCGTGAAACCAAATCAGGCTCCAGCCGATCCCAGGGGACAGGATGACCGAGATGCGCCACCACAAGGAGTTATTAATGTCATCCACGGTATCGTTGAACCGGAGCGCGTTTGTGAACTCCGGGGCATGATCAAGAAGGCAGAGCATATGAGGGAAGTTTTGTCAGTGCAACCTGCCATCAAGAGGGGGAAGACAGAGGAGAAAGACGTGATCAGTTTCACCTCAAGGGATTTAGAGCGTATCCAGACGCCGCAGAACGATGCTCTTGTCGTAACACTACGCGTCAAAGAATTTGATGTTAGACGAATCTTGATCGATCAGGGAAGCTCGGTCGAGATCATGTATTATGATGCGTTCAAACAGCTCAAACTTCGTGAGACAGACTTGGCACCGGCCACTTCGCCACTGGTTGGATTTAACTCGCAGCCGGAGTGGCCATTGGGAAAGATTATCCTGCCGGTCAAAGCGGGATCCGTGGTCAAGCAAGTGGAGTTTTGGGTGCTACAAGTGCCTTCAACATACAACCTTATCCTTGGAAGAGGATGGCTTCACGCCATGCAAGCCGTAGCATCGACCTACCACCAGGTGATGAGATTCCCCTCGGCTATGGGGGCAATCGAGGAGATTTGGGGTGATCAGGTCATGTCCAAGCAGTGCTTCGTGGCGGTCAACGGGAGCCGGGCTGCCAAAGGATTCGTTCAAATGATCGAGGGACCGGAGGACCAGAGTGTCTTGGATGATGTTGGCACCAAAGCAGAAGACAAGGCAGTTGAAGAATTGGTTGAGGTGCGGATTGATGCCGAGCAGCCGGACAGATTCTTCTTGCTCGGTTCAAGTCTCTCGGCCATGGAGAGAACCGAGATAATTGAGTTTTTGATGGCAAATATCGAAGTCTTTGCATGGTCGCCCTACGACATGCCCGGCCTTGACCCAAGTTTTATCTGCCATCACCTCAATGTCTTCCCTGGCGCAAAGCCAGTCATCCAGCGAGCAAGGAGGTCGGCGCTGCATCACGCCGAGGTAGTAGCAGAGGAGGTAAAAAACTTGCTTGAAGCACGAGCAATACAGGAAGTGCACTACCCTCGGTGGATTTCCAACACGGTAGTGGTGCCTAAGAAGAATGGAAAGTGGCGAGTTTGTGTTGACTACAAGACAGTCAACCGAGCTTGTCCAAAAGACAGCTTCCCTTTGCCGCGCATTGACCAGCTAGTGGATTTGACGGCTGGACACAATCGGCTCAGTTTCTTGGATGCGTACCGCGGCTACCACCAGATTGCCATGCATGGGCCTGACCAAGAGATCACCTCTTTCACGACTCCAAGGGGACTCTTCTGCTATCGAGTTATGCCCTTTGGTTTGAAAAACGCCGGGGCAACCTTTCAGAGGATGGTGACCAAAATGTTTGCTCCTTTGCTCGGTCGGACAATGGAGGCTTACATCGACGATATGGTGGTAAAGAGCCGACATGAGGCAAGCCATTTGTCCGACTTAACCGCGATGTTCACCATTCTGAAGAAGTACAAGCTGCGCTTGAACGCCTCGAAGTGTGCCTTTGGTGTGGGATCCGGGAAATTTTTGGGATTCTTAGTCACGAACCGAGGCATCGAAGCAGACCCTACTCAGATTAGAGCCGTGCAAGAGTTGAAGCAGCCTAGCTCGGCTAAGGACGTGCAGCATCTGGCCGGGATGGCCGCCGCGCTTAATCGATTTATAAGCCGGTCATCAGATCGCTGCCGCCCTTTCTTTCAAGCATTGAAGTCAAAGTTCTCATGGGATGACGAGTGTGACCGAGCTCTGGCCGAGCTCAAAGATTATTTGTCTTCTCCGCCGCTGTTGGTTACACCAGAGCCCGGTGAGGAACTCTACCTTTACCTTGCCGTCTCCCAGCACGCATTAAGTGCGGTGTTAGTCCGGGCTGAAGGAATCAAGCACCTCCCAATTTTTTACGTAAGTAAGACCTTGCTGCCGGCTGAGACGAGGTACTTGCCGCTGGAAAAGCTTGCGTTGGCACTGATGATGGCTTCGAGGAAATTGGCACATTATTTTCACGCCCATACCATCGTCGTACTGACCGAGTTCCCCCTCAAGGCCTTGTTTGAGCGCGCAGACTTTTCAGGCCGAATTTTAAAATGGGCGGTCGAGCTGGGACAGTTCGATGTGAAGTTCCAGCCACGCACCGCGATCAAAGCCCAAACCTTGGCCGATTTTGTTGCCGAGTTCTCACCTGGCACTCATCCGGTATGCCCGGTCGACATTGCCGAGGCAGATGATGAGACGCAGACAATGCCAACCGAGGCACAACCAGCTGCCGAAGGTCGCGCCGCGGAGTTAGCGCGCGCCATCGAAGTTCCCTCAGTTTGCACGGTAATACCTCCCGGTGCTGCGATGACAGAGTTGTGTATCACCAACCCATCCACTCTGTCCGGTACCGCATCATCAAGGGGGGAAGGAATGGTTCCTCACCGTTCAGAACTTGGTGATTCGCCTACGGACTTGGGCATTCTGAACCAACTTGCTGAGTCCGGTGCCGAATCCTCAAGGGGGGAAGGAATGGTTCCACACAGCTCAGAACTTGATGATTCGCCTACGGACTTGGGCATTCTGAACCAACTTGCTGAGTCCGGTGCCGAATCCTCAAGGGGGGAAGGAATGGTTCCAGGCAGCTCAGAACCTGCGGCCGGCTTCACACCGCAACCTGGTGTTTCGCCTACGAACTTGGGCATTACGGACCAACTTGCTGAGTCCGGTGTCGAATCACCAAGGGGCACTGACTTTGAACCGGTCAACACCAAACTTGACACCGCACAGCCGAGCAGTTGTGATCCCATTGCCCTTCGCAACTCTCAGGACCCATCTGACTGCTGGAAGCTTTTCGTGGGGGACATGTGGAAGCTTTTTGTTGATGGAGCGTCCAACCGTCATGGTGCCGGCCTTGGTATCGTTCTTATATCCCCGGACGGCCTAACCATTGAGCATTCTATCACACTTGGCTTCCCGGCGTCTAACAACGAGGCTGAATACGAGGCGCTTCTTGCTGGGCTCAAGAGCGCAATTCAAATGAAGGCTGCCGAGCTTCTGGTATATAGTGATTCCCAGCTTATGGTTAACCAAGTTTCAGGGATTTATGAAGCAAAGGACGACAGGATGGCGAAGTACCAAGCTCTGGTCAGAGACCATATCAAGCAGTTTGAGGCAATCAGAGTCCAACGGATTGATCGAGAAGAAAACAGCCGGGCTGATGAACTCGCCGGCCTCGCTTCCATGATCGATAGTACGTCTCCAAACCCTCTGTTGATTGACTTTCTTCCGCGCCCGAGCATTGAAAACGCCGGGCAGACGGCTGTACTCTGCGCCGAGCTAGGTCCTTCATGGATGGACCCCTTGATCTTGTTCCTCCGAGACCGGATTCTTCCAGCGGCCAAGAAAGAAGCACACAAAATCTGGGTGAAGTCAGAGCGGTTTTGGCTCTCTCCATCAGGGGCGTTGTATAAGAAGTCCTTTACCGGTCCGTATCTCAAGTGCGTGCACCCGAACAGTGTGGAGGCCTTCTTGTTTGAAATTCATGAAGGCATTTGTGGCAGCCACATCGGGGGCAGGTCCTTGGCATACCGAGCTATTTCGCAGGGATACTGGTGGCCGTGCATGCAGGCTGACGCGCAAAAATATGTCCGCAAGTGCGAGAAATGCCAGAAATTCGCCCATCAGATCCACCAGCCTGCCAGGGAACTTCTTCCCCTCACCAGTCCTTGGCCTTTCGCCATGTGGGGGCTAGATATAGTGGGACCATTGCCAACAGCACCGGGCAACCGAAAATTCTTCATCGCGGCCACAGATTACTTCACAAAGTGGGTTGAAGCTGAGCCCTTGGCAACCATCAAAGAAAAAGACGTGAAGCGATTTGTCTGGCAGAACATTGTCACGCGATTTGGCGTCCCCAAGATTTTGATCTCTGACAACGGCACCCAGTTTGACGGTCGCCTATTTAGAGGATTTTGTGAAGATCTGAAGATAGAATTCTACAACTCCACCCCGGCCTACCCGCAGTCCAATGGTCAAGCCGAAGCATCAAACAAGACTATATTGGATGGGTTGAAGAAACGGTTGGAAAAGGCTAAGGGCAAGTGGGCTGAAGAATTACCGAGCGTCCTTTGGGCATACCGAACAACCCCGCGACGTTCGACCGGGGAAACTCCATTTGCTTTGGCTTATGGCATGGAGGCGGTCATACCCTTGGAAGTTGAAATGCCCACCCTCAGAACTGAGAGTTTTGAGCCCGAGCTAAATGCCGAGGCTATTGCCTTGGAGTTGGATCTAGCGGAAGAGCGCCGGGAGAAAGCCCTCATCCATGTTGCCGCTTACCAACAAGAGCTCTCCAAGAAGTATAACAAGACAGTGCACCCCAGACCGTTCAAAGTTGGGGATTGGGTTTTGAGGAAGATTCTGGGCAACACCCTGGTGCCAGGAGAAGGCAAACTAGGGGCAAATTGGGAAGGACCCTACAAGATCACTGGTCTGGCAGGCAAGGGGGCTTACCACTTGGAGGATCTAGAGGGAAGAGCCATACCCCGGCCATGGAATGCGGCCAACTTGAAATTGTATTATTTTTAAGCTTTTTACTTTCCTCTTTTTGTAAAGCAATTTTTTGGCTTGAAAAGCAGAATGTAATTCTTTTTGTCAAATTATAGAAGTCATTTTGCATTAGCACTTGGATTGTTCTTTCAATGTTTAAAACCGAGATGATTTGCTCCGGTTGGAAGAGTTGGTGTTCTGTCCAGCTTAGGATTCCCAACCGAGATGGTGTACTCCGGCTGGAAGAGTTGGTGTTCTGTCCAACTTTGGATCCCCAACCGAGATGATGTATTCCGGTTGGAAGAGTTGGTGATTTGTCCAACTTAAAATTCCCAACCGAGATGGTGTATTCCGGTTGGAAGAGTTAGTGTTTTGTCCAACTTAGGATCCCCAACCGAGATGATGTACTCCGGTTGGAAGAGTTGGTGATTTGTCCAACTTAAAATTCCCAACCGAGATGGTGTATTCCGGTTGGAAGAGTTGGTGTTTTGTCCAACTTAGGATCCCTAACCGAGATGATGTACTCCGGTTGGAAGAGTTGGTGATTTGTCCAACTTAAAATTCCCAACTGAGATGGTGTATTCCGGTTGGAAGAGTAGTTGTTCTGTCCAACTTGGGATTCCCAACCGTGATGAAGTACTCCGGTTGGAAGAGTTGGCGTCTTGTCCAACATGGTATCTTGTCCAAACTTAGCAACAACCGAGATGGGTATTTCGGTGCATGAATTTGTTTTGTTTTGCTCAAGTGCTTCGACCATGTTATGGACTCCGGTCGACCAAGTGTTCAAATGATAAGTCATACCGAGATAGTTTGCTAAAGACGAAATTAATTACTACCGGGCAAACACTTGGCGAAAATTCAAAATTTTTCATTGATAAAGAAATTCATTACAAGAGGTGGGGACAGAGCCCGGTTACATCTAAAGTATTGAAAGCAAAAATGCAAAGAAAAGAGAACTAAATCAGGGGGGATAGATTGGTGAATTCATCCTCGGCAGTCTCAAGGTTGGTGGTTGGGCTCGCTTCTTGGGCACCGGGCTCAACTTGACCGGGCTGCACTTCCACTACGGCGTCTTCAGCCTCCGAATCTGTCTCATCACTCCCTTCTTCAAGCCCCTCCTCGGCCTCCGCTTGAAGCGCACTGAATACATCATTTGCATATGGCACGAGGTAGACCGGTAGTGAAGCTTTGGGAGGATTGGCAAAAACGTCGGTGTCAGAGCCCTGGCCGAGCTGTTCGCAAGCGGATTTCCAGCCAGCCTTGAAGTATATGTCTTGTGTTGCAAAGACTTGCTTCTTGTAATTCATCTCGGCCTCGTTGAAACCCGCATTGTTGGCAGCCCGGCAAGCCTTCTTCTTCGCCTTCTTCAAAGTGTCAACCTCGGCCTGGAGCTCGGTTTGTTTTTTCTCGGCTGCATTCAGTTGACCGAGCAGCCTATTATTGTCATGGTTGGCCATCTCGAGAGAAGCTTTAGCCCGGCCGAGCTCGGCTTGAAGGCTTTCAACATGGCTGGCAGTGTCGTTGGCTTTCTGCCTAAGCCGGTGGATGCGCTCCAAGACCAAATGTTGCTTTTGAATGGCCTGCACAAAGAAGCAAAGTACATCAGAAAGGGGACCGAGCAAGAAGGACCGAGCAAACACTTGTTAAATGTTAAAAAGAACGCCGACTTACCCTGGCCATCGACTTCACGGAAGATTTTACCAGCCGGGTGTCAGGGACGTGGTCACTGCCTACCACGTCGCCCGGTAGGAGAAACGCTTTAGAGAGATCGAAGGCAAGCAAATGTTCTTTGTCTGCCTTGATCGATGCAGTCGCCGGGATGTCCTGCCCCCGGTGCTTCAGCTGAGGACGCCAAGCGGGCACGGGAGCCGGAGTTTCAGCAGGATGTTCGGTTGTCAGCTCGGTGACAAGCTCGGCGGAGGGATCTGCCCTTGGTCTTTTTCCAGCCCGGCGCGCTTCTCTGGCGGATTGCACGGCAGCTGGAGCTGGAGAAGCAAGGGCTACGACGGCTGCACTCGATTGACCGGCAGCCGGGGAACGGGTGGTGACGCTCGGTATCTCGGCTAAGGTCGCGGTTAGAAGGTTTTTGATCCGAGATCTTTTGGCCATTTCTTGCTCGTCGGTTAACCGGATTAATGGGACGTCTGGTAGGGTTGGATCTGGAGGTGGCGAAGGAGCTCTGAGGAAGTCAGTTACTCTACTCCGGCGCGGAGCAGAATATCTGTAAGTCGGTGTGTAGCCGAGCAAGTCGTTGCAGTCTCAGTGACGGTACCTAAGCACGGCCCGAATTGCCTCGACGTTGGGGAATTGGTAGTTGGCTTGCAAGGCTTGGATAGCTGCAAAAGAAACAGGGAAACCGATTAGTAAAACTAAAGAATAAAGTTAACCGAGCAAGTTTGAGTGGCTTACATGAAGAACCGAAGTCCTTGCTTATGAACCAGCCCGGCACCTCGGCTGTTTCGTAGTTGCCGGACACCCAGAAGAAATCATCATCGTGCATATCTTTGTCCGGGGTGCCGGTTACGATTTTTTCCTTGCCCGGTCTTATTTTCAAGTAGTAAGCCAGGCCGTCACCGGTGTGGCCCATTGTGTACTGCCTTAATATCTCGGCTAGGCCTAAGTTGGTGCCTAGCCGTTGGTTCAATTCGTGTACGCCGTTGATTATTCTATATGTGTTGGTGGACACCTGTGTGGGTGCCAGCCCGGTTCGACGGAGGAACTCGGTTATGAGAGGGTTGAGTGGGAAACGAAGACCCCCTTCAACGATGGATAGCACGGTGAAGGGGCATTCCTCCCTACCCCAAGGCGTGGTCTCTTCTTCGGCCAGCTCGAGATGGACGTCGGCTGGGACGCCGTAGTCCTCTCTGAAAGCGGCTAGCGCGGCCGGAGTATCCACAAGGAAGCGGAACTTCCCCATTTGTGGCCGACTTACTATAGCCCGGTTGATGGGTTGGGCACGGTGATAAATTGTTGCAGCTCGGTCCTGAGAGGTTCAGGAATGACAGGGGTCCCCTTGGACTCTGCAGGAAAAGGATGGTAAGTGTAAGTGTGGGGTTTCGCTAAGAGAGCTAGACTTCAGCTCGGTCGGTAAGGGGGCCAAACTACCTCGGTTGTCTGATTAAGGAGCTCGGTCGCCCAAGCAGACCTGATGTTAGCCCGGTTAAGCGACCAAGTCCTTTGGTTATCTCGGTTTTTGCCATGATTGGAACAAACACGTTGTTTGCCCGGTTTGGCTAACTTTTCGGATCAAAAGAAGGCCCAGAGCCCGGTTCACCCCAGTTCTTCGATGTTCTTCAAGAAGACGAAGAACACCAAGAACAGTGGGAGGTTTAGGACGTTTTCTATGGTCTAAGCCCTAAAAGCTACGTTTTTGGGTCCTAATGTGTGCAAAATAAGAGCAAATAGCAACATAGGAGAGATTAGGTATCTTACCTGTGAAGGGCTGAAGGTGTTCTTCCCAAACACGAAAAATGGGAGGATGGCAGTCGAGCTTGGGCTTGAGAATCGACAGAGATGGAGGCAGCAGTAGGGAAAAAATGGAACGATGGAGGGCAAGTTTGTACAGGCGAAAGAGACCGCCCAAATTTAAAATCTGACAAGAACGGCGGGTTGCTTCTCGATAACCAATGGGAGCACGCCACGTGTCCCCATTTATGGCTTTGGCAGGACTGAAGTGACGGGTTGAAAAGACGAAGAGCCAACCGAGCTACTTTCAATTAGAATAGGTCAGCCGAGGAATATAACCGGTCAAATCTGCAGACGATTACGTCAACTAGCTCGGTCGAGTCTTGGCATCTTGACGACCGGGGAAACGTTATCTCGGACGAGGTGAATAATCCCAGTCACGCTTCCGCGGACGGAATTAAGGGGCAATTGAGAGGGTGATTTATGCTCCGGCGTTGGGCCGAGGTATAAAGCGAACAGGTTGAGGGCCCAGCAGAGCATTGGGCCGAGATGATCGACTGTTCACCCGGAGATGGGCTACCAGAACTTGGGCCGGGCAGAGTTTGGACTGTGTGCTGCCCCGAACCGTGCAGAAGATGCTCGGCCAGGAAGTGACCGGTCAGACCGGGATGCTCGGTCCGAGGATTGTCGAGACCAGACAGACCGAGAGGCAGGCGCTCGGAAAGGCACGGTCAGCCGAGGTAGTTGACTGACCGGCGAGAAGACCGACCAAAGGAGGAGCCCGGGCTAAGCTTTGCCGAGATGCCGCCTAGCCCGGTCCTTCATTCTGTTATCCGATCAGGCGCTTAAGGTATGAAGCATGGTATGACCGAGGTAGGGCAGCTCGGCTGCCGAGCTCCAGCTATGCTGGCAGGCAGTTGAGAGCAGGTGATGAACGGCATGGTTTATGCTGACAGATGGGATAGCAGAGCCACGTGTCAGGAGATGACAGGGAGTGGATATGGGGCACAGAAGGTATATAAGCATGTCTGCGCCCCCCATACGGACACACGAACACTCTGTAAGGATTTCTTACACTCAAACACTCTCTCCCTTCTCTCTATCCATCCTAAGGTGTGTGCTAACTTGACCGTCGGAGGGTTTTTCCGGCCACACACCGCCGGGTAGCTCACCATTATTTGTTCACAGGTGATCGGACATCGACGGAGCTCGGAAGAAAGGAACACGGGCACGCCGGAATATTTGCTCCCCGTACAGTGCGTGACCTACAAGGATACAGAACGAATACGTACTGAATTACACACCCAGAATTATTAACTTAGTTCTTTCTTGCCTTGGTATGTTTCTACTTCTTTATCCTCATTAAGATGTCTTAATCTTGGCCTAGGAATGCCTAGGATGCAATGAGGATGCCAAAATGCACTTGAAAACACTTAACAAAATTTGTTGAAAACAGGGTCCTCGCTCGAGCATAACTTCCTACGCTCGAGCAGACATGCAAAATGTGAGTGGTCGCTAGAGTGCAAGATCTGTCGCTCGAGTGGTTTGTA
Organism: Camellia sinensis; assembly: GCF_055761805.1. NCBI lineage: Eukaryota > Viridiplantae > Streptophyta > Magnoliopsida > Ericales > Theaceae > Camellia > Camellia sinensis. The sequence continues at coordinate 53,249,295 of NC_138970.1, forward strand.
AACTTTTGCAAAAGTGCTGGTTACTTGATTTTTTTGCTCAGCACTCGCTCGAGCATGACAGACATGCCCTCATTCGAGCGCAACTTTTGCCGCTCGAGCGGCCTACAAAACATAAGAACTTCTGGGAGCATGCATTTCACGCTCTAGCAAACTTCTGGTTGCTCGAGTGAAAGTGCACGCACTTAGAGTGGTTGCTTGAGCGTGTATTCCTTCGCTCGAGCAGAGGGTATGAATTCTGGGTTTTCCAGATTCGCCTTCAAGCTTCCAAACTCAATTTCAAAGCATCAAAACACATTCTATTGGGCTCAAAACTTGAGAAAACATGTATAAACTCATAATATATCATGAATTGAAACCATTTCACGAAATCAAGCCCAAAAGCATTGACAATTATCCAAATCAAGCTTGAAATTCAATATAAAAATCATACATGAATTAATATGTTTTTATTCTTCCAAAACATTATCAATTGAGATAAAAATGTATGAAATGTGATGAAATCTCAAACAAAGCCATAATCAATGCATGCATGTGAGGATTCTTTGTAAACATTTTCAAAACTTCATGAATTGTGCATGCATGTGCATGATTTAATGCAAATTCCTTCTTTTCTAGCTCTTAAACTCAATTCTCAAGCTAAACACTTAAACCTCTTATATTCATAAACTCATCAACTCAAAAGCAACACCAAAGGCTTAATTTTTTACCTTAAACCTTGAATTCACAGATGTAAAGGCTCAAACTTCTAAATATTCTTCAAATCTTCAACAATTTCTAGCAATCCTTTTTTCTCTAGGTTTTGATCCCAATTTCTCTCCTCCTCTCTCTTTCACATGTTTTGGAGCTTGAAGGTGAGAAAATGAGGGTGCAAAAATGAACTAGTGGGGTCATATTAGCCTTGTATAGGCTTAATTAAGAGTTGGTTAATTAATTGACGTTAATTATTTTAATTTAATCATTCCGAATCAAATTTCAATTAAATCTACCATAAAATTCTAAAAATTCTAATTAGCATGTAAATCAAGTCAATTTCTGAGTCGAATGCCGATAAGGCCTTCAATTCGCAAACCAAAACGAAAACATAAATAGATCTTCCTACATTAAACAAATATAAACACAAATAATGTAATGCACATGTAATTAACTCAGGATTTCTTCATAATTACTTGTTAGGCATACTTAAGCATAGATTAACGTTAATCATGGGTCGAGATTGTTACATTGGCGCTGAAAACAGGCCCCAAGACTTACTGGTTACCCAAAGATACCAGTTTACCGTGGCGATTCCGCGAAAATGGGAGCCGGGTAGCCCGAGTGTAAGGGACTCCCTTTCTATTACCCAGGTCATGGACCTGCCTTAGTTGCACAGGCAGGACTAAGGAAGCCCCCTTGGGCTTGGTACTAAGGCACAACATGACTGATAGTAGGCTTTGTTGTGGCCTTCGCCCTGGAAAGCTAGGGGAGTTTGTGGTTGGGTGGCTAAGGGTGAAGGTTTCGCTGAGGTGAACATGAACATAGCCAATAGCAGGCTAATGGAGTCCTGAGAATGCATGTACTGGCTAAATAGAACTGAGAAGACAGGTGCAGTAGCAAGGTTTACTGCTGCAAGTGCACTTGCTAAGGTTCGAGTTGAGAAGGCAAGTGCAGCGGCAAACACTCCCATCGTAGCTGCACTTGCTAAGGGTCAAAAGGAAGTTGTAGCGCCAAACACTCCCGTCGCAGCTACACTTGCTGAGGTTCAAAAAGGTAGTTGTGGAGGCAAACATATAGTACACAATACATGCAGAGGGCTACGTGGCACCTTCAACCTGGTGGCTCAAGGTAGAATATTCTGTGTGATTTTTAGGGACACATGTCTTCTTTCTATTTGGCCACTTGGTGTCCTCTTGGTACCAAAGAAAAGCCTATAAATAGGACTCATTTCCCAAGGTCCAAGAAGATGAATTTTGAGAATTTGGGAGGAGATGCTGCCCATTTGTGCATTGCCATTCATTTTTGCTTGAGCTGCCTGCTTCGCCCTTACCTAACTACTCAGTCTTTCTGCCATTGTTGAACCATTAACATAGTTTTGGCTCTCTAATCATCTTCCTAACCTTGAACCCCCTACAGATTGTTCACATCATCAAATTGCTAACCGTTCAAAAAATATTTGTAAGGGTAGAAATATTCATAAAATAATTTAAATATGAAAATTAGGATTTGATAGATCAAATGTTCAAATAATAGGATTTATTGGAATACAAGAATATCTTATCAACTAATTGAGATACAAACTCTTAAAAAAGAAATTTTTAATAAATCTCCCTTTTTTTAAATCTCAAGTAATATTAGTGTAATTTACCCTTGTTAATTTTGTCAATTTCTTGCTTAGTACTGTAAGTCTATGCTTCATCATCTTCCTAAGGGTATAGGGATAAAATTAATAAAATGGACTTTAAATAATAGGTCTCATAAATATGAGTTTTGTAAACCGGTTAATCCACTTTATATTCTTTTAATCCTTGTCCATGTCCTAACACATCCTAACGAAAATGACCAAAACACCCCCCGGTATCATTGGTTCAACCCATTTCTTTTGTTGCAATGCCATATATTGATGGTTAACAACATATATGGTGCTATTTCTACCAACCATGTTTTTTACGACTATGACATATGGTAGTTGTTTGCCCATTATAATCTGTTTTCTATTAGAAGACTACTTTTGTTGATCAATTAAGGTTTCGTTTGACATGCCAATGTTTTAGTTTAAAAATTAAAAAAAATATTAAAAAAATTTATAATTTATATCAAAAATTTGAAGAATTAAGGGTAAATTATACTGACAATTCCTGTGGTTTAGTTTATCCCATCATCTTTTGAAAATTATATCTCCTTCCTGAGATTTAAATTTTCATTATAGATTCTCTCTTCAGCAATTTAATTTTTTTAAATACCAATTTTGTCCTCATTGGGTAAATTACATTGACACCCCTCATATTTTAGAAATTACAATCCTCTCCCTAAGGTTTAAAGTAGCATTACCAATTGCCCTCTTAGTTAGTATTAGTTAGAAAAAAAAATTCATTGAAAAAAAAATTAATTGAAAAAAAAATTTGTTAGTAAAGTTTTTAAATTTCTGTTTAAAAACCAGCGTAAGCTCATTTTTTGAATTTATTTATTTTTCCTCAAATTTGCAAACTGAGACAACCATTTATAAACTAAAAAAATTATCAAACAAGTTTTTATAACAGTTTTTAAAATTTTTGTAAATATAAATTGAAAACTAAAAATGAAATGGTTATCAAACAGGCTTGATAGTAAAAATATCGTAAAATTAACAAATAATTAAATAAGTTACCAACGTAAGAAATGACTTATCAAAATATTCTTAGGTTATATATGGTTTTGATTTTAAGAAATTTTTTTAAAAAATTAAAAATTAATTTGGTTAAGAAATAAAAAATAAAAAATAAATATCATTTTTATATAATTTTTATCTTTCAAGTGGTTAGAAATAATTTTTTTAAATTAAATTGAAACAGCCATACGTATGTATGTAACCTACCCAAAAGTTAAAATGATAATTATTTTTTACCCTTATATGATAATTATTTTTTATTTTTTATTTCTTAACCAAATTAATTTTTAATTTTTTTAAAAAAAATTCTAAAATTCAAACCATACATAACCTAAGAATCTTTTGATAAGTCATTTCTTACGTTGGTAACTTATTTAATTATTTGTTAATTTTGTAACATTTTTACCATCAAGCCTGTTTGGTAACCATTTTGTTTTTAGTTTTCATTTTATATTTACAAAAATTTTAAAAACTATCATAAAAATTTGTTTGATAATTTTTTTTAGTTTATAAATGATTGTCTCAGTTTGTAAATTTGAGAAAAAAACATAAATTCAAAAAATGAGCTTACGTAAGTTTTTAAACAGAAATTTAAAAACTTTACTAACAAAAAATTTTTTCAATTAATTTTTTTTGCAATTAATTTTTTTTTCAATTAATTTTTTTTCCAACTAATACTAACCAATGAGGCAATTGGTTATGCTACTTTAAACCTTAGGGAGGGGATTGCAATTTCTAAAATGTGAAGGGTGTCAATATAATTTACCCAATGAGGGCAAAATTGGTATTTAAAAAAATTAAATTGCTAAAGGGAAAATCTGTAATGAAACTTTAAATCTTAGAGGGGAGATGTAATTTTCAAAAGGTGAGGGGAGAAACTGTAATAAACATAAATCTCAAAGGGTGTCAGTGTAATTTACCCAAAAATTAAAAAGTCACTCCAAACATATTAATTTTTTACCTCATATTTTAATAAAAAAAAAAATTACTGACATAACCTATCCCAAACTATGCTTAAAAGACAGTGTTAGCCGTATTTAATTTTCTACCTAATAGACACTGCTACACATATCATTTCTACCAATTAAATCCATTACAGCATCTTGTATTCCATCAATCCAATATCCTTCTATAGGTCAACTCATTCCTTTTGTCTTCATTCAATTTTAATGGCTTTAGGCCTAGTAACCAGCTATTGATCCTGTCGTAATGATGTTTTATCTCTACTTATTCTTCACAAATTGTTTCGTTTAGATGTAGAAAGTGTGAATTTTCTCTTAATGTTTAGTTGAGTAACACTAGTTTGGCTAAGGAAAGATATATTTTTGAAGTGATACAGTCGAAATGGTACACTGAAATACACCGATACTGATATGTATCATATCAATAATAAAAACTGAATTTCACATTTCAAAAAAGCGTGACTTTTTACAATCTTGGTGTGAAAGTTCACAATTCAAATATCAAAACTTTTCAAACTATGAAATTTTACAATTTTTAGTTTGAAACTAATAAATCTCACTCTTTGGAGTCTAGAAACTATAAAATTTCATATTTAAAATAATTTTTAAAAGTGTGAAATTCATGCTTACGAACTCAAAAAAATATTATATATATGTTGTTACAAATGGTTTTTGAAAAATTTGGATAACAGAATTTTTCAACAACTTTGGTCTATTTTTTAAGTAGGATCCATGCGTCAAATTTCACGGGTCTAAGTGGTAATGCGTTCTATTACGCATTGTGATTCACGTGATATATTTGGTTGCTCAAAACCATTATTGGGTGAATGGAAAATTGAAGCCAAAGTGTGCTCCATGGAAATAGAGTTTTGGTGAAAATTCCTTAAGATTTGTATAATGGTTTGTCCTACATTGCAATGTTTTAAAAACTGGACCGGTGAGCGAACCGGAAAAGGGATCGGGTGGACGGTCACCGGTTCAACCATCGGGTTGAACCGGAATCAAACCGTGACGTAATAAATATATTAAAATTATATTTAAATAAAAATATAAGTAATAAAATTATAAATTAAAAATATTAAATTATCTTAAATATTTATTCTAATATTTTTTTTACTGAAAAATATAATAATATATTTTAAAATATTATAAATTTCAATTTTAGAAGATGAAATCAAATATTTAATATTCCCTCCATATGATTTTAATTCAAATAATTTGATTGAAATGAGAGAAAAATTTTGGAGGGATATCAAAATTTCAATATTCCCTCCAATTCATTTGATTGAATCCCACATTGATTTCTTACACTACTACAAAAATAGTTAAAGATCACACTTTGACAAAAAAAAAAGATCTCACTTTTATTGGAAGTGTGATAAAAAAAATTAGATTGATATTTTAATCACACTTAATTTGATTGAGTGTGATAATATTTATTTTTTATGTCACTTTTCAATTTAGTGTGATTATATATATATATTTTTAATCACACCTTCTAATTAAAGTGCGATTATATATACACTACTACTTTTTAATCACACTTTTTAAACAAGTGTGATTATATATATATATTTTAATCACACATTCTAATTAAAGTGTGATTATTTATATATTTTTTAATCACACCTTCTAATTAAAGTGTGATTATATATACACTACTACTTTTTAATCACACTTTTTAAACAAGTGTGATTATATATATATTTTTTAATCACACATTCTAATTAAAGTGTGATTATTTATATATTTTTTAATCACACCTTCTAATTAAAGTGTGATTATATATACACTACTACTTTTTAATCACACTTTTTAAACAAGTGTGATTATATATATATTTTTTAATCACACATTCTAATTAAAGTGTGATTATTTATATATTTTTTAATCGCACCTTCTAATTAAAGTGTGATTATATATACACTACTACTTTTTAATCACACTTTTTAAACAAGTGTGATTATATATATATATATATATATATATATATATTTTTAATCACACATTCTAATTAAAGTGTGATTATTTATATATTTTTTAATCACACCTTCTAATTAAAGTGTGATTATATATACACTACTACTTTTTAATCACACTTTTAAATAGGTGTGATTATATATATATTTTTTAACCACACATTCTAATTAAAGTGTGATTATTTATATATTTTTTAATCACACCTTCTAATTAAAGTGTGATTATATATACACTACTACTTTTTAATCACACTTTTTAAATAAGTGTGATTAGATATATATATTTTTTTAATCACACATTTTAATTAAAGTGTGATTATATATACATTACTACTTTTTAATCACACTTTTTAAATAAGTATAATTATATATATATATATATATATATATATATATATTTAATCACACTCCCCAAATAGGTGTGATTATATAAAATATTTCAATTTGATTTTTATATAAAATATACAATTCCCAAATCCGCGCCTCTATTCTACCCATGAATGATAGAGACGACTCACTACTAGAAAATGAGGCGTTAGACACGGAACTTTTTCATCCATTTTTTCATCTTCCTATCTCTCTGTCTCTGTCTCTCTTCTCTTTCTCTCTCACTCATCACTCTTCTCTGTCTGTCTCTCTCTTTCTCTCTGTGTCTCTGTCTCTCTTATTTTTCTCTCTCTCTCACTCGTCACTTTTCTCTATCTGTCTGTCTGTCTCTCTCTCTCTTTCTCTCTTTCTCTCTGTGTCTCTCGTTCATCTCTCTTCTGTCTATCTCTCTCATCTCTCTTCTCTCTCTGTCTTTCTTCTCTTTATCTCTCTCGCTCATCTTTCTCTGTCTCTCTCTCGTTTATCTATTTTCGCTCTTTTTTTTTCTCTCTCTCTTTGTCTATATCTTTTTACCCATTTTTTCATCTTCCTCTCTCTCTTCTCTTTCTCTCTCTCACTCATCACTCTTTTCTTTCTGTCTATCTGTCTCTCTCTTTCTCTCTGTGTCTCTCACTCATCTATCTCTTCTCTCATCCCTTTTCTCTCTCTATCTCTTCGCTCATCTCTCTTCTCTCTATCTCTCTCATCTTTCATCTCTCTCTGTCTTTCTCGCTCATCTCTCTTCTTTATCTCTCTCTCTGTCTCTCTCGTTCACCTCTCTTCTCTCTATGTCTCTTTCGCTCACCTCTCTTCTCTCTATCTCTCTCTCTTTGTCTCTTTCGTTCATCTCTTTTCTCTCTCAGTCTCTTTTTCTGTCTCCCACTTTCTATCTCTTTATCTTTTTGTCCCTTTCTCTCTCTCTTTCTCTCTCTCTCTCTCTCTCTCTCTCTCTCTCTCCCTCTGTGTTCGCGTTGCTCACTCTCTCTCTTCCGTCTTCTCTATTTACTGAGCTCCCTCTTGATTTATCTATCTACTACAAGAAAATGCACTTTTAGCGACCACTTTGTCTCTCTCTCGCTCATCACTCTGTCTTTGTCTCTCTCTCTCTCTCTCTCTCCTCTATCTGTCTCTCACTCATCTCTCTTTCTCTCACCACCCATCTCCTTCACCATCTTCACCACTATTGCAAACGCCATTCCACTACCACCATTATTACCACTGTCACCACTTCACCTCTACGACTACCATTACTACTACCATTGCCACCACTACCATTACTGCCACTACTACTACCATTACCTCTCATTCACCCTTGCCACTTCATCTACTCTACCACTACCACAACTTCACCACTAATCTCCTTCGCTACCACCACCACCACCACCACCACCACCATCATCTCTTATCCACCACCTTCACCATTACTGCCACTACTACTATCATTACCTCTCCTTCACCCTTGCCACTTCATCTACTCTACCACTTGTAACAAGCCCGCGGGGGACCTCGCTACAGCTCGGACTCGACTTTGTAGTCACGGTTCCTAATCTGAACCAAAGAGTCCAAATCCGGCAAATCGTTTTTTAGAAAACAGATTTTTTTGAAAGAAGTAGTGCCAAATATGGACTGCTTTGCCAGATACAGAGTCGCCACCTAAATATTTTATTTTGGAAAATTTAGGAAACCCTGACTCGGTGCCAAAAGGCCACGTGTCCGTCATCACCAAAGTTGCCTCGGCTCGGGAACTTGGGTACGATTGGGGAAGGTCACTTCGTGAGCACCCCCGCTCGCCCGGTCATAGATCGGCCTCTACTAACCATGATATCTATTTTTGAAAACATTGTGAGTTCTTATTCCGGTTTATTAGCCTAGGTTACTATGTGATGCGCACAGCATATAAATATAGACCGGGTCGCCTGAATTGGAACAAAACATTTCATGCTTGTTTTTGAAAATGGTTTGCTACCCGCAGGTAGGCTTTAAAACATTTGATGATTTATTCCAATTTAAGTAACCCAACCTTCACCCACAGGCATTCAGGCAGATATATCATGTAAGCACATAGCCTCATGGTAAGCATGCTATTCATGGCAGTCACTCACACGCATGCAAGGATGCTAAAGCATAAAGCTTACCGAGTACTCCAAGCCAAAATAGAAACTTCATTAGAAATCATGCATGATCCTAACTATACAGAAATGCCTAATGCAACACATGCAAAATGCGATTATAACAGGCTCGGCTATTCTAGGATGGCATATGAGATGTTACAACTATCATGTATTCAACTTTAAAATTGAAGGTACAATGCAGTTAGTATGATGCGCCGAGCCCGGTGCATGTAAAACAAATGAATGATGCAAACATGCTGTCATACTGTATGCTAATTTAAATATGCCCTAATCTAACCATCATAAGCGGATAAATAAAAGGGAGAAAGACGTGGGGTTGGAAGACATACATCACACTCACGCACACTTATTACAGTTATGCCCTCGCGCAGAGGGTCCGAATAAATATACAGTCCCAATATTACAGTCCCCAAATAAAAGAATATTACAGTCCAAAATATTACAAAATTCTAATTAATTAATGAATTAACTAAGAAAGCAAATAAAACTGGCGTGCAAGCCAGGGACTGCCTTGCTTCTGATGGATGATGCATGTCCGGGTCGTCTTGCGCGGAAATCCACCGGAATGCCCCAATTAGCCTCTGTTTACACCTGTTCTTGAAATACGTGCCAAGTCCCAAAAGGTTGTTGATTCCTGATTTTGCTGCAACAGAGAGCAAGAAAGGGGCATAGCAATGTATTTGCACAGATATATGCATGTCTCGATCCTCGTGCCACCAATTACGCATACCGAGGCATGATGGCCGAGGAGTCGAAATGCACAACTCAATATAGGATGAATGCACATGAAACTACAGCTAAAACCTAACTCCATCATGGATAATCCGGAGTGTCGGCGACTGGGGAATTGAGACACATTCCGTCACTCGGAGTACGAAATGTACCTCGTTTCCCGTGCCTGGGCTAACTCCTATTCCGGACACGATGCAATATGCATGATATGCATGAAATGCAACTAAGATACAATCCTAACAAACACAATGCTACGAAAATGAGAGGCCTCGAAATGTGTGCGTACGGGCACGCAAATCGAGGCAATGCAGAATATGATGAAAATGAGATGCCTCGAAATGTGTGCACACGGGCACGCAAACCGAGGCACATGGGCACGCAAACCGAGGCAATGGTAGGTGCAATGAAAACGAGATGCCTCGAAGTGCGTGCACACAGGCACGCAAACCGAGGCAATACAAAATGCGATGAAATGGCATGGAAATGACAAATGGGCTTATACCAACATGAGTGAGCCTCAACCACACTCACATAGGATGCCAGCGGATAAAAATGAAGTGCCTCGAAATGCGTGCACATGGGCACGCAAACCGAGGCGATGACAAAATGTAATGAAATGACATGGAAATGACAAATGGGCTTATACCAACATGAGTGAGCCTCAGCCACACTCACATAGGATGCCGGCGGATAAAAATGAAGTGCCTCGAAATGCGTGCACACGGGCACGCAAACCGAGGCGATGACAAAATGTAATGAAATGACATGGAAATGACAAATGGGCTTATACCAACATGAGTGAGCCTCAGCCACACTCACATAGGATGCCGGCGGATAAAAATGAAGTGCCTCGAAATGCGTGCACACGGGCACGCAAATCGAGGCGATGACAAAATGTAATGAAATGACATGGAAATGATATGCAAGCATACTAATGGAATTTCAGCATTAAAATATGGGGGAAAACAGTCCCGAAATGAAGTGAAATGACATGAAATGCAAGGAAATGTCCCGAAATGCGGATTTAGGCGCCTGAAATGGCCTATAGCTATGCTAAACATGCATGATATGGACATGCAATACAGAGACAGAAGCTAGAAAGTCCCAAAAAATGCACTTTCACAGTTATAAATATGGCCAAACAGCAAGCATAGGTATGGGAAAAATAGCATGCAAGAATAGGGGCCAAAAGAGGGGTAATGAAGCAAGTGGCATAAGAAAAACCCAAACTGAAAAATTTCCTTCTACAACACTAAAAAGGGACTAAAAATATGAATATTTACAGTATATGGAAGCCTCAAAATCAATATAAAAATATGCTAAAAATGTGATGCAAAACAAGGCTCAAAAGGTGCTATAACATGAAGTATACAAAATAATCACCAAACAGAAAAAACGTGTTAATGAAACAAGAACTATAGGCCAAAATAAGGCCACTTTCAGTTCGGACCAAGGTCCAAAAACAGAAGCAAAGAGGGCTGCCAATTTATGCAAAAATGGGGCCAAATAAGGGATATAACTACAAGTGACACATGGAGGTACCAAACAATGTTGAGCCCTTCTCCAATGTTGAAGAGGGGCTCAAAATAAGCCTTATACCAGTTTACAACATGCTCAAAAACAGATTGCTCATGGGCCAAAAATAGCATGCAAAAATATGACATACAAGAGGATCAATGAAACAAGTGTATTATAGAGAGCTCAAACAGGGTTGAGCCCTTAATGAAAAGTGAAGATGAGCTCAAAAGAGGGCCCTTTTCAGTTAGGGCCGGAGCTTGAAACCAAAAGGAGGTGGGGATTAGAAATAGATCAAGAAAAAGGGTCAAAAGGGTAAAAGTGTTACTTACCCTTGAAGACTCAAACTTTTGTTGCTTCTTGGATGGATTTGCAGCTTCTTTGGCCTTTGGGAAACCTTCCTTGCTGCTGGAAATGAGATGGTGGTGGTAGAGGTTGGTGGTGTAGAAGGAATGATGGTTAGGGGCTTAGGGTTTTTTGAAGAATTGAGAAGGATGGAGATGGAGTTGGCTATGGAAGCTTGAAGGAGAGTTTTTCTAACCCCAACAAAGGAGGCCACCAGCTGGTTATAAGGGTTCAAAAGGGGGTGTAAAGGTGGGGGAAAAGGAGAGCAAAATTCCCCCACAAAATATCCCCCGGATAAATATCTTGTCTGGGGGATATTGCCCCACAGTTGTAAAGTGCACAGTGCGAGGAACACGGCCGGCCTCTCACTTTTGTTGGAGGTGGCCGGCCGGCCACACCCCCTAGCCGGCCGGCTAGGGGTCAAAAGGTTCAATGAGATTTTCTGGCCGGCCAGCTACTGGGGAGGTAGTCCTATGTGTGTACAACACAACCATGTGGTTAAAATTCCAAGAAAGTGGGTCTAAGGGGTTCAACATTAGCTCGGAAAGAGGGGTTCAAAAGGGTCAATTTGAATTACTGGCCGGCCATGAACTTTTAGGAGCCTCTCAGGTGTGCAGATCACAGATATGTGGTTGAAAGTTCAAGAAAAAAGGTCCAAGGGGTTCAACATTAGCCCGGAAGAAAGGGGTCAAAAGGGTCAGGTAACCTTAATGGCCGGCCATGAACTTTTAGTGGCCTCCCAGGTGTGTAGATCACAGATATGTGGTTGAAAGTTGGCAACACTAGCTCCAAGGTATTCAACATTAGCCCGGAAGTTGGAAAAACGGGCGCCGGGAGGCTCCGGAGGAGAGATAACTGGTTGCGGCAACAATTGCTGGCCTCCCACCCTTCAGTGACCTTCCCTGTGATAAAACAGAGGTACCTGCCAAAAATGAACGAAAACCGTTGCAAAACGAATGTTCGGGAGCCAAAACACGCAGTTTGGGATCCCGAAAATGGGCTGTTAAGCACCAAAAGTGGCATTCGGCCACGAAGTGGGTTTCTCAGACCCCAGTGTCCCTCAAAAGGGAGCAAATAAGATGTATGCCAAAAATTAGAGCAATAGGAGATGGTTAAGCGGTCCCGAACCGAGGCACACGGCCAACGGTCCCGAAAACCGGGAACTGGACTCCGAAATGGGCAAAATGGCCTACGGCCACCAAATGTAGTCTACGGACATTGAGAGACGGTCTACGGGACCTCTCTCTCCCCTCAGGAAAAGAAACAGAGAAAACCGAGTCTGGTTCGCAAACCGAGACAAGGCACAGAAGAGGGTTCGGAAGTCCGGAGGCAGGGCTCACGGCCGCGACTCTGAAACTTCTGAACGAGCACATTATGCAATATCACCAAGTGCTCAATTGGTGACGTCTGAGTCTCAAGGTCGGTCAAAAATGGGGTGTCTACACCACTACTACAACTTCACCATTAATCTCCTTCGCCGCCGCCACCACCACCACCACCACCATCTCTTATCCACCACCTTCACCACTACTACTACTCCCTCTCCTCTACCACAAAAAATTAGTTCATGATTTTTAATAACAAAAAAAAATAGGCCGTAGAAAAATATTTTTCATTGACCACAGAAAATTATCTTTTATTTTAGTGGAAAATATTTTTTATTAAAATATTACCCCTATTTCTACCAAATAGAAAATAATAATATTTTTTTCATTAAAATAAAAATGAAACAAATAAATTTTCAATTTTAGTAACTAAAAAAAAAAGATTTTTTTTAAAAAAAATTCATTAACTACAAAAAAATATATATTTTAACAAAAAATAAATTTTTTTGATGACGACAACCCCGTCGCAAAAAAAAAAAAAAAAATTAAACGACATTATTTTATTATTTAAATTTTATTTTTGACAAAAAAAAAATTATTTTTTATTCCCGCCCCGCTCCCCTCCCCAACTTTTTTTTTTTCTATTCCCGTTCGGCGGAGGAGCAGCCGAAAGGGCAAACGAGCCCTAGCAGTCACTTGAACCAGTCCAAACCCAAACCATGGATCAAACTCTCATCCTTCTCCGCCCATAATACGCCCTCCCTCCCTCCCTCCCTCCCTCAAACCCCAAATCTAGGGCTATGTTTTGGAGAAGATTGAGTTGTCACCACCACCGACCACCCGCCACCACCATAATACGCCCATAATACGCCCACCATCCACCACCCGTTACCACTATCACCACCATACACTCACTACCACTCACCACCCGCCACCGTCACCGTCACCCACTCACTAACCCACCATCACCACCCGCCACCTACCTGCCACCACCCGCTACACACCTGTCACCACCACCGACCACCCGCCACCACCACCACCACCAGCCACCATCATCCACCCACCCACCCACCGCCACCACCGTCACCCACCCACCCGCCACCACCACCCGCCACCTACCTGCCACCACCACACACCTGCCACCACCATCGACCACCCGCCACCACCACCACACCACCCACCCGCCACCGTCATCCACCCATCCACCCACCCACCACCACCACCGTCACCCACCCACCACCACCACCACCACCACCACCGTCACCCACCCACCACCACCACCCGCCGCCACCACCTACCACCACCTGCCATTCCGCCACCCACCTGCCACCATTGCCCATCACCCGCCACCACCACCACCCACCCGCTACCACCCACCACTACCCGCTACCCACCACTACCCGCTACCCACCACCCACCGTCACCACTTTCCACTGCCATCTTCCGCCGCCACTTGCCATTTCTCATTCTTTTTTATATTTTTAAATTTTGTTAAACATTTTGTCAATTACCAAACGTGTTTGTAGTTTATGTTTTTCTAAAAATAAACAAAAACCAGTTTATAAAATTTTTGTAAATATAAACTGAAAACGTAAACGTTACCAAACAGACCCTAACCATTTCATTTTCAGTTTTCAATTTATATTTACAAAAATTTAAAAAACTGTCATAAAAACTTGTTTGATAATTTTTTTGATTTATAAATGGTTGTCTCAGTTTGTAAATTTGAGGAAAAAATGTAAATTCAAAAAATAAGTTTACGTTGGTTTTTAAATAGAAATTTAAAAATTTTACTAGCAAAATTTTTTTTCAATTAATTTTTTTTTTCAATTAATTTTTTTTTCAATTAACTTTTTTTTTGGTAAATTATACTAACACCCCCCTGAGGTTTATGTTTATTACAGTTCTCCCCTCACCTTTTGGAAATTACATTTCCCCCCTAAGGTTTAAAGTTTCATTACAGATTTTCCCCTTTAGCAATTTAACTTTTTTAAATACTAATTTTGCCCTCAGTGGATAAATTACATTGACACCCTTCACATTTTAAAAATTAATTACAATCCTCTCCCTAAGGTTTAAAGTAGCATTACCAATTGCCCCATTGGTTAGTATCAGCTACAAAAAAAATTAATTGAAAAAAAAATTTATTAGTAAAATTTTTAAATTTTTGTAAATATAAAAAAGTATCGAACAAGTTTTTATGACATTTTTTAAAATTTTTGTAAATATAAATTAAAAACTGAAAATAATGGTAAAAATATCATAAAATTAACAAATCTATCTAATAAAGCAGAACGAATTTTGAAAATGTGTTAGACACAATTGTCCTACTAGAACATTTCAAGAGTCAGGATTCATTTGTGTATTCACATGAATGGCTCAGATAACCCCTTTAATTTTATATCAATCCTAAATATATACCTTCCCGCCCAAACCTGCCTCCTCCTTACCCACGTCTAAGGATGGCAATCTGAAACCGGCCCGACGGTGACCCGATCCCCCGACCCCGAATTCAGTGGTTATTTACCGAAAAATATCCCCTACGGGCCGGGAATGGTATTCAAAAATTCATCCCTGATGATATCTGGGCCGGGGACGGGGATAGGTGTTTCAGACCCGGCCTCGGCCCCTCCCCCCCGCCCCGGCACCGCCACCGCCCCGCTTAGTCCCCTAGCTGAAATTACAATTTTGTCCCTGGATATATATATGCTTGATTTTTGTTTAGGTTTGACACAGACACACACATTCAACCTCCCACATACGGCGCTCCTCCCTCTCTCTCACACTCGCCGCTGGTCTCTCCCTCTCTCTTTGATCTGTCACCGCCGCGCCTCCCTCCTCACCGACGGCGATCCTCCGTCACCACCGAGCCTCCCTCACCGCCTCACCTCTGCCGTTTACCGTTTTACCTCCCCGTCTCTCTCTCTCTCTCTCTCTCTCTCTCTCTCACACACACACACACACACACGACGACGGGGCTGTTGCTCTCTCTCTCACCGCGGATCCTCCATCACCGCCGCTGCTCTCCTCCGTCACTGCTCAGTGCTCTCTGTTTAGGTATCTCTCTCTCTCTCTCTCTAGGGATTTCGATCTAGGGTTTATATATATGTCTATATTATATATATATATATATATATACATCTGAGTGTATATAGGGTTTCGATTAAGGGTTTCGATCTGAGTGTATATATATATTTCGATCTAGGGCTTCGATCTAGGATTTTCTTCAAACTCTATTTTTTTTTTTCTCTAAATTTATTTATTATATATATATATATATAAATATATCTGTTTATATATTTTTATTTTAGATCTGTTTATTTTTAGATCTGTTTATAAAAAAAATTTATTTATTTTAGATCTGTTTATAAAAAAATGTATTTATTTTAGAATCTTTCATTTTGAATGCCTTGAAGCCTTCAATCTGTAGAAATTGATTCAATTTTACTTTAATCCCATTCGAGAACAAATTGTATCTTTAATCAGTTTCTGAATGAGTATGAACATATTACTGGGATGATAACTTTGGTCTACATGAATGCTGCAACAATGGACAACATTAAGAGCTTGTGAAAGTCTGGGATTTGAGACAGAAAAATCTCAACAATTCCCAACCCAATCATGTATGGGTTATTGGAAAAACTGCATTGAGCTTCACGACTTCTAATGTGATAGCAATTTGACTTTTTTATGGCCCTGAAAAACCATCACATTTCATAGTTATATATTATGTGAACATTTCATTTCTTTTTTTTTATATAGATAAGTTACACTGCTGGCCTAAACTATGCTTACTTGGAGCATTCATGGTAATTTTGCTCCCTCTCTGTTGTATTTCACATTCGGAGGAAATCGTGATTTCCCTTCAAATCTCAGGTTCTAATGCTCCCTCTCTCTCTTTCTTTATGATTACGGTCAACTGTTTTGTCAATGGCATGCTTGCTGCAGGCATATGAAAATTAGGGAGCTTATGCATATGTTTAATGCAATTGATTGGCATATGCTATATGAAAAGGCTAATTTTCTAGAATTAAAAATTTAGAACAGCATTAAATGTTTGAAAATGCCCTCATATTGCTCAATCACAAGCCATTCAACAGTCCATGACTGTGGAATTAAAGGCAAGGTAAGGACCCCTATCTTATCCCTCTTTTTCATAGATAAAATACTCCATTAGAATGTACCAAAGGTGTGCAACCCATGTACACAATATGCATGCACAGTCTATACCAACATTACACAAAAAAGTTTAAATATATATATATTTTTTTAATACTCAATCTGCCATGCTTTATTCTTTTAAGAATATATAATGCCTTCTTATAATGAATTTGATGAATGTGCCATGAATGGGATTTGGGAATCTGTTGTGTATATATATTTTTGGTTTTCTCTGTTGATGCATTACTGAAGTGTTATTGCTAATTTTTTAAATGACTAAGTTTTTTAATGATGAACCAGTCTATCGATTCAATTGATTATTTTATAGGTGTTTTTACTTAGATGGTCAATGTCATATATATGTAAGTAATACTTCGATTGGAGCTGGATTAAAAATGATGGATCATAAAGGATCATAAAGGACATTTTCATAGATTCGTAACAAAAATTCATAATTTAATCGTCTTATTAAATTTAGTAATTTTCATGTTCTTTTATCTCAGTATGTTATATTTAACCTTTGTTTGATTGTTGGTTTTTGAAAGATAAATTCGGACACATTGTTATTTTAGGCTCAATTTGAATTGGGGATTTTATATATATATATATATACATATCTCTATTAGATCTTAAATTCAGTGTTGAAAGAAGTTTTTATTTATTTTCATAGATTCGTAACAAAAATTCATAATTTATAACATGAAATCAGTTTGTAATGTAATCAGGATGGTTCGTAAGTAAGACTTTTCTTATGGTGTGCCCCTTCATAACTACAACACAACCACAGTTGTTCGTAACTGACACCACAAAAATTGCTGCTTTTCTTATGATATGGATTGTGTATAGTAGTTGGAACTTTTTTATTTGCCCGTGGTTTTCAAAAGTGAAGCATATTAAGATTCGCTTGCTTCTTTTTGTTCTAAAGGAGGTACATCTTTGTGTTTTACTAATTAGCTTTTCATACATTGGTTTTTGTCAAAAGGATTTTGTTGGATATGGAAGAACAAAAGAAAGTTTTCACAAAAGTTGAGCAGCTTCGCCCTCAAGCTGAGGGACTTAATCTCACAGTAAAAGTTGTTAATTCAAAGATGATACTGCCTAAGGGTCGTGCCAATGGAAATCAAGGACGCCAAATGCGACTTGCTGAATGCTTGGTAGGTGATGAGACAGGAATGATTATCTTCACTGCCAGAAATGATCAAGGTTTGTGCTTTGATACAACTGCTTATGCTTGAGCTTATATATTTATTCCATATTATCTTCCTGATGCTATTTTTTTTCCCCCAATGATATCTCTGATTATCTATACATGTCATACATCACGTGTTATGTGTACCCATTTTTTTTAATGTATTTTTTGTTTGTTGGATGATATCTGTAACTGTGAAATGTAATAAATATATGGAATTGCAGTTTATAAAGGTAAAAATGGCCAATGGAGTGTTAACATCTTTCTCAACATTGTGTAATGCAATAAGGCCTCATCTTCAAAGGATTTTAATGAGTTATTCTGGTTACATGCTAGAAGCTTCAAGCTTCTCAAATGCAATTCAACTCTTGATGCTATTTTAATTGAAACTTTAATGATTTTGAGGAAACTTAGTTATTTTACGTTCTCTTGATGAAATACTGATTGTGTTTGTTTAATCATCTTGTTAAATTTAGTAATTTTCATGTTCTTTTATCTCAGTATGTTATATTTAACCTTTGTTTGATTGTTGGTTTTCGAAAGATAAATTCGGACACATTGTTATTTTAGGCTCAATCTGAATTGGGGATTTTTTAAATTCACTGTTGAAAGAAGTTTTTATTTATTTTCATAGATTGACTACACTGCCTGTGGTTTAGTTGGATTCTTGGCACGATCAAATTCATATCCAACATGATCTTATTTTATATAGTTACAAGTTTTCAGAATATATTAAATATTTTAGTTTTTTATAAGGTAGGTAATGCGAAGTGGGTATTGGTTGACCTGTTTACCAAAAAAAAGATATTTGGTTGCATAGTTTTGACTGCTCTTTAGTGTGTAAGAAGCTATATGTGAGCTGAATTATCACTACCAAGAAAAGGAAAAAGAAAAAAGAACTGAATTATCACCAAAACTATTTAATCATTGATGGAAACTTTCAGTGAAACAATCGGACATTTTAGTGAAATTTTAGTTCTGTTTGTGAATCATAGGTCACTATTGTTACGTTCAGTGTTGTAGTGATGACAAGAACTTACCCCGAGGACTCTGGGGAACGTAAGGAGCTCAATCTTCTCCAAAACATAGCAAGCTACGTGACTTTTATCATTTGCAACTAACAGTTGCACGCAAATTGATATAACTAGAGGGCACCATGCGTCTTGTAGCCCAATTGGTACATAAATGCTACACCCAAAGTAAAATTGGTGTTTCGAGCCTCACTAATTGGTACGTAGTTTAATGTGATGTATGATGCTCGTAATAACGATGCGAAGAAAGGACATGAAAAGCTTGAGGGAAAATGTGCTTTTTATTGTTGAATTACATTAGATCCAACACAATTTTGCTGTTTAGTGTAATCATTGTTTGGTCAGTGGTGGGGTTTGAGTTTTTGTTCATAAATTTGTTTACTACGAAATGTGAACTGATTGAGGTTAACCATTGTCTTCAAGTCCATGTCTAACTCGACCATCACCACCATAATTATTGTTGTCAGCTATAATCCTCCTCAAAATAATATTTGTAAGTCATAACTCAGTCTCATTCTCTCTTATAGGCTGAGTTGATATAGTTGTGGTAGACTGGTAGTAATTTAAACAAGAATTTTGTCAGCTGGAAATTATATTCTTTTTGTTGCTGTTAAAAAAAGGAAAATACAGGGTGTTTCATTGGGAGTATGTGCAATAAAAAATTTTCAGTATGAATGAATATGGGATAAATGTATGGAAACTTCGAAATGATACACCAAATTTTCTCCTTTTATTTAGTATAGTATAGATGTACATATTAATGTTCTTTTTCTTTTTATGTTTAGTTGTTTAATTGGTTTGGTACTTTGATTTCTCTTTGTACAGCTGTTGAGTATCTTTAGAATTAGATTCAGAACAAGACTGAACTGCTATGTTGATGGAATAAGTTAAAAAAAATTTACCTTGTTCTGTGAAGTTTAAAATTTGTTGAGACCCATTACATATCATTTTGGCTACATCAGTTTGATTTATTTATATTTATTTATTTTTTAAATTTAAGAATATGACTATAAAACAACCACCACATAACTATACTAATAAATAAAAATTCAGACTATAAAACAACCACCACATCCTCTTAGACAGCAGGCAACATCAGATCATTAAGCACCAGCAAAATGGCAAGCAACAGCAGACAACAAGCTTCAGCAAGAAGGTAACAACAGCAGCAGCAGCAGTAGCCAGTAGCACAGAACCTAATTTTGGAGAAGCTATGAGTATGGAAGGTGTCACTGCCATATTTTGGTGTTTCTATTGAAGAATATGTGTTTCTACCACACCGACTCTAGTTAAATGATAAATTTGATTTTGTTTGGAAGCAGGTTAGTTGAAAAGACCACACAGCTGAATAGTGAGAAAATGCAGAAAGAAACTGAAGTCCAGAAACTTATGGAAGAAAATGTGAGGTTGACCACTCTACTTGACAAAAAAGAGGCCCAGCTCTTGGCCATGAACGAACAATGCAAGGTGATGGCCTTGAGCGCTTTGAATATTTAGTTTGGTAGTAGGGTCTTGATTGCATGTTGCCTTAATGTGTTTTCTGCTCGGCCCACTTGGTGACCTTCATTGGGAGTCGGCAAATAATATTGGGCAAAAAAATCTGCTTTCTTGAATGTACCATTGATTTCCAACTTAACCTTCACATGTATCAATCAACTGAGTTGTTCTTAATTTGTTAGAATCTCACACTAATAAATTAATATAACCAATATTTGTTTACATACATAAATGTTATGTCCAGGTTCCAGTGGATCTTGTCATTGACAATTCTGTTCAGGTTGATGTGGCAGGAAGTGAATGCAATGCAGGCAAATATGGGGCTTGAATTTCAGAGAAACAAGGAGAGGTTTGTTTTTCTGAAGTGGGGTTCCAATGTTTTTCACAATATGCTCATTGTTCCTCCTGGTTCTGGTATTGTCCACCAGGTAAGACTTTGGCATCATTAGTGCATCAAGGGTATTTCTATATCTAGATGTTATACTGTTGTTGAAGGAAAATTCTCATGGCAAGGTGCAATAATTTGCCCTTAAGGTGGTATGAATGGTTTACTCTTAAAAGGGCCAAAACATTAGATAGGTATAGGCTCAATACATGAGGTTTGCAATGTTTAACTATTTATGGGGCTTCCAGAGTAAAGCCACATTTACCTCTAGCCTCTTGTAAATCATAGTCCAAATTTTCTCATTTTTTTAGCACTATAATATTATTTGGTAGGTTTGGCATTTAGCAAGTGACTCTGGTAATTTTCAAGTTAATCTTGAATACCTTGGATGGGTTATTTTCTACAAAAATGGCATTCTGTACCCTGATAGCGTGGTTGGAATTGATTCCCATACAAATATGATTGCTGGCTTAGGAGTTGTTGGCTGGGGAGTTGGAGGAATTGAATCTGAGGCTACAATGCTTCGCTATGTATTTTGAGATAATAATGTATTTTCTTTATGATTTTCTATACGCTTGTGCCAATTGTTAGTGTTTGCAGTTATTCTTTGGTAGATAGACATGCATGAAATGGGTAGCTGTTTTTTCTTCTTTTTCCTCCAAAGGTGCAAAGAAAATGCAGCTTCTGCTTCTTTAAAACCTGCTGCTGGTGCTGGTGATAGTAACTGCAATGTATCTCCCCCCCCAAAAAAAGAGAGTAAATTCTTGAGTTTTTATTTATTTATTTATGGGTACCTAGAATTATGGTTCAACAGTAATAATAATATATATTCACAAAAAGATCGTACACAAACTGTATTGAAATTTATCATTTTTAAATATTGTGCTCATTAGTGACCTTCTAATTACAATGTCATTGACACTGAGCTGCTGTGGCATCTAATTGTTAACAGGGAAGGTACTTCCAAAAGAATTAAGATCAAGCAAAAATAATTAATGTTTCTATTTTGGTTTGCTGAATTAACTTTTTAGTTTATTCATATGCATCAACGGTTTCTGGATTAATTTGTGTTTTTATTTTTCAGGTCAGAATTTTTTTGGAGAGATGCAAAATATGGTCCAAGAATTAAAGAACTTAGTTTTTTTTAAGTTTTTTCATTTTTTAATATATGTAAGCACAGTTAATTTTTTATTATTTAATTCCTTTGTATATACTTTTGAATATTTAATTTTCATTTATGAAATATATGACGTTATTCTATTCAATATGTGGTTGTGATTCAAAATATAGTATATAATGTGTATTACATTATTCAAATGTGCATACAAAAATAATATTGATTATTTTTCAAATATGTAGCACCTTTTTTTTATCACAGATTTTATTAGTTATTAATCACACTTAAAAGATGTGATGTAAATATTTTTAATCACACTTAAAATGTGTGATCTAAATGTTATTAATCACACTTAAAAAGTGTGATTAAAAATGATCATTTTTAATCACACTTCTAAAGATCACACTTAAAAGGTGTGATCAAAATATTTTTAATCACACTTAAAAGGTGTGAACTAAAGTTTTTAATCACACTTAAAAGGTGTGATCTAAATATTTTTAACCACACTTAAAAGGTGTGATCTAAATGTTTTTAACCACACTTAAAAGGTGTGATCTAAATATTATTAATCACACTTAAAAGGTGTGATGAAAGCATTTTTTAATGACACTTAAAAAGTGTGATTAAAAATGACCATTTTTAATCACACTCCTAAAGACCACACTTTAATAAAACTTAAAAGGTGTGATTAAAAAACATACATCACACTCAAAAAGTGTGATCTTTATCTATATTTGTAGTAGTGTTGAGTTTTTTTGAAAGAGTTTTTTTCTTATAAATAGGTGAAAATTTTCACAATAATTTCATCAAGTTCTTAATTGGATTCCTCACAAGAGAAGACCCTTGAAAAAGAGTTTCAAATTAAAATTTTCTTATATTCTTATATTATATATATATATATATATATATATATATATATATAAAAATAAGAAAGAAAGAAAAGAAAATAAGAAAAAAAATCTGAAGATCAACAACAAAGTAGATCTGAATTTTTTTTTTTATATATATATACAAGCAAATCGTCCCGATTCAATCAACCTGGGAACGGGTCAATCAGTTTACCAGTTTAACCGCGGGTTTCACCGGTTTTCAATAAATACACCGGTTTTTACACTTGACCGGTTTTAGAGGGCCAACCGGACCGGAACCTCATCCGGTCACCGGTTCAATCGGTTGAACCGGCCGATCCGGTCCAGGTTTCAAAACCTTACTACATTGATTTGATGGGAAGTTTTGAATGGGTTATAAGACTTGGAGTTAGAACTTGAGGTAGGCCCCAAGGGGCACCAAAGTTATGTAGAGAGGGAGGTTATGGGCAAAATGGGTTAGACCCATTGGACCCAAAAATCATCACATGCACGCGCCCCCGTCGAGCTAGGCTTGGGCACGAGTGCATGGTTTGAGGTTGGGTTGGACTTGTCTAACCCAATACTAATCTTTTTTTACCAAAAACATTTGAATTTAATTTATTTTATTTTTTGGTAAAAAAAAATTTCTGTCCAGAATTCAAATTAATTCCGAAAATAATCTGTTCCGATTTTTTTTCTACATCCAAACAGGTCCATACGGTTTTTTATCTGTTCAAAATTTGAACCCGACAGGTATCTATCTGTTTATTCAAACTGAACAGGTTTTATACATGTTCAAACAGGTTTTGCACCTGTTTAATTCAAATCTAACGGCCATATATTCTCTTATAAATAGACAAGTCTCTCATTTGTTTCTTTCACTGAATTTTTGTCCTTAAATTTGCTACTGCTCTCTGCATTTTGCTGCATCTAAATTTCTGTGAAGAAAAGTATAAACACTGAGTGTGTTCATTGTACGAAAAAATTGTAGTGCTGTATTTATTCGTTGATTGATCATTTTATCTTGGGAGATAAACGTCTATATTCTGAAAGTACCGTGGAGAGGACGAATATATCTTAAGGACACAGTGTCAAACACTGGACTTGATCAGAATATTATTCAAGAAATTAATCAAGTAAGTTGTTTATTTATTTTCTGTTTTTATTTATTTATTTAAATCAGATTTTGATTTTGATTTTGTTTTTGTAACAAAATAAATATATATTTTTATTTACTTTATTTTATTTTTTCTGGTTTGATTTTTGTAATCAAACAAATTCTCTCCTTTCATTTATTTCTTCTGTATTTTATTTGTTGTTAAGTACACAACCAAATTTATTTTTTCAAATACAATGAAAATTATCCAACAATCTTAAGACAGATTATTTTTTGGTGTCTTCATTGTATTTAACTTTCTGTGTTTTCACAAAAGTGATATTCTGGTTGGAAAACAAATAGTAGTAATATACTGTTTGAGAGATAGTAGTAATAGACTGTCTATTTTCTTTGACAACTAGTAGTAATATACTGGTGTCATTAACAATTACAGAATATTAATTTGTGTTACAGAAAATTATTGTGATATTTTATTTTTCTAGTTTTAGTAATAAGGAAAATAAAATTATTTTGTGTTATAATTTATTTTCTGGTTTTAGTAACTAGAAAATTAATTTGTGTTTTGGTTTTTTCTGATTTTTGTAATCAGATATTATGGCTACTGTAATTGGAAGTGGTACTCCTATTGTTACACCAACTCCAGTCCTTATCTAGAACCATGTTCAAGTTCTAATAAATCATGAAGAAAAACCGAAAAAATTTAACAGTACTGAGTTTAAGATATGGCAGCATAAAATGTTACTCTATCTTACAACTCTAAATTTGGCTCGGTTTTTTTGTGAAGAGGCTCCAGCACTTAAAGATGGTGAAAGTGATCGGCAAGTTGTTGCCACTGTAGATGCTTAGAAACATTCAAATTTCTTGTGCAGAAACTACATTCTCAATGACCTTGACAACATGCTGTATAATGTTTACAACCCTCTGAAGTCAGTAAAAGAATTGTGGGATTCTTTGGAGAAGAAATACAAGACAGAGGATGCCGGCACAAAGAAATTTGTTGTCGGTAAATTTCTGGACTTCGTTATGATAAACTCCCAAACAGTAATTTCTCAAGTTCAAATTTTTCAAATAATTTTGCATGATATTTATTCAAAAGGTATGTCTCTTAGCGAGTTTTTCCAAGTCGTTACTTTAGTGGAAAAGTTACCACCGGTTTGGAAAGATTTTAAAAATTATTTAAAATATAAACGCAAGGAGATGACCATGGATAAATTTATTGTAAGATTGAGAATTGAGGAAGATAATCGAAAGGCTAAAAAGAGGAATGGGAAAAATCCCATTGAGTCCAAGACCTATGTGGTTGAAAAAGTTCACAAACCACATAACAAAAAGAGGAAGTTTACTGAAGATGGTCCTAAACAAGGCGACAACAATGGCAATAAGAAGTTCAAAGGAAAATGCTATAATTGTGGCAAGACTGGACATCGAGCTTCTAATTGCCGCCTCCCTAAGAAGGATCGCGGAAGTACAAGCAAGAAGACCACCAATCAAGCCAATGTGACAGAATTAGATTACATCTTTAACGAGGTAAATGACATCAATCTCTCTGCTATGGTGTCTGGGGCTAATTTGGTTGGAAATCCCAAGGAGTGGTGGGTTGACACTGGAGCAACTCGTCACATATGTGTAGACAAGAAGATGTTAACCACCTAGAATGAGGCTGCAAATTGTGAACAACTTTTCATGGGAAATTCTTCTACTTTTACTGTGACTGGACAAGGAAAGGTGATCTCGAAAATGACATCAGGGAAGGAACTGACCCTCAACAGCATACTGCATATACCAGACATCCGGAAGAATTTAGTTTCTGGTTCTTTGTTAAGTAAAAATGGCTTTAGGCTTGTCTTTGAGTCTGATAAATTTATATTAACAAAGAGTGATATGTATGTTAGTAAGGGATACATGAGTGATAGTCTCTTCAAATTAAATATAATGACGATTGTACCAAAAGTTGCTATTAATAAGAATAACACATCTTTTGCTTATATTCTTGAGTCGAATTTATGACATGGTAGATTAGGACATGTAAATTTTGATGCTTTGCGTAGATTAATTGGTTTGGATTATATACCAAAGTTTGAAATTGATCCTAATCACAAATGTGAGATTTGTGTAGAAGCGAAACTAACTAAGGCTCCATTTAAATCGGTTGAAAGGAAAATCGAATCTCTAGAATTAATTCATACAGATGTGTGTGATTTTAAATTTGTTTAAACTAGAGGAGGCAAAAAGTATTTCATAACATTTATCGATGATTGTATAAGATATTACTATGGTTATTTACTTAGAAGTAAAGATGAAGCCTTAGAAATGGTTAAACTCTACAAAACAGAATTTAAAAATCAATTTGGAAAAACCATTAAAATGGTTAGAAGTGATAGGGGCGGTGAATATGATGCACCATTAAATGAATTTTGTGCACAACATGGCATTATTTATCAAACTACAGCACCTTATTCTCCACAGTAAAATGGAATTGCCGAAAGAAAGAATAGAACCCTTAAAGAAATGATGAATGTCATGTTACTAAGTTTAGGCTTACCGCAAAACTTGTAGGGAAAGCAATATTGTCTGCTAATTATGTTCTTAACAGAATACCCCACAAGAAAATTAACAGCACTCCTTATGAATTGTGGAAAGGTCGACCACCTTCTTACAAATACTTAAAAGTGTGGAGGTGTTGGGCAAAAGTTGAGATTCATGTTCCTAAAAAGACTAAGATTAGACCAAAAATAGTAGATTGTGTGTTTATTGGTTATGCTTAGAATAGTAGTGCATATCAATTTCTGACTTATAAATCAAAAATACCTTATATAAATGTGAATACTATTATAGAGTCAAGGAATGTTGTGTTTTTTGAACATGTTTTTCCTTACAAGAAAGGATAGGAATTAAGTTCACATAAAAGAACTTATCAAACACAAGAGACTAATAATGGTCTCAACCAACAGGATTTAACTAATAATGAGAGCGAGAACATCAAAATCCTTTGGTCCAAATTTTCTAACATACCTGTTAAAAAATAGACCTCAAACCTTTAAGAAAGCAATGACAGGTCCTGAAGCACCTTTGTGGAAAGAGGCTGTTAATAATGAAATTGAATCCATTATACAAAATCATACTTGGGAATTGGTGGATCTTTCACCTAGTTCTAAACCTTTCACCTTGTTCTAAACCTCTTGAATATAAGTGGATATTCAAAAGAAAAATGAAAGCAGATGGTTCAATAGACAAGTATAACGCAAGACTTGTAGTAAAAGGTTACAGACAAAAGAAAGGTCTGGACTATTTTGACACATATTCTCCTGTGACAAGAATAACATCCATCCGCATACTTATTGCCATAGCAGCGTTGTATAATTTAGAGATACATCAAATGGATGTTAAGACAGCTTTCTTAAATGGTGATCTAAATGAAGAGATCTATATGGAGCAACCTGAAGGGTTTGTAGTGCTGGGGCAAGAAAATAAAGTTTGTCGGCTTGTAAAATTTCTTTATGGATTAAAACAAGCACCTAAGCAATGGCATGAAAAATTTGATCATGCTAGGCTTACTAATAGGTTTAAGATAAACAAATGTGACAAGTGCGTCTATGTTAAAAACACTGACCAAGGATATATCATAGTTTGTCTTTATGTGGATGACATGCTTATCATTAGAAGTAATCAAAACATGATTAAATCAAATAAGCAAATGCTTAACAAAAGATTTGATATGAAAGATATAGGGGTCGCAGATTTAATATTAGGAATGAAAATTACTAAAACATCTAACGGATATGCATTATCTCAATCACATTATATTGAGAAAATTATTGGTAAATTTATCAATGATGATATGAATATAGCTAGAACACCTGTAGACATCAGTCTTTATATATCGAAAAATAAAGGTGATGCGGTGTCTCAGTTAGAATACTCCCAAATCATAGAAAGCTTAATATACCTAATGAATTGTACTCGTCCTGACATAGCTTATGCATTCAGTAAATTAAGTAGGTACACTAGTAACCCCGTAGAAGACCATTGGAAAGCGATCATTCGGGTTCTTAGATATCAAAGATTTACTCATGATCATGGTTTGAACTTTACTCGATATCCAACAGTACTCGAAGGTTATTGTGATGGCAATTGGATATCGGATACTAAAGATTCAAAATCCACTAGTGAATATGTCTTTACTCTGGGAGGCGTTACTGTTTCTTAGAAATCCACGAAACAAACATGCATCGCACGATCCACAATGGAATCCGAGTTCATTGCTCTAGACAAAGCAGGACAAGAAACAGAATGGCTTCGTCACTTCTTAGAAGACATTTCAATGTGGCCAAAACCTATGTCAGCTATCTGCATTCATTGTGATAGACAATCTGCAATAGGTAGGGCACAAAATCATATGTATAATGGTAAGTCACGACATATTCGTCGTCGACATAATACCGTAAGGCAATTGCTCTCAAATGGAATAATCTCAATAGATTATATAAAATCTAAAGAGAATATTGCGGATCCGTTAACAAAAGGTTTGACAAAAGAGCAAGTGTATAGTTCATCGAAGGGGATGGGATTAAAGCCTATTACATAAGAGTCATCGTAATGGTAACCCTACTTATATGACTGGAGATCCCAAGAACTAAGTTCAAAAGGGACAACTAAGTTATGTATGGCTCACCAGAAATCACCAAGGAATTAAAATTCCTTACCCATTCCTATGGTGAGAGTGATATCTACAACATGTGTTGTCTACAGGGGTCTAAGGATAAGCTTAGCTTTTAATGATTACTTATATCTTGATTCAGGCATAATAATCAAGACGAGTATAAGGAGATACTCACAATAAGTGTGACAACCCTCACCACTGATTAGTGCTAATCTATGATTAAGCATGTTAACTGACTGATTGGTTGAAATTCTAAACTGATTGATTTAGTGTATTAGTTTAAGTGCATGTCTATATGTTTGACTGCTAAATTATCTGTTCGTGTTTTATGTTTTGAACTGCAAATTAAAAGCCTTATCGGCGGCCGAATCTAAAATTGATTAATGCTTTGTGTTAACTAGAATTAATGTGATTTTATAGTATATTTAATTGAAATTTGATTTGGTATGATTAAATTGGATTAAATAAGCTAAATTACATTAGTTGGACTTATTTACTCTTTTGCCATCTAGTGGGTCACTTCACCAAATGTTGTTTAAAGCTTAGTCTTGCATCATTCTCCATTTCCTCTAAGACCAAACGTGAGAGAGAGCTAGAGTGTTGGAGACATTGAATTCATCTAGAATTCTTGCTTGAAATTAGAAGTTTTGAAGAGAGGATTGCATTTTTGAGCTTCTACATTTGAAATTGGAGACCTAAGGTAGGATATTCATCCTTTGGTTTATGAATTTAAATTGTGACTTGCATGGTCCATGCTAATTTTGAAGTTTAGAGCCAAGTTATGGCTTAAATTGTTGAATTGAAGCTTGTATCATGCATGCATGTTCATATTGTTGAGTTTTGAAGTTGTTTTATAAGGATTTCTTCATGCATGTTCATATTTTTGGTCTTGATCCATGAACTCACCATGTTTTGAAGTTAAACATTGCATTTGATCTTGTTTTGTAGCATTGGTGTTCCTAGGAACCCATGCATGTGTTGAATTTGCATTGTTCTTCATGATTCATGAAAACTTCTTTGAATTTGTGTTCAATTGAACTACCTTTGGGCTTTGATTTCTCAAATTGATCTTTGAAACATGTCATATTATGAGTTTACAAGTGTTTTCTAGAAAATTAGCCCAAAAGGATCGAATTTGATGCATTAAAGTTGAGTTTTGAGCTTGAGGTTCAAATCTGGAAATTCCAGATTTTGGACTCACGCTCGAGCGAGGAACTCCACGCTCGAGCGTACGCCTTGTGTTCATGCAGTCCGCTCGATCGAGGAAAGTGGCACTCGAGCGTGAAATGCGTGTAACCAGTACTTTGCATGTGTTTACAGTCCGCTCGAGCGAGGGAATGCACGCCGAGTGAGGGTCGAGCGCCCGTCGAGCGTGAATTTCACCCATCCAGTACTTTTGCAGTCCGCTCGAGCGAGGAAAGTCACACTCGAGCGGAGCTCCTTTGTCTGCATGTCCGCTCGAGCGTAGAAAGCCACGCTCGAGCGAGACCCCTATTTTCTGAAAATTTTGAAAAGTGATTTTAAGTACATCTTTACATCCTCATTCCATCCTAGGCATTCCTAGGCCTAGTCTAAGGCATCTTAATGAGGATATTGATGTAGAACCACACCGAGGCAAATTAGGGATTAAGTTATTGTTTCCCAACTGTGTAGCTTAGTGTGTGTTCATTCTGTAACTGTAGGGTTGACATCCTATGACGCTCTAGCTGCTTATAGCCCAGTGCTCTGTGAGTAACTATGTTGTAAAGATATGTTCAATTGAGATTATTTTCTGAATAAATGACTGTACTGCTTCATGAAATGACACTGTTTACTGAATGAATGTTTGTCCTAGTTGTGAACTGTATTCGTGGCATCCATAGCAATTTACTGTTACTGAACTATTACTGCTACTGTTACAGAGATCTCTGTCGGTTCCCATGTTGGAACCACTACTGTTTACTGATATGACGGCCATCAACTGACTGTTTAGTTTGTTAAGACCTACTGTACTATTTGCTGTTGGATGTACCACATATGACTATTATAGTTTCCGAATGACTGTTATGGTATGAATTATGAGCCACAAACTGAATGACTGATATACTGATAAACGACTATTTTCAATACTGAAAGGACATTCATTCTTAACCCTTTTACGCATATATTATTCACTGGGCTTTAGCTTACTGTTTATATATATATGTAGGTGTTCAGGCACCGGACCGGAGTTAGGAGCATCGGATTAGCTCTTGTTTTGTTAAGCCAACCATCACGCCTCACCTCGAGGTTCTAAGTGCTGCCAAGCTAAGGCTGCTTTAGGGTGTTTTAGATTCACCCTATCTGTCTCTGTTATGTATAGACTGAATGATATTTGTACTGTACTGTTATGGTAGGAGTTTGGTCCCTAACCTGAATGCCTGTAAATGATGTATGCATATACTGTTATGGTTTGAATGTGTATATGTTTAAAAAGTCTTTTTACATACAGACTGTCACAGCTCATTGGACATCTTTTATTACTATTTTGGCTTCCGCCAGCTCCTGTACTCTGTATTACTGGTTTACTGTTAAGTAGGCCTTCGGTAATCTCGGATTACTGGCCGGTTACGGTGCTAAACCCATAGGGGCGAGTTTGGATCATGACAATAAGAATCACCTATATGAGTGTCGAACTAGAGCTGGTTCTATGAGAATGAAGAGGCTAAATTCTCTAGAAGCACTCATGAAAACCAGGAGCGTTCAACACCAAAATGAACACAATAGTGAGAACCACGATATGTTAGAAGATATTTTGTGTGAAATCTATTGTCTTGGCTTACACAAACAGTTGAACAATTCAAGGCATTGCATCCATTGGTTAGCTAGTAAGTCCAATAGGTTATCACTAGGGAAGGTTCAAGGCCGAAAGCTACCTATCATGATGCAAGATATTTTTCGATTTATACTCTTTCGACAAATTCTGCATATTGTTGCATTTCCATTGTCATCAAATTCCATTCATGTGGGGGATTGTTAGAAATGGTTTTTGAAAAATCTGGATAACATAATTTTTCATCAACTTTGGTTTATTTTTTAAGTGGGACCCATGCGCCAAATTTCATAAGTCTAAGTGGTAACACATTCTATGCCGCGTTGTGATTCACGTGGTATATTTGGTTGTTTAAAACCATTATCGGGCGAATGGAAGATTGAAACTAAAGTGTGCTCAATAGAAATAGAGTTTTGGTGAAAATTCCTTAAGGTTTGTATAATGGTTTGTCCCACATTGATTTGGTGGAAAGCTTTGAATGGATTTATAAGGTTTGGAGTTAGAACTTGGGGTAGGCCCCAAGGGGCACCCAAGTTTTATAGAGATGGAGGTTATGGGCAAAATGGACTACACCCATTGGATCCAAAAATCACCACACGCTCACCACCGCCGCCGCCGGTCTAGTAGGGCTGGACTTGGGCGCGGATGCGTGGTGTGAGGTTGGGTTGGGCTTGTCCCACCCAATACTAATCTTTGTGGGCCAAAAACATTTGAATTTAATTTATTTTATTTTTTAGTAAAATAAAATTTCTGTCCAAAATTCAAATTAATTCCGAAAATAATCTGTTACGATTTTTTCTCTACATCCAAAGAGGTCCATACGGTTTTTTATCTGTTCAAAATTTGAATCCAACAGGTGTGTATCTGTTTATTCAAACTGAATAGGTTTCATACCTGTTCAAACAGTTTTTGCACCTGTTTAATTCTAACAGCCATATATTCTCCTATAAATAGACAAGTCTCTCATTTGTTTCTTTCACTGAATTTTCGTCCTTAAATTTGCTACTGCTCTCTGCATTTTGCTGCATCTAAATTTCTATGAGGAAGAGTATAAACACTAGTGTGTTCGTTGTATGAATAAATTGTAGTGCTGCATTTATTCGTTAATTGATCATTTTATCTTGGGAGATATATGTCCACATTTTGAAAGTACTGTGGAAAGGACGAATCTATCTTAAGGATACAGTGTCGAACACTGGACTTGATCATTATATTATTCAAGAAATTAATCAAGTAAGTTGTTTATTTATTTTTTAAAATCAGTTTTTGATTTTGTTTTTATAACAAAATAAAAATCTGTTTTTATTTATTTTATTTTATTTTTTCTGGTTTGATTTTTGTAATCAAACAAATTATCCCATTTCTTTTATTTCTTCTATATTCTGTTTGTTGTTAAGTACACAAAAAAATTTCTTTTTTCAAATACAGTGAAAATTGTTCAACATATGTATATATATATATATATATTCATTTTACATTGTTTCATATTCAATTGAAATCTTATTTGATAGTCTTTGTTGAGTAAGTTCTAAATATATAAATTAAGAAAAGAAAAGAAAAAGAAGTGTATAATAAAGTTATGCAATTCTAAAGTTAAAAGCATAAAAAACAAAGTAGCTACCATAAGGTAAAAAGGTTTGTTAAAATTTTAATAAAAGGCTTCCAAACTCTTTATACAAAGGCACCATATGAATTAACAAAAAAATTCATACATTAATAGGAAATAAGTACTGGTGGAAATTTTACTAATTCTTTAATGGGATTATATAAACTCTTAACTATAAAGTGACACGAAACACATTTTTTAGAATTACTATTATGCTAGTAATGATAAAATTTCATGTAAATGAACTCGAAACTTAGAATGCTTTTTTTTTTTTTTTACAATTGAATAAATCAATTGATAGAATGGCCTAAACAAAAGAGGTTAACCTAAGAAAGAACCTAATCAATTTTTAATCAATTCAAATGTCTCTTTTTTTGGAGAAATTATTTTTTGCTCTTGAGACAATATTATGTAGTGTTTCAACTTGATATTCATTAATTAAAATAGTAAGACTCAATATTTTTTGTTGTGTTTTTGGAAACGACTTGACAAAAATCAAGTAATAAGGCCTTCTTTGGGGATGTCTAAAGTGGGTAAATGAGTACAAAAAGACAAAATAGGTTAATTTAGTCAATAAGGCAAAATATCACATTTAAATTATAATCATTTCACTTTTTTTTCTTACAACCGTCACATCCAAATCAAAAAAAAAAAAGTCAAAAGTTTTTTTTCCAAATAGAACTAATTTAGCCAGGCTAAATTAGCCAAAAAGTTAGGATAAATTAGTTATTCCCTAACAAAGGCTAAATAACCTCAAGGAATTGGCCTAATAGGTGCATCTTGGGGTCTGAAAATGTGCTCCTTCTAAGTCTCAAGTTTAACCTTCATTAGGTGCTATCAACTCTTTGAGACCATGCCTGTAAATTTTATGTAAGATTTATCTAATTCACATAAAGAGAATGTTTTATATAAGCTTCGAAATTAATTGAGATGAGCATATATTAACTAAACATCTTATCATCCAAAAGTATCAAATGGTAAATGAGGTAAAATAATACTCCAAGACCATTGAGCAAGAACTCCTTTTTTATGTCAAAATTTAAATTGACTGGACATCCAATCATCAAAAAGTATCAAATGCTAAATTAGTTAAAACAATACTCCAAGATCACTGAGTAAGACCATCTCTAATGGTTCATCAATTCTGTCATTAAATTTAAATTTGATGAAAAAGTTTTTTTTTTTTTCTACTTCAATGGTTTCATTAGATAAGTATCAAATCGAGAATATCAAAAATCTTTCACGAAATTGAGGATAGGAATGGCAACGGGCAGAGACGGGGACGGGGACGGGGCCAGGGATTGCACTTCCCGTCCCCGATCCCCGAAAGTATGGAATTCCTCGTCTCCGCCCCCATTCCCTGACGGGGAACCCATCACCCTTGCCCTCCCCGGTCCCTACCTCCTAACGGGGATTGGGTTTCCTCGATCCCGAAAAATCCCCGATAGTGACAAAGTTACAGAGCTAAGTCGTCATCGTCGTCATCATCATCACACACACACACATACACACATCTGCAGATTTGAGATCTGAGTCGTCATTATCATCACACACACACACATACACACATACATACACACACATGCATCTACAGATCTGAGATCTGAGTCGCCATCATCATCATCATCATCACACACACACACAGAGAAGAGAGGTCTCGATAAGCGACGGGCGGCGAGCTTGAGAGAGAAGATGGAGACTCTAGTTGCGACGGAGTGACGAGCGGCGAAGCTGTCAAAGCCCTAGTGCAACGAGCTTGAGAGAGAAGTTAGAGACTTTGGTTGCGCCGTCGGTATCAAGTGGCGGAGTGCAACTATGGCGGCGGAGAGAGGAGAGACAGAAAAGAGACGAAAGAAGAGAGATTAGATATGTGAGAGAGAGAGAGAGAGGGAGAGAGAGACAGATCCGAAATGAGAGAGAGGAAAGGAAATGTGTTTTGGGATTGTTAGATTTGAGATGTGTGTGTGTGTGTGAGAGAGAGAGAAAAAAAAAAAGAGATAAGTATGTATAGTGGGTAGGTGAGTGAGAGAGGAGAGGCAAGCGGGGCAGAACAGGATGGGGAACGGGGCCGGGGCGGAAGAACTTATCACCGTCCCCGGCCCGAAAATGATTGGGGAGTTTTTTTGAATACCATCCCCCGGCCCTTCGGGAGTATTTTTTGGGAAAAAAATCATGTTAATCGAGGTTAGGAGGTCGGGTCCCCGTCGGGTCAGGTTCAAATTGTCATCCCTAATTGAGGACGCTTGGGACCTTTCATCATTTCACTGTTCATAGCTGCTGGATTTGCAACACCGGATGTCCTCTAAATGACCACTTATAGGCAAAAATTAGTAAAAAAAATACACTAACTGGTTAATCAATCAGACATATGCCTGGTCATCTGCTCAATCAATCGATATTTTAATGAAAATTTAAAATCTTTCATTAAAAGACTAAGGCCTAGTTTGGGGTGTTTAAAAAAATTCAAAAAGTCAAAAAGTTACAAGAAAAAAAAGTAAAAAAGTCATCACTATTCACAAATTAAAAATATAAACAAAATTAATATACATAATATTTTAATATATATCAACTTCACACCACTCTAGGTACTGACGTGAAAAGAAAGTACAGTGAAATGAATTAAAAAAAATTACATATATATATTCACTAAGTTGGATGGTAATGTTGAGCCCGTGGGGGCCCACCACAGGTTCCTTTTTGATAATTTGAATCGTTCAATATGTAGAACTCATTCGGTACTATATGCCTATAAAAAATCACGTTGATCGGATATCGCTAACTACATGATCAAATCAGTTTTGTATAAAAAATGGATGGTGTTATAGTTAACAGTTGACAAAAAAAAACTAACACAATCAAATAGCTATTGATATCCAATCAACGTGATTTTTTATAAGCATATAACACTCGACGAGTTCTACACATTGAACGGTTCCGATTAGCAAAACGGGATCCGTGGTGGACTTCTACAGGCCGAACAATACCGTCCAATTCAAACCCGAAATGGAGGCAATCATTTCTCATCTCCTAACCAGCCCACTACACTATCCAAACTGTAAGAGCTACTCCACTAATTTCTCCTACACACTTATTTATATAATTTTTTAATACATATTTTTTTATAAAATGTCAAAAAATTAATCCAAACATCTATTTTTTTTAATTTTTTAATTTAAAAAGATAAAAAATACACTTATTTAAAACACTCTAAATTATCCTTAAATAAAATTTTTATTCAAATTTAATAATAAAAAAATACAGCGTTAAACATGCTCTAAAATTACTTTTTATGTCAAAATTTAAAGAATAATGATGAGACTACTAATTAGTGGTTGCATTAGAGATGTGGCAGTGGGTCTCATCCACTGCCACATGTGTTTTATGTCTTAATTTTTATTTATTTATTTGTTTTACATATCACATTATTAATAGTGATATTAATGATAAAAATTTAGTGACTTGGAGCATTGTTGAAATTTAAATGATGAGCGTTGCTTTTCGAGCATGCATATACGCTGTCCTGTCGCGGGTGTATTGAAATTTGGAGCTTTGTTTTTGTCTGTTTGTATTCAAATTGGACGGTTGTTTTGTCTGTGCAGGAGAAAGGGAATAAACACAATTATTTTATCCAAATGTATGTGATTCAATAAAAGTCTCATCGCTTTGTTTGTTTTCAAAATTAGAATGAAAAAAATTGATAGTAAAAAGATTAATAGTGAGTAGATTATTAGTGAAGAGATTGATAATAAAGGTATTAAGTAAAATTATATTTATTTTAATAATAGTTGTTAGTGTAGGAATTATTAAATTATTTTTATATAAAATAAATATGAAATAATAAAACAAATAAAAAAAATACAAAAACTTTAAACATTAATGTTTTTAAAAAAAATGCCTAACATGTAAAAAAAAATTAAAAAATAAAAATAAAATAAAATAATTTCATAAAAAAATAAAACAAATAAAATAATAATTTTTACTTAACAAAAAATACAAAAAATTAAATATTAATGTTAAAAAAAATACCCGACACGTAAAAAGTAAATAAAAATAAAAAATTTCTAATCCGTCAGACTACTTTTCTAATACCAAGTCCTAATAGCCCATCCGAATCCCCTTGGAGAGGCCTACCCTAATCCGGAGCTCACTATCAATCCCCTTTCCATCTCTCAAAACAAACACAATATTAGTGAGTTTCACCTCACTATCAATCTCAATCTCCCCCTAACTTTCCAAACAAATGGGACCTTAGCGATGATGTGCAAGTACAAGTATGAATGGTACAACTGGTAACAAATTCCATTCAATTGAGAATAAAATTAAAAAATTAAAAATCCATTCAATTGAGATTTGAGACTATTTCACCAAAAATTATTAGTTGATTCAGCGACATTATATAACTATATTCTTAGCCTCCGTTTAGGAAGTGGGTTGGCTTTTTGATTTTTTGACTTTTTTAACTATATGAGCCTAGGCTCAAAAAGCTTAGTTTGGGAAGAGTTTTTGACTTTTTGACTTTTTTTATTTTTTTGTGAGAGAAGAGTGTAATGATTATGGAATTGGATTGGATGTTTTGTCTGTTGTGGCTCATGAGCCTATTCTGTCTTTTATGGCTCATTGAGCCAAAAAAGCCCAATAAACCCTTGCCAAACCAACCCTTAGTCAATTACAATCTAACATATTATTTCATGTTTTTTCAATTATTAAATATAAAATTATAAATTTCTATTCCCACTGACAATCATAACACTCTCAAGTATGGGTGTGCGCGGTGCGGGTCGGTGCGGTTTGAGAGAAAAATAGAAACCGTATGGCGGGTGGCGGATTGATAAAAGTGTCACTAGAATTTGCCATTTTCCTTATCAAAAACCGGCAGTTCGGTTGGCAAATAATGGCGGATTTGCCTTGGCGGTTTGGGCGGATTGGCGGTTTATAAAAAATATAATTCAAATTACAAAACTTAAATCAAAGAGTAAAAAAAAGACGAGAGATACCGTGATGTTAAGCATCTTGAAAAGTGAATTGGAATCCAACTTTATTTTGGATTACTGACATCTTGAATTCCCCTCGAGCAGTAATGTAATACTATATTCTAAGGTATAGAAAAACAAGCAAACTTAAGTAAAAAAGAATTTTTAGAATCTTATAAAACATGATTTAATAGCAGTGCGGGTCGGTGCGGTTGGGAAGAAAAATAGAAACCGGCGGATTGATAAAAGTGTCACTAGAATTTGCCATTTTTCTTACCAAAAACCGGCGGTTCGATTGACAAATAATAACGAATTTACCTTGGCGGTGCGGTTCGATGCGATTTCGACAATTTCGGCGGTATTATGCACACCCCTACTCTCAAGGACATTTGATGATGTCCAAGACCACCAAATATCTTATCTAAATGCACCAACTATTGTTGTGAATATTTTCCTTTTCCAAGTACCCAAAAAAAAATTTGTTGTGAATATTTATTTGGGCAAAGTTCAGATTATTGAATTAAAAATTATATATAAATTTACTTTTTCAAATTTATTTTTTAAATTTAATAATGTGTAGGTAATATGATTAGTTAATAATTAAAAAAGATATAAAAATATTAATTTTAATATTTTAATTTATTGTCACATTATTAAATTAAAAAAAAAATAAATTTAATTTTTAGATTGCAGGAGGATGCGGTGCGGCAAGGCACAGCAGGGTGTCCTATGAAATAAAGCCACGTCGTTGGTTCAACCATTTACACGGGTGAGCATAACATTGACGCATTTTATTTTATTTAATTTTTTAAAACGGTTAACTAATTTATCATGTAACTTCTTATTTATTTAAAATAAATCAACTTGTTTTGTTTGAGTTTTTTAAATTTATTTTTAAAAAAATTATAATTTTTCATTTTTTATTTTTATTTTTATTTTTTGTTTTTATTGAATTTTTTTAATATTTTAAGCATTTTTTAATTTTTAGATATAGCTAATAGAAATATACTTAAAAGTATAATATTTTTGAAAAAAATATTTAAAAAATTCATTAAATATAAAAAATATATATATGAAAATTCTGTTCATTTTTTGTATTCTTACGTATTTATTATTTTTAAAAATATTTTACTTTTTAAATACATATAAGTAAGGTGCATCTAAAAAAATTAAAAAATTGCTTAAAATGTTAAAAATATTCACTAAAAATAAAAAATAAAAAAATATGAAAAATAAAAAACTCAATTTTTAGAAAATTTAATTTAGAAAATTGAAACCAAACACATTGAATGGTTTTGTCTTCATAAGCATTATATATTTAACAAAACTACAAATTCATAATTTTGTACTTAGAATTTATAGAGGAATTAATAGTTCAAATTCATTTAACTTATGATCTCACACTTTATCAATTTAATCCTAATAATGCAAATTCATTCTGCACAAATTCTGAGTTCTTAGCATTTTTGTTAGGGTTGAGCATGGTCCGGATTGGACCGGATTTGGGGTAAAACCAAGACCAATCCGTTATTTACGGTTCCTAAAAAATTGGAACCAATCCAATCCGTTTAAATCATGGAACCAATCCGAACCAATCCATTTAAACACGGATTGGATCGGTTTAGGACCACAGATTCACATAATTAAATAACAAAAAAATGAATATATAACACTTTAATTTCATAAAAACATAAACATAGCGCTCTATTAGTTCCACAATAGCAACATGTCTTTCTATAATAGCGACATACTGTTCTAGAATTTAAACAACCATAAGAAAATTGGTTTCACCATAAATATTTAAACCATTACAAATTAAAATTAAAAACTAACAAACAAAAGTTATAAAAGAAGGTATTATGCGGATTTAGGTTTGAGTTTAGGTTTTATATGGAATAAGAGAAGATACTATGGGAAGGATGTATAATAAAAATATAGACTACTTGTATACAGTTTGGATCGGTTCCAATCCGGAACCGTGTGGTTCAATCCGGAATCAATCCGTGGACTACGGATTTTTAATTGTTCAATCCGGAACCGAACCACGGATTCAAAAAACCAATCCAAACCTATCGGATTGGACTGGACTGGATCAGATTACGGATTTCACGGATTCCTTGCTCAGCCCCAATTTTTGTTATATATTTCACAAATTTGTCAAATGTGTAATGTTAAGCTCATAAATTTGATTTTGGTATTTATTGAGTACTCTTGAAATACTATTTACATTGTGTCCAAACCAATGGTGGAATGAGAAATTTTACGAGTAGGACATATTAACTTATTTTTGTTAGGTAGTTGTGAGACTAGACAATCCACTTTGTGTGAGTTGCAATTTTTCATTTGTGAGGAGTATTACATAGACAAAGTCATATAATACTCCATAATTATTTAATAAATTTTTTTAAATGCATTCGCATATATATATATATATATATATATTTCAAAGGATAATAATTGATTAA
The DNA here is from genome assembly GCF_055761805.1 of Camellia sinensis. Lineage (NCBI taxonomy): Eukaryota > Viridiplantae > Streptophyta > Magnoliopsida > Ericales > Theaceae > Camellia > Camellia sinensis. The sequence continues at coordinate 53,289,828 of NC_138970.1, forward strand.
AGTTTTTTTTTTCAATAATTCACAAACGCACCCACAAAATTAAGAAAGACCCTATTTTAGGGAAATTTATTCATAAATCTCATCTCAAAAAAGTATATACATAAAAGTCCTATGAATTTTGTTATAAATAATTAAATTCCATTGAATTTGAAAAGATACACTGTGAGATTCTTTCACTACATTTTATGGAGATTCTTGGGTGATATTATTGTTGGTTTCCACATGTGAATCTGTTTCATTTGTGTACTATTATTTTATTAAACTTTAGTCAAATATGCTATTTTTAAAATGTGACAATTATGACTTTCTAATTTGAAATATCATATTCATATATATATTTTGTGTTTTCAAATGTGGATATGTTTCATTTGAGAGATTTTAATGTGAGATAAAACTTATAGGATCACAAAGATATTTATGGGACTAAATGGTCCATAAGTCATAGATATAAAATTTATTAGTAAATACCCCAATATTTTATGACACATTTTTTTGTTTTATATTTTAGATTTACATAATTTGTGATTTAAATATGTATCTATTGATTACTGTATTTTTTGACATTTACAAAAAATAAAATGAAACTAGTTAGCATCTCCAATGGTGTGCCATTGGAGCTGCTATTGACAAATTATGGTAGCAATTGATAGAAAGGCACCTCCAATGGCAAGTTTTAGTAGCTGCTATCTTTGGCAAATGCCAAGCTTGTGTCAAATATGGCACAAACCAAAGCTTCCAAGTCACCTTCAACCAACCGTTTACTTCTCCCTCCCTTTTTCATCATCCTTTCCAAACACAGTTTCAATATTCACCCAAAAATCACACAAATTTCAACATATCAAACACAAAATTTCCAAACAATTTCCAACTTTCCAAATTTCAACATACCAAACACAGAATCACCAAATTTCAACATACCAAACACAGAATCAACAAATTTCCAATTTTCCAAATTTCAGTTTCACCAATTTGAAACAAACAAAATTTAAAAAAAAAAAAAATTGAAAATGAACACAGTGAAGTCAAAAAAAATACTTGACAGTGAGAGGGCGAAAAGAGACAGATGATCTTCTTTGTGTTCTTTGATACAGATGATTCTACAGATGATATAGATACGTGATCCTATTTGTGTTCTTTCATACAGATGATACAGTGAGAGAAATAGAGGGGTGGAGGAAGACGACAGTGAGAAGGAGAAGGAAAAGTGAGAGGAATAGAGTTGGAGGTGGGTTGGTGAGATTTGGAGACATGGATGATTGATTTAGAGGGAATTGAGGCTTTTGGAGGCAGATCTGGCAAATGGCAGCGATTGGTAGATGGCGGTGATTAGCAGACGGTAACAAGTTGTAGGAGTGAGAGAGGGTCAGATTTGGGTACTAGGAATGAGAGAGAGAAATAGAAGTGTCTATCCGTGAGAGAAAACGACTGATCAATTGGATAGAGAAGACATATATATATAGAGAGAGAGAGGAGTGAGATAAAGATAGGGGTGAGAGGTAGAAAGAGACGAAGAGCAGAGAGACTTTTGGTGATGGACGGAGAAGAGAGAGACGGAAAGCAGAGAGAGAGAGACTTTCAGTGATAGAGAGAGAAAATATGATCTCTGAGAGTAAGAGAGAGACAGACAGACAGACAGACAGACAGACAGACAGAGAGAGAGAGAGAGAGAGACGGAGACTGAGAATGAGAAGGTGATGATGAAACCAAATAGAGAGAGAGAGACAAAGACTGAGAGTGAGAGAGAGAGAGAGAGAAGTGACACGTGGACGGTGGTGATAAAACCAAATAGAGCCATTGTGCTCTGTTTGGCTAAAAAAAAAACAAAAATAACAACAAACACGTGGATGGTGGTGATGAAACCAAATAGAGTCGTTGTGCTTTGTTTGGCTAAAAAAAAAACAAAACAAAAACAAAAATAAAAACCAACACCAACTTGTGTCAAACGACAATATTGAAACGGTAATATTTTGAATTTTTATAAATAAAAACCCTTCATCTCAAATTTATTTCACAGCAACCATTGCACATTTCATTTTTCTTTTTTCCTCTCTTCATCTCAATTTGATTTCACAATAAACTTCTGAAATTATATTTGTTTTAGTTTTTTCACACAATCACTATGGAAGGTTTATCAAAAACAAAGAGAGGAAAATCTTTCACTACTGAAGAAAATGTGGCAATTTGTAGCGCATGGTGTCACATTACTGAAGACCTAATTGTTGGGAATTCCCAATCTCATTCTTATTTTTGGGAAAGAATTTTTGAAAACTATTGCTTGCTGCAAAATGATCACTCAAGAACACAAATGTCAATCTCATCTTAATGGGGTGTAATCATGAAATGTTGCAACAAATTTCATGAGTGTTTGGCATAAGTCGAAAATCTACATCCAAGTGGAATGTCTCAAGTTGACATAGTAAGATTTCATATTCATTTATTTATGTTGGTTTATTTATTTTGTCTTATTTAAAAATGAACTAATTAATTAAGCTAATAATTTATTGATATAGATGCTTCAAGCAAAACTGTTATACCACCAAGATGAAAACAAATATTTAGCTTTTGAACATTGTTGGCCAATCTTACAAAATAATATAAGGTGGCAAGATAACACAGTGAAGTCAAGGATACATACACCGTTTTCCGTTAATTCAACCCTTGATTCTCCTATGTATAACTGCATTTCTTTTGAAAATGACACCAGTCCAAGTGTTGGTAACAATCCAACTGTTGGTGAGGGCAGTGTCTCTGCAAGGGGTAAAAGGCCTGTGGGTAGGAAAGCTTCAAAAGAATTATTTCGAAAAAATCAAGTTGTTGAAGCTAACGTCCAAAAAATGAGCATACAATTGGAGACATTTAACCAATATCTTGCTGAGAAGGAAAAGAAAAAAGATGAAAGAGAAGAAAAAAGGATTCAAGCACTGCAAAAGATGAAAGGATTTGAGATGAAAAAAACATGACTTTGAGATTAGAAGACAAGAACATGAGATAAAAAAGGAAGAACATATGATAATGATTACGAACATTTCTCATTTGGACTCTCAGATGAAAACATATTACACAATGCAAAAAATAAGATTTTCACTAAGTGATCCTCAAATGTTAGCAGCCCAAATTACTATTTCCCTCTGCCTCCTGATGAATAATTGCAAGATAATGTATTTTTAAATTTTGCAATGTTATTTATTTGTTAATGTAATTGTCAGTCTCTATTTGCAATGTCATATTTTTATTTTGTAATGAAATTTCATATTTGTTTTTATTTTTCAGTATTTTCTACAAAAGAATGTAATATTATTTTTGCAATGTATAATGTAGCAAAATAGTTTAGTATAATTTAATTTTTTCAATAAAGTATAATGAAAAAATAAATATATTTTTCAAATAAAGGCAATAAAAAGATAAAATATATTTATTTATTTATTTTTCCAAATTTTTTTCATTTTTTATATTTGTCTACTCGGGAATAATATAAATATATAATTTTTTTTTTACAAACAGTTAAAAAAATGTCACAAAAGACAAAAGATAAACAAAAATAAATTTACAAAAAAATTTATATCCAAACAATACCTATAAATTTGAAGAAAAAATTAATTGAGATTTGTCAAAATATCAAATGATTAATAGAGTACCATTATTATAATTTGATAAAATAATACTATTTATTACTAAATTATAATAATAACAATGATATTATAACAACAATAGTTGTAGATACTTGAGGCCGGCAAGTATTAATAACATGACTTCGTAGAAGAAAGTGTGAAAATGTCCAGACAGCAATGTAGCCAACGGCGCCGTTTAACTCACAGCTCACCCTGCTCTGCCTAGCCGCATAGCTGGCACCTCGACTCTCTAATTTTTTTTTATCTTCAATAGAAATAAGCTTGTTTGGTTCTAGGGCTTTTAGAAAACAATTTTTTTATTTTTCATATTTTAATATTTTTAATAAGTTTTTAATATTTTAATTATTTTTTTTAATTTTTAGATACATTTAACATAAATATACTTTAAAAATATAATATTTGTGAAAAAAATCTTTAAAAAATACATTAAATATCAAAAAATATTTATAAAAAAAATGAAAATTCAGTATATTTTCATTTTTTTTATCTATTTATTAATTTTTTAAATATTTTTTCAAAAATATTTTACTATTTAGATACATCTAAGTAAGGTGTATCTAAAAAAGTAAAAAAAAAAAATTGCTTAAAATTTAAAAAATATTCACTATAAACAAAAAAAAAACATGAAAAAAAAAATTTATTTTCAAAAAACTGAATTACGAAAACCAAAACCAAACTCACTCAATACTTTTATGTCATTATGATTTGGTCATATACATAATTTTCATCTTATTAAGAAATAAACACATTAACCATCAGTAGTTTATAGTTAAAATATACCATTAGGCTTGTTACAGCAATAACGATACTTTTCATTTTTTATTAGTTAAGATTAGGGTGGGATAAACATCAGGCTGAACTGAGTTCGGGTCAAGCTAGCACTACATAATAAAGGATTGGAGAACTTACCTGAGAGGGTAATTTTTGGGAAAGAATTGGGCCGAGCTGTGAGTTGGGCCCTGCGGCCCAAAGTGTGAAGGAATCGATAAAAAGCCGTAGTGTAACTTCGGCCCATAGAGGTGAGATTACTCCGGCTCAGAGAAGAAATAGTTACTTCGGCCTAAGGAAGAATAAAGCTACTCCGGTCGGAGGCAACTTGGAGTTAGGCCGGTCTCAGAATTAGTCCGGTCGCGATATGTACAGGGAAGGCTGGTTTCGAGATTAGTCCGGTCGTCACATACTATGGTTAGGTCGGTCAGAACTTGTTACTGGGAAGGTTGACCTAAGCACACCAAGGTTGAACAAGGGCAGCCGAAGTAATGAGTTAGAGGAGAAGACCGAGCTAAGGATAGTTCGGCCTTCTATGTGGCTCAGCGGAGCCAGTGTTATTTCGGTCATGTTATAGTTCGGCCATGAAGAAAACCATCCCACTTGGTTTAAGCAGTGGGGAGGGTGTAAAAGGATAAGCATTATCCTTAGGAGAATGAATCCTAGGAGGACTCTGCATGGAGAAGTGCAAGTCCTACTAGGATTGTGCCACGGGAAACTTATAAAAGCTCACAAGCATCACCTTGGAGGAGGTAATTGAACACAATACTTTTTGAAAGCATAAAACTTTGTCTATTTGTCAAGCTTACTGACTTAGGCATCGGAGAGGTTTCCGGCACACACCCGCCGGCTAGCTCACGTTTGTGTTTTCAGGTGATAAAGCGACGTCGTACGGAGGAGCGTGGATTTGGTCAACAGGATTATACGAGGAGAATTATTTCCTCCCCGTACATTACCAATAAGTCTCATATACAAAGTTCAAGGCCCATCTAATCCTTAAACAAAATACTTGCACCAATTAGTCCTATACATTTTTAATTATTACTAAAAAATTCTCTTTTTTTTTTTTCAAAATTTACAGACACTGTTATATTTTACTACCGTTGGACTTCCGTCAAACGGTGACCGGAGACTCGTCGGAATGTTCAACATCACCGGAAAGTCACCGGAGTATCGCCAGAATGTTCAAAACGTTCACTGAACGTTAAGAACATCACTGGAGACTCACCGGAATGTCTAAAATATAGCCGGAAAAAAAAAGAATAAATGAAGAAATTAGAACAAAAAAACATAGCAAAATGTGTTAAATATTATAAACTAAAAGAAAAAAAAAATGAAACGACAAAAAAAACAACAATGGGAAAAAGATATGCTATTTTTCAATTTTTGTAAGGTTTAAGCAAATAATCTCCAATATTAATCAAACTGAAAAGTAAGTTTTGAAACTGTAAAATGTTACAGCTTCAAAGCAAAAATTGTAACAACCCTCACTTTACTTTAGTCATGCTTGCATATATCCCATGATCTTGTCTTGATATGTTGCATTTGCAAAACCTTGATTTGTCTTGCATAAGTATTACTTGCATGCTTTGTTCCTTGTTTGGTGTGTGTGTTTAGCCTAGGTTAATCCAAACTGAGGTCACCTTAAGCTTAGAACCATCTTGGAACCACTTTGGTTGACCTCCACCTCTGCCAAGGCATGTTGGCCGCGATGTCATCATCTAGGCCGAGGTGTTTATCACCAAGGCCGAGATGTGTATTATCTAGGCCGAGATGTTACCTTGCGCCTAAGTGATCTTGTTCCTGGATTGGTGCGACCTAGACCGAGGTGTGGCACAGCTAGGCCAAGTGTTGTCCTTCCTAGCCGAGATCATTGTTCCTTACTTGCCGATGCCTTGTTTTTAGCCGAGATCATTACCTGCCAGAGTGCCTATGCCATCTTGCTTATTGAACACACTTTGTCATGGTCTTGTCTTTTCACTCAGTCACATTTTTTAGTAGAGCCAACCAACCGTTGTCACGTGTTCGAGCTGAGTGTTAAATCAGCCGACAGTGATAGAAATGTATCATTTGTTGTATGTCTTTGTTCTTGAGGAGAGAGAAGCTCTAGAAGAGGGAAAAGGAGTTCTTAGAGAGGAAATAGATTTCCAATCTTGCTCCTTAGAGTTCAAACCGTTTGATTCGGTTTCGAGGTTAGAATCTTAATCTACTCTTGTTGTTCTTATTGTTCATCTAGCTGCATTGCATGATCGAGCACGATTTGTAAGCCATGCATCAATTTAAAGTTTGGTTTTAGAAAGAGAAAGTGTCATTCATGTGTTCTTGAATAAAAGCCTTGTTTGATCCGAAAGCTTGCATCAAGATTTATGTTTTTGTATTTATTTTCATAAGATCTTCGAGTATGGGTACCCAAGTCCATGTTTTTGAATTCATAGCATGAAATCTTAGATTTTGTAATAATAAGTTATGATCTTTGCATCCATGTTCTTCATGTTCATGTTCTTCAAGAAAGGGAAACCCAGATTTTCCCGACTTCATTTCCTTGAATGTGGCCATCAGGAGCCACACCTCGGCAAGGAGGTGTGGAACCTTGGCCAAGACCTGGTTGGTGCCCAGCAAGTTTTCCCGAAATGAGAAATAGTGTTTTGTTTCGGTTCAACTTAGTTTTAAAGGAATGCCGAGATCATTTGCATTCATGTAAAGCTTGTTTGAAAGTGCATTCAATAGACTTTACCATGTGTTTGTAGGAGTTGGACTCTCGCTTGACCCCGACGTTGAAGAACTATATGAGTGGTATCTTTAATAAAGCTATGTTATAATGTTTTGATAAGCCTTGCTTTGCTTTGTTTTGAAAAGTATTTAATCAAGCATGAATGATTATCCCTGTTTTGTGTGCCAAGTATAAGTTTTGTTTTGGATGACATTCTAGGAAAGTCCGTACGTGCTAGGAGACTATAAGCATTTGTAGCACAACCTTTGAAAGTCCGTACGTGCTAGGGGACTATAAGCATTTGTAGCACAACCTTTAAAAGTCCATACATGCTAGGGGACTATAAGCATTTGTAGCACAACCTTTGTTAATGTCATCCCTTGAAACTTGAAAGCCTTGAAAGACTTTGATTGATGAAGCTTGAAAGACTTGTTAGATGAACTTGTTTTGTCTTTGATTTTGTACAAGATATAATGTGTATCGCTTTGATAAAAATCTCGGATATTATTCATGCAAACCCTTTATTACTTGTACCATTCACTGAGTATCCAAGCTCACACTCTCTATATATGTAGGTGATGAGCAAAACGGCGGCGACGCCTAGATGTGCTTTGCAACTTGTTTTGGATTCGCATTTTGTAGCATCTTGAAGATCATGCTTCTTAGCTTGCATTTCATTGTATTTTGTATATGATGGTTCGAGAAGCCTTTTGGTCAAGATGTATTTTTGTACTTCATTTTATTGTACCCAAGTTGTAAGACCTTGTTAAGATGTATGTCATTCCATTTGACTTATGCACAGCTCTTAAGGACTAATTAGAATTGTATATATATTGCTTCCGCACTTGTGAGCCCCATATATTTATACTCTGATTGTGTGCGAATTTTGGAAGTTGGCCTTTGGTAATCTCGGATTATTGGCCATCATGGCACCATTCTACTAGGGGCGAAATAGGGTCGTGACAGATTGGTATCAGAGTCCAAGTTTCTTATAGTACGTTACTCACATACTTCGAGTCCTAAAGAGCATAGGATTTCCCTTAGAATTGATGTTAGGATTGCATCATAATGCTTGCTACTTGACAATGTGTGCATTATCTCGGCGTGACTATTTGTTATTTACATGCATATTATTTAATCGTTTTGTTTTAAAGTCACATTTTGCATACTCTTAGCATCATGAGGAGGGGTAGACCACCAGTTGGCCGAGATCATCCAGAAAATAAATTGGACAGATTAAAGAGACTGGTCGAAGGTTTGGTCCGTGAGTTGAGACAACTTAGGCCACAAGACGCTAGTACTACCTCTACCCAGGCCGAGCAGACAAACGGCCGACATGTAGTTTGGCCTCCACCTCCTCCAGCGGCGCAAGTGCCTCCACAGCAAGCTTTATATGGGGACGGCACCATAGCGCTGATCCGAGAGTTTAAGAAAATGAAACCGTCGAGATTCTCTGGAGGTATAGAGTCGATGAAAGCCGAGGCGTGGGTCTTGGAAGTGGAGAAACTGTTTGAGATTTTTCCCAGCACCGACGCCCAGAAAGTGTCATTGGCCGCGTTCACACTAGACGACAATGCACGAAGATGGTGGATGATGACCTGAGAAAGCAACCCAGGTTTGACTTGGGCCAGATTTTTGGAGTTGTTTTACAACAAACACTTTCCCATTAGCGTTCGAGACCGCAAGACTACAGAGTTCCAGACTCTAACATAAGGCAGCAAGACAATGGCAGAATATGACCGTGCTTTTACCGAGTTGGCGAGATATGTGCCTCACATGGTCGATGATGAATATAGAAAAGCCAGGAAGTTTGAAAGTGGGCTTCGTGGGCCAATACAAGATCGAGTTAACATGCTCAACATGCCGACTTACGCCGAAGTATTGGACAAGGCCATCATTGCAGAAGCTAACTTAAACCGATATCAAAATTCAGGAGAGAGCCAGAGGAAGAGACAGAACTATGATAGTTGCCGAGTTCCGTTTAACGCCAAGAAGAAAGCGAATGTGGACAGCTCCAGCAACTCGAACTAGGAAGGAAGGTAATGCTAAGCCGACGTGTGCAAGTTGTGGGAAATCGCATTCCGGAGTTTGCCGTGGGCATCAGGAGCCTGTTTTGAATGTGGCGAAATGGGTCACCACGTGAAAGACTGTCCGAAGGCAAGGACTGATGATGGTAAGAAGAATGGGAGTACCTCGGGCTTCGCACAGAGAAATAATATCGGAAGGGCCTAGACGAGACAGGGCAGAGTTTTTGCACTGGTACCAGGAGACACTCAGAATGTTGAGACAGTCGTGTCAGGTATACTCCCAATCTGCTCTCAAGATGCATACATATTGATTGATTCGGGTTCTACACATTCATTTGTATCTGCTAAGTTTGCCGAGAAGTTAAATAGAGAACAAGAACCCTTTGATTATGTGTTATATGTGTCTACTCCATCTGGGAGAACTATGATTGTTGCATCCATTTATAGGGCGTGTGTCGTTGTGATTGAGGGCGTAGAATTATTAGTTGATTTAATGCCGTTAAGCATGACTCACTTTGATGTCATATTGGGAATGGACTGGTTAGTAGCGAATCATGCATCTATTAATTGTGTTTCAAAGAATGTCACACTGAAACCCCCAAATCAAGCCGAGGTTATTTCCTAGGGTAAAGGAGTAGTACCCCCACCTTACTTAATCTTATTCATGAAAGCCTATAAGTTGATCCAAAATGGGTGTCAAGGTTATCTGTGTAGTATACTAAATGAATTGAATGGAAATGTTGAGTTAGCCAACATCCCAATGGTTAGAGAATTCCCCAATGTCTTTCCAAATGAATTGCCTGGCCAGTCAGTGGATAGGGAAATAGAATTTACGGTTGATGTTATGTCGGGAACCCAACCTATCTCCAAAACACCCTATAGAATGGCCTTAGCCGAACTCAAGGAACTGAAACTACAATTACAAGAATTGTTGGACAAGGGATTTATTAGGCCGAGCACTTCACCTTGGGGAGCACCAGTTCTATTTGTCAAGAAAAAGGATGGTACACTTCGTCTTTGTATCAACTACTGAGAACTAAATAAGGTGACCATTAAGAATAAATATCCATTGCCGAGGATTGATGATTTACTTGATCAACTACAAGGGGCACGCGTCTTTTCTAAGATTGATCTGAGGTCGGGCTACCATCAGCTGAAGGTTAAGGCCGAGGATGTCGAGAAGACTACTTTTCGGACAAGGTATGGCCACTACGAATTTTTGGTAATGCCTTTCGGAGTGACCAATGCTCCTGCAGCATTCATGGATTTGATGAACAGAGTTTTTAAGCCGTACCTAGACGAGTTCGTGGTTGTTTTCATCGACGACATACTGATCTATTCCAAGAGTGGTGATGAGCATGAGAAGCATTTGAGGCTAGCCTTACAAATCCTAAGAGACAGGAAATTATATGCCAAGCTTAGCAAGTGTGAATTTTGGCTTTCCAACATTTCATTTTTGGGCCATGTGATTAATGAAGAAGGAATCTCTGTTGATCCAAGTAAGATTGAAGCTGCCGTGAATTGGCCAACGCCGACTAATGTGTCCGAGATTCATAGTTTTTTGGGTTTGGCCGGCTATTACAGGAAGTTTGTGAAGGATTTTTCAAGGATTGTAGTACCACTTACACAACTAACTCAGAAAGGAGTGGCGTATGAATGGACCGAGGATAGGGAATCAGCTTTTCGGGAGTTAAAGACGAGGTTGGTTACAGCACCGATACTTATACTACCGTCAGATAAAGCAGAATTTCAGATTTATAGTGATGCTTCACATAAGGGATTGGGTTGCGTGTTAATGCAAGGAGGTAAGGTTATAGCATATGCCTCCCGTCAGTTGAAACCTCACGAAAAGAATTACCTTACCCATGATTTAGAGCTAGCAGTCGTGGTGTTTGCTTTGAAGATTTGGTGTCATTACTTGTATGGGGCTTCCTGCCAAGTTTTCACAAATCATCAGAGTTTAAAGTACTTATTCACTCAGAAGGAGCTAAATTTGAGGCAAAGAATGTGGCTTGAGTTATTGAAAGACTACGACATGCAAATTCAGTATCACCCAGGTAAAGCAAACTCAGTAGCCGACGCATTGAGCAAAAAATCAGTTGGAAGTCTGGCATGCTTAGCCATGATTTCAGTAGAGCCGACCACTATAGAGGAATTGAAGGCCAGACAAATAGAAGACGGATTCTTCAAGAAAGTTGCCGATGAGATTCTCTCTAAGCCGAGGTCAGGGTACACTATTGAAAATCAAGTACTTAAGTTTGAAAGAAGATTGTGCGTGGCCGACATTCCAGAGTTGAAAAGAAAGATTCTGTAGGAATCTCATGGTTCCAAATTTGCTGTTCATCCAGGGAACACTAAGATGTAGCAAGATGTGAAACAAACTTTTGGTGGCCGAATATGAAAAGAGAAATAGCCGACTTCGTATCTCAGTGTTTGCATTGTCAACAAGTGAAAGCAAAATACCAGAGGCCAGCAGGACTACTTCAACCTTTGCCGATTCCTGAGTGGAAATGGGAACACATCTCCATGGACTTTGTGGTTGGTTTGCCAAGGACACAAAAAGGCATGGATTCAATTTGGGTTATCATTGACAGATTAACTAAGTCAGCACACTTCTTGCCTGTTCAGACTACATTCATTGCTGACCGACTTACTGTACTGTATGTGAATGAGATTGTGAGACTTCATGGAGTGCCGATGTCCATTGTGTCAGACCGAGATCCGAAGTTTGTTTCTAGATTTTGGCAGAGTTTACAAAGAGCTTTGGGAACCGAGTTGAAGTTTAGCACAACTTTTCATCCCCAGACCGATGGACAAACAGAAAGAACGATTCAGTCACTTGAAGATATGCTCAGACTATGTGTGTTAGATTTCAAGGGAAGTTGGGAAGTACATCTACCGTTAGTAGAATTCGCTTACAACAACAGTTATCAAGCTAGCATTGGCATGGCGCCGTACGAAGCTTTGTATGGAAGGAAGTGCAGATCGCCGATATGTTAGACTGAAGTGGGAGATAAAGCTTTGATTGGCCCCGAGCTAGTTCAAGTTACAACCGAGAAGATTAGGCTCATTCGACAAAGGATCAAAACTGCTCAAAGTCGACAGAAGAGCTATGCCGACCAGAGAAGAAGAGAGTTGGAATTTGAAGTTGGGGATCATGTATTCCTGAAGGTTTCACCAATGAAAGGAACTTCCAGATTTGGGAAGAAAGGTAAGTTAGCACCTCGTTACATCGGGCCGTTTGAAATACTTGAGAAGGTTAACCCAGCTGCCTATAGACTGGCTTTACCACCAGAACTAAGTCAAGTTCACAATCTGTTCCATATTTCAATGTTGAGGAAATATATTCGGGATCCACTGCATGTAATTGATTACTCCGGGATTGTGATTAATGAAGATTTAGGCTACGAGGAGAAGTCGATGAGAATTATTGACAGACAAGTAAGACAGTTGAGAAACAAGTCGATACCGATGGTAAAGGTTGAATGGAAGGAGCATTATGGCAAGGAGGCTACATGGGAAAAGGAAGAAGAAGTGAAAATCCGACATCCGGAGTTATTTGTAGAGCAAGGTAACTTAAGTTTGGGGACCAAACTTCTTTAAGGAGAGTAGAATGTAACAATCCTCACTTTACTTTAGTCATGCTTGCATATATTCCATGATCTTGTCTTGATATGTTGCATTTGCAAAACCTTGATTTGTCTTGCATAAGTATTACTTGTATGCTTTGTACCTTGTTTGGTGTGTGTGTTTAGCCTAGGTTAATCCAAGCCGAGGTCACCTTAAGCTTAGAACCATCTTGGAACCACTTTGGTTGACCTCCACCTCCACCAAGGCATGTTGGCCGCGATGTCATCATCTAGGCCGATATGTTCATCACCAAGGCCGAGATTTGTATTATCTAGGCCGAGATGTTACCTTGGCCTAAGTGATCTTGTTCCTGGATTGGTGCGACCTAGACCGAGGTGTGGCACATCTAGGCCAAGGTATGGCACAGCTAGGCCAAGTGTTGTCCTTCCTAGCCGAGATCATTGTTCCTTACTTGCCGATGCCTTGTTTTTAGCCGAGATCATTACCTGCCAGAGTGCCTATGCCATCTTGCTTGTTGAACACACTTTGTCACGGTCTTGTCTTTTCACTCAGTCACCTTTTTTAGTAGAGCCAACCAGCCGTTGCTACGTGTCCGAGCTGAGTGTTAAATCAGCCGGCAGTGATAGAAATGTATCATTTGTTGTATGTCTTTGTTCTTAACGAGAGAGAAGCTCTAGAAGAGGGAGAAGGAGTTCTTAGAGAGGAAATAGATTTCCAATCTTGCTCCTTAGAGTTCAAACAGTTTGATTCGTGTTTCGGGGTTAGAATCTTAATCTACTCTTGTTGTTCATCTAGCTGCATTGCATGATCGAGCACGATTTGTAAGCCATGCATCGATTTAAAGTTTGGTTTTAGAAAGAGAAAGTGTCATTCATGTGTTCTTAAATAAACGCCTTGTTTGATTCGAAAGCTTGCATCAAGATTCATGTTTTTATTTTTGTTTTCATAAGATCTTCGAGTATGGGTACCTAGGTCCATGTTTTTGAATTCATAGCATGAAATCTTAGATTTTGTAATGATAAGTTATGATCTTTGCATCCATGTTCTTCATGTTCATGTTCTTCAAGAAAAGGAAACCTAGATTTTCCCAACTTCATTTCCTTGAATGTGGCCATCGAGGGCCACACCTTGGCAAGGAGGTGTGGAACCTCGACCAAGACCTGGTTGGTGCCCTGCAAGTTTTCCCGAAATGAGAAACAGTGTTTTGTTTCGGTTCGACTTAGTTTTGAAGGAATGCCGAGATCATTTGCATTTATGTAAAGCTTGTTTGAAAGTGCCTTCAATAGACTTTGCCATGTGTTTGTAGAACTTGGACTCTCACTTGACCCCGACGTTGAAGAACTATGTGAGTGGTATCTTTAATAAAGCTATGTTATAATGTTTTGATAAGCCTTGCTTTGCTTTGTTTTGAAAAGTATTTAATCAAGCATGAATGATTATCCCTGTTTTGTGTGCCAAGTATAAGTTTTGTTTTGGATGACATTCTCGGAAAGTCCATACGTGCTAGGGGACTATAAGCATTTGTAGCACAACCTTTGTTAATGTCATCCCTTGAAACTTGAAAGACTTGTTAGATGAACTTGTTTTGTCTTTGATTTTGTTCAAGATATAATGTGTATCACTTTGATAAAGATCTCGGATATTATTCATGCAAACCCTTTATTACTTGTACCATTCACTGAGTATCCAAGCTCACCATCTCTATATATATGTAGGTGATGAGCAGGATAGCGGCGACGCCTAGATGTGCTTTGCAACTTGTTTTGGATTCGCATTTTGTAGCATCTTGAAGATCATGCTTCTTAGCTTGCATTTCATTGTATTTTGTATATGATGATTCGAGAAGCCTTTTGGTCAAGATGTATTTTTGTACTTCATTTTATTGTACCCAAGTTGTAAGACCTTGTTAAGATGTATGTCATTCCATTTGACTTATGCACAGCTCTTAAGGACTAATTAGAATTGTATATATATTGCTTCCGCACTTGTGAGCCCCATATATTTATACTTTGATTGTGTGCGAATTTTGGAAGTTGGCCTTTGGTAATCTCGAATTACTGGCAATCATGGCACCATTCTATTAGGGGCGGAATGGGGTCATGGTAAAAATCTATTAAGCATTTATCCTTATTAATCAAACTGAAAAACATGTTATGAAACTGTAAAATTTTACAGTTCTAAAGAATGTTATGAAACTGCAAAATTTTACAGTTTTATACCATGATTCATTCCAGCACCAAAAAAATTTGAAACTGCAAAATTTTACAGTTTTCACCGCATGTAACTAAAACTCGAAAACTACTTGTTCAGAACTTGAAAATTTTCTCCATTAGAACAGAAAAAGAGAAGTGTATAACAGAGAAAATGTAAAAAAAAAAAATAAGAGATTGAAGAAGAGAGGCGGATATAGGGAGAGGATTGTACTCCGGCAATTATTTTTTGTTTAGATCTAGCCAAATCTGATGTAGATCTACTCAAATCTGATGTAGATTTACTCATCTTCTTCGTCGGAAATATATTTTTTTCGCCGTTGGTGAGGGTGAAGTCACGAGTTGATTTTGATGGTTGGTGGTTATCGGTGAACCCTGATCAATGGAGAAAGATGTGATCACCGGTTGTCGTCCATGATAAGGAAGATGAGAGAAAAATGTAGAAAAAAAGAGAGAGGGGAAAACGTAAAGAGTGAAGCAAAAAGCACACACAGAGAGAGAGAGAGAGAGAGAGAGAGAGAGAGAGAGAGAGAGAAGAAAGTAGGGCTTTTGGGTCTACTCAAAAAGTTGTTGGATTAAATAGTGTCCACATATTTCAAATAGGACCTGTGGGTAATTTTCCCTTTGGGATTTTGTGTCTGTCCAAAACCCGGTCCAACCCTAATATCGGGCCTCTATATCTGCTCAAGCATGGTCTAAAAAATAATTATAAATCCCAAACCCACTTATCGGATTATATGTTAAATAAAATTTAAAACATTTTATAATTAAATTTAACCACACTATATTTCTTAAATAAATATATTGACATCATTATAAATTGAAAGATTTTATGTATAAATTGAAGGATTTCTTAAATAAATTTAATCACACATTACCATAAATGTAAGTTTCAATAAAATCAATAAAGATAAAGTTTAGATCTCAACCAAAAAAAAAAAAAATCATATTTTAATATATTATAAATAAATAAAGAATTATTTAATTTAATAGCTGGTCGGACCAGGTTGGTTAAAAGTATAAATTCCAAACTCAGTACATTAATATTTCGGACTGAAAATATTGGCCCAGCCCGGCTCTATTGCTAAAACAACCTTCCTAGACCCTAGAAAATAGGGTTGGACTAGGCAGGCCAACGGGCCAATGTCCACCTCTAGTTAAAATATAAAAAAAGATAATTTTTTATTTTGCTTAATTCCTTTTTTACTTATGTAATCTTATGCTACTCTTTATTTTATTTATTTATACACATAAACTGTTTAAAGAGTCCTCCAAAACTCTTCAAATATAGCTAACATTAAACAATTTTGTTAAAATAACTATTGCAATAGTTAGTTTATTATAGTGACTAAAATATGATAATGTTAGTTATAATAGCTAACAAGTCTCATTTAAAATAGCTATTGTAATGGCTAGTGAGCATCTCCAACCATACTCATTAAAATGCCTCCTTAAAGTATACAGAAAATTACCTTCTTTATTTTGCCTAACTAATTTAGCTAGTGTACACTTTAACCATATTCTTTATTTTAGCTAACCAATCAAACTAACTTAACTAATTTTTAAGTTTTCTCACCAATCAAACAAACAACTGCACAGTTCATCAATTGGGTTACCCTTTTTAGGTCATTTCACGGTGCCTATTGTTTCTTCTAAAATCATGAATTCAGAATTTGTAAATTTTTCTTTTGATCTTCATCTTGAATGCTATAGCTATTTTATGTATTTCCCAATATCAGAATATATGGCAATAATAGGAACCTCATTGAGTCGAATTAATTGATGACAAACATACCAGGAAACAAAGAAAGAAATCAAAGTGAAGCAAATGTATTGATTTACGGTTCAAAGAGTTCTGACCTTGAAATCCAATGTCCAGACCTCTTGAATCTTCTTGAATCGCAAGAAGTAAACTAAGCTTAGCGAGATCAAACAGAAGGGGAAGGGTTTTGTAGTGCAGGAAGTGAGTTGAGAGAGATGTTGAGAGAGAAAGAAAAAAAGAGTCACTTAAGTTGGCAAGAACACACTTTACCTAGCAATGAAGGCTAGCTACCTGTGGAGAGCCAAAACGAGAATGGGCAAAATGCCTCACCATTTGCCTCATGCGTTGAAGCCCTAGAAATGCAGCTTTAATAGGCAAAATGCCTAATTCTCTCCAATTGCCTCGTGCATTGGAGATGCTAAGAGTCTAAAATATGATAATGTTAGCTATAATAGCTAACAAATCTTATTTGAAGAGTCTATTGAAGATACTATTAAGAGTTTAAACAAAAGGTGTTGTCAAGTACCCCTAGAGCAGGAGTCAAAAAAAAAAACATTTTATTAAATTCAGTAAACTTTTATTAAAATCAACATATATTTTTAACATTTTTACATATTTTGAAGACAAATTTTACATACTTCTCAACATTAAACAATGCCTATGATGTACTTGTTAACATTTCTTTTATAATTTATTTGAATAAATTACAAATACACACCCCTAATATTTGTTTAAAATACAAATTGTAATTTGGTTTGAAATATTATAAATACCCCTTTATCAAAAAAATTTATTTAATAGAATTAACTAAAAAAATAAAATTCCTAACTATTCTTTTCTACAATGATAAAATTACCTGAATTATTAATTGAAATAAATTTCTGACGTCATCAAAAACTATTAATGGACTTAATGATTTATTAATAAAAGAATCCATTTGTTATAAAATTAAAAACTTCAAGGGATTAGACGTAATTTCCAAAACTACAGTGACAAATCGTATTTTAAGCAAATTTTGAAGGATGTATTTGTAATTTACCCAATTTATTTTTAAAACTTATGGGATTTGTTAGTTTCTCAAAAAAAAAAAAAAAAATTAGAGGAACCAACGTGTAGGTTCTAACAGTGGATTTATTATTCAATAGAACCTATGATAATTAATGATATTTTTTTTTATCAAAATACTATTAAAAAGTCACTAATTGTAATTTTCAGCGACAATTTGAAAATTGTAACAAAAAATATCAATAATTATTAGTTTTAGCGATAGTTTAAAAAAAGGGGGATGCACCAATAAATCCCAAATTAATAACTTATACACTGTTTAGTCCTAAAAGTTTTCTTATAGACTGAAAGGTCCCATTACAATGTTTCAAATATCAGATTAATGTTTTGAACATTAGATTTCGAACATCAGATTAATGTTTCAAACATTAGATTGATGTGCAAATGGGACTAAATGGAGCATAAGAAAACTTTTAGGACTAAATGGTTCAACTTTTCAGAAACTAGGACTTATGGGTAAATTTTCCTTAAAAAAATATCACAAAAAAACATTATTAATTTTTAACTTTTAGCAATAGTTTGAAAAATTCATAACAGAAAAATATCACTAATTATAAGTTTTAGCGATCATTTATAAAAATCGTAATAAAAAAAAAGGTTACGAATTATTAATTTTTAGCGATATATGTAAAAAATTATCACAAAAATTATTTTGAATAACGATTTTAGTAAGACTTATTTTCAGTAAAATTTAATAAAATTAAGGGGTTGTTTGGGGTGTCCTAAATAAGTGCACTTTTTGTCTTTTTAGACTAAAAAGTTGAGGTTGAAAATATGAATGTTTAGGTTAATTTTTTGACTTTTTATAAAAAAATGTGTATTAAAAAATTGTATAAATTAATGTGTAAGGGAAAATTAATATTGGGAATTGTACAACCGTAATTATTAACTTTTGATAAATAATAATAACTTTTTAAATAATTTTTTGACTTTTTAACTTTTTTAAGACTTTCAAAACTTGGCCTCCATCTAACTATTAGGACGTATGAAACTAGGGGTGTGCGCGGTGCAGGTCGGTGCGGTTTGAGAGAAAAATAGAAACCATATGGCGGGTGTCGGATTGATAAAAGTGTCACTAGAATTTGTCATTTTCCTTATAAAAAATCGACAGTTCGGTTGGCAAATAATGGCAGATTTTCCTTGGCGGTTCGGGCGGATTGGCGGTTTATAAAAAATATAATTCAAATTACAAAACTTAAATCAAAGAGTAAAAAAAAGACGAGAGATACCGTGATGTTAAGCATCTTGCGAAACTTTCTTCTGATGCAGCAAGTGTAGCAACAACATGATAATATCAGCGACTATGCCATCAGTTCATTACAAACATCTGTGAAAGCTACAATGATCAAATACAATACATAAAATTAATACCATTCAGGGTTTATAATATATTGAAAATATTTACTGTTGAAAAGTATTTAGATTGAAAAGTGAGCTGATGCAAGTTTGCAACATGGCCAGAAAAAAAAAAAAAAAAAAAAGAAAAGATTGAAAAGTGAATTGGAATCCAACTTTATTTTAGATTACTGACATCTTGAATTCCCCTCGAGCAGTAATGTAATACTATATTTTAAGGTATAGAACAACAAGCAAACTTAAGTAAAAAAGAATTTTTAGAATCTTATAAAACATGATTTAATAGCGGTGCGGGTCGGTGCGGTTTGGAAGAAAAATAGAAACCGGCGGATTGATAAAAGTATAACTAGAATTTGCCATTTTTCTTACCAAAAACCGGCGGTTCGATTGGCAAATAATAACGAATTTACCTTGACGGTGCAATTCGGTGCGATTTTAACAGTTTCGACAGTTTCGGCGGTATTATGCACACTCCTATATGAAACTAGAAAAATGTTTGGGGGCCCTAATTCTGTGGCTCAAATGTGGCTCAAATGGCCAAAACGACGTCGTTTTGGCCATTTTGATGTTGTTTTGTACTCAAAACGACGTCGTTTTGACCATTTGAGCCACATTTGAGCCACAAAATTTGGGCCCTCTACCATTGCTCATGAAACTATTAGGGCGTATGAATAGTTTAGTGAAAAAAAAGAAAAGAAAAAAAAGAGAGTAAAGTAAAAAGGGGAAAAGAAATCCACGTAGAACAACGTCAGACTCAGAAAAGCGAATCGAACCTCCACTGCACTAAACACCTCCATTAGACTCAAATCTGAGCTCCATTTGAATAGTAAAAATGCTAATCAATCTCTTAAATCATGATTTAACAAGTAGAATTTGAGGGTTTCTTAAAGCTGACGATTCTCTGTCAATGGATGGTTTTGGGTGAAACAATGATGAACTTGGAATTGAAAGATCAGTCTCACCTTTCCTACACTTCGCATTTCAAATCCAACCCCTGAATATCTTCCATTCATCTTCATCCCAAAACCACCCAAATAGCATATCTGTGTATTCACATTGAAATTCATCATTTTGGGTTGAGAAAATGGAGGGCATTTGGAGATATGGGGTTCTCAAAACTAGGGTTTTGATTGGGGCCCTTTGATTTGGAAAAAGGAACCTCTGGGTTGGAGGAGAGAGGGGCAGAGAGAGTTTTAGAGAGAGAAGATATGAGGGAGCTGGTAGGGAGGCCAGGAACTGTGAGTGGGCTGATGTTGAGGATAGGGCAGTGTTTGTTTGGTGCTGCTTCCATTGGAGTGATGGTCTCTGCTATGGGCTTCTCTACCTACACTGCTTTCTGGTAAGTTTTTGTGTTCTTTGTCACTTCTTAAAGAACTGTTGCAATTTTGTTGTTGTGCAGTGAAATTTGTAGGTGAGATTCAAGTTCTTATATTGAAGATTTGGGTTTTGTAAAAATGAAGGTGTGTTTGAATTAATTTGCCAAATGAAAATAAAATTTTCATTTGAAAGACTTCCAAATATAGAGAGAAAGGTGAAAATATATTGAAGCATGATAGAGTAATCTCTAGCTTAAAAGCAGAATCAAGCAAGGTTTCTTTCTTAAAGAAGTAAAACCAAGTAAGCAAACATTCATTTATGGTAGGCATATGCTCACCATCTGCCTATAAAACCATAAAATTCTCTCTTGTAGTGAATTTTAAATGCAGCTCTCTATTATTTTTTTTTTCTTGTTCGGACTTATATTACGGTACATTATTGGAAAGACACAAATTAGACAGCAGTATGAAATTTCAGTTGTAACAGTTGGGAAATATTTGATAGCATAGCATTCATATATGTAATTTTCTAATTATAGCATGGGATTGTACTTATCATACATCCAGTTTGTTACACACATTTCCTCTAAGGTAGTTGGACCAGAAAGGCAAAGAAAACTAAACGGTTACGACTTTCTATACATTTATTCCTGGGTAAAATTTTATTTTCTTCACATAAATGTATCAAGCGGCCACTGGTTCAGTGGTTAATTACTAACCTCGAGGTTGTGGGTTTAAACTTGAGGACAACCACTTTGTGCAAATTATGCCAAATGTTAGGTCTGTGCCCAATCTACCCCGTCTTAGACCCCCATCAAATCGGGACTTAACTAGGTGTAGTTTTTCTAACTGGCTCACAGAAATGCGTTCGTAACTTAATTTGGGGGAAGGAAGGTGATGTTTGGGGCAATGTTCATTCATTTATGTGCATCATCCCACTTTACATGTTCTCTCATGCACTTGCACGCTAGTTCTGCTGCTACAAAGTATAGACACTTCTAAGAAGGTAATGTCTTGTGTCCGGCACCTATGCAACACGACACTCATCAAGCAATTCCCAACACTTAGACATAAAACATATTACAAGTTTGAATAAAATAAGTTGGAGAGATTGTTGTTGCCTTTTCTACCATAACTATTATTTGATGCTTTCTTGTATTGACTTCTAAATTCTGTTGAGACGTCATCCTGTCAATTCCTTAACGCAAATTTAATCAAATTCCATGTTGCTTGATGCAGCTATTTAATTGCATCAATGGGGCTTCAGGTAATGTGGAGCTTTGGACTTGCATGTCTTGATGTCTATGCTTTGAGCTTAAAGAGAAACCTTCAAAATCCAATCTTAGTGAGCCTGTTTGTTGTAGGCGATTGGGTATTTAATTTTCTCCTTACACTCTTGGCAGCTTTGCTCCTATTATTTATTTTTGTCATAGATGCATTAACTTTGTCATACGGATCAATGCATGATTTTACACTGGAAAGTATTGGTTCTCTAATTGTTGTAATCATTATATTTTATCTCATTGGTTTCTATACTTAATACCATACTTCTTCACATTTGTGTTCTTTTATTTGTCTCATCGCTTTCTTTTGTTAAATTATTGTAATGGCACTTCAGATTTTTTTTGTTTATATATATTTCTTTTTGGGTTAGTTAATATGTTGCTTATGTTTCAAAACCTCCCCTCTGCAGTTAAATGACGCCCTGTTTGGTAAAACTTGTTACCAACTGACAAAAAGCATCACAAACTCGGTTTGAGCTGAAAGCACAAGCTGAAAACCTGTAGTAACTAAGTAGCATAGACAAGGATATACTGACAAGGCGATTATCAAAAAATGTTAAGGCACGAAATGTCTAGGACACGTTAAAAGTTTATATATATATATATATTAAATTTATTATATGTCAATAGTAATAGCATAGTACTACATTCGTGCTTTGCAATATATAATTCAGTTCTTTTATTTGCACAGAAACCAATCATAGAATTAGACACATTCCTCTCACGAGTGTGGAGCCCATAAAAAAGTGGAATTCATTTCATGTGAAAGAGTTGTGTCCAGTTCTGTGTTCTTAGACCTTTTTAAGTATTAATTTACATATCAATTGGCATTGTGTTTGTTTCAAATGCAGGTGACCGCTACTCTATCGCTTGCAGCTGCATGCTCATCAGCAGGAATTGCAGTTCTGTATGAACGGGACTTGGATGTCTGCAAAGTTCAAATGCATCTCCCATGCAGTAGATTCCAGCTCTCCGTAGCTCTGGCTTTCATCACTTGGTTCCTCATTGCTTTGTCTTCTTATGTGATGTTTTGGCTCTTAGCCTCAGTTTGAACAACCTGTGCTTTCGTCCCTCTCACTCGTTACACGTTCTCCATTGCCCTCTGTTTGTCAGTTGAATCCCATATCACAGTTTTGTGTGATTGTCAAGATTTCATGGTTTCAACTGCAATGTTTTTTTTGTGTGTCATGCAAGCATTGCTCAAATTGAACCTAATGTGGTTGTAACCTCTTTTGTGGCTTCCCATTTCTTGTGTAGCTAACCCATTGAACTAAATATGACGTAATTTTATGAAACTTAACTTGGCTCTGCAGAGGGATCCTTAAATTGGAAGACGAAGTTCAGTTGGGAATTTGAATCGAAAGGGTTTTGAAAAATAATTTCTCGTATTTTCTGGGTACGATGAAAAATGAATGTCAATGAAAAATGTTTTTTATGATCAATGGAAAATAAACTTATTTGGGAAAAAAAATATTTTTAATTTTGAAATGTTAAAAACTTGGTTTACCCTTTTTATTTTTGGACAAAAATAATTCTTACGAGTTTTTTAAAAAATGAATTGTTTTAATGATTTTTTTCCTTTTTTTTTTTTTGGGAAATAGTATGCCAAACTTTTTTTTTTCTTTTTTGGTTGTGTTTTTGAAAAAATAAAAATTGAAAAAAAGAAAAGATAAAAAAAATTTCATTATTATCCCTATACGTTGCCTTGATGATTAATTATACTTCCAGACTTTAAATAATTTTAATTTTACTCTTAAAGTTTTTAAAATCATATTCATTTGCCTTCTACTGCCATATTAAACAGAAAAAGTCAAAAAAAAATTTATATGTGAATTCAAATTTCAAAACAAAGATGCAAACTCACCTTCTCATTATTTCCCTAAATTACCCAAATCCCTCGGCCACTCCTCCCTTCTCCACCGTCATCTTCCCCGCCACCACCACCAAGAAGCCCTTTGCTCTCACTATATACATCAAATCGTCTCTATCAACACAAGACACAGTAATACATGACTCAATCTGGGTTTGAATCTGATTCGATTCATCAAATCGTCTCTATCAACACAAGAAACAAATAATACATGACTCAAAAGGTTCGTTTCTTCATTCGATTCATCTATATTTCATTTTTCAGTGTTTGAATCTGATTGATTTGATCTCTAATTTTGTTAGTTTGGGTGTAAAAATTGTGCTAAAAATTTGGGTGTGTGTTGGGTTCGTCTGTTTCTTTAGCTTTAAGTTGGATTAGAATTGTCAAGAGCCATTCTACAAATAGAAGATCGAAGCCATGAGACCCATCTAATCCAACACCATGTTCATTGATTTCTCTCATGTCATGCAATTCAACGATGTTCTTCAAAAGGCTATCTATGATGAATACCTCAGATACTTCATTCAATTCTCTCACTTCCTTATTGTATATATGTATACATGTATTTTGTGTGATGTAAAAAATCCTTAATTTTTCTGGGTTGGTTTCAATTTTTAGGTTCGAGCCGTACTTGAAGAATGCTTGCAAGAGATTTGTGATGAAAAAAAACCGACATTCATCATCGATGATAACCCTAACAAGGACATCATTGTGTTCTATTATTGTCCCCAATCTCCTTACAAAAGTCGAACTTTCGTATTGTGTTGTTTTGCCTCCAATTCCCTACTAAATTAAAAAAAAACTTTTGGGTAAGGATTTGAATCCTGTTGATGTTGGGAAACTGGTAGCGATGGGTGGCGTCGTCACTCGCACCAGTGAGGTTAGACCAGAGCTTCTCCAGGGAAGTTCTGCGAATTTGGAACCAAACGACGGGGGCTCGGTGAAATTTGAAATTTGAGGTGAAAATGTAATTTTTTTTGAATTTTTTCCCTTTAAATGTAGCGGTACATTTTTAAAAATTTTGAAAATAAAATTAAAGTTATAAGTATGTAAATGTAATTGATTATTGAGATAAAATATTGGGATGAAAATAAAATTTTCTCCAAAAGAAAACCAAAAGAAATAGGCCTCAACTTTCTAACATATTTTCTTTTGTCCCAACGACTCTTCACTAAAATGACCAATCACGTTGGGCCACAAAATTAGTGGAAAATCAACCAACAAAATAAAATAAAATTTTAGCAATCCAACACACGCTATCATCCTCTTTTAGTGAGTGGATATTTGGGATTATTTTTTTTAATTTTTTTTACTCTTTAGTAAGTAGTTTTAATTTTTTTTTTTTCTATTTACTCGATTAGACTTATTGGAAAAAGTAAATTTTTTGGTTTTGTAAAAATTGTTAGAAAGTCTTGAGAATAACATAAAAAAAAAAAAAAAAAAACCAAATCAAGCTCGTTGTTTTGACTTTTGTTTGGCAAACGAAATATTCCTTCGAATGAATGCAACATAGCTGGGGTTTGGAAGGTGGTGGTAGTGGTGGTGGTGGTGGAGACGACGCCAGTTAAGAAAAAATTTTAGGACAACATTTTAATAAAAATAAAATTAAAAAGTGGTATCCAAAGAAAAGTAGCTTAATAGCAACATCAATCGATTAACATACATAATTTATAATTTGTCTCAAAAATATTGGGCAAAAAAAATATAATTTTAATAATAAATTTACTTTTTTTATAGGAAAATTTACCCATAAGTCCTAGTTTTTAAAAAGTTGAACTATTTAGTCCTAAAAGTTTTCTTATGCTCCATTTTGCACATCAATCTAATGTTCGAAACATTAATCTGATGTTCGAAATCTAATATTCGAAACATTAATTTGATGTTCGAAATTTAATGTTCGAAACATTAATCTGATGTTTGAAACATTGTAATGGGACCTTTCAGTCTATAAAAAATTTTTTAGGACTAAACAGTGTATAAGTTATAAATTTGAGATTTATTGATGCATCTCCCTTTTTTATATTATAATTATAATATCAATTTGATTTTTAATATCGATGATATGCAGATAAGAACCTAATAAATGAATGGTATGAATTGTTAAAACTGGACGCATGAGGGGTTCAGTGAACCAAATTGAACTATCTACATCAGTCTATTAAAAATGCTATCTCACAATTAATTTTTTATATAGAATTAATTAGTAATATACTCCAATTACAAAAAAGGGTGAAAAAACAAGGATGTATACCTCTCTTTTGAAAAATGAGTGAGACCATTAAAAAAAGGAACACTAATAACTCTAAAGTGGTGTAGGTCTTACATAATGGGATGTTTTGCTTTTTTTTTTTTTTTTAATTTCTATCTCATTAGTGGTCAATTAATGCTCTCAAATTAGTGAGATAAATCAGTGTTGCTCTCTTTTAAGCCCGTTTAGTCAATAAATTCCACTGCATCAATAAATGTTACATCACACACATTAATTAAGTATTTTTTGACTTTTTCATTTTATAAAGATTGTTTATCTCTTTTTAAGATATTGTGATATACCACTAAATTAGATTGTTCAGATCTTTTATCGATTTTGTTCAATAAAATAAATCATTCCAAACACATTATTAACTTTCATCATCTTATAAAAAAAAAAAATTAGAAAGTTAAAAAATATTTTAACAAACTAAGTTCTCAAACCGGCGTGGTAAATTTGAAATAGAGTTAATTGTATGGTCCCTTTAGCCATACAATATAAATTATTTCCCACATAATACAACCTATATTTACACATTATTATATATTTTCATAGTCTGCTTCATATTTCACACTATAATAACACAAAGTGTGTGGTCCCTTTGGTTATCCACACCCTTGATTATCATCACACCAAGCTATAAAACCATAAAAAAAATAAAAATAAAACACACACATAATAGTTGTCTAGTTACAGTTACCAAAGGTCACCATGTTTGACAAACTTGAGAGAGATACAACGAGCCTTCAGCTTTCCTCCGGCATATAATTGTGTGGATGATCATCATCATGCAATGACTCAGCAGCGAACCGGAGATTGAACCTCCGTGGAAACACTTCTTTGGGTGGTGGAGGGCGGTGGTGAAGAGGTGGAGAAGCCACAATCTTGTCGGAAAAGCTGGATGTCCGACGAGGCGTGGAAGCGGCCGGAGTCTCCGGAAAGTCTCATGTATGAAGATGAAGGTGATTCTTTTAGAAATGAGGATATGAAGCCTTGTCCACCATTTTTGTGTTGCATTATGGCTCTGTACACAAATGGAATAAGACCCTCCATTGCTTTGAGAATTTTGAAGAGAGAGAGAGAGAGAGAGAGAGAGAGAGATGTGTTTAACTTAATGAAGGAGGGGAGGGGTGGGATTGGTTTAAAAGAAAGAAAAGCAGAGGGGGTCGTGACGTGGCGTAATGGGTAGTAGCAGCTCAAAGTTATGTGGGACATTAGGCAATCTTTAAAAAAAAAAAAAAAAAAATCATTATAAATTATTATATTATTATTTATTTTTCTACATTTTTTTTATTTATAAAAAATTAAAAAAATTATCAAATTAATATATTCTCAAACGAGACTTAAGATCAAGTTTAAGGATACAAAGGGTTGGTTTGTTTACCTTGATGGGTTGGGCTGAATTGAGTTGAATGGATTAAATTAGTCACTAAATAAATTAAAAAATTAATAAGATAAAATGTTATATTTAAATTATAAATATTTAATTTTTTCTTTGAAAAGTCAAAAAAGATAATCCAAACAAACTTGACTTTTTAAAGAGGAAAAGCTTGTTTGGATTATAAAGAGGAAAAGCTTTTCCTCTTTAAATTTTAGTTGACTGTGGCAAATCTTCGTTGTGCGCCATTGCTTTAAAGAGGAAAAGCTTGATCAAGAGGTTTTGTTCTAGTCTGCAATTCCCACAAACGGCGCCAATTGTACGGGAAAGAAATAAATCTTCTCGTATAATCCTGTTGATTAAGTCTGCGCTCCTCCAAACGTCGTCGTTTTACTCCCTGAAAACATAAACGTGAACTAGCCGGCGGGTGTGTGTCGGAAACCTCTCCGATGCCTAAGTCAGCAAAATAGACAAGTAGACAAAAGCTCTGTGTATTCAGGAATCAAAGTTGTGTTACCTCTCCATAGGTGATATTTGTGAGCTTTTATAGGTTCCGTGTGGCATAGTCCTAATAGGACTTCTACTCCTCCATGCAGAGTCCTCATAGGATTCATACTCCTAAAAGATAATGCTTATCCTTCAACACCCTCCTCACTGCTTAAACCAAGTGAGATGGTTTTACCATGGTCAGACTTCTATGGGACCGAAATACCATTGCCTTACTAGATATGCAAGTATGACAGATCTAACTTTCAGTCCGGCTCTTCTTTTCCTTGTTTCTACCTCGGCTTCGCATGCCCAGACCGAGCTATCCATAGAAGTGTCGAACCGAACTAACACAGAAGTATCTTGAAGAAGGCTTATCATACTTCGGTTTAGAAGACATGACCAGGCTAACCGTAATATGCTGCGACCGGACTAACTCTGAAAGTGGTGATCCAGCGACCGAACTGCCGCGCTCTCCCGGACCGAGATAACAATGCACTTCTGGGATCGGTCTTAACTTTAAGTCCTACTTGGACCGGACTGGATTTGAGGCCTTTTTACTCAGCCCTTCGTACTGTGGCCCATAACGGCCCATTGTCCAGCTCGGCCCAATATTCATATAAATTACCCTCTCAATTGCCCCTTAATTCCATCTGCGTAGCATGATAGGGATTACTTGTTTTACCAGCCGAGCTAAGGTTTTTAAGCCTTTTAACCGAATTAAAAACCCTTTAGCTTTTCCAGCCGAACTAAAACCTTTTAGCCTACCCAGCCGAGCTAATTCCACGCCGGGCTCTCCTTATCCGGTCAAAATGTCTCTTCAATCACAGCAACTGAATCGCTTCTCATTTCCATGACACGTGGCATACGCTGATTGGCCCAAGGCAGCTGTCACGCCGTCTTCGTACTTCGTGAATCTTAAACAGTTCCCGCCTCTAGTTTTTGCAACAAAACAAAACAAACCTATTCATATTGAATCTCACCACACTATTCATCTTCTCTCCTCTTGTTCTCTCTCTTGCCTGCGTCTCCATTGTTTTGCATTTTGCGAAGCTTGCGTTTGTGGCTGTTTTCTACTTCCCTTTCCTTTCTCTTACTTTGGTGAGTAACACAAATCTGTTCTATTTTTCTGGCTTTCGCACTTTTTTAGCCCATAGCATTTGTTTTATGTGTTTTTGCAAAACATTTTTTACTTCCATTTTCTGCCTTGTCTTGCATCTTCTGCAAAAACTTAGTAATAGAGCCCCTCTGATTCAAGAAATAACATGAAAAACACTAGTTTTGATCCAAAATCACAATATAACTGAACTAAGAAGTTGTTTGTAGTGGATGTCAGTCTAGCCGGACCAACCAACCGAGCTAACTTTTTATTGCTATATTTGTAGTTCTAACAAGTCAAGCCTTGAAAACCTTAACTATGCCCGAGCTGAATCTAGGGGCTAAACCAGCCTTCCAAGTTCAGACCGAACTAAGAAAGCTGCCCCTTGAGGCTTAACCGGGCTATCAAATGCCTTGTTGAAACCGAGCTAACAGACCCCTTGCTGAAACCGAGCTCACACCCGTAGTTCTTCACATAACCGAGATAGGACTTCATTTATTTTACCTTGATTTCTTTTTAGCACGGTCCATCGATCTGTGCATAACCCTTTTCTTTTTTCACTTTGCAGACTTAGGTTGCCAGGCACTCCTTCGCACGCTCAATCGAGCTACTCAGCGTCATTTTTTAACCGAGCTATCACAGTTAAATTATACATAACTTAAGAGTAAATGGGTAAATATAGGTTTTTAGTAGAAACACCTGGTGGCTTGGTCGAATTCCGAAGGGAGTATAACATCCCTGATAACGTCCATCTCACTTTAGCCGAACAATATATCATACCTTGGGGGAACCCTGGTTTTGTTCCCTTCACCCTCCTTTCTATTGTAGAGACCGGCCTAAGATTCCCTGTACAGCCCTTGCTTTGTGAATTCCTTAGGCAAACTAGGATATGCCCAACTCAGCTTTCCACAAACTCATACTGCATAATAAATGGTATAGTCGAGCTAAACCGTCGTGCTGGTATTAACCTCGGTTTAGCCGAACTATTTCACCAATATTCTATAGACTCAAAAGAAGACGGGTGGGTTTATTATTTAAGAATACGCCACCGGCGTGAGAAAATAATAAAGAACACACCGGACAAAGACTTAAACGATGACGATTTTTTCTGGGTATCTGGCAATTTCGAAGACCACCAAGCCCAAATCCCAGGCCGCAGTATAAACTGGAATAAAGGAACACCTGGTATAATTACTTTGGTTCCTTTACATGCTCCTGTTTTATTTCGGTTTCCTATTCCTGAACCGAACTAACAGTTGTCTTCTTTATGCAGATTCAGCCCATCTCCAATCACTATACAGTTACCCCAATCTGAACACTCTCCGCGCCGCATTACGATATCCAGAAAGAAGTTGGGCCAAGCTGCTGAATTTTGAGCCGACGTACAGATACAGCAGCCGACGTAAAGCCAGAATAACAGACTTCTTACTGGAAGCCTCTCCCGAACTGGACCCCAACTTGCCACAAATTAACCTGGTTCGTACTACCGAAGAAGAAGAAATGGCGAAGAGGAACAGGGTAAGGGCCCTCTTAACCGAAACCCATCGAGCCGAAGTACCACCACAAGTCCAGACTCAGGAAACAGTGGTGGCCCTTCTATCTCAACAACCCTCTTCATCACGCCCAAGCAAGCGCGCCCGGACTACCCAAACCAAGCAACGCCTTGCTAATGAAGATGAAACCATCATTCCACCGAGCTCTCCACCGAGCCCTCAGCCGGAGCGTTCTGACCGGGCTAGTTCCTCCAAGTGGGCTCCAAAAATGACTTTTCAAAACCGCGCTATCCGTGATACTGACTCAGTGGTGGCTGACAAAGACCATATGCTAGCCTTCAATCTGGCTAAGAGTGTATGTCTGCTCCCTGATATGGAGCATCACAACCAGTTGACCGAGCTCAAGGCTATCCGGTCAGCAACGAAATCAATGATCCTGGTAAGTAGCCCCTCTGGTCTCCCTAATTTTTCCAACTTTTTTGCTCGGTCTGGTCAATAGTTTCTTTCCATTCTTTTTCAGGCCATGCAAAAGAGTCAAATTGCACACAAGCGTGTGTTGGAGCATCGTAAAACAGCAAGGCAAGCCATGGCCGAAGTTGAAGCAAAAACCACCGAGCTAAAAGACTCCCAACAGAGGACAGCCGAGCTAGAGGCCGAGGTAACCCGTCTAACCGGACTAGTTACCTCGGCTAATGCCGACAAACAAAAGGCCCTGACCGTGATGAAGGACAAGTACCTACGTGAGCTGGCCAAGCTCGAAGGAAAGAAAAATGCAGAGATCGCTGAGCTAAAAAAGAAGGCGGATGATGCGAATGCTGCAGGTTTCAAGGAGGGGGAAGCTCTTTACATGCAACAATGTGAGGCAGCTAAGGATTTGTTCTTCAAATGCGGTTGGAGGGGGGCCGTGGTACAGCTCGGTCATGGACCTGAAGCCGAGGTATTCAATCCTCCTTCATACTTATACCAAGCTCACTAGCGGAGTACGCTGCTACCCTTCAGCAATAATTCCTTGAGGGTTCAGATGATGATGAAACCGAGCCTAACGACACCCCGGTCGTCAATGATCCTGCCGATCAATTAGCTTGGGCGGAGCCCACAGTGGAAGACCTGACTACTGAGCAACCAACTGATACTGTGCTCCCAACAGAGACCATACTTCCGATCGAAGCCGAGCTTCCGTCTGAAACCGGTCTTCGGGTTGATGTTGATTCTGATCTTGACACCGAAATAAATGATCTTTTAACTGATTTTGTATTTTCTTTTCTTTTCTGCTTTTGGACAATTGTAACCCGGCTGAAGTAACATTCTTCTGAACTGGTTTTGAATGAACTCTTTTCTCTGTACTTTTGAATTTTGAATGAAGAGCCTTTCAACTTTCAGTTTGGTTTGCTGCCATGTTTGCATTTATTTTGTATTCAGACTAATATTTTCTTGCCGAGATACTTTATATTGGTCTTTAACATTTGCAGACATTTGCAACTACACCTGCCAATCACTCTTTAGCCGATGTCCTTACTTCAGCTGAAGAGTACCAAGAGTTGGTTTAGTCCAGCCAACCACTCTTTAGCCGATGTCCTTACTTCGACTGAAGAGTATTAAGAGTTGGTTTAGTCCAGCCAATCACTCTTTAGCCGATGTCCTTACTTCGGCTAAAAAGTACCAAGAGTTGGTTTAGTCCAGCCAACCACTCTTTAGCCGATGTCCTTACTTCGGCTAAAGAGTACTAAGAGTTGGTTTAATCCAGCCAACCACTCTTTAGCCGATGTCCTTACTTCGGCTAAAGAGTACTAAGAGTTGGTTTAATCCAACCAACTACTCTTTAACCGATGTCCTTCAGCTGAAGAGTATCAAGAGTTGGTTTAGTCCAGCCAACCACTCTTTAACCGATGGCCTTACTCCGGCTGAAGAGTATCAAGAGTTGGTTTAGTCCAGCCAACCACTCTTTAGCCGATGTCCTTACTTCGGCTAAAGAGTACAAGAGTTGGTTTAGTCCAGCCAACCACTCTTTAGCCAATGTCCTGACTTTGGCTAAAGAGTACTAAGAGTTGGTTTAATCCAGCCAACCTCTAAATTGGTTATTCCTGCCAAGTTAGAATAAAATGTTTGGTTATTCCGACCAAACGTCCTGCAGCCTGGATCCTTATCTTGGGCTTAGGAGGGGTGTTGGTTTTTTCAGCCAACCTCTAGATTGGTTTTTCCAGCCAACCTAGAGTAAAGTGTTTGGTTGTTCTGACCAAACGTCCTGCAGCCTGGATCCTTATCCTGGCCTTAGAAGGGGTGTTGGTTTTTCCAACAAACCTCTAGATTGGTTTTTCCTGCCAATCCTAGAGTAAAGTGTTTGGTTGTCCCGACTAAACGTCCTGCAGCCTAGATCCTTATCCTGGGCTTAGGAGGGGTGTTGGTTATTCCGGCCAACCTTGCTTCTGATGTCCCTAACTCACTAATACAATCTCTTACAAAAAATAATTATGCTGAAAAGAATCGACTTTATTTTATTGAGAAAAAGGAAAATTACACATACTCGTAAAAAAAAGCTAAAAATAAAATAATTTGAGATTGGCAGTATTTCATGGCCTAGGAATGGCTTTGCCGTCCTCATCTTCCAGGTGGTATGCCCCTTTGCCAGCTAATCCGACCACTTTGTAAGGTCCTTCCCAATTAGGCCCTAACTTGCCATCTCCTGGTACCAAGGTTTTTTCCATCACTTTGCGCAGCACCCAATCTCCGATCTTGAATTGCCTTGGATGCACTGTTTTGTTGTATTTCCTGGATAACTCTTGTTGGTATGAGGCAATGTGAACCAGTGCTCTTTCTCTTATTTCTTCGGCGAGGTCGAGCTCCAATGCTATGGCTTCTCCATTCAAGTCTAGATCAAAATTTTCGCTTCTAATTGTGGGGAGGCCAACTTCCAGTGGGATTACTGCTTCCATGCCGTAGGCTAAGGAGAATGGTGTTTCTCCTGTTGATCGTCGAGGTGTGGTGCGGTAAGCCCATAAAACATGAGGAAGTTCCTTCGCCCACTTGCCTTTTGCCTTCTCTAACCTTTTCTTCAGTCCATCCAAGACAACCTTGTTTGATGCTTCTGCTTGGCCATTCGCTTAAGGATATGCCGGTGTAGAATTGTAGAACTCTATCTTGTATTCTTCACAAAAGCCTCTAAAGATTCTACCGTCGAACTGAGTGCCATTGTCTGATATTAGGGCTTTAGGTATGCCGAACCGAGTGACGATATTCTGCCAGATGAACTTCTTCACATCTTTTTCTTTGATTGATGCTAATGCTTCTGCTTCCACCCACTTTGTGAAGTAGTCTGTTGCTGCGAGAAAGAACTTCCTGTTACCGGGTGCCGTTGGAAGTGGTCCTACTATGTCCAAGTCCCACATTGCGAAAGGCCATGGGCTAGTCAATGGTAGGAGTTCTCTGGCCGGCTGATGTATTTGGTGTGCGAACTTCTGGTATTTCTTACACTTCTTCACATATTTCTCTGAGTCTGCTTGCATGTATGGCCACCGGTATCCTTGTGAAATGGCTCTGTAGGCTAATGATCTTCCACCTTGGTGGCTTCCGCACACTCCTTTGTGTATTTCGAACAAGAAGGCTTCCACTTTGCTGGGGTGGACACACTTTAAATAAGGTCCAAAGAATGACTTTTTGTACAATGCCATAGATGGAGAGAGCCAAAATCGTTGCGACTTTGCTCTAATTTTGTTGGCTTCTTTCTTTTCTTCTGGTAAGACGCCGTCTTTTAAAAACAGTATGATGGGATCCATCCACGATGGGCCTAATTCGGCGCAACACACCTCTTCTACTTCGGGGTTCTCAATGCTTGGTCTTGGTAGGTAGTCAATTAGTAGTGGATGAGGGATGGATGTATCTGCCATTGACGCAAAGCCTGCTAGTTCGTCTGCTCTGCTGTTTTCCTTCCTGCCAATTTGTTCTATCCTTACTACTTCAAATTTCTTGATCTCTGTTCTGACCAATTCTTGGTACTTGGCCATCCTGTCATCCTTTGCTTCATAGTCGCCAGAAATTTGGTTTACCACCAGCTGTGAGTCGCTGTAGACCATTAATTCGATGGCCTTCATGTAGAATGCTGATTTGAGTCCTGCAAGAAGTGCTTCATACTCCGCTTCGTTGTTTGATGCTGGGAAGCCAAGGTTGATTGCTTGCTCCACAACCAGGCCATCTGGTGAGATGAGGACTATGCCAAGTCCTGCACCATGTCGGTTGGACGCTCCGTCCACGAAGAGCTTTCACATCTCTCCAACGAACAACTTCCAGCAAGTAGAGAGGTCAGATGATGTCGTGGGGTCAAGAATGTTGCTGGTATTTTCTTCAAGGTCCATGCTTACTGTCTGCCCCTTGCTATCTGACTGTACCAAGTCTTTATTTGTTTGTGAGTCTTGACTGGGTGTAGCATGGTTCGCTTTTTCCTTGCTCTCATTATTCTAGTCTGCCTTGGGGTCCGACTGAGTATCCTGCACCAGGGGTTGCGCTATTCCGGCGTCAACTTCCACCCCTAGTTTGGTTGTGTTAGTCAGGTCGATTGGGCAGATATGATGACTTCCCGGGGTAAATTCTGCGACAAAGTCTGCCAAAGCTTGGGCCTTTATCGCAGTTCTGGGTTAGAACTTGATGTCGAATTGTCCCAACTCTACTGCCCACTTCAAGATTCGCCCAGAAAAGTTCACCCTCTCAAACAAAGCTTTTAATGGGAAAGCTATGAGGACGACTATGGTGTGGGCGTGAAATTAGTGCGACAACTTCCTTGAGGCCATCATTAAGGCCAAGACCAGTTTTTCCAGTGGCAAGTACCTCGTTTCGGCGCCCAGCAATGTCTTGCTGACATAATAGATGGGCAGATGTTGGATTCCTTCCGCACGGACCAATACTGCGCTAATTGTATGCTGAGAGACTGCCAAGTACAAGAAGAGTTCTTCTCCAGGTATTGGGGTGACAAGCAGTGGTGGAGAAGACATGTATTCTTTTAAGTTTTCCAGAGCGCGGTCGCATTCTTCATCCCACTCGAACTTGTTTTTTAATACTTGAAAAAATGGTTGTAGTCTGTTTAACGACCGGCTAATGACTCAGTTGAGTACAGCTGCCATGCCGGTGAGATGCTGCACTTCTTTTACTGAGTTAGGCCTCTCTAGATCCTGAATTGCTTTGATCTGGGAGGGGTCTGCCTCAATACCCCGGTTGGTCACTAGGAAGCCCAGGAATTTGCCAGATCCTACACCGAACGCGCACTTGGATGCATTAAGGCGCAACTTGTGCTTCTTCAGAATCTGGAACATCTCACCTAGGTCCCTTAGATGGTCATTCCCATCCTTGCTCTTGACCACCATGTCATCGATGTAAGCCTCCATTGTTCTGCCTAACAACGGCTCAAACATCTTCGTGACCATTCTCTGGAATGTTGCCCCTGCGTTCTTTAGGCCAAAGGGCATGACCTTGTAGCAATACAGTTCTCTTGGAGTTGTAAAGGACGTGACCTCCTGGTCTGGTTCGTACATGGCGATCTGATGGTAACCTCTGTACGCATCAAGAAAGCTAAGTCGGTTGTGCCCCGCCGTTAGGTCTACCAATTGATCTATCCATGGTAAGGGGAAGCTGTCCTTTAGGCATGCTTTGTTGACTGTCTTGTAGTCGACGCAGATACGCCATTTGCCATTCTTTTTTGGTACCACGACTGTGTTGGAAATCCATCTGGGGTAATGTACCTCTCTGATTGCTCCTGCCTCCAGCAGGTTTCCCACTTCTTCTTCCACTATTTCGGCGTGGTGGAGTGTCGATCTGCGAGTGCGCTGAATGATTGGTCTGGCGGATGGGTGGACATTGAGTTGGTGACAGATGAAGTTTGGATCAATGCCTGGCATGTCGTAGGGTGTCCAGGCGAACACTTCGATGTTAGAGGTCAAGAATTCCAAGACCTCTAATCTCTCAGTGCTGGACAACGACGAACTGAGCAAAAAGAACTTATCCGGGTTCTTTTCATCTATTCTTATCTCTACCAAGTCTTCCACTGCTTTTTGATCAGCTGCTTTGCCGACATCTGCGAATAGTTCATTGCTCTCAGGTTCTTCCACCGAATGTACATATCCCTTGGCAGCGCGGCTGCCATTAACCGTGACAAAGCATTGCTTGGACATAATCTGGTCTCCAAAGACCTCTTCAATTACCCCGGCATCGTTGGGGAACCGCATTACTTGATGGTAGGATGATGCTACTGATTTCATGGCATGGAGCCATGTTCTTCCCAAGATTATGTTGCAAGTAGAAGGGACCTTCAACACCCAAAATTCCACTTGTTTTGTCACGCTCCCTGCCCTGACTGGTAGGATAATTTTGCCGACTGGCCATTCTGGCATTGAGTTGAATCCGATCAGGAGGGATACAGCTGGTGCCAGGTCTTTGTCCTCCAATTTCAGTTGTTTGAAGGTGTCATAGTACATTATCTCACACGAGCTACCTTGGTCTATCAGAATTCGTTTGACGTTGTAGTCCTTGATGCGGAGGGTGACGACCAGTGCATCGTTGTGAGGGCAATATATTCTTTCCAAGTCTTTGTTTGCAAAAGACATGACGTTCTTGGTCTCTGTTCTCCCCTTTTTGATGGTAGGTTGGGCACTTAGTACCTCCCTTAAGTGCTCAGCCTTCTTGATCGACCCTCTGAGCTCGCATACACGCTTAGGTTCGAATACTCCATGTATCACATTGATTACTCCTTGAGGTGGGGCGTCAATTGGCATTCCATTGGGGTTATTGTGGTCCTGGGGGACTGGTTGCGTCTCTCCTTCAATGTATTTGTCCAGGTGACCAGCTGCCACCAACTCCTCCAGGTGCTGTCTCAATGGCATGTAATTTTCAGTACGGTGCCCCTTTTCTTTGTGGAAGGTGCATCGTGATCTTTCGTCGTAGTCTTTCTGTGTTTCTCCTAACTTAGCTGGCCGTCTGACGAAAGGTTCATCGCGTATTTTGCTCAGAATCCGGTAGATCGGTTTCTTGAATACCGTGGTTATGGCAGTGCGGACTCTCAGCCATCTTTTATCCTGGTCCTCACCGTTGTCTCGCCTGCCTCGTCCGTTTTTGTTCGGACGTTCTACCGTGTTGATCTTTGCTGCGGTCTTTTTATCTGGTACTGCGGTCGTGCCAGATTTTGTTTTGGCATGGGCGCCATCCTCTTCCACCCTTATATACTGATGCACTCTTTCCATCAAGGCCTCCATGGTGAGGGGCGGTGTCATGGTGATTGAGTCCCTTAGTCTGTTTCCGACTGGAAGGCCGCTTTTGTATTGTGCAATGGCGAGATTGGTGGGGCAGTCCCCAATCTGGTTGAATGTCTCCCAGTAGCGACTATTATAGGATCTTAGTGTCTCCTTTTCGCCCATGTCGATGGAGAGTAACTGGTCTATTTCCACCGGGGTTTTGGTGTTCGTTCTGAACCTTGTGACGAACGTCTCCGCCAATTGTGCCTAGGAGGCTATGCTGCCTTCTGGAAGTTTTTCGAACCAAGTCAAGCCTAGGTCACCAAGGCTTGATGGGAAGAGGATGCACATCAAAGCCTCGTTTTGCTGATATACCGCCATAACCTGGCGGAAGTGGCTTAGGTGTATGTAGGGGTCCGTCTTCCTCTCGTACGTGGTGAATTTGGGCTGAAGGTAGGGGTGCGTTTTCAATTGCCGGAACGAACGGCGAGGTCTGCAGCCTTGCTAACTCTTTGTCCGTTGGTTCGTAGGCAGGGCGTGGTAACGGCATTCCGACCTCGACGCTTTCATGCGTCTGAGGAGCCAACCGCTGAAGGGCAGATACCCTGTGAGGGTTACGCGCCGTAGTATCCTCCTTCCATCGTGCCTTTTCTTCCAGCATGATCCGCAAATCGGATGATCTTGGCAACTCCGTCTGCTTGGATGATGTTTGGTGTGAGTGCGAGGGTCGATAGGTACTTCCCTTAGTGTAAGACCTCAATGATCTCGTTCTCTCAGACCTGGAGTAACGAGTTCTGGAGGTTCTGGACTGAGTATCGTCTGTCCTGAGGCTTCTACTCTCTGCTTGTGATGGTGTGGAATGCTTTCCACGGTCTTCTGAGCGGCGAGGGGGCGTCTTGTTTTTGCGCCCCTCTCCTGTCGCCACTCCTTTTCCCTTCATCTGGCGTTTCGTAATCTCCGTGTCCGCCGTCATCCGTCGTATTAATTCGTCTTGCTCCTTTACACGGTCCTCCAAAACTTGAGGATCAATCCTTCGCTTTTGTCTGTCAGGACTTTGTGAATGAGAGTGACGGGAGCTGTTAGTCTGCCTCCTCCCCCTTGCATCCCTCCTGGGATTTTGTCGTTGTGGCTCCAAGTTCGCCATGGGAGGGATAGAAGGTAGGCCTTCGCGCCTTGCAACCCCCTCTGGTGTTTGTCCGTCGATGGCGGACTGCGGCAAATCTTCGTTGTGCGCCATTGCTTTTAAAGAGAAAAAGCTTGATCAAGAGATTTTGTTCTAGTCTGCAATTCCCACAAACGGCGCCAATTGTACGGGAAAGAAATAAATCTTCTCGTATAATCCTGTTGATCAAGTCTGCGCTCCTCCAAACGTCATCGCTTTACTCCCTGAAAACACAAACGTGAGCTAGCCGGCGGGTGTGTGCCGAAAACCTCTCCGATGCCTAAGTCAGCAAAATAGACAAGTAGACAAAAGCTTTGTGTATTCAGGAATCAAAGTTGTGTTACCTCTCCATAGGTGATATTTGTGAGCTTTTATAGGTTCCGTGTGGCATAGTCCTAATAGGACTTCTACTCCTCTATGCAGTGTCCTTCTAGAATTCATACTCCTGAAAGATAATGCTTATCCTTCAATACCCTCCTTACTGCTTAAACCAAGTGAGATGGTTTTACTATGGTCAGACTTCTATGGGACCGAAATACCATTGCCTTACTAGATATGCAGGTATGACAGATCTAACTTTCAGTCCGGCTCTTCTTTTCCTTGCTTCTACCTCGGCTTCGCATGCCCAGATCGAGCTATCCATAGAAGTGTCGAACCGAACTAACACAGAAGTATCTTGAAGAAGGCTTATCATACTTCGGTTTAGAAGACACGGCCAGGCTAACCGTAATATGCTGCGACCGGACTAACTCTGAGAGTGGTGACCCAACGACCGAACTGCCGCGCTCTCTCGGACCGAGATAACAGTGCACTTCTGGGACCGGTCTTAACTTTAAGTCCTACTTGGACCGGACTGGATTTGAGGCCTTTTTACGCAGCCCTTCGTACTGTGGCCCATAACGGCCCATTGTCCAGCTCGGCCCAATATTCATATAAATTACCCTCTCAAAATATATATCAATTTTCTCTTCAACTTATTAATTTTGTCACTAAATGATTCTTATATTTGTTTTTATCTATAATTGATTACAAAAGTAAGGTTATTTTCATCAAATCACACTTACACATCAACAAAATAACCCCCCAAAAAAAAAAGAAAAGAAAAAAAAGAAAAGAAAAGAAATCTCCAGAGTATTTGATTTGTTCCAATTAAATCCTCAATGTTGTCATTACCTTCATTATTAATTATATATAAAAATGAAGTGAGGGACAATTTAGTGATAAATTAATATATCAGGAACTAAATTGAACATCTCAAGACGCATACTTTGAAAATTATTTATGACTTAATCCATAAGAAATTTTTTTTATTAAGTTTTTAAAAATAAAAACTTTTAACAATAAAAAAATTTAGATAGTATTTGGTAGAATTTTAGAATTATGATTTGAGAATAGAGTTGTATTTTGAGTTTGTGAGTTTTGGAATTATGATTTAAGCATGGAAAATTTGTTTGGTTATGAATTTTGAAAAGAATTTTAAATTGGGTTTGAATTGAGTGATGTAACATATGATATTTAATACAAAAACTTACAATTTATAACTAAACACGCAATCCAAAATTCTATTCAAAACTCATAAAAAATTTTAAAAAAATTTTCCATTTTTTTTATAATATAAAAATAACAGGTGCAAAAAAAAAAAAAAAAAAAAACTGAACATTGTTCCGGTCAACCGGTGGGATGTCCGGTTAGCCCAAATTTTCTCGCCATGAAAAGAGTTTTCAAAAGTGAGTGTGAAATTAATTTTTAAAAACGCTAAAAAAACTCTGTATGAAATTATATTTTGAAAGTTACACCAAACGGAGCCTTAGTAGTCTTAGGGGATGTGCTAAATATCATGCAAGGATCCTTTGTCCCCAATTAATCATGTTCCCTCATCTCAATTCACTCACAACAATTAGATATATCTCAAGATTTTCACATTTTGAATTCTTATATAATTCAATAATTATGAGTAAATTAAAACAAGAAAACGAGATTAATTTGAGAATAGAAGATCCTTACACGCTAAGTGCTCATTTGGATAACATTTTGGAACTAGAAAAGCATAAAAAGACAAAATAAGTTATATAAGTTAATAAGATAAAATATCACTTTTTATCGATAATCATTACACTTTTTCTCTCACAAAAATCAAAAAAATCCCAAAACAAAAACCAAACGAAACTAAAAAAGTCAAACTAAAAAAAATTTTAATCTAAAAAAGTTAACTATATTAACCAATCCCAAACCCTTAAATATGATATGGCGGAGCATGAATTGGAGGCCAGCTGTATATTCTAAGCCACGCGGATGACGACGAAGACTTAACGCAAAACCGCACGAAGACCTTGAAAGCTCCATTTTAGCTACATCCAAACTTCACCAACATTTCACCAAATCTCACTACAACTACAAGTGCATTGGCTGGTTATCGCAATAAATTAAGATTTTGAAAATAAAAATTTGAATATATAAATTTATTTTTAAAAGATAAAATATGTGTTTTCGAACTTATATAAATTTATATTCAATTTACGTATTTTGTGAGATCATTTATATAAATTCATGAAAATTTACGTAATTTTGTGATAAAATTACATATAGTTTACGTTGTACACAGGAACATTTCGCTAATCTAATTGCTTTGGTGACTTATAAGATAAAATATTTTTTTATTCACATTTAATAGGTCACATATATGTTTACTAGGTCTTATTAGCAGATTTTAGAAAGGGTAATCGTTAATATGTTGAAACTAATTGTATATATTTATATTTTTTTCATAAAAATGCATAGTTAAAAAATGTACAAAGTATTTAATATGTTATTAATCAATTTCTTAGAAGACTCTTTAACAAAAGTCATGTTTATTAGTTCATAAACACCCAGTTTTCCTTTTTGCTGAATTTTATCATACATAATAATTTTAGAGTGATAAAATATGAATACCAACTTTATATATATAAAAAAAAAAAAAATTCATTTAGAATGAGATAGTAAATTTGTGTCCATTCATTGTAAATCAAAAAATTCATTAAAGTAATTTATAATTTTTAAAATGTTATTGCCATATTATTTTTGTAGAAGTTTTTGTATGATATTTTTATTTACAAATCATTTGTCATATTTTATATTAATGTTGCTTTCCTCAACAGTGATTGTAAATGCAGCACGCAATCGACACACATCTATGGTAGAAGATCAATGCATCATTCATTTATTTATTTGTTTGTTTGTTTTTTATATAAAAAAGTCTAAAGTTGGAATTAATAATTGAATAGTCAAATATAGTTGGTTCTTCTCTTACTTTTTCCTAAGCTGGCTCTTGCAGATCTAGACGAAATTTTTTAAATAAGTCATCCAAAATCATCCAAATTATTTTTATCATATATTTTTAGGATCTTCACCTTATAAATATATATTCAATTTAAGCACAACTCAATTGGTTGAATTTTTAACGTCGACCTAGAGAATAAGACGGTAAGGCCACCGCTTTTTGTCCCTAAATTTAATCAATAGTTTTGCCTTTAAAAAAATATGAGAAGGTAATGTTTAAGTGATATTGTTTGTTGTAGTTGGTTTAATTTTTATTTGGTATTATAACATTAAATTTTGTTTGTTTGTGTTTTTCGTGATTATAAACTGAATTTTAATAAATTATAAAGTCACAATACCAATTTTTTTATCTATTTTTGAGTTAGTGTAAACTTGTAATGATTTTTACATATCTTAATCTATATATAAAAAAAAATAAAAAAAAAAAATTTACAAACATATACAATGTGCATATATGGTAATGGTCATTTTGAATTTGACAGCAGAGCTACAGCTTCTAAAGAGAGTATTTTATTTCAGAGACTAGTAGCCTTAGTTCATTGATTTTTTTGGAAAATGTTTGGTGGCTACAAATTTTGTGGCTCAAATGGTCCGAAAATGCCAAAACGACGTCGTTTTGGCATTTTCGGAGTTACTTTGTACAAAAAATGACGTCGTTTTGACATTTCGAGCCATTTGAGCCACAAAATTTGTAGCCCCCAATCATTGCCGGATTTTTTTGCACTTTGTAGAAGATACAAAGAGCCAGAGATAGTGTGGTCACCTTGTTGAGGAAAGTCTTAGGACAATGAAGTGTCACCAAATTGCCTCATCCAAAAAACAAACAGCTACTAGCTTCTGGAAGTTTGATGTTGACTCTTCCTCTGTTTTTGTTTTTATACCAAATCTCTCACTAAGGGCCTAGTCTAATGTTCAGAGTGAGAGATTCAATCCCAACATATATGCATAAAAAATGCAAAAAAAGTGCACAGAAAAAATAATTGTGGCCAACAGTCATTTTCTGCGTCACAATTAATTATTTTTTTTTTTGGGTACATTTCTGTAAAATAAAAAATAAAAAAATTTAGGTGTGAGAATATGAATAGAGTAGTGTTATATGAAAAGATATTGTTCAAATTTGCTATATAGAAAGATGTGATTTCTTGTGGTCATTTTCTTTAAAAATACAAAGCCTATCATTATGAACATATATTTACAACATATTTACAAATTTATTATATCATTTTGAAAATAAATTTTATATAAAAATATGGTGATGTATGGAGAAAAAAAAGAAGAATACCAAGGTATTGACAACTTCAATGTTATCACTTTGGTCTACCTCTAAAGAGTCTAATTTTTTTTTATTTTTTTAAATAACAAGATATGGACCGTTAGATCATCTTAGCATGCATCTCTACCATTGTAAGTAGGAGGAGAGAGAACAAGGAGAGGATTCTCATTCACTTCCTAACGTCAACCACTATTAGTAAACTCATGTTATTCAAGTGTTAGGACCAAAAATAAAATAAAAAATAAAAAAATCCCTTTCCACTGAATCTCACACGTAACGTTAAAAAATTCACAATTTAGATAAACCTAAATTTGGATAAGCCCATCACATATTATAGCCAGCAAGTGCCAAAGGTGATCTGTCTCTAAATTTTCTTATTCTTTATTGTAAAACATTTATAATTTTTAAATCGTTGGAAATTTTAAGTGTATTAATCTTAAGACATGATTCATTAAATATGAATGTATTCAAATAAAGTAAATAACATTGACCTCACTTAAATTTTGATGAAAATATAGTTAAGTCTACAAATTTTGCATAATTATATTGTATTTCCTTAAAATTTAACTCACATAACGCTAAACACTTTCTCATCAAAAATTTGTTAATCACACGGATGGAAAAATAATGTTGTCATTTCTTCTATATTGAAAATATACATTTTATCTTGTTAATCTTTGAATTTTCATTCTCTTTAGATTTACTAAAAAAGAATTTAATATAATTATATCAAAATTATGAGATAAATTATGTTTTCTCTAATATCAAAAAAACATTAATATATTTTATTTTTTGAATTAAAAAGGCAGAAAGATTTAGGAATGGAACATTATGTGCTAATTATGAGTCTGTGTCATATCTCACTCTGTGCAGGACCTAACTTATGCTGAGAAGGAAATTCAAACCCAATATTGACCACTGCAATGTTTATCACTTTGCCATACTTCTTGTGGAATATATTTCTGAGTACCAACACATGGTAAGGTGACGTTGATGTGTCAGCCGAGGTGTCACGTGTCTTGGTCATTACGCCGAGGTGATCTCGGCAGCGCCGAGGTTATCTCCGAAGATATCGGAATCCGAGATAAGAGAATAAAAGATAAGGGACAAGAATCCTAAAATAAAGAGGAGATTTAGCCAAGATAAGGATAAAGCTCTTAGAGAGTTTATCTTTATCTCTTGAGGAGTCCAAAGTAAGTACTGAATTGGAGTCCATAAAAGTGAGGCTTCTAGTGGGACTATGATTAAGTAAACTATAAAAGAAAGGCATCCCGTGGGTCTAAGGTACGCAATTTATGCTTTGAACAGTGAGTTTAGCACTTGATTATCTTTGAGAGATATACTGACTTGATCGTCGGAGTGCCCCTGGGTGGAGGAGCCACCGCCGGAGCCTTTTCTTTCTGTTGCAGGATAACTGAAGCCATCTATCCTGCCAGTGCTCTCTAGCTGATTACTAAGCGGGCAGTGTGATCAGAAAATAACTCACACAATTTGACGCCGTCTGTGG
This sequence comes from Camellia sinensis, assembly GCF_055761805.1. Taxonomy (NCBI): domain Eukaryota; kingdom Viridiplantae; phylum Streptophyta; class Magnoliopsida; order Ericales; family Theaceae; genus Camellia; species Camellia sinensis. Next base: position 53,334,587 of record NC_138970.1, read on the forward strand.
GAACTTAGAAGAATAGATAGCCAGTAACGCACAGAAGGAAAGAATTGGGGACGACGCTCCTACTGGGAGTGGCAGACCAATCGACCTTGATGTTGAAGGAGACAACCACAATACAGAAACCCGTGACCAGGGCCACGGAGAGAACGACGTCGGCCAAGAGGGCGACACTTCGAAGAAGACAAACCAAAGCAAGTACTATAACGAAGATAACCTCCAGGTATGGAGGGATAGGTGCCTACGGAGGGATGAAGAAGTAAAAGAATTGGCAAATAAGTTGGCAGACCTGCAGTCGGTCGTCAGCTGCATGATGCAAAACAATGTCATGCAGCCACCGTACCCACTGCACGACATGCCGATTCCAGCAACTAACACCCAGAAGGGAGGAAGGAAAACAATCCTCGAAGCTCCTCGGCACACCAGGAGCGGAAGGCACTCTCACCGACCTTCCAGGGAAGTCGGATGAGAGGAGCCGAGACGAGAGGAGTCCCGAAGGACGTATCACACGAAGGACCCAGGGCCCAAAGAACATCGGCATGTTCAAGGGTAGGCGCTCTGCTTTGACATAACCCATGGAGAAAAATCAAAACGAGCCCACCACGAGGCTGAAAGTAGTGTGCCGAAAAGATTGAAGTCCAAAGATAGCCAAGCTCCAGGGAAGAGTAAAGAAGACTTGAGAAATTATCTCAAGAGGAAGCAACAGAATGCTGAAGCCGAGGTAACTTCCCCGGTTAAGCCGAGGACACCATTCTCGGTGGAACTGGACAAATTTGAAGCACCAAAGAGATTCAGTATGCCAAGGTTCCAAATATATGACGGTAAGTCAAATCCCAACTTTCACGTTGGATTATACCTGAATTCAATGGCATTATATAGTGGGAACAAGCCGTTACTCTGCAAAGTATTCCCCTCATCCTTTGGGGAGATTGCATCAGATTGGTTTCATAAACTGCCGAAGGGAAGCGTAAAAACTTGGGAAGGCCTGGCCGAGATGTTTGTAGCTAGGTTTGTGACGAACAAACTACAGCCCTTGAGGGTCGACGCTCTGATGGCTTTAAGGATCACCAAGGATGAAGGCCTTAGGGCCTACGCAAAAAGGTACTACGAGGTGTTCAATCGAATACCCGAATGCAACCAAGAGGTGTCAGTCGTATCTTTCAAGAACGGCCTGAAAGATGACTGCCCACTGCGGAAGTCTTTGGCAAAGACATTGCCAAAAAGCATGGAAGAACTCATGGCGAGAATCGAAAAGTACGCCAGAGCCGAGGAAGATACGTCGGGAAACAAAGAGACAAATCAAGAGAAAGGAAACGGCTCGCCGAAACGAGGCCGAGGTAACAATGGATCAACTAAACAAGAAACGGAATTGAGGGCTAAACAGGCAGTAACGACTATATTCCGAGTCCCGATCCACAAAGTCCGGGATCAAATACGAAACCAACCTTATTTCAGAGGACCGACAAGAACACCAGGGGAATTTTTTTGGTACATTTCTGTAAAATAAAAAATAAAAAAATTTAGGTGTGAGAATATGAATAGAGTAGTGTTATATGAAAAGATATTGTTCAAATTTGCTATATCGAAAGATGTGATTTCTTGTGGTCATTTTCTTTAAAAATACAAAGCCTACCATTATGAACATATATTTACAACATATTTACAAATTTATTATATCATTTTGAAAATAAATTTTATATAAAAATATGGTGATGGAGAAAAAAAAGAAGAATACCAAGGTATTGACAACTTCAATGTAATCACTTTGGTCTACTTCTAATGAGTCTAATTTTTTTAAATTTTTTAAATAACTAGATATGGACCGTTAGATCATCTTAATGTGTATCTCCACCATTGTAAGTAAAAGGAAAGAGAACAAGGAGAGGATTCTCATTCACTTCCTGATGTCAACCACTATTAGTAAACTCGTGTTATTCAAGTGTTAGGACCAAAAATAAAAAAAAAAAATCCCTTTCCACTGAATCTCACACGTAACATTAAAAAATTCACAATTTAGATAAACCTAAATTTGGATAAGCCCATCACATATTATAGCCAGCAAGTGCCAAAGGTGATCTGTCTCTAAATTTTCTTATTCTTTATTGTAAAACATTTATAATTTTTAAATTGTTGGAAATTTTAAGTGTATTAATCTTAAGACATGATTCATTAAATATGAATGTCTTCAAATAAAGTAAATAACATTGACCTCACTTAAATTTTGATAAAAATATAGTTAAGTCTACAAATTTGGCATAATTATATTGTATTTCCTTAAAATTTAACTCACATAACGCTGAACACTTTTTCATCAAAAATTCGTTAATCATACGGATGGAAAAATAATGTTGTCATTTCTTCTATATTGAAAATATATATTTTACCTTGTTAATCTTTGAATTTTCAGTCTCTTTAAAGCATCTCCAACGGTAATAGGCATTTTATCTATCTAAATATTACTATAAAGTATATATTTTATTTTGTCTATCAACTATTTCATATTTATACTCCAACTATACTCTTTATTTTAGCTATTCATCTAAATACTATTAATTTTATAAAATGCCGCATCAGCAACAAAGATGGAGGGAAATGATCCTAATGATTAAATATATTTTGCCTAGTCTTGAAGGCTAGTTACATGTAGCTAGTGAATGTGAGTTGAGCTAAAATGCCTAATCATATGCCTAGTGCATTGGAGTTGAAAAAAATAAGTTATACTAGGCATTTTGACTAACAAACATGATATGCCTAGTGGGTTGGAGATGCTCTTAGACTTACTAAAAAAAAATTTAATATAATTATATCAAAATTATGAGATAAATTATGTTTTCTCTAATCTCAAAAAAAATTAATATATTTTATTTTTTGAATTAAAAAGACAGAAAGATTTAGGAATAGAACATTATGTGCTAATTATGAGTCTCTGTCATATCTCACTCTGTGCAGGACCTAACTTATGCTGAGAAGGAAATTCAAACACAATATTGACAACTTCAATGTTTATCACTTTGCCATACTTCTAATGTCAACTTCTACTGTCAACCATTAATTACTAGCAACTCAGCAATCATGTTATTCAAGTATTACCCATCTCCACTTGATCTCACACATAACAATAGAGTTTAAGTAAGTCACAACCTGGATATTCCTAAAATTTTATATTCTTTGGACCTATACAGGATATGGCAATGTATAACTTGAGAGCGTTTGGGTTTTGCGGAGTTTATTTTAGGATTGATATCGGTGATTTGAATTTTTTATTTTTTTATTTTTAGATTTGTTGAGTAAAATATTATGCAAAAAATTAAAATGATCGGTTACTGATAACTATATATTTGAATCATATTTGTTTTAGAAAAATGAATAACAATTATAATTTCAAGAGTAATTATCTATTTTTTTGTAATACAAATGTAATTTAAACATATAACTATCAATATCCAATTATTTTTTTAAATATATAAACATTCTTCCATGAATACTTAAAGTGAACATTCGAATCACTGAAAGTTCCAAAATAAACTTATCAAGTTTAAACACACTCTCAAATTTAAGATGACCAAACTTTAAAGAATTCAAACCCATATAATAAAACACTAACAAGACAGTTGACATGAGAGTTAACTTATGCTTTGAAGTTGCTGTTGGAACATCTTCTATGTAAATAAAATAACTAGAAATAAATTTAAACAAAATAAATAAATAACATACTGGATTTATTTTGTCGAACCAAATAAAATTACAAGACCAAGTCGAGTATGTGACACTCTGTCCTTAAGACAGATTCGCCCTGCTACGGTGCTTACGGTTGAGTGGTGTCTATCTCCCAAGATATAATGATCTTCAAAAACTTGTAGTAGCACTCCACACAAATTTTTACGGCGAACTAGAACCTTGTGCTCTTATACTCTCTTAATTTTAATTCTAAAACTAGAATGTAGAGAAATGCAAACAAAAATAGTTTGGACAGCAAATAGCAAGTTGGAGACTGAATTTTTTCGGATCTTAAGGCTGCTGGAAAAGGATCAATATGTATAGGCAACTTCTTGCCTATTGGGACAGCCCGAACAGGTATAAATAGTGGTCAACAGGTGCCACCTGATTTGAATTCAACAGATTCGAATTTATTTAAACAATTCAAAAAAGAATTGTTGGAGACAAAGTCAAAGCAACTGTTAAACTATTTAAATAGTTTAAACACTTTCTTTTACAAATTGTTTACCGTTGGTGGACCAAGTCTAACCTGTTGGAGCATTATTTATTTAAACTATCTCAAAAATATATATATTAAACTATTGAAATAGTTAAATAAATAAATAAAGAGGTACAAACTTTAGAAAACTTCTTAGAAACCTAAAATTTGAATTTAGAATTAAATTAAATTCCCACAATTACAAATTTTAAGAAACCACTTAGGAATCCAAAATTTGAATTTAGAATTAAATTAAATTCTCACAATAATTTTTATTAAAAAATTCAAATGAATTTTATCTAAAAAATTAATGTTAAACCTGAAAACGACGTCAACTTCCCATTCACTCATAAATGGTTTTGACGTTCCGTCTTCACCGTGTGACTTGCCACGCGGCAAGGAACACATCACCTCTTCGGACCCACCCCAAAAGACGTTTAGGGCCCACTCAACTTGGGCTAAAAAATATGCCTATATTAAACCATTTTTTCCAATAATCCCCCACATGAATAGAATTTGACGGAGAGAAAATGTAACAACATGATCTAATTACAGAGAGTACAGAAATTAGAAATATTCTGCAAAGGATAGGTAGCTTTTGACTTTGAACCTTCCCTTGTGAGACACTATCGGATTTACTAGCTAACTAGTGAACATGATGTCTTGAACTGTTCAGCCGTTTGTGTAAACCAAGACAATAGAACTCACACAGTATATCCTAAGACACAGTTTAGTTCCCACTATTGTGTTTATTTTGGCCCTGAATAACCTGGTCTTCATGAGTGCTCTAAAGACTTGTAGCCTTTCACAAATCTTATAGAACTGGTCCAGTTCACACTCACATAAGTGATTCTTATGCCAAGTTTGGGAACACCCCAAAAAGTCAAAAAGCCAAAAAGTTACTCAAAAAGTTAAAAAGTTATCACTATTCACCAAAAGTTAACAATTACGGCTGCACAACTCCCAATTCTAATTTTTCCCTACAAATCAATTTTTACAATTTTTTATTACACATTTTTCCATAAAAAGTCAAAAAGTTAACCCAAACATTCATATTTTCAACCTCAACTTTTTAGTCTAAAAAGACAAAAAGTGCACTTATTTAGGACACCCCAAACAACCCCGAAGAGTATCCTGCTATACTCCACTAGGTTAACCTAGATATAAGAATCATTAAAATTTTACTTAACCTCAAACGCTGCAGATATCACTATTTCATCAAAGAAATTGGTAGGAGTTAGACTCCCTAGTGATCCTTCTGAGTCATTCACAACTCGGTTGTCCCTTTGAACCTAGATCTTGGGATCTCCAGTCAACTAAGTTGAGTTGTCGTTGTGGTAACTCTTATTAAATAGGCTTAAGTCCCATTCCCCTTGATGAATTCTCAACTAACTTTCTTGCTAACCCTTTGGTTAGTGGATCCGCTATGTTGTCTTTAGACTTAACATATTCTATGGAAATAATTCCATTAGAGAGTAATTGTCTTATGGTGTTATGTCGACGACGAATGTGTCGTGACTTACCGTTATATATATGACTCTGTGCTCTACCTATAGCTGATTGACTATCGCAATGTATGCATATAGCAGGCATAAGTTTTGGCCATATTAGAATATCTTCAAGGAAGTGCCGAAGCCATTCTGCCTCTTCTCCTGCTTTGTCTAAAGGTATGAATTCAGATTCCATAGTAGACCTAACAATACAAGTCCGTTTGGAAGATTTCCAAGATACAGCCACCCCACCAAGAGTAAAGACATACTCACTAGTGGACTTTGAGTCTCTTGTATCCGATATCCAATTTGCATCACAGTATCCTTTAAGTACTGCTGGATATTTAGTATAATTAAGCCCAATGTTACAAGTAAATTGGAGATATCTAAGAACCCTTATAATTGCTTTCCAGTGTTCTACTCCTGGATTAGTCATATATCTACTTAATTTACTTATTGCATAAGCTATATCTGGGCGAGTGCAGTTCATCAAGTACATTAAGCTTTCAATAATTTGGACATACTCTAATTGAGAAATACTTTCCTGTACATTCTTAGAAAGATACAAATTAACATCTACAGAAGTTCTAGCAAGATGATCATCATCTTTGCTGAATTTGTCAAGTATTTTCTCAATGTAATGAGATTGTGACAAAGCATATCCTTCTGATGTTTTGGTAATTTTCATACCAAGAATTATATCAGCAATGCCCATGTCCTTCATGTCAAAATGTTTATTCAACATTTTCTTGGTAGTTTTAATCATATCATTATTACTACCTATGATGAGCATATCATCCACATAAAGACATACAATGACATAACCTTTGTCCGTATTTTTAATATAAACACATTTGTCACACTCATTAATTTTAAATCCATTTGACATCATTGCCTTGTCAAATTTCTCATACCATTGCTTTGGCGCTTGTTTTAAACCATATAATGATTTAACCAATTTACACACTTTCTTTATTTTTCCTAGAACAGAAAAACCTTCTGGTTGTTCCATGTAAATTTCTTCATTTAACTCACTATTTAAGAAAGCGGTTTTAATATCCATTTGATGAATTTCTAGATTATATAAAGATGCAATGACAATTAGCATTCTAATGGATGTTATTCTTGTAACTAGTGAGTATGTGTCAAAATAATCTAGACCTTCTTTCTGTCTAAAACCTTTAACTACAAGTCTTGCCTTGTATTTGTCTATTGATCCATCCGCTTTCAATTTTCTTTTGAAAATCCACTTGTACCCAAGAGGTTTACAACCTGGTGGCAAATCCACCAATTCCCAAGTGTGATTTTTCAAGATAGATTCAACTTCACTGTTGACAGCTTCTTTCCATAAAGGAGCTTCAGGATTGGACATAGCCTCTTTAAAAGTTAAAGGCTCATTTTCTAATAAAAATGTTAGGAAATATAGACCAAAAGATTTTGAGGTTCTAGCACGTTTACTACGCCTAGGTCCTTCTTCCTCATTTTGGTCTAACTCTTGCTCTTGATCATGTTCTTGATCATTACTAGTAATAGCATTAAAAGATCTCTTATTATTATTAGTCTCTTGTCCAGTCTTATTTGGAAATACATGTTCAAAGAATGATGCATTCCGAGACTCAACAATAGTATTTACATGCATTTCGGAATGTTTTGATTTTTGAATCAAAAATCGATATGCACTACTATTCTTGGCATAACCAATGAAAATACAATCAATGGTCTTAGAACCTATCTTAGTCTTTTTAGGACTAGGAATAGCCACTTTAGCCAAACACCCCCACACTTTTAAGTATTTGTAGGATGGTACTCTTCCATGCCACAATTCGTAAGGTGTTTGATTCACTTTCTTTCGGGGTACTTTATTAAGTATATAATTCGCAGAAAGTATTGCTTCCTCCCACAAGTTCTAAGGTAATCCAAAACTAATTAACATGGCATTCATCATTTCTTTTAAAGTCCTATTTTGCCTTTCAGCAATTTCATTTTGCTGAGGTGAGTAAGGAGCGGTGGTTTGATGAATAATTCCATGTTCTTTACAAAATACACCAAAAGGTGATTCATATTCACCACCTCTATCACTTCTAAGTTTCTTGATTTTCTTACTAAGTTGATTTTCAACTTCATTCTTATATTGAATGAAAGTTTCCAAAGCTTCATCCTTGGTTCGAATTAAATAAACATAACTATATCTAGTATAGTCATCTATAAAAGTGATAAAATACTTTTTTCCACCTCTAGTTTGAATTAATTTAAAATCACAAATGTTACTATGAGTTAATTCAAGTGGCTCCGTACTTCTTTTAATTGAATGAAAAGAAGTTTTAGATAATTTTGCCTCAACACAAATTTCACATTTATGATTTGAATCAATGTCAAATTTAGGTAAATATTCCATATTAATTAATCTACGCAAAGATCCATAATTAACATGTTTTAGTCTACCATGTCATAAATTTGAAAACTCCAGCAAGTAAGAAGAAGATGCATTATTATTAATAACTGAGGGTACAACGGTCATTACATTTAATTTGAAAAGGCCATCAGACATGTAATCTTTTCCTACATGCATCTCATTCTTAGTAAGTACAAATTTATCACTCTCAAATACTAGCCTGAACCCATTCTTACTCAATAAAGATCCGGAAACAAGATTCTTGCGAATGTCCGGTACATGCAGCACATTGTTGAGAGTGAGCTCCTTTCTTGATGTCATTTTCAGAACAATCTTCCCTTGTCCTTCAACTTTGGAAGTTGAGGAGTTGCCCATAAAAATTTGTTCACCATTGTCCACTATAGAATAAGATGTGAACATCTTTTTGTTGACACAAATATGGCGAGTAGCACCAGTGTCCACCCACCATTCTTTAGGATTTCCGACATGATTTGCCTCGGAAATAACTGCAGAAAGATTGATGTCTTCGACACCATTGGAAATATTGTCCACTTCGGTCATATGGGCTTGAGCAGACTTCTTACTTGTTCTTCTTTTGCTTTTGTCTTTGCTACGATAATCTTTGGCCCGATGTCCCTCTTTGTCATAGATGTAACATTTGCCATTAAATTTGTACTTTTTATTATCCCCCCTTTAGAACCTTGTGATGAACTTCTCCAAAAAACTTTCGTTTCTTAGTTTTTGAAGCATGTTCCACCACATTTTCCTTAGACTCCATAGGATGCTTACCAGCCCGCTTTTCAGAATTGCGATTGTCCTCCTCAATTCTCAAACGCACAATTAATTCGTCCATAAACATCTCTTTGCGCTTGTGTTTGAGGTAGTTCTTGAATTCCTTAATTTTTTAATTAAGGCTGCAACTTGGAAGGATTCACTGAGAGACATGCCTTCTGCGTGAATGTTATGCAGAATGAGTTGGAAATCTTGAGCTTGGCTAATCACAGTTTTTGAATCAACCATTACAAAATCCAAGAATCTGCCAATCACAAATTTCTTTGAGCCAGCATCTTCCGTTTTGTACTTTTTCTCCAACGATTCCCAAAGTTCCTTTGCTGTCTTGATTGAACTGTAGACGTTGTATAATGTGTTGTCAAGTCCGTTCAAAACGTAATTCCAGCAAAGGGAATTGGTATGTTTCCAAGCATCAACCGCAACAACTACTTGCCGGTCGGTTTCATCCTCTTTCAGGATAGGAGCCTCTTCACGGAGAAAACGAGCCAGGTTCAGAGTTGTAAGATAGAACAACATTTTCTGTTGCCATCTTTTAAAGTCAGTTCCTGAAAACTTCTCTGGCTTCTCTCCATGATTTATTGGTACTGTCATCACAGGAGAGGGGGTTGGTGCAATTGCAGCCACCACAATAGTACTTATTTGGACATCTGTTTCAGTAGCCATCAATTCTAATTTATAAAACAAAATTAGAATTAGAATTTACACTACACAGAAAATTAAACCAAATGTACAGAATTAAATTCTGTAAAAATAAAAGAAACAAGAATGTAACTTTTATTTTTCAATTAATTTGGAAATAAAATAAAATTTTATTCAACCAAATTAATTCCACACAGGAAATTAAATTCTGTAAAATAAAAGAAATAAGAATAAAACTTTTATTTTTTAATTAATTCCACACAGAAAATTAATTTCTGTAGCACTTCAATAATTAAAATACTAAAATAGAATTTTAAGTAATGAAAACTCAGAAAATAATTTCTAAAACCCAAAATTAATTTCTGAAAAAAATTCACAAAAATATATTCTGAATTGTTAATGACACTAGTATCGTACTACTAGTTGTTGTCAAAGAAAAGAGACAGTATATTACTACTATCTGTCAAATAGCATATAATCACTATTTGTTTTTCCAACCAGAATATTATTTTGTAAATCCACAGAAAATAATTTTCTTAAACGAAGAAAGAGAAAAGAAAACAAACGAAAAAATTCTGTAAACAGAATAATTCGAGTCTGTCTTAAGATTGTTAGAACAATCTTCTGTGTAAATAAAATAACTAGAAATAAATTCAAACAAAATAAATATATAACATACCGGATTTATTTTGTCAAACCAAATAAAATTACAAAACCAAGTCGAGTGTGTGACACTCTGTCCTTAAGACAGATTCGCCCCACTACGGTACTTACAGTTGAGTGGCGTTATCTCCCAGGATACAATGATCTTCAAAAACTTGTAATAGCACTCCACACAAATTTTTACGGCGAACTAGAACCTTGTGTTCTTATACTCTCTTAATTTTAATTCTAAAACTAGAATGTAGAGAAATGCAAACAAAAATAGTTTGGACAGCAAATAGGAAGTTGGAGACTGAATTTTTTCAGATCTTAGGGCTGCTGGAAAAGGATCAATATATATAGGCAACTTATGCCTGTTAGGACAGCTCGAACAGGAATAAACAGTGGTCAACAGGTGCCACCTGATTTGAATTCAACAGATTCGAATTTATTTAAACAATTCGAAAAAGAATCCGTTGGAAACAAAGTCAAAGTAACTGTTAAACTATTTGAATAGTTTAAACACTCTTTTTCAAATTGTTTACCGTTGGTGGACCAAGTCCAACCTGTTGGAGCATTATTTATTTAAACTATCTCAAAAATATATATATTAAACTATTGAAATAGTTAAATAAATAAATAAAGAGGTACAAACTTTAGGAAACTTCTTAGAAACCTAAAATTTGAATTTAGAATTAAATTAAATTCTCACAATTACAAATTTTAGGAAACCACTTAGGAATCCAAAATTTGAATTTAGAATTAAATTAAATTCCCACAATAATTTTTATTAAAAAATTCAAATGAATTTTATCTAAAAAATTAATGTTAGACCCGAAAACGACGTCAACTTCCCATTCACTCATAAATAGTTTTGACGTTCCGTCTTCACCGTGTGACTTGCTACGTGACCAGGAACACGTCACCTCTTCAGACCCACCCCAAAAGACGTTTGGAACCCACTCAACTTGAGCTAAAAAATATACATATATTAAACCATTTTTTCCAACAGTTGCTTCATCAATGCCTACTCTAAAATTGTCTCCATCGTATATGAAGTCATTACTTGCATCACCACTACATCAAACAGCTACAAATCCATCTTGTTGTCTTTCCATTTCCTATTTTCTTTTCTTTTTTTTTAGCAAAGATCAATTCCTCCAAGTCTTAAAAGCAAAGAGAAAACAACAATACTACATATCGAGCCAAATATTATTGTATGAAAGTATTTAAATTTTGAGATGTATGGATAAGATTTATCTTGAATGACCATTAATAGACCATCCGAGTTGTGAGTGGGTATGCTCCCTATGTTACTGATGATGATGAGTGTTCGAATCCCTTCACCATTTTCAGTTAATAAGTTTAGGTTTGATTATTGAATTTACTTTCTTGTGGTTGATTCAAAGGCCTTGCTCAAGACTTGTTCTAGGTCATTTAAAAAGAAGAGGGAAAAATTTACACTGAATATGACTGACACTATTATAAATTTAAATTTATAGCAAATTATACATTCGGTCATGTGATTTGTCTTTTATATCAATTTAGTCTTATAATTTTTCACATTGTATCAATATAATTAGATTGATAATATTTGTTAAGAAATTTGATAGAAATCATATGAAAATGGAGGAATGGACTATTTTAAATTAGACGTTAACCCCTCAATCACTTTCAGTAGAGTGAATGAAATATTTTACATCTTGATTTTAGTTAAATTTTCAAAGCAACATTATCAATTAGACTGTTAACATGGGTTTAACTTCTTTTAAGTTGGTCATTTTAACTTGAGAGAGCATTTGGGCTTGGTAAACTCATTTTAAGACCGATTTCGGTGATCCAAACTATTCATTTTCAAAGATTCGTTGGGTAAAATACTTACGTAAAAAATTAAGATGATCGGACATCGAAAGTTATATATTTGAATCAAATTTGTATTACAAAAAATTACTGACCATTCTTAAAATTATATTTGTCATCTATTTTATAAAAACAAATATCATTAAAATATATAGCTACCAATATTCAATCATCTTGATTTTTTGCATTAATATTTTACTCAACAAATCCTAAAAAGTAAACAGTTCGAATCACTAGAATCAGTATCAAAATGGGCCTATTAAGCCAAAACGCTCTCTCAAATTGAGATCACAACTTGAGAAAAGCCAAACCTAATTAACATAATATGAAATATTCAAAGGCAAAATTAGTGCAATTATAATCAAATTGATACAAAAGACAAACTATAACTATGATGATACTGCTAATCCCAGGGGGTTGGGTCGGGCTGACCCACCCTTCCAACACTGTTCTCTGATCACTAAGCCCACCAAGATACCTGCACAAATGCCAGCGGGGAACAGGAGTCCCGCAGCGGACCCTCCGACGATCAAGTTAGAAGAGAGAGAGGTTAACGACCAGCAGAGAGAGAATAATGATATGGAACTTAACCCTTTGTGTGTCTTAGAAGTCTCCTTATATCCTTTATTCATCATTTCTTTGTCCACTCTGATCTGTCATGTTGGCTGAAAGTCTATGCTCTAGCTTGCCTTGTTCATGGTGAGGCTGCCCGTTCCAATGTGAATGGGTTATCGCATTTAATGCTACAGGAGTTTCATTAATGACTGATATGTGGTGCAATAACTCTACAGGATTTTTGTCTGCTTACGTAGCTGGTTCTCCCCTTGACAAGTGTTTAGACGCCATTGGTTCTTGGTGTAACATTGTGTTTCGGTAGTGTTGGGCTTTAATGCTTAAACCATGAATTGGGCTCTAAGTGGTGGGCAAAAGCCTCTATGGGCCCACCGGTGTCAAACTACAACGAGTATAATTTACTTTTAAATGCATATAAACATTTTATTTTTAAATATTGTTCTAAATATATATATATATATATATTTGAATATATAACATTTTGGAAGCATAAACTGTGTGCAACATTGTGTTGGTTGTTCGGTAAAGAGAACATGAGAAAGGGGCTGTTGGTGTCACACACTCTGGCGGTTCAACTTATGACTCGTGTGAGAATTGACTCTCTTTTTTTTTTTTTTTTTGTGCGTGTGATTTTTTAGTTCTTTACAAAATAATTTACAAAAAAATTGAAAGAATGGATTAACCTTTTATAGATTGTTTGTTTGTTTGTTTATTTGTTTGTTTGTTTTTTTTTTTTTTTTTGTGGTGTTAAAATTGTGTCTTTCCAAAGGAGATCTTAGTATTTTTTGCAGCCTTGAAATCTACGCGCAACAAACACAATAGGATAAGAGCAAAAGAATCATCAATTTGTTATACAAAATGGTTGCACTACAACAAAAAGCACCAATGGCGACTAAAAAAATGAATTTCGTCGCTGAAAGTTGCACAAATGGCGACTAAATCCATTTTAGTCGCCAAAAATGAAGACTTTTGGCAACTAAAACCATTTAGTAGCCAAATGTATATGTATTGGCGACTAAAAATCAGTTTGGTCGCCTATTATATGGGTTTCAGCGACTAACACAATTTTCGTCGCCAAAAGTGATGGTTTTTGCCGACTAAAACAATTTAGTAGCCAAAGGTTTTGGTTTTGGCGACTAAAAAGCAGATTGGTCGCCGATTGTAGCTGTTTTTGGCGACTAAAACCAGATTAGTCGCTGAAAGTGAAGCCTTTTGGCTACAAAAAAAAATTAGTAGCTAAAAACTGAGTATTGGCGACTAAAATTCAGTTTAGTAGCCAAAAGGGGAAGTTTTTGGCGACTAAAAACAGGTTTAGTCGCCAAAAGGTGTGTTTTTAGGCACGACATTTTTTTTTAGCGACTGCAAAATTAATTAGTAGCCTAAAATTGTAGAATTGGCGACTAAATAATGGATTTAGTCGCCAAAACTGAGATAAATTTTTTTTTTAATAAATAATTTATTTTTTACATTTATACCTCTCTTTGAATATATATAATTATATTTATATATATTATGTTGAAAGTAATATATAAATAATATAAGTTGCAATTATAATCATGTGATGGTTGAGTGGCATAGTGGGGTGGCGTGTGTCCTTAAGGTTTGAATTCGAACCGTGGGAGTTGCTGGGGCGCACAGTGGGAAATTTTTTTTTTTTTTTGAAAAATGCTTTTGGCGACAAAATGCTGTGGTCGCCAAAACCAGTGACATTTGCCGACGAAAAAATTAGTCGCCAATTGTATAAATAATTAAAAAAAAAACACTGTTAGCGACTAAAACTTTAGTCGCTAAATGTATAATTTCACAAATGGAATCGACTATTCGCGACTAAAACTTTAGTCGCTGAAGACCTGTATGTCGCCGACTAACTAATCTTTAGTCGCCAAAGGTATTGGCGACCATGTATTGGCGACCACAGCGGCGACTAAAATATTTGGTCGGGAAAAGTGAAAATTCTACATTTGGCGACTAAAAGAGGACTTTTGGCGACTAAAAATTTAGTCGCCAAAAGTATTTTTTCTTGTAGTGTTGAGTGGCACCATAAAGGATAGCTCATCAGGTGATGATGCATACCTACTACCCCTTTCAAGAATTGCACTGGACAATGAGCGATATTTATATTTTTTATTTAATTAAATCAAACAAAATTATCATAATTGTAGTTTGATTATTGTATGACAAGTCAATTACTTCCATATTTTTCATGACTGAAATAGTTGCTTGTATTACATTGTGCTTATATTTTATTTTATAGTTCAACAATATGGCTTAAAAATTAAATGATTTAGATTATCAAAATAAAACCAATAGCAAGTCTTACGGGCCCCAAATAGCATGTCTAGCCCACTGGACAGGAGAGAAACTTGTCTCCATCACGAGAGCAAATTATCTATGGACTGGACCGTGCTGTTTAGGTCTGTGGGTCTCAAATTGATAATTCAAACCGTTTATTTTTTACACCACAACATGTAGATCATTTATGTAAAATAATAATATCGATTCGATAGCCGTAGTTATGTTAGTTTATTGTATTTGTCTCCTGAAAAATGGATGATTTAGTTTTTTAAAAATAAACGATTCAAATTATCAAAGTATAGAAACGAACCCATGATTTCCATGTATGAGGCGAAAGTTTACATATTAACAAAAAATTTAAATAAACAATATCGATTGCAATATCAATTTTTTACCTACATATAAAGCGAAAATAAGATGAAAACATATACAAATAAGCTTTTTTTTATTTTTTTTATCCATATTGAAAAATATAGTAATTGTAAAAATAATCTATTTACTAAATTAGGATATCTTGAGTTGTGCTTGATTCTCTTTCATGTCATTAAAAGCATATATGATAGAATCAACTTTAAAATTTGCATAATGTTTTCCTCAATAAACACGATCAAATAATTAGCTAATACCTTCTTTTATTATTTAGAAATAGGGCCTGTTATCAATAGTAGTCATAAAATGTTATTAATTATATTTTTTAAATTTATACTTTAACCCAATGTTTTATAGATATAGAAAAACAACCATTTAAATTTGTAAAAAAAAAAAAAAAAAAAAAAATCAAGTAGGGATAACCCCTTAAAGTTTGTAAAAAAAAAATAAATAAATAATAATAAATAAATAAATAAATAACTTAGAAGGGGTGAATTTCTATAATTTAGAGATAATTATAATTAATACTATTTTAATAATAAAGGTTTCTGCAATCGTAAAGGTGATCGCTCCCTCTTACCCTCCTCTAGGCCCATTCTTGTTAAAGTGAGACCCGTAATGAGGTCTTTAAACCCAAACAATAGTGTCACTCAAGAGAGACTTGTCTCCAAACGGATATACAACTCAAACCAAAAACTTTCTAAGTTCAAAGAAGAAAACTACAAAGAGAACAAAAACTTAAATAAAACAGTTTCTCAACAAACAACAAATAATCAAAAATTCACTTTCTGTCCTCAAACTGACACTCTAAAATTACATATAAACCTCCAACCCCACTTTAATAGCCAAATCAAATTCAAATTTAACCATATCACAAGAAACAATATATATATAAAAATAAAAATAAAAAACAAACAAAAAAAAAACTAAAGAGAGAGTATACCATAACGCATAGGGGCCATTGATATAGCACACCATACATTGACTCAAGAATTGGAGACCTTCTTTAAATGTTGAAATCTTTCAATCTATAGCATACAAGCCTTTAATTGAAGAAATTTAATATGGTGGTGAGAGGTCATGGGTAGGGCAAGCCCACAAAGGAGAGGAGGGAGGGAAAGAGATGGATTGGAAGTCGTAGGAAGGTGAAGGTGAGGGACGAGCATGGTGAGGCCATGGGTAGGGCAAGCGGGCCAAAGGGAAAACAAAAGGAAAAGGCATGGGAGTGGGTGGGGTATCAGTGCCATGGGTCACTACAAAAAAAAGCACCTTTGCCGACTAATTTTGGCGACTAAAACGTTTTTAGTCGCCAAAAGTATAATATTTGGCGACTAAAAATTAATTAGTCTCATTGGTTCAAATATGTAGCTACTAAATTATTTTAGTCAATAAAAATTTATAATTGGCGACTAAATTTTGATTTAGTCGGCAAAATTTAACTTTTTCGCGACTAAATAATTTGTTAGTCATCATTTTCGTACATTTTACACTGAAAATAATTAAATTAATTTGTAATACTGCTGTTTCCCGACTAAAATATGATTTAGTCGCCAAAGATGACGTTTAGCCACCAAGATTTTAGTCGCTATTGACTTCTATTTTGCTACCAAAACATTATAGTCGGCATTATCGATTCCTTTCCCGACTAAAACATAATATAGTCGCTAAAAGGTTCAAATAAGAAAACATGCGCCTCTTTTAATGGTGCACGCGCGTTGCTCTGCCTGTATACTGTATACAACTTCACAACAATGTATTGAACAAACACCTCACCAAATCTCACACAAATCAGCCCCCCTCACCGTAGCCTACTGTACGGGCGACATTGCGACGACCACTGCCACCGCCACCGGCGCAAAGCACCACCGTTGCAGCCGCACATCACAGGTTCGCTCTCTCTCTCTCTCTCGCTTTCACGCTCTACTTCTGACTCTGTCTGTGCATCTGTCCCTCGCTCTCTCGCTCGAGCTCTCTCCTACAGTCTATTTTTCGTTCTCCCAAAATCTATACTTGTTCTGTATACATACATATATATGTATGTGCAGTTTTTGTTTTTGTTTTTGTCTTTTTTATTATATATATTTCAAAAATTGCATATTTATTGATGATTCAAAGAAATCCTTACTTGTGATTCAAAAATTGTAGATTTATTGCAAAGAAATCCTTGCAGATTTATTATATATATTTCAAAGAAATCCTTGTAGATTTATTGTAGATTTATTGATGATTCAAAAATTGCACCTTACTTGTTTTAGGGTTTCAATTTCTGGGTATTTGATACATTGTGCCTTTGACTATCTTATTTTGTAAACTAGCAGATAGATTGGGGAAGATATATATATATATATATATATATGGGGCTAACAGAATCTGGTTTGGAGTTGTACTTTTATAAGGTTTTGGGTATAATCAATTTGACTAATTCTTGTAAAATAGGTGTCATGGATAAACAATTGAGAGGCTATAGTTCAGTGAACATTATCAAATATGAAGAACAAACCGATTCGAGCCTCTCAGATCGGAGTTTTCATTAAATGTTTTAGTGTTAGATTTTAAGTTTTACAGTAGGAGGAGTTATCATTTTCACTCTCCATATGACGGCTATATCATGTAATACTAACTTTGATCAACATACATTGTGCTTATATATACTTTTTATCGCCTTGCCTCCATATGCAAACAATATCTTCTATGCATAATAAACACCAACAAAGAGAAGTGGCAGGCTCTGAAATTGGGGATGGATTGCATTAATTTGATAAATGAGAGAAGATATAAAACTCTAGAGATCATTACTTAATAAAATGTTTGTATTAAATCGTACATGATTGAGCCTTGCCAAGATGAATCATTTAAGGACTTGTTTTTCATGTTTGATTGGATTAAGACGCTGCTCAACTAATAAGAATTGTTGTGTTCATAATCCTCATCTCTAAGGCTATGCCAAATTAAGCTTATCCTTGTTATTGTGACTTTTTAACTATTGACATTGTGATGGTTAGATGTGAATTAAATCTGTTATTTATTAGCCAAATTACAATGGAGGTTGTGATTGTCAAATAGGTTTCGTTGGTGAAGCGAGTTGATTTGAAGCCAATAGTCCCAATATTTACTAGTTTTTAACATGCCAGAAGAAAATATATGGCCACATTGATATGGTGAACCACAACACTAATAGGATTTCATCAACTCACTTGGCTTGACAGCACATCATATTCAATAGATACTACACTAGTTTTTTTTTTTATTTACATATTAGAAGTATAGATAGGTATTGTACTTTGATATTGTGAACCTTCACACTACGGATGTCATCAATTCACTTGGGCTTCACATATCTGACACAACACATCATTGTGTCAAACCTCTACATACATACTCACACCCGACACCCCTACCCCAGTCCATGTAATATAGTTTATAACTATTCATTATAAAGGTTGAATATCCTAGTTGTGATGCTCATTGCTCCATATTGAAACTTTTGCATCCATTATCTTAAAAACTCGTTCGATTTGAGTAATGTATCAAGATTTATAAATCCAAAACTTGATAATAGTGAGAACGAGTCTTGTCCAGTCCGAAGTGTGGTCACAGATCTTGGTTCACAGTCCACTTGTCAATCATCTATTGGCTCATCTAATTGTACCTATATTGCCATAGATGGACTTGTGGATTCACCCGTAAGTAGTACCCTTACAGTTTGTGATATTTTCAATGATAGTCAGTCGGTCTTGCAGTTTGAAAGAGAGGTTGAGGTAGCCAACAAGTTCCTTCCTTGTGGTGATGATTTGTGTCTTGATTCGGGAAGTAATTTAGGCAAAATGTATCCACAGGGTAAACCAAAATTGAGAGAATCCAAGCTTCCATTTGGCATTTACTCATAAATTAATATTCTTTCTTCTTCATGGATGCAACATCCCAAAAGCCTAGCCATATTACAGTGTTCAAGTTTAGCGATCAAAATCACTTAATGTTTGAATTCACGAAGATCTTGTTTTGCGATAGTCGAGAGGCATGTGACAGCTATTTCCTTTCCAGTTGATAGCAGGCCCTATGATAATCAATATGAAGATTTAGTTTGATGATCATGCAAAAGATTATAGTATGTTTTCCGAGTGAAGGATTTCATTTGTCCACTAAAATAGCTAGTGTATGAATGGAACAAACTGACCTTGTAAGACCCAATTTCCATTTTTTAGGTTTCATGGTTTTAGTTATAAATTTCTTCGTGAGTGACGGATAATGAAATGTTCTTTTAAAATGCCCATATTGTCAATTTTTTATTGTCATTTATTATTTATTGCAGATGGATTGTTGGATGTTATTATATTATTCTTGGGTTTATATAGTCAATGGAATTAACTTAGCATCATGGACAAAAATTGGGGTCATTGACTTAACATTGATATTATTGTTAGGTTTATATAGTCATGCAATTGACTTACCATCATGGACAAAAATTTATTGGTTCATTGGCTTAAAATTGATATTATTGTTCGGTTCATATAGTCAATGGAATTGACTTACCATCATGCACAAAAATTGGGTTCATTGACTTACAATTGAAAGTGATTGAATGCTTGTAGTCCTTGACTTACCCTTTGATGAAATAATACTAATTAATAATAAAATTATTAATTAAGCATACGACTAATCAGTCCAGTACAATGATAAAATTATGCATAACTAAGATTAATAGTACCACATGGCTCAAGTCTCTTTCCCCTTCTTTATGTGTTATGTAATTAGATAAGAGTTTAGTCCTTTTGTTTATATTATTCTTGATGTCATCATATTGGCCTTCACGTTGTCTTGGATGTTGTCTATAACCATTTGCATGGAAGTGGTCCATTTGATGAGAACTATGTTCTTGACAAGGTCATGAGTTGATTCCTATGTTTTATTTTTAGCTTTCTTTCCTTCCTTTATTTACATTTTTGTTAAAAAGATCTCTTCATACTCCTGTCATATTCAAAATACTTAGGCATCAAGGTGATTTATTAATGCACCGATTTTCATGAGTGGTTTAATTAAACTTAGGCATCAAGGTGATTTAAGTATATACTCGTTCACATGAAAGTTAAATTGCCTGGTGTTAATTTGTTTCTGGAAGAAACTTAATAGATACTTTACCTAATTCCTGTATTTCACATTTATTCTTAACATTGGTTTGTGTATATCACTTTTATTTGACAATCATTATCAATGTTTGCTTAATAATAGCGATGATGCTTATATAACATTGGTTTGTGTATATCAATTCATGTCCTCATAATATCGATGATGCATGTGATGTGTTTACTTAATATATCATGTTTGCTTGCTTGTACTTTCCAGGTACAAGCATGGTTCCTGGGATGAAAATAGGGCAGCGTAAGAAAACAGTAACTGACCCCATAACATCACCCTCGGAAACATTTGCACCTGTTATTGTCACACCACAGACTTTATCTGATGAGACACAACCGCCGGATGACACACAAACATGTGTGGAAGAGACACAGGCGCACGGCGTAGGTAAGACTATTGTAGTTTTGTAGGTGTGTTTCGGCCCCTAAAGATCGCTTTACTTGACTGAAGCAACGGATTTTATGTCATCTAGAAGAACAAGTTCTTGCATGTCTTACAAAATTTGCTTGGATGATTGTTAAATTTAGTATTAATTATTGTTCATTATATGTTTGGCAAACTAATTGCATGTGAAGGCCTTACACTTGTTGCCCCTTCTTGACTAGGGAAAAGTAACTCAAATAGTGTACGCGGTCTTACAGTCGGAAAAGGAGTGCAAAAAAGGCTTACGAGAAAAAAATGGGAGAAGCTACATGTATATGTCAATCGCATGCTTAATGCATTCACTGAAGGGAATGCCACGCCTGCCACAAATGAGTTGGACTTGCAAATAAGGCGGTTGTGCCCCCTTAAGGGAGCGAAGTCATGGAAGAAAATTGATCAGAGTATCAAAGATGCTGTAGTACAAGTTGTGCTAGTAAGTTCGGACCTTAAAATAAATGTCTCCATTATATACATTATGTTTTGCGGCGATCCATTTCTGTAATACGTCACACACTTATGCTTGCAGGACACGTTTGAAATTGGTGAGGATTTCCATACTGATTAACAAGCTCAAGAGATAGGTGATACGAAGGCATATCTCTTGTACAAGGACTGGAGGTACACCCTAAAGCAACACTACGAAAAACTTATAGACGAGGGTGTTGATGACCCATATAGTCATCCGCCTAAAGGAGTTTGCTTGGATGATTGGAAACACATGATTGATGTCGCTTGGAAGGATGAATCTCATTTGGTAACAAACAAATTTAAACGACCCTATTGTTTTATTTGTGTATTATGCGTTAATATGTACTAATTCTTGAATAATTCTTGTTTTAGAAACGTTCTAAAGCTGGTAAGGCAAACCGGAGTTTGCTGCCATACAATCACACCAGTGGATCTTGCTCCTTTCCAATAGCAATGCCGCTCATGGTGAGTTGCATACATTTGGAGTAGATTTGTCAACACTTACATATGTAAGATAAAAGTCATGGTTACTATTGTGACGAATTAATTTTGTTATTTGAAACTAACAGGCAGATGAAAATGGGGAGTTAGATTTTTCGAAATTTTATTCAAAATCACATAAATCGAATAAAACAAATGAATGGATTGATCCCAAATGTGGTGAGCTACATGTAAGGAGTAAACTTTTTTTGCCTATGGTTGCAATATTAATGCCTATCTTAGCAGAAAATTGCATGTGATTCTTTGTGCCGTTGTTGAATAGTCTACTTGTTTTGGTAATGACAGGATGCGATGGTGAATCTATAAGCGACAGCCACGGATGCGGGGATCCCATTGACACATGAGGAACTCTCACGGCAAATGCTTGGACAGAGAAAGAATTACTTGTGTGGATTTGGGATAGGCCCACAACCCTATTCATCATCTGATAGTGCGGCACGATCTCGTGACAAACAAATGGAGGCAATGCGATCTGAGATTGACGTTCTTCAAGAAAATTTGATGAAGGAGAAAGAAGAGCGCTAGAGAGATCGTGAAGAGATGACAAGGAAGAGAGAGGAGTTGATGAAAGAAGTAGAAGACGGAAAAAAAAGCAAGGGAGGCGCAACAAGAACAACTGAATCATTTGAACTCTGTGGTTTTACGGCTATCAACACTGTTGGAGGGTTCAGACGGGCATCGTCGTATTTGGTAAAAAGAATTTCATTTGTCTCATACTAACACTTATACACACTTAGATTTACATATTCACTAAACAATACTACGCATTGGGTATACCATAACAAGAGACATTATGTTTGTTAGGTATAATACATTGGTATTTATGGCGAAAATTTAATACAGCCTTCCCAAAAACGTTTTGTGCATTAGGTCCGTAATTTTGGTGCTGGGTAGTTAAAACAAATATGGCAAGGTTGGCATATGGCATTGGATTTGAAGCAACATTGTAATGGCTGCTGAGTTTAACTAAATAGCCTGTGTGGTCAAAATTAGTTTGTCTAGTAAGGATTGGGTGTGTGCAATGCAAGTTTTTGTTTATTTGTTTTTGGTAAGCTTCCATTGATGTTATCTAGGTTGTGATAGTTACTTTAGAAACCTTGTTGGAAGTAGTGTCCCTGTGTGCATATACTGTATAAACTGTCAGTTATTTCTATTTTTCCTTGAATGAAATGGTGTTGCCTACAGGTGTAGCATATTTTGGTAGAAAACCTCTTTATTCTGATATTGTTACTTTTACACACACACACACACACAAAGAAAGAAAGAAAGAAAGAAAAGAAAAATTCAAGCACAGCTACAAATTCATTGACATAGGCTAAACAGACCAGATATTTGTTTAGAGAACTAATATATCTTATGGGCATTTTTTTCCATCTAAAACATTGATTGGAACTGCTCTTTTTCATAATTTTTTGCAACTTAAATCATGAAAGGAAATGTTTTGAGTATTAAAACATAGCCAATAGTTACATTACAAGAAGGGAACAACATCCACAACGATAGTAACCCATCTCACGTAATCTGGTAGATGACAAGTTGGCTAAGCTTACAACAGACCTAATCTGGGCACTAACATTATAAATTTGCTGAGGTATACATGATTAAGAACATTCATCAGTTTGAAGCCCCATATTTCCACCCTATATTGTATATATAAAATAAAATAAAAAAACCATGTAGCCCACATGCCAAATATGACTTGTGACAACTGACGGAATGTTATTCGGACCTATAGGTTGGGATTTAGAGCCGAATACATGCAAAACTTAGTCGAAAAATGGCGTTTCGGGGGTGAAAATTCAAAACAGCCCCCGAACCTCCGTGTGGCTGAAACGAACAGTTTCCCCATGCCAAATATGACTTGTGACAACTGACGGAATGTTATTCGGACCTATAGGTTGGGATTTAGAGACGAATACACCCAAAACTTAGTCGAAAAGGGCGTTTCGGGGGCGAAAATTCAAAACAGCCCCCAAACCTTTGTGTGGCCGAAACGAACAGTTTCCCTATGCCAAATAGGACTTGTGACAACTGGCGGAATATTATTCGGACCTATAGGTTGGGATTTAGAGACGAATACGCCCAAAACTTAGTCGAAAAATGGCGTTCCGGGGGCGAAAATTCAAAACAGCCCCCGAACCTCCGTTTGGCCGACACAGGCAGCTTCCCCATGCCAAATAGGACTTGTGACAATTGACGAAATGTTATTCGGACCTATAGGTTGGGATTTAGAGACGAATACGCCCAAAACTTAATCGAAAAAGAGCGTTTCAGGAGCGAAAACTCAAAACAGCCCCCGAACCTCCGTTTGGCCAATACGGGCAGCTTCCCCATGCCAAATAGAACTTGTGACAATTGACGGAATATTATTCAGACCTATAGGTTGGGATTTAGAGACGAATACGCCCAAAACTTAGTCGAAAAAGGACGTTTCGAGGGCGAAAATTCAAAACAGCTCCCGAACCTCCGTTTGGCCGACACAAGCAGCTTCCCCATGCCAAGTAGGACTTGTGACAATTGACGAAATGTTATTCGGACCCGTAGGTTGGGATTTAGTGCCCAATATGCCCAAAACTTAGTCGAAAAAGGGCATTTCGGGGGCGAAAATTCAAAACAGCCCCCAAACCTCCATGTGGCCAAAACGACCAGTTTCGCCATGCCAAATATGACTTGTGACAACTGACGGAATGTTATTCGGACCTATAGGTTGGGATTTAGAGCCGAATACGCCCAAAACTTAGTCAAAAAAGGACGTTTGGGGAGCGAAAATTCAAAACAGCCCCTGAACCTCCGTTTGGCCGACATGGGCAACTTTTCCATGCCAAATAGGACTTGTGACAACTGACAGAATGTTTTTCGGACCTATAGGTTGGGATTTAGAGACGAATACGCCCCAAAACTTAGTCGAAAAAGGGCGTTTCAGGAGCAAAAATTCAAAACAGCCCCCGAACCTCCATTTGGCCGACACAGGCAGCTTCCCCATGCCAAATAGAACTTGTGACAACTGACGGAATGTTATTCAGACCCGTAGGTTGGGAATTAGAAACGAATACGCCCAAAACTTAGTCGAAAAATGGCGTTTTGGGGGCGAAAATTCAAAACAGCCCTCGAACCTCCATGTGACTGAAACGACCAGCTTTCCCATGCCAAATATGACTTGTGACAACTGACGGAATGTTATTCGGACCTATAGGTTGGGATTTAGAGCCGAATACGCCCAAAACTGAGTCAAAAAAGGACGTTTCGGGGGTGAAAATTCAAAACAGCCCCCGAACCTCTGTGTGGCCAAAACGAACAGTTTTCCCATGCCAAATATGACTTGTGACAACTGACAGAATGTTATTCAGACCTATAGCTTGGGATTTAGAAACGAATACGCCCAAAACTTAGTCGAAAAAGGGCGTTTCGGGGGCAAAAATTCAAAACAGCCCCCGAACATCCGTGTGGCCGACACGAGTAGCTTTCCCATGCCAAATAGGACTTGTGACAACTGACGGAATGTTATTTGGATCTATAGGTTGGAATTTAGAACGGAATATGCCCAAAACTTAGTCGAAAAAGGCCGTTTCGGGGGCAAAAATTCAAAACAGCCCCCAAACCTCCGTATGACCGAAACGAACAGTTTCCCCATGCCAAATATGACTTGTGACAACTGATGGAAAGTTATTCGGACCTATAGGTTGGGATTTAGAGATGAATATGTCCAAAACTTAGTCGAAAAATGGCGTTTCAGGGGTGAAACTTCAAAACATCCCCCGAACCTCCGTTTGACTCTCACAGGTAGTTTTCCCATTACATATAGGACTTGTGACAACTGACGGAATGTTTTAAACTTGCTAATTTTGTGAACGTACACACATGTGCTATTATTTTTATCACATGTTCTAATATCTTCTCTGAAATGGCACTGACATACATTAATAAGCAGCGATGGTTTTATATCCAATTTAATGATTCAAGTGCCTTTTGCAAACAAATAATGAGGAAGTTGGTAAAAAGAGTACTTTCTATTCACATTGGGCTTTGATATTGGTTTAGCCATAGAATTTGGCATACATGTTGCATACAAATAGAAGATTGTTGCATTAGTTGTATGTTACTAATGAAAGATTTAGTAATGATTGTTCTGCATTTCACAATGTTCCTTATAACAAAAGACTTTAGAAAGACTGTATAATGACTGATAATTGATTCATCATGGAAGGTTGCTTCTCACTTATTTTTATTTGTCACTTGTTCCCAAATTCATTCATGAAGTTGGGTATTTTTGGGTCCAATTCTAATGTTTTTTTTTTATTTTTTATAAATGACTTCATTGCGTGGACTTGTAGAGATATTTTAGTGTATGGAGAAGAAATTGTACTTTTGTATAGAAGTAATATAATACTTTTGTCGTCTCTAGCTTTTGTGCAGTTAACTATTCCTGATACAAAAAAACTATTGGCCGCGAACAGATAATTATTGGCATGGTAGATGGATCACCTTTTGACGTCGTCTACTAAATTGATTTTTTGTCATCGTACATAGATGTATTTTTGGCTTGGTACATACATCACCTTTTGTCGTGGTACAAATTACAATGGTAATTTGTACCATGCCAAATGGTCATTTCACATGGTATAGCAAATGTAATTTTTGTATATAGAGGGCTTTACTTTTTGTATGATTGAATATGTTGTATTGAATTATTATTTTAGTTAGGACAATAGTTCATTTGTATGTACTTGGACAGTTAAAGTAATTTATTTTTTGTATACGGATGCAGATTGTGAAATGATTGATAATTTATGTATCATTTTATTTATATATGTATTACAGGTTGAATGGAATATAGACAAGTTATGGACACATTATAATATTAGCAATAAAACATAATATCATGTTTTTGCCGACTAAACGTTTTGTAGCCAATAAAAAGGGGGGAAAAAAAAACGAACATTTGGCTACTAAAAGTTTTGTAGCCAAAGAAAATCAAACATTTGGCTACTAAATTTTTTGTAGGCAAAAGAAAAACAACCATTTGGCTACTAAATGTTTTGTAGCCAAAAGAAAATCAAACATTTGGCTACTAAAAGTTTTGTAGCCAAAAGAAAATCAAACATTTGGCGACTAAAATATTTTGTAGCTAAAAACAAAAGTTGAAGAATAAATATGACTTTTGGCGACTAAAAATTCAGTAGCCAAAAATTTCATGATTTAGGTGACTAAATTTTTAGTAGCAAAAAATGTTGAAGTTTAGGCGATTAAATTTTTAGTAGCCAAAAGAAATAGTAATTGGCGACTACAATTTTAGTAGCCAAAAAAGATTGACTTTAGGCGACTAAAATTTTAGTAGTCAAAACACTAGTATTTGCTTTTGGCGACTAAAAAATTTAATAGCTAAAAAATTTTCGCCCACTAAATAATTGGCTTTTGGTGACAAAAAAATTGGTCGGCAAAAATGTATTTATTTAATTAATTTTCAAACCTATTGGCGACTAAATTAGGTTTAGTCGGCAATTATATTTCCCGAATACTCGTTGGCTACTAATTTTCCGACCAAAAAAATTAATCGCTAAAGACTATAGGCGACTAAAATATGACTTTTGGCGACTAAAAATTTAGTCATCAAAAGTGAAAATTCTTGTAGTGGGCGAGGCAACCATTTGGCTAGTGGTGGGGCATCGGTGCCATGTGTGAGGCAACCATTTGGCTAGCGCTACAAAACAATAAAATCACTTATAATGGGATGAATGAAGCTGATATTACCCGCATTGATCGGTTGGGTGGGAGACAATATTTGCTTCATTCATCATTTTTTGGCACCATTAATATTCCAATTTACGTACAAACAATTAATATAAAAGTTCTCACAACCAATTGAAAATCAAAAACATAAATTCTTGGGCAAATTACAAAAAGAAAAAAAAAACCTAGACCTGATGCAAAGATGTCCATACAAGTGATAAAGACTGTATAGTGATGCTATACAGACTACAAGATTGGAGTTGAAGACTTTGTGTGTTGATTTGGCCATTGATTAGACCAAGAACATTCAAAGATCTACTAGATAAAACAATATGAGATTGAGGATTTTTGTTGTTGGGCTGGGCATCCAACAAATGGTTATGATCCTGTGTAGTTAGGTTCATAATTGTGTTGATAATGGACGGTTATTATGATGTCATCATGTAATGGATAAATGGTGGTGATATAGTGTGGTCAAGTTGAAAGTTAATATTAATATATAAATAAAAATAAATAAAAATAAAAAACCAATGAAATATTGCTATATGTATTGTAGAATAATTTATCTGTTAAATTTATTGACGGAAGTAGGTGACTAATCTAGACGGAAGGTTCAAATTATTTTAAATTAATGCAATTAAAACCTAAAGTTTAATTCAAAAAAATGCAAAACTTGAGATTTATTTATTTATTTATTTATTATAATTTGCCCTAAATTCTTTCTACAATCAAAACCTCCTACATGTGTGTGTATATATATATATGATCCAAATATAGCACCCAAACCAACTATACAAAAAAAAATGCATCCTAACTGAGAACACAAACATCAGTAAATGTTACCCGACCCATAGACAACCGTCAAGCTCCAATAGAAAGAAAGCACACGAAAAACAAGTAAATAAATAAAAACTACTTTCCTAGAAACCAACTAAAACACAAAAAACAGCAAATCAACGCACAAAATCATAGGCCAAAATCTCCCAAAAACCATAAACGAGCTTTGAAATATAGACGTTGTAGTAATGTATCTTGGAATTGGCAACCTAATCACGAACCTGTAGTCTGACTACTGCATCCCCCGATGAACTCGAAAGTTTGAAACAGTCCCATACGTCTGTATCACAGCCTATTAAAATCCACTCATTATCATTATCTTGATAATCGACCTTGAAGCTGCCAAGCTCTCCCAGTCTATTTGTCACTTCTTTCTTCAATTCAACAATTCCAGATTGTAGAGAGAGATGAAATTTTATTATGTTATCTCCATATCGTGCCTTAAACATCACAGTCCTTATATCTTGCTTTTATGTGAGATGTGGCATTGTGTGGTGAATAGTAGTCATGGTTTGCATTGGAACTAGATCAGAACACAAATGCACTATCCTACTAGACTCAGAGACATGTCCCCCACAAAAGCTCCCACTGCTGAAGTAGAGAAATTTCTCGAATCTTTTGAACTCCCCACATTCTCAATTGACATCTCTCTCAATGATATATGCGGCTGTGTAAACACACAAGCGTTGGCATTTGGATAAGTCGTCGATGACGTCAATTCTTTTGGTTGAAATGCCAATTCAGAGGAACCTCCTGCTTCACCACTTTCTCTGTAGGTAGATGAAACAGAAAAATCCATGGCAGGATAATTACCGAGGATAGAATCTTGAAAATTAGGGGTTGTTAAGCTCTTTTCATTTGAACAATTCTCTGTATTCGACACATTTGGACCTTCTATAAATTCTGGCACAATCCCATTTTGGTCCTAAATGTGTCCAACCATTCCATTCCCTACCTCTATTTGCCCATTAGTTGTGTAAGTTTGGTAGAGAGAGAGAGAGACTGAATAAAGTGTGTTTTGTATATATTCAGTATATCCAAAGAGAAGCAAGCTCACTCTCTTTTATAGAGAGAAGAGGTACATAGGATGCTGCACTGAAAGCAGAAACAAAAAAGAAATAATAAACATTAACTTTTACTTTACAGGTATTACTAACAACTATATTATATTTACACTAACATCCCCCCGCAAACTCAAGGAGGGTAAGCATCAACCAGCTTGAGCTTGGAAACGAGATCACTAAAGTGACCAGGAGGATGAGCTTTGGTGAAAATATCAACAGGTTGATTGATCGAAGCAATAGGGCAAAGCAGAACAGTGCCACGGGTAACATGCTGACGAATGAAATGACAATCAATCTCAATATGTTTGGTGTGATCATGAAAAACATCATTGTGAGCAATCTGAATGGCACTCTGATTGTCACAATAGAGAGAGGTAACGCCAGAAGAAGAAACACCCATATCAGCAAGAAGCCAGCGAAGTCAGCGAAGTTCCTGAGTAGTATCAACAAGAGCTCGGTATTCAGCTTTGGTACTAGAGCAGGCAGTGAGGAATTGTTTCTTGCTACGCCAAGTAAGAAAAGAATCCCCTAAGAAGAAACAGAAACCCGGGGTGGAGCGTCGATCCGTAGGATCCCTAGCCCAATCAGCATCAAAAAAGGCACACAGTTCAAGAGAGGAGGAAGCAGAGTAATGGAGGCCATGGAATAGAGTGCCTTTGAAGTAGCCAAAGATGCGAAGTAGAACAGTATAATGGGGAGTGCGAGGAGTCGACATGTACTGACTAACAATGTGAACAACATAGGCAATGTCAGGACGAGTCACGGTGAGATAGACAAGACTACCGATGAGCTGGCGATAAAGAGTAGCATCTGAGAGGAGATCCCCATCGAGAGGAGTGAGACGAAACTGAGAATCAACTGGAGTAGAGGTAGTTTTGTAATCGATAAGACCAGCACAGGCTAGAAGATCGGATGCATATTTGGCCTGGGACAAATAGGAACCAGTAGAATCATGGGAGACTTCAAGGCCTAAGAAGTAGTTAAGAGTACCAAGGTCCTTCATCTCAAACTGACGGTGGAGAAAACGTTTAAGGTGAAGAATACCAGTTGCATCATTACCAGTGATAATCATATCATCCACATAAAGAAGGAGAAGAGTGGTACCATGAAGAGTAGTCCGTATAGATAAAGCAAAGTCATAGGAGCTAGAGGTGAACCCGAAGTCATGAATGGTAGAGTTGAACTTAGCAAACCAAGCGCGGGGTGCTTGCTTGAGGCCATAGACGGCACATTGTAGTTTGCAAACCTTATGAGGTAGAAAAGTAGACCCAGGTGGAGGGTGCATGTAGACCTCCTCAAGAAGATTACCATTGAGGAAAGCATTTTTGATATCCATCTGAAAGAGCTCCCAGTGGCGAGCAGCAGCAACGGCAAGCAAACTGCGAACAGAGGTAAGTCGAGCAACAGGGAAAAAGGTCTCCTCATAATCAATACCATATTCCTGGTTGAAACCCTTAGCAACAAGACGAGCTTTGTAGCATTCAATAGAGCCATCAGAATGAGTCTTGATTTTGTAAACGCATTTGCAGCCAATCGCAGTCTTGCCAAGAAGAAGATCAACAAGATCCTAAGTATGAGTTTTGTCCAAAGCCTGGAGTTCATCAATCATAGCTTGCTGCCAAAGAGGATTAGTACAAGCCTCACAATAAGAGATAGGTTCATAAGTAGAAAAGGCAGCAGACCCAACAATATAATCACGAAGATGGATAGGTGGTTGAGTTACTTGGTGTGGTCAACCTGTAGAAGGATTGGTAGGAAAAAAAACCGGTGTAGAAGGAGGAGAAGAACGAGGAGGCACAATGAGAAGTGGACCTTTAGGGAGAGCAGTCTGGACGGGATCAGGGATCAACAAGGGCGTCTCGATGAAGGAGGAACATGTATCAAAGTCATCAGAGAAAAGATCAATGGAAGGATTAGTAAACAGGACATTAGTGGAAAATACGGGTAAATGAAAGGAGGATATAGAGGAAAACATTTTGTGCTCCCAGAAAACGATATATCGGGAGATACGAAGACGCTGAGAGAGAGGATCCCAACAATGAAAGCCTTTATGTTCAATTCCATACCCAAGAAAGCCGCAAAGACGAGAACGAGATTCAAGCTTGGTGTGTTTATGGGATTGAAGCAAAACAAAGCAGGCAAAACCAAAAATCCAAAGATTGTTGTATGGAGGGGGAGTTCCATGTAGACGTTCAAAGGGAGTTTGATTATTGATGACAGGGGTAGGAGCACAATTGATAGTGTATACAGCAGTAAGAGCAACTTCTCCCCAAAAGTTTTCAGGGTAGAAAAAAGAGAGAAGGAGAGCGCGAGTAGTGTCAAGAATATGCCGATGTTTCCTTTCAGCACGGCTATTTTGCTGGGACGTGCCAGCACAGGAATGATAAGGCTGTGTACCATAACTCTGAAGAAAGGAAAGGAAATTAGAATCTCGATATTCCATAGCATTGTCAGAGCGAAAAAGTTTGATGGTTTTTGAAAATTGGGTGTGGACCATTTTGGCAAATCTATAATAAAGGTGTTTAAGTTCAGACCGAGTTTCACGAGAAAAAGCCAAGTAAACCGGAAAAAATCATCAATAAAAACAACAAAATAACGAGATCCCCCCCATAGTAGTAATAGGGGATGGGCCCCAAATATCTGAATGTATGAGATCAAAAGATGCATGGGAAACATAAGCACTTTTATTGAATGATAAAGCAGGTTATTTTGCAAGTTGACAGGGTATACAATTGAAAGTATCTGGAATTACATGACCCAATTGACCACTAGAAACCAAAGACTTTAAGTGACTAATAGAAATATGCCCTAAATGGCAATGCCAAACATAAAAAAGAGATAATGAGAAAGTAGATACAGGAGCAGCAATTTGAAGGGAGTCAGGAATATGAAGATGAATGAGTTCATAGAGACGTTCGTGCTTACGGCCGATCCCAATAGTCTGCCTTATCTGAGGATCCTGCACCAAACAATCAGTAGTAGAAAATGTGACAGTTAGACCAAGCTCGCATAATTGACCAATAGAAATAAGGGTTAAGGTGAGAGTAAGGATATGATAAACTTGAGGTAAAGATAAAGAAGATGTGGAAACAATGCCAACATGACGGACAGACTTAAGAGAACCATCAGCAGTATGAATTGAGGGAATATGAGTAGATAAAAAGATAGAAGAAAATATAGTAGAACTGGAAGTCATATGATTACAACTGGCGGAGTCAAAATACCAAGAAAAGTTACTTGGGATCACAGACAAAGCAGTAGGAGGGGGTGTACCAGAGGCGGAGATAAACTGTTTGAGCATGGCCTCTATATCAGTTTGAAAAAAAAAAAAGAGGTAGACGGAGCAGGTGACTCAGAGAAATCCTCAGAGGCAACAGCAGCAATGCGATGAGACTGATTCCCGGAACGATGAGAGCTCTCTCAGGAAAAACCACCATGAGACAAGTGGCTAGTGGAGGATGATCGGGATGGATTGCGAAAACAATCCTGCTGTAGATGACCAAGACGAAGTTTGTTGCAGGATCTGACAGGGCAATGGACTAGAAGATGAGTTGAAGGAAGGCCCCGATTCTGACAATAGAGTCAGGCAGTGGTCCACTAGGTCGATGATGGCCATGATTGAGGAGTGGCAAGAACAGAGTTCTCATGATGAGTTTGGAGAGTACCAAGACGAGTCTCCTCAGATAGCAACTCAGAAATAGCTTGTTCAAGAGTGGGCAACGGAAGGCAATGAAGAAGAGAGGCACGCACGGGTTCAAAAGAGGGAGTGAGAGCCATGAGAAAGTGAATCAACCGTTGCTGATTATGATAGGAAGTAAATAAAACAGCATCTTTTCGGTGAGGCCATGCCAGTTCTGAGAGAGCAAGCTGGTCCTAAACAGAATACATTTGAGAAAAAAAGTCATTAATAGACTGACTAGATTCTTGGCACATGCAGTGAAGTTGGCTCTGAAGTTGATATTGATAGGCAAGACCAGTAGTCTGGTATCGTTCTTTCAAAAAATCCCAAATGTCTTTTGCAGGAGTGGTTACAGAGTTACGCTAAAAACTACCAAACTGAAGACTGATAGAGGGAACAGAGGTATTTCGAAACCAGGTAATGATCTGGTAGTTCTTACTATCCCATTCCTCAAGTCGGTCTTCATATGTAACAGCAGTAGTAGCAGTACCAATAGTAGTAGTAGCAGTAGTTGCATTGGTGTCTTTCACCGGTTAGGTCACATCCCCAGTGATAATGCTCCAGAGCTTTTTTCCTTTGAGGAAAGAAGACATGGCTTGGGCCCACAAAACATAGTTGGAACCATTAAGAATAACAAAAATTGGATGGGAGACATCATGACGATCCATAATAATAGTTGAGTAGGGCTAAATAAATAGGAACAGACCTGTAGGAGCAAAATTAGGTAAAACGGAGTGTACCAGTGAGTTCGGAAGGTCGAAAATAGCTAGAAAAGGTGTGATGTGCAGAGATGACATTAGCAGAGGCTAAAATGATGTCAGCGGCGCACAATAGCAGGTTGCAGTGAGGAGCACGATAGCAAGAAGGGCGTGAGGCGCACTGTAGCAGATTGGCGCATGTGCGGCGCACGGGAGCAGACTGGCACACATGGGTGCACAATAGCAGAACGGCGTACGTGAGGTGCACAGCAGCAGGCATGGCGCACGAAAGAGCAGGGCTGACGTCAAACGCTGACATGAGCAGGCAACGGAGGGCGCGTGACGGCGCGTGTATGAGTGGCGGTAGAAGCTGAGACGCGTCGAACATAATGATGGCGCGTGGAGGTGCGTGACGGACGTGGTGCTGTTGGAATCGTGAGGTGATTTCGAGTTGTTTGGTGTAGTGCCACTGTATACGGGACTAGCACTAAAAACGAAAAATGCCAGAAGTGTATAACTGGGTTCTAATACCATATAAGTTTGGTAGAGAGAGAGAGAGAGATTGAATGAAGTGTGTTTTATATATATTCAGTATATCCAAAGAGAAGCAAGCTCACTCTCTTTTATAGAGAGAAGAGGTACATAGGATGCTGCACCGAAAGCAGAAAGAATAAAGACATAATAAACATTAACTTTTACTTTACAGGTATAACTAACATCTATATTATATTCACACTAACAAGTTGGTGTCTTGTGGGTGGGTGATACATTTTTTTCTCCTTGTGGTTCAAGGAGTATACAGTCTCTTTCGAAAATTGACAGAGAAAAGAAAAGAAATGGTTAGATAACATAGAAATAAATGAGAAGAGAAAAACAATGATATTGTTTCTTCTTATTTTGATAGTTTATGAGAGAAAAGTATGGAAAATAGAGTGCTATCGTCCCCTATTGTACAAAAAAAGATAAGATGAGAGAAAAAAAGCGAAAGACGGTTATAGTATAACGTGGGATCCTCTTTGATGGAGTTGATTCTTTTGGTTGAAATTTCAATTCAGAGAAAGCCCCTGCTTCTGCACTTTCTTCGTAATTAGATAAAATAGACAAGTTCATGGCGCGATAATTACCAGGGACAGAATCTTGAAAAGTATGAGTCATTATGCTCTCTTTGTTGGAATGATTCTCTGTATTTGACAAATTTGGGCCTTCTATAAAATCTAGCACAATCTCAACAATCGGTGTCTTGTAGGTGGGTGACACGTTCTTTTCTCCTTTTGGTTCAAGGAGTATATAGTCCATTTCGGAAATTGAAAGAGAAAAGAAAAGAATTGGTTAGATAAGAGAGAAATAAATGAGACAATGAGAAAAACAATGATATTTTACTGCGGATTTGGATAGTTTAGGAGAGAAATGTACGGAAAATAGTGTTATTCTCCTCTATTGGATGAAAAAGATAAAGAGGAGAGAAAAGCAACGAGGTGTTATACTCTTCGATGGAATCAATCCTTTTGGTTGAAATGTCAAGTAAAAGAAAACCCTGGCTTCACCACTTTCTCTGTGTGTGGATGAAATAGACAAATTCATGGCAGGATAATTACCAAGGACAAAATCATGTAAAATAGGGGTTGTTATGCTCTCTTCATTTGAACCATTCTCTGTATTCAAAAAGTTTGGGCCTTCATTTTGGTCCTCAAGGTGTCCAACCATTTCATTCCCTCTCTTTGTTTGCCCATCAGTTGGCATCTTGCTGCAAGTGGGTGACACATCCTATTCTCTTTGTGGTTCTAGGAGTATATAGTCTGTTTTGGAAACTGAGAGAGAAAATAAAAGAAGTGGTTAGATAAGAGATAAATAAATGAGAAAAAGAAAGAAACAAAGATATATTTTCTTCTTATTTGGATAGTTTAGGAAAGAAAAGTATGGAATGAGAATTTTATACCCCTTCTCTTGCACAAAAAAGATAACAGGAGAAAAAAGAAATGAAAAATGATTATAGTCTAATGTAGAATAATTATTAGTTCGTAGACAAGAAATGACGCACCTAATTTGTTTTGCAGTTTTTCATTGGTTGGGAGCACTAAGTAAACAATGTCACATAGTACTTTAGCACTACTTAATAATTTTCCTATAATGTGAACAAGTAAAAATGGAAACCATTTTTTGTAAAATGGCTAACTCTCCTCTCCTTTCTCTCCAAATCCCTCAACTTGCGGAGAGATTCAAAAAGTGAATTATGGAGAATTATCATGGCTCCCCATTTCTTTCCTCTTAAACTATTCAAAAAGTTGAAAAAAAGAGGACAGAGCTTTTTTTATTATTTTTATTTTATTTTTCATACCGTGACGAGTTTTGATAATCAGACTACGAGAGATTTTTTTGGAAGAAACGAATGAGGTATTATCAGAGATACCCGTAGAAAAGAACCTAGTTATAAGTTGAGATTTCAACGGTCATATGGGAATAGATAAATTAACTTTTTTTGGTCACGATATTTATGAATTGTCGCTAAAACTTACAAGTAGTGACATTTGTCTGTTACAAATTTTTTAAACTATAGCTGAAAGTAAAAAATTAGTGGCATTTTTTTTGTGAGAATTTTTTTTAAACTATAACTAAAACTTATAATTAATGACATTTTTTGTTATAAAATTTTCAAATTATCACTGAAAATTAATAATTAGTGACTTTTTTAATAGTATTTGATAAAAAAAATATATTAATTATCATAAGACCTATTAAATAATGTCTATCTATTGGAAACTACATGTAAGTCTCCCAAAAACTAATTGACAAAATTTTGAAGCCATTAATAGCAACTAAATGAATTTTGACTGGAATATATAAGCTCATACCAGCATTAGCCTCCGTTTGGGAAGTGGGTTGACTTTTTGGCTTTTTAGCTTTTTTAGCCTGGGCTATTT
Source organism: Camellia sinensis (assembly GCF_055761805.1). Lineage (NCBI taxonomy): Eukaryota > Viridiplantae > Streptophyta > Magnoliopsida > Ericales > Theaceae > Camellia > Camellia sinensis. The sequence goes on from NC_138970.1 coordinate 53,371,276, forward strand.
TAGCTTGGTTTGGGAAGGACTTTTTGACTTTTTGACTTTTTTAGCTTTTTTTGTGAGAGAGGATTATAATGATTATGGGTTGGATTTGATATTTTGTTTTTTATGACTAAAATAACCTATTTTATTTTTTGTGACTATTTTAGCCCCAAACCAAGTTCCCAAACAATGCCTAATCAGTTTCAAATGCCACAGCCGCCGAAGTTCTGCAGGAAAAGCAAAGGATCGTTCAGGCATACATGCTTGTCAATTGAGATGAGATGCACCATTTATTATTTTTTAAATCAATAATGCTATAATAATTATATTTTTGGGCAAAATTCAATTTAGCCCTTATGGTTTGCCTTAAAGCGCTTTACCACCTTACCTTATGGTATAAAAATAGTCAAAAAAAACCCCTCATGGTTTTAATCATCAACAATGTTACATCTCACTAAAAGTAGTGTTCTAAAACACTACTAATGAGTTGACATTCACTTCTTTTTTTAAAAAAAAAAAAAGGCACAAAAATATTGTGACAGTGGATCCACCCACTGCCACATTATTAGTAGTAGCACTAACACTTTGTGATCCTGGACCATAAGTATCTGCAATTGACGAAAATGGGAAGCAATTTAGCAAGTAAATGAACCTCTGAAATATCAATAAGCCAATACCAAAATTCAAAATTCAGTACAGGAACCAAACCCGAACCCGAACCCGAACCCGAACCCGAACTCGAATTAATTTTAAAGGAAACGTAAAAAAGCCTTTAAAGTTTAAACATACATGATTATCAATCAAGGCAAGTAGAACCATTAATTATCAAGCCAAAAAACAAAGAAATAAAGTAAAATCATTAATTACTTGCACACAAAATCTTTTAGAATTCAGGAAAACCTCAAGTTCCAACTCACGCAAATAACATAACATAACAAAATTAACAATTTCATTTTTATTTTATTTTTTTGTAAAAATTATAAGCCAAATAAATAAACACTAAGAATGTAATTACACTAAGAACAACTTCCATCAAATATCACTTGGTTCATTATTTTTCAGTTGTTTGTGAAAGTCAACTCCACATTTTGGTCAAGTCACAATATGCCCCGTTAGCACAAAATAATCTCCAATAGTTTCTCACTCCTCACTTTTTTCCTACTCAGTAAAATACAAAATAATTCCCCTCAATAACCAGCCTACTCGACTCTTTATTTAAGGGAATAAACTTTTAGCTCTTTACACTTATCCAATAATTTAAAAAATATTTTTTACATTTATCCTATAATTTAAAAAATATTTTTTCTCAGGGGAGGAGAGATGAGAGTTTGGAAAAATATTTTTAGTAAAAAAAGATAAAAGGAAAAATATTTTTAAAATATATATACTGTAGAAAAAATAACTAGGAGTATAGTTGGAGATCAAAATTAAAAAAGTAGTTCAAAACACACTTTTTAGATTAAATTTGAGAAAAAATTAGAGAAGATGGTTGGAGATACTCTTTCGATTCACAATCTAATCCCATGAAATTACTAATTTATCTCCACTTTACAAAAATAATAAAATAACATGTTATATATTTTAGAATTTGTTTACATAAATTTATAAATTTAATACCAATCAACTAAAAACATTACTCTAATTTATAAATAAATACAATTTATCTTATAGACACGATCACATCCAACGTAATCCATCCATTAAACAAACGGAGCCTATGATCCTTTGTGATGTGAACCTCGCATGAGGTATAAAAAATAATAATAATAAAAAGTAATCTATTCTATAATTTTACCGGTGAAAAAAAATAAAAATATCGTAAGAGCATACTATGTAATTTGACCGAAAATATAAGAGATAGACTATCACCATTGAAAACAAATATTAAAGTGAAATTTGATGTAAAAAGTTGTAAAGCGTAATTTACCTTTTTTTTAAAAAAAATAGAAAAAAAAGAAAAAAAGCGAAAGCAATGTGAATGGACAAGGGAGACTGAGAGGAGAGAGGTGAAATTATCACCGAAGAAAATGTGTTCCATTTCGGAGAATAGTTGACGCATCTCGGCAGCATTGGATTGTAGTCGAAGCAACTGGCTGTCGTTCTTCCAGCAACATCGGATCGGTGGTGGTGGTGGTGGTGGTGGTGAGACGTGGAGTTGTGGAGATATGAGGACGGAGGTAGTTGGTGGTGGTGGTGAGAAGTGGAGTTGGGTGGTGAGCGGCGGTGGTAGTAAGAAGTAGAGTTGTGGAGAGATGAGGAAGACGGAGGAGGAGGGAGATTGTGGTGGTGAGTAGATGGGTTGGTTCCTCAGTTTCGCCCATACGGAATTTGACCTTCCCACTCCCAAATTTGTTCCACTTCTTCCTCCCACATATTGTCGATGCAATCCCCAACCCCCAATACTAACCCCTAAACCCCGTCACTTTTTTTCCTTTCATTTCTTTTGTATCCCCCTACCTACTACTAGGTTGGCTTAGAAGGGGGGACTGATTTTTTGATTTCTTTTCTTTTTAATTTGGGATTAAAAAGTTTTATATGAGAAGAATTTTTAATTTTTTCCACTTTCTTGTAAAACAAAAAATATAATAATTATGAGTTAGATATAATATTTTATCTTATTATACTAAAAGATTTATTTTATTATTTGTAACTACTTTAATTAAAAAAAGCCCAAACACTCCCTTTCTAAACGAGCCCTATACACATACATCTATCTATACTATATATTAAGTAAAAATGAGTTTTTAATCCCAAGCCTTATGGGAGCTCCAATCTCCAATTTAAATTTCTTGAATTTTTGATTTTTAAAAAAAAAATCTTAGCATTTATTAACTTCTCCCAACTTCCAAGTCTTACTCTCATAATAACACTTTAATACATTAAGAACAAGTATAAAAAAAATTCTTTGAAATCCAACACATATGAATTTCTTGAACAGTCCCAACACATATGATTATTATCCCTCATAATAACACTTTAATGCATTAAGAACAATCATAAAAAAAATTTCTTGAAAAATCAAACACATGTGATTATTATCAAAATATTAAACTTTAATATAATATAATATAAAAAAAAAAGACATTTAATTCCTTAAAAAGTCCAACAAATATGATTATTATCAAAATAATCAAAATATTAAACTTTAAAATAACATAACAAAGGGGAAAAAAAAAATACATTTAAAAAAAATTAAAAATCACAATTCACATATATATATATAATTGTAAACATAATCCGTGCATAGCATGGGTGATATGCTAGTACTATACATTAAGCAAAAGAGGATTTTTAATCTCAAGCCTTGTGGGAGTTTCAATCTCTCAATCTAAATTTTCAGATTTTTTGATTTAAAAAAAAAACTTTAACATTTATTAACTTCTCTCAACTCTCAAGTCTTATCCTCGTAATAACATTTTAATGTATTAAGAACAAGTATAAAAAAAATTCTTTAAAAACACATATAAATTCCTTAAAAAGTCCCAACATATATGATTATTATCCCTCATAATAACACTTTAATGCATTAAGAACAATCATAAAAAAAATTTCTTGAAAAATCAAACACATATGATTATTATCAAAATATTAAACTTTAATATAATATAATATAAAAAAAAGACATTTAATTCCTTGAAAAGTCCAACAAATATGATTATTATCAAAATATTAAACTTTAATATAACATAACAAAGGGGAAAAAAAAGATATTTAAAAAAAATTAAAAATCACAATTCACATATATATATATATATATATATATATAATTGTAAACATAATCCGTGCATAGCATGGGTGATATGCTAGTACTATACATTAAGCAAAAGAGGATTTTTAATCTCAAGCATTGTGGGAGCTCCAATCTCTCAATCTAAATTTTCAGATTTTTTGATTTAAAAAAAAAACTTTAACATTTATTAACTTCTCTCAACTCCCAAGTCTTATTCTCGTAATAACATTTTAATGTATTAAGAACAAACATAAAAAAAATTCTTTAAAAACACATATAAATTCCTTAAAAAATCCCAACACATATGATTATTATCCCTCATAATAACACTTTAATGCATTAAGAACAAACATAAAAAAAATTTCTTGAAAAGTCCAACACATATGATTATTATCAAAATATTAAACTTTAATATAATATAATAAAAAAAAGATATTTAATTCCTTGAAAAGTCTAACACATATGATTATTGTCAAAATATTAAATTTTAATATAATATATGATTATTATCAAAATATTAAATTTTAATATAATATAATAAAAAAAGAAGATATTTAATTTCTTGAAAAGTCCAACACATATGATTATTATCAAAATATTAAACTTTTAATATAATATAATAAAAAAAAGAAGACATTTAATTCCTTAAAAAGTCCAACATATATGATTATTATCAAAATATTAAACTTTAATATAATATAAAAAGGGGGAAAAAAAGAAGACATTTAAAAAATAAAAAATAAAAGACATTTAAAAATCGCAATTCACATACATAGATAATTGTAAATAAATTAAGGAAAATGGGGTTTCTAAATCCCAAGCCTTGTGGGAGCTCTAATCTCTCAATCTTAATTTTTGAATTTTTGATTTTTTAAAAAAAAAACTCAGCATTTATTGATTTGGTCAAAATCTCCTGATCAGTATTTATTAACTATTTCCAATCCACATGCCTGCATTTATTGATTTGGTCAAAATCCCTAATTAGCATTTAAAATCTCCTCATACAAATAATTATAGATACAGCTCATGCAAAGTTACTACAGTAACTTTTTTAATTTCTCCTGTACACTATGGTTAGTGATAAAATTGTTAAATTATTTTTATAAAAAATCTTAAAAAACATAATTTATATATTAAAAAAAATTAAAACAAACATAAATATTTATAATTATCCCGTGCATAGCACGGGTGATAGGCTAGTCTATACTATATATTAAGCAAAATAGGGTTTTTAAACCCAAGCCTTGTGGGAGCTCCAATCTCCTAATCTAAATTTCCTGATTTTCTGATTTAAAAAAAAAAAAAAAAAAAAAAAAAAAAACTTAGCATTTATTAATTTCTTCCAACCCCAAGTCTTACATTCATAATAACACTTTAATGCATTAAAAACAAGTATAACAAAAATTCTTTGAAATCCAACACATAAATTCCTTGAAAAGTTCCAACACATATGATTATTGTCCCTGATAATAATATTTTAATGCATTAAAAACAATCATAAAAAAAATTTGAAAAATCCAACACATATGATTATTATCAAAATATTAAACTTTAATATAATATAATAAAAAAAAGACATTTAATTTTGAAAAGTTTAACACATATGATTATTATCAAAATATTAAACTTTAATATAATATAAAAAAGAAAAAAAAAAGACATTAAAAAAAAAGACATTTAAAAATTGCAATTCACATATATAGATAATTGTAAATACAATCTGTGCATAGCACGGGGTGATATGCTAGTCTATCTATACTATATATTAAGCAAAAGGGGGTTTTTAACCCCAAGCCTTGTGGGAGCTCCAATCTCCCAATCTAAATTTCTTGATTTTTTTATTTAAAAAAAAAATCTTAGCATTTATTAACATCTCTCAATTCTCAAGTCTTACTCTCATAATAACACTTTAATGCATTAAGAACCAGCATAAAAAAAATTTCTTTGAAATTCAACACATATGAATTTCTTGAAAAATCTCAACACATATGATTATTATCCCTCATAATAACATTTTAATGCATTAAGAAAAAACATAAAAAAAAATTATTAAAAAGTCCAACACATATGATTATTATCAAAATATTAAATTTTAATATAATATAAAAAAGGAAAAAAAGAAGACATTTAAAAAAAATATTTAAAAATCACAATTCAGATATATAAATAATTGTAAACACAATAAAATAGGAGGGATTCATGTCTACACTTTTTTTTTTTATAAGATCTCCTCCATTATAATAAGATAGTACTTTATTTCTCTCATCTTATAATCTATCTATATATATATATATTATATTATTAAAAAAAACATTTAATTCCTTGAAAAGTTCAACATATATAATTATTATCAAAATATTAAACTTTAATATAATATAAAAAAGGAAAAAAATAAGACATTTAAAAAAAATATTTAAAAATCACAATTCACATATATAGATAATTATAAACACAATAAAATAGGAGGGCATTCATGTCTACATGTTTTTTTTATAAGATCTCATCCATTATAATAAGATAGCACTTTATTTCTCTCATCTTATAATCTATATATATATTATATTATATATTATATATTATCTATCTATCTATACTATATATTAAGTAAAATGGGGTTTTTAACCCCAAGCCTTATGGGAGGTCCAATCTTCCAATCTAAATTTTTTGATTTTTTTATTTAAAAAAAAAAAACTTAGCATTTATTAACTTTTCCCAACCCCCAAGTCTTACCCTCATAATAACACTTTAATACATTAAGAACAAGTATAAAAAAAATTCTTTGAAATCCAACACATATGAATTCATTCCAAAGTCCCAACACATATGATTATTATCGCTCATAATAACACTTTAATGCATTAAAAACAAGTATAAAAAAAATTCTTTAAAAGTCCAACATATATGATTATTATCAAAATATTAAACTTTAATATAATATAATAAAAAAGAATACATTTAATTCCTTAAAAAATCCAACATATATGATTATTATTAAAATATTAAACTTTAATATAATATAAAAAAAAGAAAAAAAGATGGCGTTTAAAAAAAAGACATTTAAAAATCACAATTCACATAAAAAAAAAAAAAAAACCTTAGCATTTATTAACTTTTCCCAACCCCCAAGTCTTACCCTCATAATAACACTTTAATGCACTAAGAACAAGTATAAAAAAAATTCTTTGAAATCCAACATATATGAATTCTTTGAAAAGTCCCAACACATGTGATAATTATCCCTCATAATAACACTTTAATGCATTAAAAACAAGCATAAAAAAAATTTCTTGAAAAGTCCAACACATATGATTATTATCAAAATATTAAACTTTAATATATTATAATAAAAAAAGAAGACATTTAATTCCTTAAAAAGTCCAACACATATGATTGTTATCAAAATATTAAATTTTAATATAATATAACAAAGGAAAAAAGATGACATTTTAAAAAAAAAAATGATATTTAAAAATCGCAATTCACATATATTGATAATTGTAAATATATTAAGGAAAATGGAGTTTCTAAACCCCAAGCGAGCTCCAATCTCTCAATCTTAATTTCCTAAATTTTTAATTTAAAAAAAAATTTCAGCATTTATTGATTTGATCAAAATCTCCTGATCAGCATTTATTAACTTTTTCCAATCCATATGCCTGCATTTATTGATTTAGTCAAAACCTCTGATTAGCATTTAAAATTCTCTCATACAAATAATTATAGATACAACCCGTGCATAGTTACTGCAGTAGCCTTTTCAATTTCTCATGTACACTATGATTAGTGATAAGATTGTTAAATTATTTTTATAAAAAAATTTTAAAAAACATAATTTATATATTAAAAAAATTAAAATAAATTAAAATATTTATGATTGTCCCGTGCATAGCACGGGTGATAGGCTAGTACTATATATTAAGCAAAATGGGTTTTTAACCCCAAACCTTATGGGAGCTCTAATCTTCCAATCTAAATTTCCTGATTTTTTGATTTTAAAAAAAAAATTAACATTTATTAACTTCTCTCAACTCCCAAGTCTTATCCTCATAATAACACTTTAATGCATTAAAAATAAACATACAAAAAAAAAATTTGAAATGCAACACATATGAATTTCTTGAAAAGTCCCAACACATATGATTATTATTCTTCATAATAACACTTTAATGCATTAAGAACAAGCATAAAAAAAATTTCTTAAAAAGTCCAACACATATAATTATTATCAAAATATTAAACTTTAATATAATATAAAAAAGGAAAAAAAGAAGACATTTAAAAATATATATATTTAAAAATCACAATTCACATATATAGATAATTGTAAATACAATCCGTGTATAGCACGGGTGATATGCTAGTATTATATAAGGAAAAGGGAGTTTCTAACCCACAAGCCTTGTGACAAATCTTGTGAAAGCTCTAATATTCTAATCTTAATTTCCTAATTTTTTGATTTTTTTTTTAAATCTCAATATTTATTGACTTCTTTCAACCCACAAGCCTTTTTGACTTCTCTCATGGTTATTGCAGCACTTTTTTTAACTTTTTTCATACATTATGGTTAGTGATAAGATTGTTAAATTATTTTTATAAAAAAAAAAATTGTATATTGAAAAAATATCTAAAATAAATATAAATATTTATATCTATTTATCTATTTGTCTATCTATATCTATCTATCTATGTGTGTATATATATATATATATATTAAGCAAAATGAGATTTTTAACCCCCAAGGCTTGTGGGAGCTCCAATATGCTAATCCTAATTTTCTAATTTTTTGTTTTTTTTTAAAAAAAAATTAATCTCAACATTTATTAACTTCTTTCAACCCACAAGACTTTTTAACTTCTCTCATAATTGCTGCAGTATCTTTTCCAAAACAAATAATTTGTATATTAAAAATAATTTAAAACAAATATAAATATCTATATCTATATCTATCTATTTATTTATATATATCTCTAACCTACAAGTTTTGTGGGAGTTCCAATATTTGAACCTTAATTTCTAAATTTTTTTTTTTTTTTTTTGGAAGAAAAAACGTAGCAATTATTAAATTCTTTCAAATCTTTTTAACTTCTCCAACACACACATTCTTTTTAACTTTTCACATACCCATTGCAAATAATGAGTCTCCTTTTTGTTTTCTCCTTCTTGACTTCTCACTTCTACACTTTCAACTTCAGTGACCACGTATGCAAACAGTAAGTCTTTTTTTTTGTTCTCTCCTTCTCGACTTTTCCTTTTGTTTACTCTTTTAATATTGTAGTTAGATAGCGCATAAAATATTTGTGATTTTTCTAGCGAATAAAAAAATTATAATGTGATTTTTTAATATGATTGAAGTTAGATAAATACAAACCCTCACAAAGAGAAAAATATGATTATAATTAGTTAAATGATTCTTTTTTTTTTTAAATGTGATTGTAGTTAGTTTAATAATTCTTTTTTTTTCATTTATTTATTTTATTATGGAAAAAATATGATGTAATTGTAATTTGTTCAATGGCTCTTTTTTTTAATATGATTGTTGTAGTTAGTTCAATAGTTTTTTTTTAATGTTATTTAATCTTTTTATTTACTATTTTAATTTTATTTTTAATATGATTAAAGTTAAATAAACATAAACACTCACAAAGAAAAAAATGTGATTGTAATGTGATGTGATTGTAATTTGTTCAATGGCTCTTTTTTTTAATATGATTGTTATAGTTAATTCAATGGTTTTTTTTTAATGTTATTTAATCTTTTTATTTACTATTTTAATTTTATTTTTAATATGATTGAAGTTAGATAAACATAAACACTCACGAAGAAAAAAAAATGATTGTACTTAGTTCAATGGTTCTATATTTTTAATGTGATTGTAGTTAGTCAATAGTTTTTTTTTTTATTTATTTATTTTTTTATTATGAGAAAAATGTGATGTTATTGTTGTTTGTTCAATGGTTCTTTTTTTTAATGTGATTTAATCTTTTATTTACTGCTTTAATGGTTTTTCTTTACAATTATTTATGAAAAAAATATTTCTGATTTGATTTGATTTTTTTCTGATCTGATTTTTAAAGTACCAATTATTGATAATGATTAGATTGTATTTTAAAAAAAATTATAATTGATTTTTTTAACTCATTGTATTTTTTGAAAAAAAATTATTGTGTTTTTTTAACTATCAATTCACTTAATTTATGATTTGATTTTTAACTCACTGTATTTTTTGAAAAACAAAATGGATTGTATTCATTAGGGTCACATAATATACCAGTTATTGATAATGATTAGATTGTATTTTGACTCAAAAAAAATTGTAATTGATCTTTTTAACTCACTATGTTTTTTGGAAATAAATTATTGTGTTTTTTAATTATTAATTGACTTAATTTGTGATTGATTTTTTTAATTATTGATAATAATTAGATAACATTAAAAAAATTGTGATTTGTATGATTGAAATTATCTCATTTTGTTTATAATTTTATTTTTTAATATGATTGAAGTTAACTTACATAGGGATGGCAATTTGAAACCGGCCCGACGGGGATCCCCGATCCCGATCCCGATTTAAGCGGGTTTTCCTCGAAAAATATCCCCGCGGGGACGGGAATGGTATTTAAAACTTAATCCCCGAACAGATTCGGGCCGGGGACGGGGATCAATTCTCCAACCCCGACCCCGGCCCCGGCCCCGGCCCGACTAATCCCCGACTGTCCCCGCTGAGTAATTATAATATATATATATATATATATATTATATTATTTGTTTAGGGTTACTATATATATTATAATATATATATGTATTATATTATTTGTTTAGGTGCTCTCTCTCACTCAAATCACACTCTCAGCCTCTCTCCCTCTCTCTCTCTCCTGTGTAGATTGAAGATCAATGGTGTTCCCTCCGATCTCACCGATGGTGTTGGTAGCAGCTTCCCCGTCCCGCGCCGATCTCCCTCCCTCCCACGACGACCTCCGTCCGACGCCGATCTCCCTCCTTCCTACGCCGACCTCCCTCCTTCCGACCTCACTACTCCACGCCCCGATCTCTCTCCCTTCCTCCGATCTCACGCCGATCTCTCTCCCTCCCTCCGATCTGCCTCACACCAACTCTCTGCCCCCCTCAGATCTCCCTCCATTCCGTCGCTTCTAACGCCTCATCCATCAGAGCTCGGATCTGATGAAGATCAAGATGAAAAAAATGATGTGTTATGTATTTTATTTTTTATTTTTATTTTTTACATAGCTCAGATCAGATCTGCCTTTCATCCAAAAATAAATAAAAAAAGGCAGATTTTTTATTTTTATTTTTTATGCAGATCTGTTGATGAAGTTCTTGTTGTTGTCAACATGTTGATGAGTGTGTGTGCTCAGATCAGATCTGATGGATGCTTATGAAGTTGTTTTTTTTTTTTTTTTTTAATTTTAGCCGGGGAATTATCGGGGTCGGGGAAACCCGATCTCCGTTGGGGGACGGGGGCGGGGGTGGTAATAGGCTCCCCGTCGGGGATCGGGGCTGGGGACGGGGAAATTCCTACCATCGGGGATCGGGGACGGGGAGTGTGATCCCCGGCTCCGCCCCGCCCCGTTGCCATTCCTAAACTTACAAAAAGAAAAATGTGATTGTAGTTTGTTCAATGGCTATAAATAATATTTTTATTTACTATTTTAATAGTTCTTTTTTTCAATTATTATTTTTTATTATGAGAAAAATATGATTGTAGTTAGATAGCATTAAAAAAATTGTGATTTGTATGATTGAAGTTATCTCCTTTTGTTTATAATTTTATTTTTTTAACATGATTGAAGTTAGATAAACATAAACACTCACAAAAAGAAAAGTATGATTGTACTTTGTTCAATGCTTCTAAATAATCTTTTTATTTACTATTTTAATAGTCTTTTTTTTGAATTATTTTTTTTATTATGAAAAAAATATAATTGTAGTTAGATAACATTAAAAAAATGTGATTTGTATGATTGAAATTATCTCCTTTTATTTATAATTTAATTTTTTAACATGACTGATTTAAATAAACATAAACACTCAAGGGGGTTTTTAAGGAAAATGGGGTTTTTAACCCTAAGGCCTGTGGGAGCTTCAACATCTCAATCTGAATTTTCTAAATTTTTTATTAAAAAAAAAATCAGCATTTATTAATTTGGTCAAAATCTTCTAATTAGCATTTATTAACTTTTTTCAATCCACATGCCTGCATTTATTGATTTTGTCAAAATCTCTTGATCAACATTTAAAATTCCCTCATACAAATAATTATAGATACAATCTGTGTATAGTTACTGCTGTACCATTTTCAACTTTTCTCATATACTATAGTTAGTGATAAAATTGTTAAATTATTTTTATAAAAAATCTTAAAAAACATAATTTATATATTAAAAAAATCTAAAATAAATATAAATATCTATAATTATCCCGTGCATAGCACGGGTGATAGGCTAGTATATATATTAAGGAAAATGGGATTTCTAACTCCTAAGCCTTGTAGGAGCTTCAATATCCCAATCTGAATTTTCTAAATTTTTTATTTAAAAAAAAAAACTCAGCATTTATTAATTTGGTCAAAATCCCCTAATCAGCATTTATTAACTTTTTTCAATCCACATGTCTTTCCACATGCCTGCATTTATTGAATTGGTCAAAATCTTCTGATTAACATTTAAAATCCCCTCATACAAATAATCATAGATACAATCCATGCTTAGTTACTGCAGTATCTTTTTCAACTTCTCTCATACACTATGGTTAGTGATAAGATTGTTAAATTATTTTTATAAAAAAATCTTAAAAAACATAATTTATATATTAAAAAATATATAAAACAAATATAAATTTCTACAATTATTTCGTGCATAGCACGGGTGATAAGCTAGTATATATATATACTAGTTTGAAAAGTAAGGTTATTATTATAATATGTTTAAGTTTATATTTTAGTAACTTTTTAAAAATTAGAATATTATTTTATGAAATTGGATGTAACAGATTATTACATATATAATAGAATGATGTGATATGATAAAGGAAAATGTCTCGTAACTCAAATTTTGTGGCTCAAATGGCCAAAACGACGTCGTTTTGGCCATTTTTATGTTGTTCTGTACTCAAAACGACGTCGTTTTGGCCATTTGAGCCATTTTTGAGCTACAAAATTTGAGCTACGTAGCATTGTCGTATGATTTATATTATTTTTTGATTTGTTATATACTTAATGACGTAGATTCTAATAAGACACTTAATAAAGATTCTAATAAGACACTTAATAAAGATTCTAATAATACACTTAATGATGTATGACCTATGTGTGAGTGATTTTCTGATCACACTGTCCGTTTAGTAATCAGTTAGAGAGCACCGACAGAATAGATGGCTTCAGCTAACTTGTAACAGAAAGAAAAGGCTCCGACAGTGGTTCTTCCACCCGGGGGCACTCCGACGATCAAGTCAGTATATCTCTCAAAGATAATCAAGTGCTAAACTTACTACTCAGAGCATAAATTGCGTACCTTAGACCCGCGGGAATGCCTCTCTTTTATAGTTTACTCAATCTTAGTCCCACTAGAAGCCTGACTTCTATGGATTCCAATTCAGTACTTACTTTGGACTCCTCAAGAGATAAAGATAAACTCCCTAAGAGCTTTATCCTCATCTTGACTAAATCTCCTCTTCATTCTAGGACTCTTGTCCCTTATCTGTTTATCTCAGATTCCGATATCTTCGGAGATAACCTCGGCAATGCCGAGATGACCTCGGCATAATGACCAGGACACGTGGCACCTCGGCTGACACATCGGCGTCACCTTGCCACATGTTGGTACTCAGAAAATATATCTCCACAACTGCCCCCCAGGTTCTATTACCTCGGCATTTTGAGGTGACGGAACCTATATCGGTACTTCCTCCTGTACATTAGCTCAAGAACTCTTTAGCTGAGATCATTCATTTCAGGACGACATGTTTTCTTCAGAGAACAAGAATTCCAATGAATTCTTTCACGTGTTTAAGCTGTTACGTATCATTTACTCAACCGTTTCATTCACGCGTCTCCACCTTATTGAACCATACCCATGACGCGCTTTCAAGCCGTCTTGCGTCTGTGTGCGCCGTTTGACGTATGCGTTGTTCTAAGCACATTCAATGCTCCGTTTTGCCGCCATTTCAAATTTTTGACAAAACTTTTCCCCATTTCTTCATTTTTTACTTTTGCATTTGATTTCTCTTCGCTTTTTCTCTCTCTAGCTCCTGAATACGCCATTGTTTCAGTCCTCAAGCTCTGCAACTGCCTTCCGTTCTCCCTTCCTGTGAAGCTTTCGTTGTTCTTGTTACATCTATAACTGTCGTCTGACTTCGGCAATCTTCATACCGGCTTCACTTTTTTCTGGTAAGTCACTATTCCTTTCGTTTTCAATTCTGTAGATATTCTTCATTACTTGTTGCCATTTTTGTTTCAAATCTTGCAAATCACATATCTGAACATATTTATTCAAATGGTTTTGATCTTGCCCATATCTTGAATACATATTGTTCACCACTTTGTTGCTTTCTTGTTACTATTCTTAACCCTTTATTTCTCGTATTCTTTATGCTCTTGATATCCCATCCTTGTTCTTGTTTCTAAAGCACGTCTTTGCCTTTCTGTCTTCCAGATCCATGCCTTCAACCCTTGCTTTCATAGATCTAGGTTTGGGATTTGTTATGCAGAACCCATAATTTAGAAAAAAAAACTGGAACTAGTACTTTACCTAGATTTTTGCCGAGGTCTCATCAATAAAAAAACATCTTCTTTTTGAATTTCAACCCTTCTAATTCAGACTGGTATCATGAGTATGTGGAGATATAAGGTAGACACCCCGACTGAACTTGAGTATTTTAGGCAAGAGTTCTCCATTCCTGCCGATGTCCATCTAAGGCTAGCTGGAGATGATGACTCCATCATGCCCACAGATGATTCAATGCCCTTTTCCCATTGTGGCTTTCACTGAGTGCGAACTCCGGCTTCCACTCAACATACTTTTTCGCGAGATTCTCCACTACTATAAGTTGAACCCCATGCAACTGGCCATTAACTCTGATCGAGTGATCTATGATATTATTGCCTTAACTAAATAGGAAAACGCTAGGGTCACTCTAGCCAATTTCCAGTACTGTTATATCATGTGTGCCCTTAACTTGAAAGAAAACGACTATATTTATTACCTTAGGCCGAAGTCTACAGAATTCAAAATCGTAGCCGACCTCCCAGACTCCAACAAGGGGGCTAGAGATGACTATTTCATTACCTCGGGAAATTGGGAGTTTGCTCCAGACGAGGACATCTATATCTACCCTCTTCTTCGATCAGTTTTAGAGGGCAAGGTAAGAGCCCAGTATTCAGCTTTGCCTGTTTTCTTTCAAAGTCTTAAATACTTTGTCTGTTTTTGACGTCTGTTCTTCTTGCAACTGTTCGAAAGCCACCAAAAAATTTTCATCAATCCTTTGTTCCTAGCAAGGATTTGAAGAAACTTCTAGACTTGCCAGTCCATAAAAGGAAAGCGCCTGTGCTTCTCAATTTTATTCCAGCATATAAGTCAACTTTGCCCGACGTTCCCAAAAGGAAGAAGAAAAGCCTTTCTCCACCCTCTGCTACAACTCCATTGACTGCATCCACATCACGAACAGATCAAGGATCAACATCCGATCCAGCTGATCAGCCATCAACTTCGACTCCATACCCGGTCCCAATATCCGAATGAAAACGTCGGCGACGACTTGTCCTTACTGCCGAGATGGGCCGTCCAAAACCAGTTGCAAAAGATCTTCTGGCAAGCATTCCATCATCTATTGACGATCAACCAGTACAAACCCAACCTCCACCGAAGCTGAAAAGAATAAAGAAGGCTCAACCAAAGGCTAAGATAGCTCAGGTTGAATCTAAAGACACCTTACCTATCTCAAAGTTGGCTGAGAGTGATAAATCTCAACCTTCTGCTAGGAAGAGGCGCTCTGAGTCTCAACCACCAGAATCCCAAAAACTAAAAAAGCCGAGGTCTTCTTCTGCAACAACCTCGAGATCAAAAAAACCTGATGCCCCCTGGGCCTCCTCAATTACTCTGGAAGGCAAGCCTGTTATGACAAGTGACAGTGCCGAGGATATTAATGTCGGCGTTGCGCTCAGCACTGCTCTGCTGTTACCAGGCGATTTGGAGCGAAACGCCCAGTACAGTGAGTATGAGAATTACGCTCTAATGCTTCAGCACTCCGTTCAGGTAGATGTCTTCTATTTAGTAATTCTCTTCTTTCTTTCTCTTTATTTTGTACTTTGAATATTCTCCAATACCTCTGTTTTCTTTCAAGCCATCCAGCATGCCCACTCTTTCTCAATGCAATCTTTTGAGAATCAGGAGAAGCTTGTTGAGATGAAGAGGGAGTTCTCTTCCCTTCAAAAGACCAACAAAGGTCTTCAATCAAAGATGAAAAAACTGGAGGACCAAGCCGAGACTGCAATCAAAGCTCAGACCAATGCCGAAGAGAAGGCTGAGGCTGCTGAAGCCATTAGAAAAGTAGGTGAGTCTCAAAAGAAAGAAGCTGAGGAAAAAATGGTCCAAGCCAAAAAGGAGATTCAGGAGGCACTGGCCACCAAAGAAACCGAAATAAAAGACGCCGACGAGAAGGCATATGCCCAAGGCATGGCCGACGTCACAGATGCCTACGAATAACAAGTGAAGGAGGCATGCAACAAGGTTTTGCCCTTGGTTGGATGTCCCTTTTAAAGAAACTCAATGTCCCTGATGATTCGCCTCTGAGGAATGCCGATGATATTCCTCTTCCATTCCCTTCACCTCCTCCTCCAACTCAGTCCGATGAAGATTCAGAATCTGAAGATGAGGAAGAGGATGATACCTTGGTGAGAAAAGCAAAAGAGGCTACTGCGTCCAAGTCCCCTCCTCAAGATGAGCAAGTCCTAGACTTAACTCAAGACGAGGAGGTTGAGGAGGTTCCCCAGGATGTGATTCCTCCAAAGCTATCATTGGATTCACTTCCTGCTGATAAGAGTATTGATGAGACCCTTGCCCAAATTGATGCCGAGATCGTGGAGGAGAAGGCGGCCGAGGTATCTTCTCAACAAACATCTGGTGGAGAGGAGTCTTAGTTTCATGTTTTTCTTTTGCTTACTTATTTTTTGTTTCTTCTTTATCTTTTTGGAACAATGTAAGCCTTTGTATGGCCGGCGTGCCCTTTTCTTGGTAAATGCTAATGCAACTTTTGTTTTTCTAAGTGCTTGCACTCTTGTCTTCTCTTTATTGCTTCTGCATGATTTTATACTTAGAATATTTACATGTCTTATGTACTCTTCCTTCTTTATGCAATCTTCTCGGGGTGACACACCTCGGTTATGCCACCTGATGATTTACCTCAGCAAGTACTTGTCCTGTAAATTGCTTACAAATTTCAATAAGGATTAACATATACTATTTTAATTTCTATTTTGTAAACTTTTCTTAAATTATAACAAGTGCCAAACAATGATTTTGGTTTAGTTTCAACTTGTAAATTGCTACAAATTTCAACAAGTGAAGATAAACAATAATCTCGGCTTAACTTCAACTTGTAAATTGCTACAAATTTCAACAAGCGTTAAGCATTACTTTGTTTTAACTTCAACTTGTAAATTGCTACAAATTTTAACAAGTGAAGATAAACAATAATCTCAGCTTAACTGTAACTTGTAAATTGTTACAAATTTCAACAAGCGTTAAGCATTACTTCGGTTTAACTTCAACTTGTAAATTGCTGCAAATTTCAACAAATGAAGATAAACAATAATCTCGGCTTAACTTCAACTTGTAAATTGCTACAAATTTCAACAAGCGTTAAACATTACTTCGGTTTAACTTCAACTTGTAAATTGCTACAAATTTCAATAAGTGAAGATAAACAATAATCTCGGCTTAACTCTAACTTGTAAATTGCTACAAATTTCAACAAGTAAAGATAAACAATAATGTCAGCTTAATCTCAACTTGTAAATTGCTATAAATTTCAACAAGCATTAAGCATTACTTCGTTTTAATTTTAACTTGTAAATTGCTATAAATTTCAACAAGTGAAGATAAACAATAATCTTGGCTTAGCTTCAACTTGTAAATTGTCCACAAATTTCGACAAGCGTTAAGCATTACTTCGGTTTAACTTCAACTTGTAAATTGCTACAAATTTCAACAAGTGAAGATAAACAATAATCTCGACTTAACTTTAATTTGTAACTTGTTCACAAATTTCAACAAGTGAAGATAAACAATAATCTTGGCTTAGCTTTAACTTGTAAATTGTTACAAATTTCAACAAGTGAAGATAAACAATAATCTCGACTTAATTTCAACTTGTAAATTGCTACAAATTTCAACAAGTGAAGATAAACAATAATCTCGGCTTAACTTCAACTTGTAAATTGCTACAAATTTCAACAAGCGTTAAGCAGTACTTCGATTTAATTTCAACTTGTAAATTGCTGCAAATTTTAACAAGTGAAGATAAACAATTTTGTCTTCTCTACAAATTTCAACAAGTGAAGATAAACAATAATCTCGGCTTAACTTCAACTTGTAAATTGTTACAAATTTCAACAAGTGAAGATAAACAATAATCTCGGCTTAACTTCAACTTGTAAATTGCTACAAATTTCAAGCGTTAAGCATTACTTCGGTTTAACTTCAACTTGTAAATTGCTGCAAATTTTAACAAGTGAAGATAAATAATTTTGTCTTCTCTCTGCCCCCAATGTGAACCTGAGTTCCACTTGGGTTCTCATTTTTCAAAAACAACATTATGCATCTTTTATCAATTCACAGGTCTTGGAGAATTCTGCTAAGATTTTATTAATGATGTTGGCAAAAAATAACAAGGAACATCTAATGATAGAAAAATTTTAAATTACAAGTGTTCCAGGGTCTTGGCAATGCTTTGCCCTCATTATCTTCAAGCCGGTATGCCCCATTGCCCAATACCGAAGTAATTCTGTAAGGTTCTTCCCAGTTTGGACCAAGCTTGCCCTCTCTGGGATCCTTCTTGTTGCCAACAACTTTTCTTAAGACTAGGTCGTCAACTTGAAAATCCCTTTGATTGACCTTCTTATTGTAAGCTCTAGCAAGCTGCTGTTGGTATGTTGCGAGCTGAATTACAGCTTTCTCTCTTCTTTCTTCTAAGAGATCTAGATCTCAGGCTAGAAGTATGTCATTAGTCCCATTCTCTACTCCCTGGGTTCTGATCCCTGGGATGCCGATCTCCAGTGAGATGACTGCTTCTGTGCCATAAGCCATGGCAAAGGGGGTTTCCCCTGTTGATCTTCTCGACGTAGTCTGATATGCCCAGAGCACATTGGGTAACTCGTCTGCCCACTTTCCTTTTGCTGTCTACAGCCTCTTCTTTATCCCATCTAAAATTACTTTGTTGGATGCTTCTGCTTGCCCATTGCTTTGGGGAAAATTTCGTGTTGAAAAGTACTTTTTTATCTTGAATTTCGCACAGAAGTTCTTGATGAGTTTGCTGTCAAACTGCGTTCCGTTGTCGAAAACTATTGCTCTTAGAATGCCAAATCTGGTGATGATGTTTCTCCATATGAAATTCTTGACGTCCACATCTCGGATTTTGGCAAATGGTTCTGCTTTTATCCACTTCGTGAAGTAATCTGTTGCTACCAGCAAGTACTTCCTTTGTCCAGTTGCTTGGGGCAACTGCCCAATGAGATCCATGCCCCATTGGGCAAATGGCCATGGACTGGATACAGGGTTCAGGTCAGCAACTGGCTAGTGTATCAAAGGTGCGAACCTTTGACATTGTTCACACTTCTTCACGTAGGTTTCTGCATCTTTTTGCATGTAGGGCCACCAATACCCCTGGGTAATGGCCCTGTGAGCTAGTGATTTACCCCTAGCGTGGCTTCCACAAATCACTTCATGAATTTCATATAGAAAATCTTCAACCTGCAAAGGGTGTACACACCTTAAAAGGGGTCCAGCGAAAGACCTTCTGTAGAGATGTCCGTCTGCTGTCAGATTGAATCTTGCCGACTTCAATCTGACTTTGTATACTTCCTTATGGTCTTCTGGCAGCTTTCTCTCTTTTAGGAATGCAACAATTGCATCCATCCAGCTTGGTCCCAAGTCGACACGCATTGCTTCTTGTTCTGTGATCGATGGTTCTATGCTTAGGCCTGACAAATAGTCAATCATTATTGTCCTTGTTTTTTCAGTTTGTACTGAACTTACCAAGTTGGCCAATGCGTCGGCGTGGCTGTTATCATCTCGGCTAACTTGAAGAAGTCGACAGTTGCAAAACAAGGCTGCCAGCTTGATGACTTCCTTTGCGTATGCCGACATTCTCTCATCTCGGGTTGCAAACTCTCCTGTTGTCTGATTCACTATAAGTTGTGAATCACAAAAAATTATTACCTCATCTGCTTCTGTTGCCACTGCCAACTTTAGTCCTGCACTCAATGCTTCGTATTCTGCTTCATTGTTCGAGGCCTTGAACCCCAATCGAATAGACTGTTCCAATATCTCCCCATCAGGAGATATTAACACTACTCCTGCCCCCGCTCCTTGCCGGTTTAAGCTCCCATCGATAAACAGGCGAAAGGAGTCGCCGATGTAAATGCTGCAGGGTCTGAGTTTTTCCTTTCCTTGTTCTTTTGCCTTTGGTTGAGCTTCTTCTTGTTTGCTTGGACATCGTTTATCTTGGCTCAACGGAGCCCGATGTTCGATGGATTCTGGCGTGAATTCGACCATGAAGTCGGCCAAAACTTGGCCCTTAATTGCTATTCTCGGCCTGAACTCCAGGTCATACTGGCCCAAGGCCACTGCCCATCTTGCTATTCTTCTAGTTAAGTTTCTTTGTTGTAACAAGGACTTCAATGGGTGCTCTGTTAGCACTATAATCTTGTGCGCTTGAAAGTAATGGTTCAGCTTCTTTGAAGGCATTACTAAGGCCAGCATTAATTTCTCTAGTGGTAGGTACCTTGTTTCTGCATTGGCCAAGGTTTTGCTTACATAATAAACAGCCTTTTGCTTCCCTTTTTCCTTTCGGATTAGCACTGCGCTTGCTGCGTGTTCTGAAACTACCAAATACAAAAACAGTTCTTTCCCAGGTTCAGGTGTTGAGAGGACTGGAGCCGTGATCAGATATTTCTTTAGGTCGGCCAAGGCGGCCTCACATTCTTCAGTCCATAGGAAGTCCGTGGCCTTCTTTACCAGGTTGAAGAAAGGTTTACATTTGTCTGAGCTTCGGCTTATGAACCTATTTAGGATCGCAGCCCTTCCAGTAAGCATTTGAACCTGTTTTGCCGACGTCGGGCTTTTCAGCTCTAGGATGGCCTTGATTTGATCTGGGCTGGCCTCAATGCCCTTTCTTGTTACCAGGTATCCCAAAAACTTACCTGATCCAACTCCAAACGCGCACTTTGATGTGTTGAGTCGAAGCCGGTATGTTTTGAGTATATCAAAGACCTCTTTTAGGTCGGCAAGATGACCCTTAGGTTCCTTGATCTTCACGACCATGTCATCGATGTAGACCTCTACTGTTTGGCCAATCAGGTGTTTGAACATCTTGGTTACCAACCTTTGGTAAGTTGCTCCTGCGTTTTTCAACCCAAAAGGCATTACCTTGTAACAGTACAGCCCTTTCGGGGTGATAAACGCTGTCTTCTCCTCATCTGGGGGGTACATAGCTATCTAGTGATATCCCCTGTAAGCATCTAGGAAGCTTATCATTCCCTGTCCAGATGTGGCGTCTACCAACTGGTCAATTTTGGGTAGAGAAAAACTGTCTTTGGGACAAGCTTTGTTCAGGCTTGTGAAATCTACGCAGACCCTCAATTTACCATTCTTTTTCTTTACTACCACAGTGTTTGATATCCATGTCGGATAATTGACTTCTCTGATGGCCCTGGCCTCCAGAAGTCTGTCTACTTCCTCCTCCACTGCTTCGACGTGCATCAACGTCGGTCTTTTGGCTCGTTGTATTACTGGTTTGGCTGTCCTGTCAACGTTCAATTTGTGGCATATGACCTCGGGGTCAATGCCAAGCATTTCATAAGGCGTCCAAGCGAACACCTCTATGTTTGTTCGTAGAAAAGTTTCCAATTCTCTTTCTTCTTCTTCGGCTAAGCCCGAGCCGACAAGAAAGAAGCGTTCTTCATCATCCTCGTGGACGAGGACTTTCTTCAGTGCTTCTTCACTCTTCGTGGCTGGCTCCTTGCCGACATCCTCTAGGACCTTCATGTCCTCGTCTTCAATCTCTGCCTTCTCCGGTTCTTGAATGTTGCAGGTGGATTTCATTGCTGCCATAGAGCAATTCTTTGCCTGCAATTGATCTCCTCTAACTTCTTCAATCCCATGCTTTGTTGGGAACCTTAGCAGTTGATGCAACGTTGAGGAAACTGCCCCCATTGTATGCAACCATGGCCTTCCCAAAATGATGTTATATGGCGAAGGCGTATCGATCACCATGAATTCTGTCTTGATCTTCTTAGTGTCGGCTTGTACTTCTAAGCTTGTTGCGCCCAGTGGCCACGTCGGTGTTCCATTGAAGCCGACCATCGGGCCATTGGACTGCTCCAAGTCATCAGGATGAAGGCCCAGCTCCTTGTAACATCTAACATACATGATGTCGCAAGAGCTGCGTTGATTAATCAGGATGCGTTTCACTTGGCACTCCCCAACCTGGAGGGATACTACCAAGGCATCATTATGTGGATGCTGGACCATCTCTAGGTCGGCTTCAGTAAAGGCTATCGTCAGTCCCTGACATTCTTCAGGCTGAGGTCATTTATGTCCGACCTGGTTCACGTGCCGCAGGTGTTTTACCTTCTGGGTCTCCCCTCGTATGTCGTTTTCGTTCACCTTTGAGTGAATTACATTAACCACCCGTGGTCCTCCTACCTGTAGTTGCTGTACTGGGGGAGGCGGAGCTACTGGTGCTTGAGGCAATCTTGCCTGTTCTTCCCTTGTCCTGGCCTCATCGACAAGGTCCCTCAGATGGCCTTGCCTCACCAAGTCTTCTAAGTGTGCTTTTAGGGCTCTGCAACCTTGAGTTGGGTGCCCTTCTTCATTGTGGTAAGCACAACGCCTACCGACGTTTCTTCCCATAAATTCCCCTGGTGTTCTTGCCAGTGCTCTGAATAGGGTTGGTTTCGTATTTGATCCAGGACTTTGTGGACCGGGATTCGGAACACAGTCGTCGCTGCCTATTTAGCCCTCAATTTCGTTTCTTGTTTGATCGATCCATTGTTACTTTGGCTTCGCTTCGGCGAGCCGTTCCCTTTCTCCGGCTTTGTTTCTTTGTTTCCCGACGTATCCTCCTCGGCTCTGGCGTACTTCTCGATTCTCGCCATGAGTTCTTCCATGCTTTTTGACAATATCTTTGCCAAAGACTTCAGTGGTGGGCAGTCATCTTTCAGGCCGTTCTTGAAAGACACGACCGCCACCTCTTGGTTGCATTCGGGTATTCGATTGAACACCTCGTAGTACCTTTTGCGTAGGCCCTAAGGCCTTCATCCTTGGTGATTTTTAAAGCCATCAGTGCGTCGACCCTCAAGGATTATAGTTTGTTCGTCACAAACCTGGCCACAAACATCTCAGCCAGGCCTTCCCAAGTCTTTATGCTTCCCTTTGGTAGTTTATGGAACCAATCTGATGCAATCTCCCCAAAGGATGAGGGGAATACTTTGCAGAGCAATGGCTCGTTTCCACTATATAATGCCATTGAATTTAGGTATAGTCCAACGTGAAAGTTGGGATCTGACTTACCATCATATATTTGGAACCTCGGCATACTGAATCTCTTTGGTGCTTGAAATTTGTCCAGTTCCACCGAGAATGGTGTCCTCGGCTTAACCGGGGAAGCTACCTCAGCTTCAGCATTCTGTTGCTTCCTCTTGAGGTAATCTCTCAAGTCTTCTTTACTCCTCCCTGGAGCTCGGCTATCTTTGGACTTCAATCTTTTCGGCACACTACTTTCGGCCTCGTGGTGGGCCCGTTTTAATCTTTCTCCATGGGTTGTGTCAAAGCAGAGCGCCTGCCCTTGAACATGCCGATGCTATTTGGGCTCTGGGTCCTTCATGTGATACGTCCTTCAGGACTCCTCTCGTCCGACTTCCCTAGAAGGTCGGTGAGAGTGCCTTCCGCTCTTGGTGTGCTAAGGGGCTTCGGGGATTGTTTTCCTTCCTCCTTTCTGGGTATTAGCTACTAGAATCGACATGTCTTGCAGCCGGTACGGTGGCTGCATAACATTGTTTTGCATCATGAAGTTGACGACCGACTGTAGGTCTGTCAACTTGTTTGTCAATTCTTTTACTTCTTTATCCCTCCGTAGGCACCTATCCTTCCACACCTGGAGGTTATCTTCATTATAGTACTTGCTTTGGTCTGTCTTCTTCGAAGTGTCGCCCTCCTGGCCAACGTCTTTCTCTCTGTGGCCCTGGTTACGAGTTTCTGCATTGTGGTTGTCTCCTTCGATATCAAGGTCGATAGGTCTGCCACTCCCAGTAGGAGTGTCGTCCCCAATCTTTTCCTTCTATCCGTTACTGGCCATCTATTCTTCTAATTTTCCATAGACGGCGGCAAATTGTGTGAGTGATTTTCTAATCACACTGCCCGTTTAGTAATCAATTAGAGAGCACTGGCAGAATAGATGGCTTCAGCTAACCTGTAACAGAAAGAGAAGGCTCCGGCGGTGGTTCTTCCACCCAGGAGCACTCCGACGATCAAGTCAGTATATCTCTCAAAAATAATCAAGTGCTAAACTTACTACTCAGAGCATAAATTGTGTACCTTAGACCCACGGGGATGCCTCTCTTTTATAGTTTACTCAATCCTAGTCTCACTAGAAGCCTGACTTTTATGGACTCCAATTCAGTATTTACTTTGGACTCCTCAAGAGATAAAGATAAACTCCCTAAGAGCTTGGAGTTTATCTTCATCTTGACTAAGTCTCCTCTTAATTCTAAGACTCTTGTCCCTTATCCGTTTATCTCGGATTCCGATATCTTCGGAGATAACCTCGGCAACGCCGAGATAACCTCGGCATAATGACCAGGACACGTGGCACCTCGGCTGACATATCGGCATCACCTTGCCATGTGTTAGCAATCAGAAAATATATCCCACAACCTGTATTATAATACATTTAATGATGTAGATTCCAAAGTTGGGTAAAAGAGAGAAATAAGGGTTGCATTCAGATTCAAATCTGAGCATCACACTTGATAAAGTGATACATTAGGTCAATTCATAGTCATAAAACTAATATAGGGTTCGTATAGTCATAAAACTTTAAGTTTAAGACACTGATAACAGTAAAACAAATCCAAGTAGGAAGCATAAAATTAATATGGGCTTTGTTTAAGATGTGAATTGGATTTTTTTAATTATTTTAGCTTGAGATTTAAAAGGCTTCATTTGGGAAGTCAAAGATTGGGTTTTTTTAGGTTAAAATAGTTACAAAAAATAAAATAGATTTTTTAGTCATAAAAAATAAAACATCACATCCAATTCATAATCATTACATTCTTTTTCTCATAAAGAGTCAAAAAAATCAAAAAAACTAAAAACCCTTCCCAAACGAGATTTTTTAACCCCAGGCTAAAATAACAAAAAAAAATAAAAAGTCAACTTACTTCCCAAATGAAAAGTCTTATTTAGGATGAATTTTTTGACTTTTTTGACTTTTGTAAAAAAAAAATAATAATTATAATTTAGATAAAATATTTTGTCTTTATTATTATTATTATTTATTTTTATTTTTTTGTGTGCGATTATTCTAATCCCGTAATGAGTGCATATAGTTTGAATGTTCAAAAATAATGTTTTCATTCTTCTACAAGCTTTACATCTGTTGAATGGGATTTGAGAATATTGTTATGTGAGAGTGGAACTTAGGTAACTATAAGAATTTTATTATACATGCTCTCATATTATATGTATTTTTAATTATGTTTTTTTTTTTTTAATTATGATCAATTTTTTTTAGTTATGACATTATTTTAAGATATTTGATTATAATTTTTTTATGTTTAATTATGATATATATATTTTTTTTAATTATGACTTAAAAAGTATAGAGTTATAATAATTTTTTTTTCTTATAATTATAAGGATAGTCTTATATAGACAACTATTCTTAAAAGTTTAACCCATCAAAGATCTTAAAAGATAGTTTCTGTTAGTCTAGCAAAAATAAAGATATTGAGCATGATTATGATAATGACAATAAATAACAATATATATAATCAAAAACCAATAATAGGAAAGTATAATCAAAAACCAATAATAGGAAAATATAGCCATGAGATGCTGGGTGTTATGTTGTCACTGTTCTAAAAAAAATTTCTCCCTCATAAAGGAACAATCAGAGTGAAGAAATTTTAAAATAAAATTCAAGCTCCTCACATCCCTCATCTAGTGTGCACGACCATAAAAAAGTTTAAACCAAACATCGAATCAAAATTGTCCAAAATAATATAAAATACATATAAACATACAGAGGACTCTCTCCAAAATCTCATATCTTTCAAATCACATTTCTCCTCTTCCATTTTTGTGTTTTCTCAAAACTATATTTTCCTCATAGATATGGCAAAGTATATTTATATATAGAATAATAGGAATAAATATAATTAATTCTCAATTAAATTCATATTTAATATCATAATTATCTTAAAGTAAATCCTCATAATATTGTTGTAATGACAATATAAATTTTGTAACCTAAGCATAATTATAAATCTTGTAACAGCTAAATAATAAACCATTAAATCATAAATACCATTTTATTTTTATTAAACTATTCTAACAGTTTCAATCACCATCCTCTAATTTTCCCAATGTGGTGTTGCAAAGTGCACTTTAATTCATGTAAATTAATCACTAGTCGTTAGATGAGATGAATAACAACTTGCAATTTGATTTTTTACACACATTTTAGCAATAATATGTTGGAGAGAATCTTAATTTTCGCAGTCTAACTTCTTTTATAAATAAATTATTGTAATCTTAGCAGTTTTAACAGATAGTCAAAAAAGTTAATTTTTAGTTAAATTGTTTTTAAAAAAAATTACTAAATTATTGTCATTAGTTAAAAAAAATTAAATATTACATCAACATTTTTTTTAATTTTTTTTTCACTTCTTAAACATATTAAGTTTTTTAAATCTTAAAAAAGTTCAAAAACTATTAAATTGTTGTCATCAGTTAAAAAAGTCAAATGTAACATTAAATTTTTTACTTATAAAACATAATTTTTTTTTAACAACTACCTAAACAAATTAAAATTTTTAACTCCTAAAAAAAAATAAAAACTAACGCCAAATGGCCACTCAAAAAGTGTTGACTTGAAGGATAATTTTGCCAATTTCACATAGAAAAAGGAAAGGTAACCTAGCAATTGGGCCGGTCTTTTGAAAATAAATACTGATTAGTCTTCGACGGTAATTAATTTTAGTCGATTTTGTTTGTAATCAGTGTTAAGTATTATGAATTTTTTTTATTTTTAGTGGGACATGTTAAGACGCTTAAGGAATTGTACCTTCAATTCACATATGCATAATTTTTTTAAGTTTGTTAACATTTGTATAATTTTTAATTTTTTTTTTTAAAAATATGTATCTTAATAACACATGCTATTGAGGCATGAACAGGTTGCAATTTCTATGGATGTAGATGAATTGTATAATACTATATAAACATAATTTCTAAACAAAATTTATACAAAATTGTGTCTCTTTAATTGAAAGTCAAAATGCTCAACTACAATTCATAATTATAAGAATATTAGTGTTATATGATTCTTATATTAATTTCTACATAAAACTATATGAATATCATTTTCAAAATGAATTTTGTTGGGCCAATCTATTCTTCCTTTTTCTTCGGACATTAGCGACTTTATAATTAAGCCCACTTAATATGTTACATAAATCAAAATCGCAAGAAAATTTAAGTAATCATTAAAATAAAATTATGTTAACATGTATTTTCAAAATAGACTGTGAAGGTCTATATGACTGTGAAGGTCTTCACTGTGAAGGCTTTAATTAATGTTTGAAAACGTAAACCTGATGCAAAGATGGTCATACAAGTGATAACGACTGTAGTGATGCTGTTCAGATCACAAGATTGGAGTTGTCGAAAACTTTGCGTGTTAATTTGGCCATTGATTAGACCAAGAACTTTCAAAGATCTACTTGATAAACAATATGTGATTGATGATTATTGTTGTTGGGCTGGGCATCCAACAAATGGTTATGACCCATTGTAGTTAGTTTCATAGTTGTGTTGATGATGGACGGTTATTATGATGTCATCACGTAAGGGACAGCTGATAGAAAAGATAGCTATGGTACATGGTGTGTCAAGGCGAAAGTTAAACATTAATAGAAAAATGGCTGAGCGTACTAAAAATGGTACTCCCTCCGTCCCAAAATAATGGTCTTTTTTGGGGAATCTAACTTTTTTTGATAGTATAATTATTGTACTTTTAAAAATTTGATTTTCCAAAATTACCCTTTGATAGTACACTTTTTTGGGAATATCAATGTCATAATTGTACTTTTTATATTATTTATGAATTTAAAAGAAGGACAAAATGGGAAATTTATATTATTTTTGTACTTGATTTTTAAAGAGGGACTAATATTTTGGAACAATAAAAAATGGAATAAGGGACTAATATTATGGGACGGAGGGAGTATTTAATAGTACCATTAATAATGTAATAGTGGGCGGGATTTACTACCTATGCCTTGTTTTTTTTTTTTTTTTAATATTTTCAATGCACTAGTGTTATTAGTATTTTTTTTTAATTGTATTAATTATTGTTGTTATTAATATATAAAAATTGATAAATTATACTTAAATTTTTTTAGATTTGTTTATAATATAATTTTTTCTCTGAAATTTTAAAAATTACAATGTTTGATTTGAGTTTTCTGGATTAAATTTTTTGAAAATTGATTTTTTTAATTTTCGTATACTTTTGTTTTTAGTGAATATTTTTTAAATTTTAAACATTTTTTATATTTTTTTAGATGTACCTTAGTTAGATGTATCTAAAAAGTAAAAAAATTATGAAAAAATGTTTTAAAAAATTAATAAATACATAAAAATATAAAAAAATATACTTAATTCTTGTATTTTTTTATAATTTTTTTATTTTTTAGGTGTATTTATGTTAGGTGTATCTAAAAAATAAAAATATATATTTAAAATATTAAAAAAATTCAGTAAAAATGAAAAAACACAAAAAAATATTTATTAACAAAAAACTAATTAAAAAAATCAATAAATACACAAAAATATGAAAATGTACTAATTTTTTGTTTTTTTTAAATATTTTTGATATTTAATGAATTTTTTTAAGATATTTTTCACAAATATTATACTTTTTTAAGTGTATTTATATTAAGTGTATCTAAAAATAAAAATAAAAATTAATGAAAACAAAAAATTACGAAAATAAAAAAAATTTAATTCTCTCAAAAGTAAATTTTGAATCCTAAAATAAAACCAAACAAGCGTGTATCCTATCCTAGCCGAGAACACAAACATCAGTAAATGCTACGCAGCCCAGAGACAATAATCAAGCTCCAACAGAAAGAAAGCACACAAAAAACAAGTAAATAAATAAAAACTAGTTTTCTAGAAACCAACTAAAACACAAAAATACAGCAAATCAACTCACAAAATCACAAGTCAAAATATCTCCAAAACCGTAAACGAGCTCTGAAATATAGACATTGTAGTAATGTAGCATTCTATGACCTTTTGCTCTTCAACCTTATGCAGCTTTTACTGAAATTCTTGGAATTGCCAACCTAATCACGAACCAATAGTCTAACTACTTCATTCCCCGATGAACTCGAAAGTTCAAAACAGTCCAATACGTCTGTATCACAGCCTATTAAAATCCACTCATTATCATTATCTTGATAATGGACCTCGAAGATGCCAAGCTCTCCCAATCTATTTGTCACTTCTTTTTTCAATTCGACAATTCCAGACGATAGAGAGAGACGAAATTTTATTTTCTTATCTCTATATTGTGCCTTAAACGTCACAGTCCTTATATCTTGCTTTTCTATGAGATGTGGCATTGTTTGGGGAATAGTAGTTATGGTTTGCATTGGAGCTTGATCAGAACACAAAGGCATTGTCCAACCAGATTCAGAGACAAGTCCCCCCATAAGAAACCCCACTGCTGAAGTAGGGAAATTTCTAGAATGTAACAACCCTCACCTTGCTCTTGCCATATTTGCGTACATTCTTGCATGGTCTTGCCGCTTATGTTAATTTAAAGGTTTTATCTTGGCTTGATTTGCTTAAGTTGCTTGCATGATTTTGTTCCTTGCTTAGTATGTGTGTGTAGCCGAGATCATCTTGAGCTTAGTCCGCCTTTGACCCTTTGTACTTAGAACTATCTTGAGATCTTGTTCAACCCCATCTTCACTTCGGGCATTCTTTGCCGAGATGTTCCGCACTTGAACCTTGTCCGCAGGCAGGTATGGCCTAGGCCGAGATGTGGCGCACCCCGGCCAAGGTGTGGCACAGCTTAGTCAAGCGTCGTCCTCCCTAGCCGATGTTTTTCCATCCCGTTGCTGGATCCTTGTTTTGAGCCGATGTCATCTTGTTGCCGATGTGTCTTACCCGAGCTTGCTGCATAAGCTTTGTCAGAGACTTGTCTTGTCCATCAATCACCTTTTTGGAGCTGAACCAACCCGGTAATGCCACGTGTCCGAGCTGTTTGTTAAGGCAGCCGACAGGCCTTGAAACAAATCATTTCTTGTCTCAAATCTTTGTTTTAGAGAGAGAAGCTTTAGAAAGGAGGAAGAAGAGTTCTTGAGTGAGAGTTGTCTTCCAAGCTTGATCTTTGAGGCTTAAACCGTTAGATCCGAGTTTTGAGGTTAGAATCTTGATCTCCTTTGATTGCTCTTGCTGAATATCTAGCTGCATTGCATGATCGGATTTGTGTTGCATGTCATGCATCGTTTTGGAGTTGGTTTTAGAAAGAGAAAATGGTTTTTCATGTGTTCTTGAACAAAGTCCCATTTTGATCGAAGAATTTGGAACGAAAATCATGTTTTGTGTTTATTCTTGCTTGACTTTCTTGAACGGGTACCCAGGTCCCTATTTTGAACTCTTGGCATGAAAACTCAGATTTTTGTAACAAGTTGTGAGCTTGCGTCCATCTTTCAATGATCATGTTCTTCATATTCTCCAAAGGAAACCCAGATTTTTCCTGGCTTTGTTTAACGGGACCTCGGCTTAGTCCTGGTCAGTACCCGGTGTGTTTTATGAGCGGGAGCAGTGATTTAACTCCCAGCTTGTTTTGTTTTGTTTTGTCTTTGACTTAGATCTGGCATGAATGCCGAGATCATTTGCATGTATATAGAGCTTGCTTTGAGAATATGACTTGCCATGTGATTGTAGGTCCTTGATATTTGCTTTGAGTCTGCACCTGAAGAACTAGGTGAGTGGTATTATTGATAAAGCTATGTTATACTCGTTTTGATAAATCTTGCTTGCTTGTTTTGACAAAAGTATTTGATAGCATGAATAAATAGCTCTTGTTTGATGAGTCAAGTTTACTCCTTGTTTTGATGCCATCTTTGAAAAGGATACGGTCCTTGTTAAATCGGGCTACGGGCCTAAGTAACACAAGTCCCTTGTGCTGGAGGACTCTAAACTTTCGCAGTACTTAGTATAAAAGGATACGGTCCTTGTTAAATCGGGCTACGGGCCTAAGTAACACAAGTCCCTTGTACTGGAGGACTCTAAACTTTCGCGGTACCAAGTGCACAAGTCCCCTGTATTGGAGGACTCTAAACTTTCGCAATACTTTTGACCAAACGATTACGGATCGTACAGCTTTTGTTATTTGATGATGAATACGGTTCATCCCTTGTCTCGCCGATGTTACGATATTTGATGATGAATACGGTTCATCCCTTGTCTCGCCGATGTTACGATATTTGATGATGAATACGGTTCATCCCTTGTCTCGCCGATGTTACGATATTTGATGATGAATACGGTTCATCCCTTGTCTCGCCGATGTTACGATATTTGACGATGAATACGGTTCATCACTTGCCTTGCTAAAGTTTGGTGTGTTTCGTTTTGAAGGACCTCCGCTTTATTCATGTAAAACCTTTATTTTTAGTACCATTCACTGAGTTTTGTACTCACCCCTCTATATATATGTAGGTGATGAGCAGGACGGCGGCGACGCCTAGTTCGTTGGGATACTTGTTTTGGATTCGTGTATTTGTCGGCCTTACTTTGTATTTACGTCGGCGATGCCCTGTTTTGCATGTCGGCGAATTCTTGAAAATCATGCTTCTTGACTTGTATTAGCTGTATTTTGTATATGTCGGCTCGAGAAGCCTTTTGATCAAGATGTAACATGTATTTTGTACCTTGTTGTATTTAAATTGTGAAGTTAATTGGAATGTTTGGCACTGCTTTAATCTACGCACAGCTCTTATGGACCGCTTGTAATTGATTTATCGCTTCCGCATTTGTGAGCCCCCTATATTCGTACTCTGATTGTGTTAAGTTTTGAAAAGTTGGCCTTCGGTAATTACGGATTACTGGCCATCACGGCACCAAACTACTAGGGGCGGTTTGGGGTCGTGACATAGAATCTTTTGAACTCCCCACATTCTCAGTTAGCATCTCTCTCAATGATATATGCGGCTGTGTAAACATACATGTGTCGGGATTTGGATAAGCCGTCGATGGAGTCAATTCTTTTGGTTGAAATGCCAATTCAAAAGAACCCCCTGCTTCGCCACTTTCTCTGTAGGTAGATGAAATAGAAAAATCCATGGCAGGATAATTATCGAGGACAGAATCTTGAAAATTAGGGGTTGTTAAGCTCTTTTCATTTGAACGACTCTCTATATTCGATGAGTTTGGACCTTCTATAAATTCTGGCACAATCCCATTTTGGTCCTGAATGTGTCCAACCATTCCATTCGCTACCTCTGTTTGGCCATTAGTTGGTGTCTTGTGGGTGGGTGACGCATTTTTTTCTCCTAGAAGTTCAAGGAGTGTACGGTCTCTTTCAAAAACTGAAAGAGAAAAGAAAATAAATGGTTAGATAATAGAGAAATAGATAAGAAGAGAAAAACAATGATATTGTTTCTTCTTATTTGGATAATTTAGGAGAGAAAAGTATGGAAAATAGAGTGTTATCCTCATCTATTGTACAAAAAAGATAAGAGGAGAGAAAAAGAAGCGAAAGACGGTTATAGTATAATGTGGGATTATCTTTGATGGAGTCGATTCTTTGGGTTGTAATGTCAATTCAGAGAAAGCCCCTGCTTCTGCACTTTCTCCGTAGGTAGATGAAGGAAAATGTTTGGGACCCCCTTTAGGGATAACCTCCACACCCTTAAAGTGATCCTGGCCCTCCATGTATGTATGGGGCTCACTCATGTATGTATGGGGCTCACTCATGTATGTGTGGGGTTCACATCATGAGTGATCCAGATTTGTGAGGGTCTTATGAGGGTTTTGTGGAGGTGGGGGTCTCAATCATTGCTCGTAGATGAAATAGACAAGTTTATGGCAGGATAATTACTAGGGACAATCTGGAAAAGTAGGAGTTATGGAGGTGAGGGTCTCAATCATTGCTCATAGATGAAATAGACAAGTTTATGGCAGGATAATTACCAGGGACAGAATCTGGAAAAGTAGGAGTTGTTATGCTCTCTTCGTTTGAATGATTCTCTGTATTCGACAAGTTTGGGCTTCCTATAAAATCCAGCACAATCCCAACAATTGGTGTCTTGCAGGTAGGTGACACATTCTTTTCTCCCTCTGGTTCAAAGAGTATACAGTCCATTTCGGAAACTGAAAGAGCAAAGAAAAGAATTGGTTAAATGGAAACTGAAAGAGCAAAGAAAAGAATTGGTTAGATAAGAGAAATAAATGAGACGATGAGAAAAACAATCAGTGTGTTTGGTTTAAATTTTTTGGATTAAGTTTTTAAAAATTAAGTTTTTTTATTTTCGTGTTTTTTTATTTTTAGTGAATATTTTTAAAATTTTAAACATTTTTTACTTTTTTAGATGCACCTTACTTAGATGTATCTAAAAAGTAAAAAATTTGTGAAAAAATATTTTAAAAAATTAATAAATACATCAAAATATAAAAAATGTACTGAATTCTCGTATTTTTTTCGCATTTTTGGTATTTAGTGAAATTTTAAAAGGTTTTTTTTCACAATTTTTTTACTTTTTAGGTATATTTATGTTAGGTATGTCTAAAAATTAAAAAAAATTGCTTAAAATATTAAAAAAAATCAATAAAAACAAATAAATACAAAAAATAAGAAAGTAAAATTTTCTGAAAAGTGTTTTTGGAAAACTCTAACCAAGCAAAGTGAATGATATTTTACTGCTGATTTGGATGGCTTACGAAAGAAATGTATGGAAAATAGAGTGTTATCCTCCTCTATTGGATGAAAAAGATAAACAGGAAAGAAAAGAAATGAAAGACGGATATAGTCTAACATGGGATAATGTGTTATACTCTTCAATGGCGTAAATCCTTTCAGTTGAAATGTCAATTCAGAGAAAACCCCGGCTTTTCCACTTTCTCTGTGTAGATGAAATAGACAAATTCATGGCAGAATAATTACCAGAGACAGAATCCTTAAAAATAAGGGTTGTTATGCTCTCTTTGTTTGAACCATTCTCTGTATTCAACAAGTTTGGGCCTTCATTTTGGTCCTGAAGGTGTCCAACCATTTCATTCCCTCTCTCTGTTTGCCCATCATTTGGCATCTTGCTGCAGGTGGGTGACACATCCTTTTCTCCCTGTGGTTCAAGGAGTATACAATCCATTTTGGAAACTGAGAGAGAAAAGAAGAGAAGTGGTTAGATAAAAGACAAATAAATGAGAAGAGAAAAACAAAGATACCTTTTCTTCTTATTTGGATAGTTTAGGGAAGAAAGGTATGGAAATGAGAATTTTATACCCCCTCTCTTGCACAAAAAAGATAACACGTGAGAAAAGAAATGAAAAATGGTTATAGTTTAACGTAGAATAATTATTAGTTGGTAGATAAGGGATGACCCACCTAATATGTTTTGCTGTTTTTCATTGGTTGGGAACACCATATGAACAATGTCACATAGTACTTTGGAACTACCTAATAATTTCCCTATAATGTGAACGGGTAAAAATGGAAACCATTTTTTGTAAAATCGCCAACTCCCATCCCCTTTCTCTCAAAATCCCTAAACTTGCGGATCGATTCAAAAAGTGAATTACGGAGAATTATCATTGCTCCCCATTTCTTTCTTCTTAAACAATTCAAAAAGTTTTTTAAGGAAGACATAGCTATTTTATTATGATTTTTATTTTTATTTTTCATACCGTGATGAGTTTTGATAATTGAATCCAGTGCAACTAGAAGTGAACATGGAGGACTGAATGGTTCCTCTACAATTTGGACAGATTTAATTACAAGCTTTAGCTTAAGGAGAGACCAATTACCTTTTCTTTTCTTCTGAGATGGCCACCGAGGGATCCCATTTTTCCTGCTGATGCGCTTCACTGTGGATACGCTAACTGCATGAGCAAGACTTCAGATAAGATGACTGCTTTTATATTGGTCAAAGCAACACTTTATTTAATTGCACGAGCTTACCACCAAGGGCCTTAGCAGCATCGTCAAGTTTACAACCAAAATGTTGTTGGAGATCCTCAAAACTAAGTACATTCTTTGTTGTGCATTTTCTCTTTAATGTCTCTCTTGAATTTGTCTCATCTGAATGAGATATGGTAGAGCAGCTCTGACTTGCCCTGACAAGATGAGCACTATTGGTTGTAACATCAAATTCCACCAATGATTGTTGTTTTGATGAATCAAGTCGCACCATCTCTCCTCCATCTAGTAAGGCTATAGTTCGAGGTGAAGATCTAGCATGTAGGGGTGTTTGGATGGATCGAAGCCTCAAATCATGTTTCTCATGCATAGATGGACTGATAACTTCCATCAATCTTTCCTTTTTTCTCTCCTAGTTTACCAAATAGAAGTTCATTGAGAAGAAAAAAAAAATAGCCTTACTAGTGAGAAAATTATTACTTTCCATAATAATTATGACTAATAAAATGCATTGACAAATAGAAATAAAAATATAAGTGAGTTACTGGTTGAAATGGCCACCGAGAGATCCCATGCTTCCTAAATATGCGCTTCATTGTAGATACGCTAACTGCACGAGCAAGAATCTAGATAAGGGACTCACATTCTTATATTACTTCCACAAAGAAAAAAATACAGCTTCACTTGGAAGAAGAATTTACAAGGTTCAAAAACAAAACCAAAAATAAAATATAAAAAACAAGATTTGCAGCTTCACTCTATTAAGTGTAGAATCTTACCTCCAAAACTGTTTGCAACATCTTCACGACTACTGCCAAAATTTTGTTCAAGATCCTCCCGAGTAATTACACTAACGCTTTTGTAATTTCTCTTTAATTTGTCTCTTGTATTTTTCTTCTCTGAATGAGATACAATAGGGAAGTTTTCATATGCCTTGACACCATGTGCTCCATTGTTTGTAGCATCAACTTCCACCGTAATTTCAACTGACCTTTCCTCTGCTAAAGAACAATCCTTCGTCTAACCAATTTGTAGTTCAATGAGAAGATTAGTAAATTTGAGGTGCTAATCAGTGATGAGTCTTGTATATAACTCAAACCTTAGATGCTACTGTTATTATCAATCACATTCATTTTGTCATACAACTTGAAAACAAATACATAGTTCAAAGTGCAGCTGAATATAAGCTCGAATAATATTTCTGACCTCAAATCAAAGTTAAAAAGTTGATAGGGAAAAGTTCATCAAAAATTTAAATTTCATCAATGTGGATGATATAGCTAATGTTTGATAACTTAGCTACAACAAATATTTGTTAAATGGCCACAAATTTAGACAAACTGCAAAATTTTATAAATGGTGCCTTGAATACTGAAACAATTGACTCTAAATAGAGTTTTTCCTACATCCAATGAGAAGGAAAGCTAGACAATGGATGATACTTTCTAAATAAACAAATAAAAAAATGAACAGTAAGAATGAATTTAGAAGCAAACAGTTAATTTTTTTTGAAAATAAACATTTCTAATTTGTTTCATGAACGACTAATACATATCGGTCTACAAAATGAATGAAGTAGATAATCCAGGAGGGACTTGCAGTGGGCTCCGGGGGCCCAACTGGACTGTCCAATCCACAAATATGGAATGGATACAAGCTCTGTACTTTTATCCCAGACAGTGATATAGAAATGAAAATATAAGTGAGCTAGTGGTGGAAAAAATAAATCAAAAACAAGGTTTAGAAATGAAGGTCCAACATAACATGATACTGAGTATAGAGGACATACCTGAGAAATGAATTCCCCCGAGCAGCTAAGGAACTGTGCCATTTCCTCTTCAACTATAATAATTTGCAGAGTTCGTGGCCGTTGGACTGACGGACGCACTTGTAATAGTAGCGTGATTGGTGGAAAAAGTAGAGTATTAATTATTTATGTTGGTTGATTGAAAAACATGATGGGATTAATGAAAAGTGATTGTTGAGAGAGTATAGCCAAGTGATATTGCGAGACTATTATATAATTTTCTCTTCGAATGTTAGGGGTTCAAACCTGATAGGGGGCATGGGTTGGTTTGGGAGGGATGGGGAATTATGGGTATTTGAGAGATTTTGTAACAAAAAATATTTAATTTTTTTAATTTACGTAACAAAAATTTGTGTCTTAATTACAACATATTTTGTTACGCCAATGGTGATGTTATGCATTTTGTGGTTAATGTTATGAAATTTTGTAGTATGATTATTTGTAATAGGGATGCAATCAGTTCAGAACGGTCGGTGTTCAGATGAAATTCTGTACCGAACCGATAATATCGGTTTTATTATATTAAAAATCGATACAAACCGAATTTTTTACAAGACCAACCAATTCAAACAGTTCAGCTCAATGCAATTTAATCGGTTTAATTACTTTCAAAATTGAGTCATTTCTTGAGTTTGTAATATAATAAATAATTTATATAAAAATATTAAATTAGTCATTTGTACACAATTTTAACCAC
Organism: Camellia sinensis; assembly: GCF_055761805.1. Lineage (NCBI taxonomy): Eukaryota > Viridiplantae > Streptophyta > Magnoliopsida > Ericales > Theaceae > Camellia > Camellia sinensis. The sequence continues at coordinate 53,409,154 of NC_138970.1, forward strand.
ATCCAATCCAACCATTCATAAAAATACAAACAAAAAAAATTAATAAATACTAATACTTGAAACTTTTACTGAATTAGAATTAGAACTGAATTAGAATTAAAAACAAATATAATCTAAAAACCAAAGTCTTAACATCAAAACAAAACCAAAACTTAAAACAATAATTTTATTATATGTAAACATCTTCGGTCGGTTTCGGTGAAAATTGATATACAATATGTTAAAATCGGTACCGAACCGAAAACCAAAAAAAAAAAAAAATTCAAAACTGAACAAACCAGTTCATATTTAAAAATTGACCAAATATAACTGATTCGATCCGACTCAATTGATTTAGTCAATTTTGTTGATTTTTTTTATATTCTTAATTTATAGTAGGATGCGTATCATACACACCCTTAATGGGGTGCATACCATAGGACTTTCCTTGGGCACGTTGTAAAGGGACACATCGTAAATGCTCACATTTGATGCATGTGACGTGAGCAACCAATTATCAAACCTTTTTATATGAACAAATCTGGTAATAATTTATTTGTCAACTTTTAATGATGTCTTCAAATTCAATTGCTCCACGTCTGCTAGATTAATTGTTTGCCACACCTTACCAGAGAAAAATTATTTTTGCAACCAAAATTGAAAAAATTATTAATTTTTATTTTGTTTTGATAATTACCATTGAATCTCATGAAATTTGAATATAGATAACTAAATTCTATTTTCTATGAATTGTTCCAAAAAAAATTAAATTTTCCATCATAGTATTTTTTTTCCTCCCTCTAATTTTATCCTTCTCATTAAAAGTGCATTGAAAAATATATGAATCCATTGTAATATTAATTTTCATAACTGTATTGATGGAATTACAATAAAATTTTGTCTTTTGGATTGTTACCATATTTTTTTATTTGAAAAAAAAATCATAATTTCAAATAATAGAAAACGATGAATTTTATACTATAGTTCTTTTGACCTAATTGTGATTTATGACTCTGGTTAATATAATATTCATAATTTGTATAATTAAAAAATATAAGTATAAATAAATTTTTTATAAAATTATTATTCATATTAAATCAAAAAGGTAAAATTAGATTGAAATTCATCATTATGGATAATTAAACTTTATAGAAACATTTTATAAAATATATTGTCCTTAGTTTGCTGCCTCAGGAATTGTGGTGTAAATTTCTTGGTTTAGTTTTCAAAAATTGTTTTAGGCCTCTTACATTTTGTAATTTATTTTTATTTTATTTTTTTTGTTTAGTTAATTTTTTCTTCATATTTTAGTGAATTTTTATTCCACTTTTTAAATACATCTAATATAAATATAGATACACTTAAAAAGTAAATATATGTGAACAAATCTGGAAAAAAAATACTAAAGAAAAATAATAAATAACACAAATTATGCACATTTTTTTGGGGGTCATTTTTCTAAGATGTCTTCACATATATTTTTATCATTTACGTGAATCTAAAAAAAATTAACTCAAATATAAAATTAAATAAAATAAAAAATGACAGAAGATAAATTTTTTTCAAAATCACACCCAAAAAAAAAAAAAAATTAGGAAGAAGAAGTTAGACCAAAACATCTTAAAGTTCAACACAAATTAATAATTTTTTAGTGGTTTATTTTATGGCGGCACTAACCGTCATGCATATTTGTTATTGAGGGGCGGTGTTTGGCAAGATTTTTGGTTGGATTTTTTTTTTTATTTATTAAAAGATAAAGTTTTTGCAAAATCAAAAAAAAAACACATTCAAACAAAATATCATATCTAATCTCATAATCATTTCACTTTTTCTCTCACAAACATCACATTCAACCACGTTAAAAATCTAACTATCTTCCTATACACAAAAAAAAATTTCTCCAATAATATCCTACAACTAAAAAAACCTACATAAAAACTCACTTTCCAAACGCCCACAAAATCTTCACCTTAGACTTTATGGTATTAGACTCTAAATATTGGGAATTCATAATTCTTCACATGCCGTTTATTGCGATACAAAGATTTCTATTGTGAAATCAAGGCATAAAAAATAATAATAATAAATAAATAAAAAGAGGAAAAAATATATTTTAGTGTGTTTCAAAAGGTTCAGAGAAGAAATTAACAAAAAAAAAAAAATAACTGTGTTATATTATATGGCCCGAACTTTTTATAGATGTTAGGGCACCTTTGGCTAATTAGTCACAACTCTTCGTACGAAGAGAAAAGATACAAGGAGTTGTGGCTATTGGTGTTTGAATTTGAATCAAATTCTAAAATCACAAGTAACTTCCTGCGTGAAAAGCCTTTTGCAGTGAGTATAATGGTTCACTTTAAGTTGTAATTTATTTGTAAATATGCCATTCAATAAAAAATGTAGAAAACACTTATAACGCGCACTCTTTTGATAGTAGTAGTACAGATTTAGTGAGAAAATTAGTTGCTCTGTTTGGTTTTAGTTTCCAAAATTCACATTTTAGAAAAATTTTACTTTTTTGTTTTCCATATATTTTTTTTTCACTGAATTTGTTTAATATTTTAAGCAATTTTTTTTAATTTTTAAACACACCTAACATAAATATACTTAAAAATTATAATTTTTGTGAAAATAAAAATATAAAAATTCAGTATATTTTTTCATATTTTTGTGTATATATTAATTTTTAAAAATATTTTTTAAAAAATATTTTACTTTTTAGATACATCTAAGTAAGGTGCATCTAAAAATTGTTTAAAATTTTAAAAATATTCACTAAAAACAAAAAACTATGAAAAATAAAAAACTTAATTTTCAAAAAATCAAATTCAGAAAATTGAAACTAAATACACTGAGTGGTCTTTTTATAATACTTACAACTTTACAAAAAAGAAAAGAAAAAGAGAGACATAATAACTAAAAATGAAAATATAAGTGAGTTATTCGTCAAAATAGCCAGCGGTGGATCCCATGCATTCTACAAATGCGAATCACTGTGGATATGTTAATTGCATGAGCCAGACATATATATATATATATAAAAAGCTGCATTTTTTAAATTTTTTATCGAGGATTGTTATTCACATTATTTTTTTGATAATTGCACTCAAAATTTAAGCATTTTAGTATGCATTAAAAATTATATTATGCATCATTTTAAATGCTAAAATGAAAATATGAAATGTAATTATGTAAAAAGGAGTGCAAAGTGCAAAATGCAAATAGCCCTTGCTTTTTATAAATTGGTAGCAAGACTTTATGAAAGTGTAGAAACTTACAGCTATAGTACAGCACAGCAGATTTACGTGTACCGCCAAATTCCTCTATAATTCTCTTTAATGGTTTTGATGAATGAGATTGCGTTATCTCTGCTATAAGCCGAGGTGAAGGGAAAATTCCAGTGAATACTTGAAGCCTCAAAGCAACTCTATCCATGACTGCTTGCTGTAGGGAAAATTCCAACGAATATTTGATGAAGGGAAAATTACAATATCTGATATGGGTAATGTTTGAGAACCTAGCTACAATTACATATTTGTTAAAATGGCCACTAAATTAGACAAATGTAAGATTTTATAAAGTTCCCTTGCATACTAAAGCCACTCTCGAGAGTAGATACATGCATTCCATGTGAACTTCCCTCCCTAGGAAGCATGGGTGCGGGCATGTTACGAATACGCAGATATAGTAAAACTAAAAAGAGAAGAAGTAAGATATGAGTACGGTTCAACACGTTCATAAATATATATATATATATATATACATATAATTATAATATGTGCTACTACATAACATATAATAATTAAAAATCAAATGTAAAAGATAATTAAAGTATTTTTGTAATGATCGAAAAAGAATTCAAAGTATTTTTTATATTTTGATAATTGTAAAAATATCCTATATTTTTAAAGTTTAGAAAATACACTATATAATTATTTTACTATCCCTTTTTTTTAAATTAAAATTACATTTATGCCCCAAAGTACCCAAGTCGTACTTGCATCATACCAATGCCAAGCCTAAAGTATCTCGCATATATACCGGACACGTGTTTCACATACCCAATACGTATACACATACCGAATAAGTACTTGATAGTCAAATAATAATATTTTTGAAGTACTCATACATGCTTCATAGTTCCCTTCATACTTACTGCTTGGTTAATTTATACTATGCACAAATAATTCCTAGCTCGAACTAAAATGGAGACAGAAAAAAAAGAGAGAGAGAGAGAGAGAGGACATCAATACTAGCTATTAGTTCTTGAGATGTCTATTAATTAAAAGAGCCGGAAACTTGGTAGAGGAAAGCCTTCCTAGTTTTTGTTCTCACATAATTTTGAGTAATTTAAAACATATATGTGAATACAATCAATTCACAATTTTAAATGCTTGGATCTTCAATTTGTCCAAGGCAGTGAAAAATATAAGGGAAATGAAATTACATAAATATATATACGCTGACTAAATGAAAAGTGAATTTTTGACTAATATCTATTAATATTCTTTCTATTTTCCTAACCCAACCAAATTTAAAAAAATAAAAATACATAAATAAAAAAAAAAAGTAGTTACTTTTACTTCATTTTCTTTTATTATTATTATTATTTCTTTTTCCTCTCAAATATAAGGCCAAACGCAAAATTAGAGAATTATTTGTCTGTTGATAACAATTATAATAAATAATAGAAAATTTAAAAACAAATATAAAAGAAGTGAATTAAAAAGCCTCATGCCAATGTAATTGATTTTGATTTCACAATTCATATGCGAATAAATGTAGTGAGAAAATTATTGCTCTTAAGACAATTGACAAATAGAAATGAAAATACAAGTGAGTGACAATATTTGCCCCTTTGAAATGAAGCTCATATACTGATAATATATGCGGAGCGGAGAGAGGACTTACAATTTCCTCTTGAACTGTTTCAGTACCGAGGGGTACCAGAGTTGACCTCATGAATGAAATAACTGTAATTCAAGTAATTTAAAAAGAAATATCAGTAATTGATGAAAATTTGACGTAATTTAGCAAGTAAATGAACCTCTATAATATCAAACAAGCCAATACCAAGATTCAAAATTCATTACTATACAGGAACCAGAATTAATTTTGCAGGAAACGTTAAAACGCCTTTAGAAATACATGATTATCAATTATTAAGCCAAAAAACAAAGAAAGAAATTAAAACCATTAATTACTTGCACACAAAATCTTTTAGAATTCAGGAAAACCTAAAGTTTCAAGTCGCCCAAATAACACAACATATATAACAAAATTAACAATTTCAAATTTTTTTTTTTTTTTTTAAATTAAAAGCTATAAATAAACACTTAAAAAAAATGTTATTACACCTTGCATAACTTACATCAAATATCACTTGCTTCCTTATTTTTCAATTATAAAAATCAACTTCTTATTTTTGGTAAAGTTACAATATGCCCGTTTGTTTGGCCGACCAACTGGGTAGGAGATTGAATTATTAGTAAGAAAAATAATTCCTAATGACATATTATAATTTGACCGAAAATATAAGAGGTACACATTTACAATTGAAAACAAATATTAAAGTAAAATTTGATGTGAAAAGTCGTAAAGTGGAACCTTTTTTCAAAAACAGCGAAAGCAATGTGAACACAGAGAGAGAGAGAGAGGAGATCTCACCACCAAGAAACTTTTCGCTGAGAAAATTTGGTGGTGGTGGTGGTGAGAAGTCGAGATATGCAGACATGAGGCGGGAGGTAGTTGGTGGTGGTGAGAAGTGGAGTTGGGGGGGGAGCGGCGGTGGTATTGACAAGTAGAGTTGTGGACAGAAGAGGAAGGCGGAGGAGGAAGGAGACAATGGTGGTGATGGTGATTGGATGGGTTGGCTCCTCAGTCTCTCCACAATTTGTTCATCGTCTTCCTCCGACATATTATCGACGGAATCCCTAACCCCAAATAGTGATTCCCAAAACCCCATCCTTTCTTTTCTTTCTTTCTGTTTTTGTCCCCTACAATAGCCCTGTTTATACCAGCACGTTTCACTTTGCGCGGACACACACACACATATATATAATGACTAGTAAAAATAAGGTCAACGTTGGGCTTCAAGGACCCCTTTCACATTATTTATACAGTGAAAACAAATGCATAAAAGCAAGGGGTTCAGATTCAATGACCCTTTTTCTTCACTCGTTAAAACTCAAGTCCCTATTAATGCTAAATGTTTTATCAAATATTTTAATATTAAATATTTTACATAGGAAAATGTTTGAGGGTCACAATTTTTGTGACTTAAATGGCTCAAAATTGTCAAAACGACGTCGTTTTGGCAATATTGAAGTAGTTTTGTACTCAAAACGACATCGTTTTAACAATTTCGAGCCATTTGAACCACAAAAATTGTGACCCTCAATCATTGCTATTTTACATAAGTATGAGATTTATATGGAATTCATATAATGTAGGTCGCATATCTGTATGTGAGACATTTGATAGAAGATAAAATCTTTGGATTCCTAATATTTTTCTTTAAAAATAAAAATACTTTTTTTTTTTTCATTCATGCCATTTCTTTGGATAAATAAAGTCAAGACAAATATGGTAAAGTAGAAATAAAAATTGATATATATTTATTTTATCTTATAGTTTTTAATTTAAATATCTCTAAAAGTGGAGAGATTGATACTCTATTTATTTGCAAGAAAAATAAAATATTTTTCATGAATCAAAAATATATATATATATATATATATTATATTTTTTAGTGTTTGATATAATAAAAAAATTAAAATTGATAGAAAATATTTTTCATAATCAATAGAAAACAAACCTACGTAGGCAAAAAAATACCTTTCGCTTTTTAAAAGGAAAAAATATTTTTCATATTAAAATCATACTAATTTCACCACATTATCATTATCACTCTCATCTCCACCACCATCAGTACGACCACTGCCACCATCACTATCGCTATCGTCGTTGCCATGTCCCACCACCTCCACCTTTGTTCCACCACCACTAAATATAAAAAAATATTTTCTCCAAAAAAAAAATTCAGAAAAAAAGTTCACTATCACCCAAACAAATGAGGCATGAAAGAAAAAAATAAGCTAACTAATTACTATTTGCCTATAATTCCTATTCAAATTGTCCTATTGGATATAAAATAATAATAAAAATTCAAAAAAATGACACTTATTGAAATGAAAAAGGCTTTGGAGCTCTAATTCTTGAGCTCTAAAACCAGAGCTAATGAGTTAGTAGTGGGCCCCACCCACTGTGATGTGATGTTTTGGTCTTGGTTTTTTTTTTTTTTTCTTGCCATATCATTAGTGCTCCATTAGAGCACCAAAATTAGTGCTCTGAATCATTACTGTTTCAAAATTTGTTTGGCATTTATTTATCCCATTGTATAATTTATTGCCTATAATATTATCCATAATCTGTCATAAGGGATATGTCATGTGATATCTTCTACTATTACGATTGGCTTTGACAGTAAAATCTATTATATTTATGTTGAGTGTTTGGAAAACAATAGTAGATATATACATTTGTGATTAGTGAAAGGTAGTGTCACATGATACTTTATTAACATACAAAAATTTCTCGTCATATATTGATCTTTTATTACATCTAATTTTATGGTATAAGTTATCTTAATAATCTTCGTGACACCCCAAATATTTAATATCATGTTATTCTAAAAAACATAAATAAATAACAAAATAATAATAATAATAGAATAAAATATTTGATTTTATAATTAGATGTGCTACGATGTAATTTAATTGGACATGAAAGTGTGATTAATATAATTATTTGAGACCAAAACAACATAATTACAAAATTTTGATAAAAGTTGGGGAAAGAAAGAAAATAGGCGAAAGGTGTACTGTGCATTAACGGGAATGTCACATGTTAAGTCTGTGGTGTAAATGAGTGAATCCTATTTTGTAAAGGGCGCTGATTGAGGGCCCGAGGCTTCGGGGCTCGAATGCCCCGAAATGCCATTTTAGGTAAAAAAAAAAAAAAAAAAAAAAAGGAAAAAAGAAAGAAAAAAAAAAACAGTTTCCAAAAATGGAAATTAGGGGTATTAGGGCCAACTTTTTTAGGGCCACCAATCATTTTCCTTTTGTAAATGGGTGAATCAGTCAAGTAAATAATAAATGAAAGGGTGAGTCACCACGTAAAAACTCAAGTACATAAGGGGGCGGGTTGAAGGCCAACAACAATTAAAGAAAATTCACAACAAAAAGTATTCTCGTAAGGTTAGCATAGAAAGAAAACACTAAAAATTAAATATCAATGTGAGTTATATTGTACTTTGAGTTATCATAATATATTTTACGTATGTTTTGAAATATCATAAATTATTTTATGTAATATATGTTTTATAAATTATATTAATTATTTTTGGAACTCTATTTATTTAAATTGAAACTCATGAATATATTTGTTTAACTTTTAGAAATTATTTGACAATAATTTTGTGAACAATTATTTTCTGTAAGTACTACTACGGGAGTCCCATGCCTTGGGGGACTTAAATAACCATTGGCTCCTCTTTGGCCACTTTGTGGTCCTCTATTTGTTATGGATTCATTGACTCATGTTCTGTTCTGGTCTGTGCCGTGATTATAGTTATTTATGTAATTTTTGTATTTCAGTTTGTCATTTAAATAATTTATTTATGCAACTTAAATTATGTTAATGTTTTAGCTTAAATAACTATCCATAGCTATTTTGTGCCCCTATACTCACAGTATAATATTTCTCACTCTGCTATGTGCTTATAGTTGTTACCCCTTTCAGGTGACGAGGTTTAGCAGGATTAAGATGGGGATAACTGACAGTGTTTTTCTTTCTTTCTTTTTTTGTATTATCTGTATTTTTTATTAGACTCTTATAATAAATAAAAGCCCAAATGACTATTTTTCGTTCATTTTAATAAACATTTGGTACCTAATTATTTTATTTTAATTTATTTAATTTGTCCGCTTGCGCTACGACTACAAAATTATTAGAATTATTTTATTTTTTATCTTGTTGCGATGTCGAACCTTTAAGTACCAGGTTTGAGTCGTGACAAAAGTTGTATCAGAGCAACAGTTTTTCTCTCTAAATAAAATTAGTATATGTTGTTAAATTTTTCTATACAGTTACACATTATTTGAAATTCACATTATTTGAATTGAAAATCATTTCAAAAAAAAAATTAACTTTGTATTTTTTGATATTATTTGGTATGTCTAACACAAGTAAACCATGTTATAATGTCTAGGCTAAGTTTTTCTGTGTTATAGAATGTTGTAGGAAATGGCCAACCTTATGGAGTTGTTTGGTTTGAGCCCCTCCTACAGAGTGAGTTCGCGGAGTTATTTTATGGGCTAGTTTTCCAGAGTCAGTTCTCATGGTGGCCTAATGGTCCCTTCTAGACATCTGACTAGGAGATCCTTTTTTTATGGCCTGATCATGATTAGTCTAATCCTTCTATTTTTGCATTAATAGGACTAGACAGTAACTCTTGACTGTATATTAAATACGTTATACTAATATCTTTTCTTTTACATAAGAAAAAAAATTATATATGTATTGTTATAGTATCTTGTGAATCATAGATATGATACTGTGATAATTAAATATACCAAGTGGTTCAAAAAAAGAGGGGGTCCACTAACCAGTTTCACCTTGTAATAATGGCTAATGATGGAAATGGAATCGAATCATCGGTCAGTGGTACTGATCCAATGGAGCAAATCATGGAAAGAGTAGTTACCAGTTTTCTGCGAGCCCTACAAACCAACATAAGTAACAGAATGTTTGAACGACGAGAAGAGCTAACTATAATAAAACAGTTCCAAGACTTGAAACCTACTTTATTTATCGGCGGTCCAGACCCAATAGTAGCAAACGCTTGGGTTAAAGACATGGAACAGATTTTTCGCGCCCTACCTTGCACTAAAAGACAGAAGGTTACTTTCGCCACTTTCACCTTCAAAGACGATGCACAAGAATGGTGGCTACTTACCCTGGAGAAAGAAGATATTGTGACTTGAGCCAAATTCTTGGAGGTATTTTATGAAAAATACTTTTCAGATTCGCTGCGGGAACAAAAGATGTCGAAATTCATATAACTAAGGCAAGAAACCATGACAGTGGCTGAATACGAGAGCAAGTTCATGCAACTGGCTCGATTTGCGAGATACGTTATCCCTATCGAAGCTCGAAAAGACAGGAAATTTAAAGTAGGATTGGATACTGAAATCAAGGACAAGCTGGAGGTTTTAAAACTACCAACTTATACGACAGTGGTAGATCGAGCATACATTGCAAAAAAAATGATTAAAGCCTTACGTTCCGGGGAACTAAGCCAAATGAAGAGATTTTGGGAAAAAGATAATAGAAAACCCAATGTCGCACCTCTCAAAAGGATAAATACGGGCACAACCAGTTCAACCACTTCAAGCAATCAAGGTTCTACGAATTCCAGAGGTGGCACCATTTCAACTTGCTCTACCTGTGGGAGGACTCATTGGGGACAATGCCATCGAGACACGAGAGCATACTTTAGATGCGGCCAAGTTGGCCACTTGCTGAGAGATTGTCCCAAGCTTGCCAGTCCTAAAACCGGCCCCTCTGAACCAGTCCGAAAACCCGCGATACCTGGAGGAGTGAGAAAGGACCAAAAAGGCCAAGGAAAAGCCTTTGTCTTGGTGCTCGGAAACCCAGAAGTTACTGAGAATGTTATGTCAGATACACTTTCTGTTTGTGGTCACTTAGCCCATGTTCTCTTTAACTCTAGTTCAACTCATTCTTTTGTTACACCACACTTTCCTACCAAGTTGGCATCAACACCCGAACCCTTAGGATACATACTATTTATGTCTTTTCCTTCTAGAAACTCTGCCCTTACTGCTGATATGTACAAATCTTGTACTGTATCATTAAAAGGGAAAACTTTACACGTAGACTTGATTCCCCTCTGCATTATTACCTTTGATGTGATCTTAGGAATGGATTGGTTAGCTGTCAACCATGCCTCTATTAATTGTGAAACCAAAAAGGTCTTCCTTCAGTCACCAAACCAACTCGAGCTTGTCTTCAAAGGAACTGGAGTCTCCCCCCCTCCATGTGTTATATCCTTCATGACAGCCCAATGACTTCTAAGAAAAGGTTGTTATAGTTATATTTGTTATGTGATCAATACTCAACAAGAGGCCCCCACACTTGATGCAATTCCTGTGGTTCGAGAATTCCCGGATGTATTTCCTGAAGACCTAACTGGCACCTCGGTTGACCGAGAAATCAAATTCACCATTAAAACCCAACCTAGTACACAACCAATCTCAAAAGCTCCTTACCGCATGTCCATGATAGAATTAAAAGAGCTAAAGACTCAACTCCAGGAGCTACTGAACAAAGGTTTCATTCGATCTAGTACCACTCCTTGGGGAGCTCTAGTACTATTCGTAAAGAAAAAGACGGCACGATGAGGTTATGCATCGATTACCGAGAACTAAACAAAGTTACCATAAAAAATCGGTACCCTCTGCCATGAATTGACTACTTGTTTGATCAACTGCAAGGCACCTAAGTATTCTCAAAAATTGACTTGCGTTCTGGTTACCATCAACTAAAAGTCAAAATAGAAAGCATCGAAAATACTGCCTTCAGAACTCATTACAGGCACTACGAGTTTTTCGTCATGCCATTTGGCGTCACCAATGCTCTAGCAGCCTTCATGGATCTCATGAATAGAGTGTTCAAACCCTATCTTGACGAATTTGTCATTGTTTTCATTGATAACATTCTTATATACTCCAAATCGCCAGAAGATCATGAACACCACTTGCGAAGAGTTCTACAGACACTATGTGATCACAAACTCTATGCCAAGTTGAAGAAATGCAAATTTTGGATCACTAGTGTGCACTTTCTCAGTCACATCATCAACAAAAGACAACATCTCAGTTGATCTCCAAAAGGTTGCAACAATCGTGAATTGGCCACGACCTACTAACGTATCTGAGATTCGAAACTTCTTGGGCCTAACCAGCTATTACCAGTGCTTCGTGCAAGATTTCTTGAAGATAGCATCACCCTTGACCTAGCTAACTCAGAAGAACACACCATTTGAATGGACTGACAAGCAGGAACGTTGCTTCTAAGAATTGAAGAATAGACTTCTGAAAGCTCCTATACTAGCACTTCCCGTGAAAACAGAAAGGTTCATAGTTTATAGCGATGCCTCATACAATGGTTTGGATTGCGTTCTTATACAAAATGGAAAGGTCATTGCTTATGCCTCTCGCCAACTAAAGACTCACAAAAGGAACTACCTAACTCATGATTTAGAATTGGCTGCAGTGATCTTCGCCCTCAAAATCTAGCGTCATTATCTCTACGGAGTAACCTGCAAAATTTACATAGATCACAAGAGTCTCAAATATCTGTTTACATAGAAGAACTGAATATGAGGCAACGACGATGGTTAGAATTTATGAAGGACTACGATGTGGAGATCCATCACCATCCAGGCAAAGCTAACATGGTGGCAGGCACACTAAGCCGCAAGACGACAAGAAGTGTGGCATGTACTCTCGTTTCCCGCAAGATCAATGAACTGCTCGCCAACATAATCGTGGGACCTACCTTGATTTAAGAAATTAGAGCACACCAATGTGAAGATAATTTTGAAGCAAAAGTACGGGGAGCAAAGAAGTATGCCTGATCCTAATTTCACTATAAGCAATGGGATACTAAAATTTCGAAATTGAATTTGCATACCCGACATTCTGAAACTCAAGAAGAAGATATTGGTAGAAGCTCATAGCTCGAGATTTGCAGTCTACCCTGACAACACAAAGATGTATCATGATCTAAAGGAACACTACTGGTGGACAGAAATGAAAAGAGACGTAGTAAGCCACGTCTCCAAATGTCAGCATTGTCAACAGGTTAAAGCAGAACATTAGAGACCTGCAAGAATGTTGCAACCATTTCCTATTCCTGAATGGAAATGGGAACATATTACGATAGACTTCGTGGTCGGGCTACCGCAATTAGTCTCGAAAAATGACGCGATATGGGTTATAGTAGATCGATTGGCGAAGTCGGCACATTTTCTACCAATCAGAATCATGTACTCCCTTATTAAGTTCGTCACTCTATACATTAAGGAAATCATTCGTTTGCACGGCACCCCAATTTCAATCGTATCCGATAGAGACCCCCACTTCATGTCTCACTTTTGGAACAAATTGTAAGAAGCTTTGGTAACCACTTTAAAGTTTAGCACAGCTTATCACTCGCAAATCGATGGGCAATCTGAAAGGACGATCCAGACCTTGGAAGATATGTTACGTGTGTATGTATTAGGCCTCAAAGGTAATTGGGATGATCACCTATCTTTGGTGGAGTTTGCCTATAATAACAGTTACCATGCAAGTATTGGAATGACACCATACAAGGCACTGTATGAAAAATGATGTCGATCACCTCTATGTTGGATGAAAGTTAGAGACAGGAAATTATTAGGCCCTGAGATCGTGTAAATAACAAGTGATAAAATTCAACTCATCCAACGATGAATTCGCACTACTCAGAGTCGCCAGAAAAAGCTATGTAGATTCATGGAGGCGAGATTTGGAATTTCAAATAGGCGATCATGTTTTCCTCAAGATCTCACCAACAAACGAGGTTATCCGATTTGGAAAACGAGGAAAGTTAAACCTACATTACTTCGGGCCATTCACGATACTAGAAAGGATTAATCCTGTGGCATATCGCCTTACGCTTTCATCCGAACTATCCAATGTCCATATTGTGTTTTACGTTTCGATACTTCGATGGTATCTTCGAGATCCAGAGCATGTTGTCGATTACGAGAACCTGGAAGTTCAAGAAGATCTCTCTTATGAAGAACAGCTTGTGCAGATTCTTGATCGTTGTGATCAAGTCCTTCGAAACAAGACTATACCTCTGGTAAAGTCTTATAGCGAAATCATCGTATCGAAGAAACTACGTGAGAAACAGAAAATCAAATGCCAGCCAAATACCCACATCTCTTCAAAAATTAAGAAACGTCAAATTTGGGGACAAACTTCTATTTAGGAGGGGAAAAATGTGGCACTCCAAATATTTAATTCCATGCTATTCCAAAAAAACATAAATAAATAAATAAAAATAACGAAATAAAAATAAAGAATAAAATATTTGATTTTATAATTAGACAAGCTAAGATATAATTTATTTGGGCATGAAAGTGTGATTAATATAATTATTTGAGACCAAAACAACATAATTACAAAATTTTGATAAAAGTTGGGGAAAGAAAGAAAATAGATGAAAGATGTATTGTGCGTTGGCACTTAACGGGAAAGCCACATGTTAAGTCGATGGTGTAAATGAGTGAATCCTATTTTGTAGATGGGTGAATCAACCAAGTAAATAATAAATGAAGGGGTGAGTCACTAGGTGAAAACTCAAGTATATAAAGGGGCGGGTTGAAGGCCAACAACAACTAAAGAAAGGGCCTGGCTTTGGTCCAGTCCACCGTCGGACTGGACCGTGCTGTTAGGCCCGTTAAGGCCCACCACGGGTCCCGTTTTGAAAATTTGAACCGTTAATGTGTAGAACTCGTCGAGTACTATATGTCTGTGAAAAATCATGTTGATCGGATATCGATAGGTATGTGATCAAAACAGTTTTTTATCAACCGTTAATTTATTCACTGTCCATTTTTTTTATACAAAACTGATTTAATCACATAGCTATCGACATCCGATCAACGTCATTTTTCATAGGTATATAATATTCGACGAGTTCTACACATTAAACGGTTCAGATTTTCAAAACGGGACCCGTAGTGGACCCCTACGGGCCCAACAACACGGTCCACTTTAATAGCGGACTGGATCAAAGCCAAACCCCTAAAGAAAATTCATAACAAAAAGTATTAAGGAAAAGGGCCTCATAAGGTCAGTATAGAAAGAAAACAGTAAAGATTAATATTAAGGTGAGTTATATTATACATTGAGTTATTGTAATATATTTTACGTATATTTTGAAATATTATAAATTATTTTACGCAATCTATGTTTTATAAATTATATTAATATTTTAATTACGTTAATTATTTTATGAACTTTATTTGCTTAAATTGAAACCCATGAATATGTTTGTTTAACTTTTAGAAATTATTTGACAATAATTTCGTAAACAATTATTTTCTGTAAGTACCATCACGGGAGTCTCATGTCTTGGGGGACTTAAATAACTATTGTCCCTTGTTTGGCCACTTTGTGGTCCTCTGTTTGTCATAGATTCATTAACCCATGTTCTGATTGTCACTCTAGTGACCCCTGTTCTGTTCTGTACTGTACCGTGGTTATAGTTATTTTCGTAATTTATGTATTTCAGTTTTTGCCATTTAAATAATTTATTTATGCAACTTAAATTTTATCAATGTTTTAGCTTAAATAACTATCCATGGCTATTTTGTGCCCCTATACCCACAGTATAATATTTCTCACTCTGCTATGTGCTTATAACTGTTACTCATTTCAGGTGACAAGGTTTAGCGGGATCAAGATGGAGAATAACTCACAACGTTTTTCTTTTTTTTTTTTGTACTATCTGTAATTTTTTATTGGACTTTTATAATAAATAAAAGCCCAAATGACTATTTTTCTTTCGTTTTAATAAATATTTGATACCCAATTATTTTATTTTAATTTATTTAATTTGTCCGCTTGCGCTACGATTACAAAATTATTAGAATTATTTTATTTTTTATCTTATTGCGACGATAAACCTTTGGGTACCGGGTTTGGATCGTGACAATCTCATTAATATCTAATCACATTAAAATCGAATAATGTCTGAATCATCATTTTATTGGAAATAATTACAATTCAATGTAAAATTTTAAAAATAATTTTAAATCAGTATTTTTTTTTTTTCTTTTCTTTTTTATCCCCTACCTACCCCTTTCACTTTGCATATACATACACACATAGTCAAGGTTGGGGTTCAATGACCTTTTCACTTTATTTATATATACATAATGTAATATATGTGCATTATACAATGAAAACAAACACATAAAAACAACGAGGCTGGCGTTCAATGATCCTTTTTCTTCACTCGTTAAAAGTCAAGTCCTCGTTTGGATTGCGTGATTTAGTGTTTAAAAATAAAAATACATTTCTTTTCATTCATCTCATTTCTTTGGGCAAATGAAGACGATAGAAATATGATAAAGTAAAAAGAAATAGATCGAAATTTATTTTATTTTTATAATTTTTAATTTAAATATCTCTAAAAGTGGAGAGATTGTTACTCTATTTATATGGGTGAAAAATAAAATATTTTTTGGTGTTTGATATAAAAATTAAAATTAATAAAAAATATTTTTCATAATTAATAAAAATAAACCTTCATAGGCAAAAAATATTTTTCATTTTTAAAAGAAAACATTTTTCAAACTAAAATCATACTAATCTTACTACATTACTACTGTTACTCTCATTTCCACTACCATAACCATGGCTACTGTTACTATCACCATCGCTATCATCATTGCCATGTTCCACCACCTCCAACTCCACCCTTATTTCACCCACCAATGTTTTCCCCAAAAAAAAATTCTTAAAAAAATGTTTTCTACCAATGTTTTCTCCAAAAAAATTTCTGAAAAAATGTTTTCTATAAAAAAAAAAATTCACCCAAACCAACAAGGCATGAAAGAAAAAATAAGCTAACTAATTACTATTTTTCTATAATTCTTATTCAAATTGCCCTTTTGGATATTAAAAAAAAAATTCAAAAAAAAGTGATACTTCTCAATAGTTATTTTTGTATTATAATATGAAATAAATTTTTTCTTTTCTTTTTTTAATGTAATTTAATTAAATAAAATATGAAAAAAAAAATTCTTTTTTCTTTTATTTATTCAAATAAAAGGAACATAAATCACAACATCATTTCTCAAAATAATTTATATAATCATTTTCTTTCTTTCCATGTCAAAGTTCCCAACATAATGTGAAAGGACAACGCGTAATGTGAAAGGACAACGCGTATTGATTTGATCCATTCGTCTTCTTCAAAGGATTCAAAGTTAGTGCACAGTAAATCTAAGGCCAGTTTGATGACCAAATTATATATTATTTGTGGAGATATATTTTTTGAGTACTAACATGTGGCTAAGGTGACGCTGATGTGTCAATTGAGGTGCCACGTGTCCTGGTCATGACGCCGAGGTGATCTCGGCGAGGCCGAGGTTACCACCGAAGATATCGAAATCCGAGATAAGCGGATAAGGCACAAGAGTCTTAGAAATGGGGAAGACTACAGTTGGAAAAAGATAAGACTCTTAGGCCATGTTTGTTTAGGTAGACATGAGCTTGGGATTGGACTAATAGTCCAATAAAATTATTAATCCGATGTTTGGTTAAACAATTGAAGTACGGACTAATTATTTTAAACTTGACTATTAGTTAAAATAGAATACATAATCCAATGGATTCGTAGTCCTAGGACTATTAGTCATGGGAATGTTAATCCAGTCCGCCCAAACAAACATGGCCTTAGGGTATGTTTGATTGGAAGGACTAAAGCATGGGATTGGGATTATTAATCCGTGGGCCCAATCATCCTATGTTTGTTTTGACACTTTGATTTAGGATTATTAATCCAATGGATAATTAATCCAACAAATTTGTAGGATTATTAGTAATGGGGTAGGGGTGGGATAGTTAATACCACACTAATTTGATAGGATTATTAATACCTCACTATTAGTGTTGTGAATCAAACATGGCCTTAGGGAGTTTATCCCAATCCTACTGGGAGTTCAAGATTTATAGTAATCCTAAATTCATTAGAGTTAGGTTTCTGTTGGGATAAGGATTGAGTTAGCTATAAAAGAAAGGCACTCCCGTGGGTCTAAGCTACGCAATTTATATTCAGTACAGTGAGTCTTGCACTATTGATTATCTTTAAGAGATATACTGACTTAATCATCGGAGTGCCCCCGGGTGGACGAACCACCGCCGGAATCTTCTCTTTCTGTTACAGGTCAACCAGGTATCATCTATTCTGCTAGTTCTATCCAGCTGATTACTGAGTTAAGCAGTGTGATCGGAAAATCACTCACACAATTTGGCACCGTCTGTGGGAAAGAAAGGAGAATAGATGGCCAGTAACGGACAGAAGGAAAAGATTGGGGACGACACTCCTGTTGGGAGTGAGAGACCTATTGATCTTGATATCACAAGAGACAAATGTAACGCAGAAACTCATGACCAGAATCACGGAGTGAACGACGTCGGCCAGATTGGCGACACACCAAAGAAACCAGATCGAAGTGGATACTACAATGAGGATGACCTCCAGGTATGGAAGGATAGGTGCCTGCGGAGGGACGAAGAAGTAAAAGAGATGGTAAATAAATTAGCAAACTTGTAGTCGGTCATCAATTTCATGATGCAAAATAACGTCATGCAGCCACCGTTCCTGCTGCAGGACACGCCGATTCCAGCGGCCAATGCCTAGAAGGGAGGGCAGAAAATAATCCCCGTAGCCCCTCAGCACAACGAGAGTGAAAGATACTCTCACCGACCTTTTAAGGAAGTCGGACGAAGAGAGTCAAGAAGAGAAGAATCACGGAGGACGTATCGCACAAAGGAGCCAGACCCTAAAGGACATCGGTTTGTTCAGGAACAGGCACTGTGCTTCGACACAACTCATGGAGAATGGTCGAAAAGGACTCACCACGAAGCTGAAAGTAGTGCACCAAAAAGACTGAAAGTAGGAGATAGCTGAGCTCCTGGGCGGACGAAGGAGGACTTAAGAGATTACCTCAAGAGGAAGCAACAGAACGTCGACGCCGTAGTAACCTCCCCAGATAAGCCAAGGACACCATTCTCGGTGGAATTAGACAAGTTTGAGGCGCCGAAGAGATTCAGTATGCCGAGGTTCCAAATATACAATGGTAAGTCAGACCTCAACTTCCACGTTGGATTATATTTGAACTCAATGGCATTATATAGTGGGAACAAGCCGTTGCTCCGCAAAGTGTTTCCCTCATCCTTCGGGGAGATTGCATCAGATTGGTTCCACAAACTACCAAAGGGAAGCATGAAAACTTGGGAAGGCCTGGCCGAGATGTTTGTGGCCATGTTCATGACAAACAAGCTGCAGCCATTAAGGGTGGACGCATTGATGGCTGTGAAGATCAGCAAAGATGAAGGCCTTAGGGCCTATGCAAAAAGATACTATGAGGTGTTCAACCGAATACCCGAATGCAATCAAGAGGTGATGGTCATATCTTTTAAGAACGGTCTGAAAGACAACTGTCCACCACGAAAGTCTTTGGCAAAGACATTGCCAAAAAGTATGGAAGAGCTCATGGCGAGAATCGAGAAGTATGCCAGAGCCAAAGAAGACACGTCGGGGACTAAGGAGGTAAGACAAGAGAAAAGAAACAGCTCGCTGATGCGAGGCTGAGGTAACAATGGATCGAGCAAACAAGAAACAGAACCAAGGGCTGCACAGGCAGTGACAACTGTGTTCCGAATCCCAATTCACAAAGTCCTGGAACAAATTCGGAATCAGCCCTATTTTAGAACACCAGCAAGGGCTCTAGGAGAATTTATGGGAAGAAACCTTGGTAGGCGTTATGCTTACCATAATAAAGATGGGCATATGTCACGCCCCAAAATTTGGACAATTAAATATTAAATTAGGACTAACCCCAATCAATATTCCATCATCCAAATCCTAGAGGTGAAACAAAAAAAAAAAAAAACTAAACGCCAACCAAACCATCCACCACAATTTCATAACTATCAAATACCTCAAATATTAAAGTAGCAACAACTAGTCCAAACAACTTAAATAAAGTACGGTTACAAACCATGTCAAATTATTCCAATACTAAAGTCATAAATAATAATAATAATAATAATAATAAATACATAAACTACTAACAAGCCTAAGCTCAAAAAAAAAACAAAAGCAATCCAAGAGATATGCCCAAAAACTTTAGTTACTTCTCGTCACCACCGTAGCCTCAACTAATCTTGCAAAGGAAGCTCAGCTGCACTCAAATAGAACGCACCCGAGTTGCCAAGAGACAAAACGGGTCAGTATACGGGTATACTGGTATGAGTACAAGATGTAACACCCACGTGTCCACTAGACACAGACAAAAATACATTTAATTCTTATCACGGGACAAGACAAGTAGTTCCAATCGTACCGAGACGAATGGGTAGTTTCCCGAAATACGATGGCATTTAGTTTCTTGTTCGTACACAACGAAATATAAATTGATTATAGAATAGACAAAATAGAAATAAAAAAAAATATGGTGAGTCAGCCCTGCATAAAAAGTTAGTAAGACCCACCATCCTGCAAAACAAATAAAGTTGGTATAATTTAATCATAAGTAACTTATTTAAAAAAAATATAAAATTACACCGTTTCATACTTAAATAATTCGAATTGATCAAAATTCAAAGAACGAAAGTTGTACAGAATCAAATTTTCTATAAGACAACGCGAACGAATTTAACAGAAACTGAACAGGTTAAGAGAAAAACTTGATATAAAAATCTAGACAAAACTCAATCGAAAAATCTGAAGCTGAAAACGAACCAAAATTGCCCTAAGATGATTTTTTTTGAAAAATTTCAAAACATGAAAAGTGTGCAGAATAATGTTTTACTTTAGTTTATGCGAAACCAATAAAAATGAGCTCGTTTCGTGGGTTAAAACAGCCTCTAAAATCTACCTTGCTAAAATGAATCAAGCCGACAATAATCAAGATCATCCAATTATAAGTTCTAATCGATCTTTTTAATAAAAAGATAAAACACAAAAGTTGTCTAGAATCACGTATACATGCTTCTGCTCAAATTTCATAATTTATCAAGATCGTTTTATATTTTATATATATATATATATATATATTTATCTTGTACATATCAGTACCATTCACACTATACTAATAAATTCATAATTAAATTCTTTGTTCCTTAACTCCACCATTTCGGCCCTCCCCTTCCGGCCTACACATTTATCCCATGTGCCTCCCGTATATCTAACACCACTCCGAAGCCAAACTTGCACGGGGATATCGTCCCGAGTTTGACTCACACTCCCCGGATGGTTAGCATATACGTACGCGCGTAAATCAAAGCACTCGTCTACTCATGAGAACGAAGCAACAATATATATATACTCAACATCTCACACATGAGAATAAACATAACAATGCCGAGCCTAAGGCATTCAAATAAATCTCATAATCCTCACTTTTTTTTATACACTCTTTCTCACCATCACTCAAACAAAACAACAATCCATTGAGTCATGGTGGAGTATAAAGAATTTATCTATGGATTCCTAATTAATTTTAATTTCATATAACCATATTAATTTTTGTTTCATAAAACCATGAGGGTGATTACAATCATAAAGTAAATCCATATACAAATCCTAAATCTGACATGTACAATTAATCAAAATAATTAAAATCAATTAATCAACTAAAAACCTTAAACTTTACCTACACAACTAATCAAAGTAATTAAAATCAATCAATCATCTATAAACCCTAAATCTTACATCCACAACTAATCAAAATAATTAAAATTAATCTATCATCTTTATGTAAAAACAAAATCAAACTAACATCAAACAAATAAAAATAAATAAATAAAATAAATAAAGAATTAAACATAGATCAAGGGAAGTGGGTTTTATACTCACAATATTATTTTAAAGATCAAAAAAATCTTTAAAAAATTAATGGTGCCATCAAAACAAGATCCTAATCTTTTTTTTTCTCTCTCCTCTCTCTCTCTCTCTCTCTCTCTCGGCTCTCTCTCACGGCAGCCTCTCTATTTTGATTCACTTTTCTAATCTTTATTTTCTTATCAACTCCTATACCTAGTTGATTACTTATAACCTAATTTCCTATCCTAATCTAATATGACTATTATAATATATTATATTATATACTACATATAATTGTAACATATATAAATATAAGATAAAATATATATATATACCTATATATATAACACCTCTTTTTTTTTTATAACAAATACAAATATAAATATATAAATATATGTGGATTAATTAAATAACACATTAAATTTATTAATTACCACATTAAATTCATTAAATACCACATTAAATTTTCATGTGACCACACAAGTAATAAAGCCAAAAATAAAATAAGATAATAATAATCATAATAATAAATAAATTACTTAAGAAAATTAGGGTCGCTACAGCATATGACTCAGGGCTGCAGAGCCCTGAAAACACACTTGGAAGACCTGATGAGACAAGACCATCTGAGAGACCTTGTTGATGAGGCCAGGACGAGGGAAGAACAGGCAAGATTTCCTCAAGCGCCAGCAGTTCCGCCTTCCCCAACACCACAACCTCAGGCAGGAGGACCTCGGGTAGTTAATGTGATTCACTCGAAGGTCAACGAGAACGAAATTAGGAGGGAGACCCAGAAGGTGACGCACCTCCAATATGTATACCAAGTCGGGGAGAAGAGATATCGGGCAGAGGAGTGCCAAGGACTAGTAGTGTCCTTTTCAGAAGCCGACCTTGAGATTGTGCAGTATCTGTATAATGACGCCTTGATAGTATCCTTCCAGGTTAGGGAGTGCCAAGTAAAACGCATCCTGATTGACCAAGGCAGCTCTTGCGACATCATGTACGTTTGATGTTACAAGGAGCTTGGCCTTCACCCAGACGATATAGAGCAATCCAATAGCCCAATGATCGGGTTTAATGGAACGCTGACATGGCCAATGGGAACAACCAGCTTAGAGGTACAGGCAGGCACCAAGAAGATAACAATAGAGTTCACAGTAATCGACACACCCTTCCCTTACAACATCATATTGGGAAGGCTATAGTTGCATACAATGGGGGCTGTTCCCTTAACACTGCATCAACTATTGCGGTTCCCAACAAAACATAGGATTGAAGAGATCAGAGAAGATCAGCTGCAAGCAAAAAATTACTCAATGGCAGCAATGAAATCCACCTGCAGCATTCGAGAACCAGAAAAGGCAGAGAACGAAGACAAGAACGTGGAGGTCCTAAAAGATGTCAGTAATGAGCCAGCCGAGAAGAGTGAAGAAGCATTGAAGAAAATCCTCGTCCAGGAAGAAGATAAAGAACGCTTCTTTCTTCTCGACTCGGGCTTAGCCGGAAAAAAAAAAAAAATAGTTAGAAGCTTTTTTGAGAGCAAACATTGAGGTGTTCGCGTGGACGCCTTACGAAATGCTAGGCATTGACCTCGAGGTCACTTACCATAAGCTGAACGTTCAGGTCGGCCAATCCTGTAATTCAACAAGCAAGAAGACCGACGTTGGTACACGTCGAAGCAGTGGAAGAAGAAGTAGACAGACTTCTCGAGGCTAGGGCCATTCGAGAGGTAAATTACCCGACATGGCTATCAAATACAGTAGTGGTAAGGAAAAAGAATGGTAAATGGAGGGTTTGTGTAGACTTTACCAGTTTAAACAAAGTCTGTCCCAAAGACAGCTTTTCTCTACCCAAGATTGACCAGTTGGTAGACGCCACTTCGGGGCATGGGAGGATGAGCTTCTTGGATGCATACAGGGGGTACCATCAAATAGCTATGTACCCCCCAGATGAAGAGAAGATTGCATTTATCATCCTCAAAGGACTGTCCTGCTACAGAATGATGCCTTTCGGGCTGAAAAATGCAAGAGCAACGTACCAAAGATTGGTAACCAAGATGTTCAAACACCTGATTAGCGGAACGGTAGAAGTGTACATTGACGACATGGTCGTGAAGACCAAGGAACACGAAGGTCATTTGGCCAACTTGAAAGCAGTCTTTGACATCCTTAAGACATATCGGCTCCGACTCAATGCAGTAAAGTGTGCATTTGAAGTAGGATCTGGTAAGTTTTTGGGATACCTGGTGACTAGAAGGGGCATAGAAGCCAGCCAAGATTAGATCAAGGCCATCCTGGATTTAAAGAGCCCGACGTCGGCAAAACAGGTGCAAATGCTAACTGGAAGGGCCGCAGCCCTGAATTGGTTCATCAGCAGAAGTTCAAACAAATGCAAACCTTTTTTCAACTTAGTGAAGAAAGCCACGGACTTCCTATAGACCAAGGAGTGCGAAGCCGCTTTGGCCAACCTGAAGAAGTACTTGACCACAGCTCCAGTTCTTTTAAATCTAGAACCTGGGAAGGAACTGTTCTTGTACTTAGTGGTTTCAAAACACGCAGTGAGCGCAGTGGTAATCCGAGAAGAAAAAGGGGAGCAAATGGTTGTTTACTATGTAAGCAAAACCTTGGCCGATATAGAAACAAGGTATCTACCCTTAGAGAAATTGGCACTGGCTTTGGTAATGGCTTCAAAGAAGCTGAACCATTACTTCCAGGCCTATAAAATTGTGGTGCTAACTGAACACCCCTTGAAGTCCTTGCTGCAACAAGGAGACTTGACAGGAAGAATAGCCAGATGGGCAGTCGCCCTGGGCCAGTATGACCTGGAGTATAGACCCAGAACAGTAATCAAAGGCCAGGTTCTGGCCAATTTCATGGCAGAGCTCACGCCAGAATCCATCGTACATTGGGCTTTGTTGAGCCAAGATGAACGATGTCCAAACAAGCAAGGAGAAGCCCAGGTAAAGGCGAAAGAACAAAAGAAAGAAGAAAAACTCAGACCCTGCAGCATTTACATCGGTGACTCCTTTTGACTGTTCGTTGATGGGAGTTCCAACCGACAGGGAGCAGGGGCAGGAGTAGTTTTGATATCTCCAGATGGGCAGATAATAGAACAATCGATTCGTTTGGGGTTCAAGGCCTCAAATAATGAAGCAGAATACGAAGCACTCATTGCAGGGCTGAAGCTGACAACAGCAGTGCAAGTAGATGAGGTAATAGTTTTTTGTGATTCACAACTGATAGTTAACCAGACAAGGCAAGTTTGCAGCCCGAGATGAACGAATGTCAGCCTACGCAAAGGAGGTCATCAGGTTGTCAGTCTTGTTTCAGAACTGCCAACTACTTCAGGTAAGCCGAGATGATAATAGCCACACCGATGCGCTGGCCAACCTAGCTAGTGCGGTACAATCTAAAAAAGCAAAGACCATAATGGTTGACTACTTATCGGGCCCGAGCATCGAACCACTAACCACAAAGCACGAAGCGATGTGTGTGCACATGGGATCAAGCTGGATGGATGCAATTGTTACATTCCTGAAAGAAGGAAAGCTGCCAAACGACCACAAAGAGGCATACAAGATCAGATTGAAGTCGCCAAGATTCAGTTTGACAGTAGAGGGACACCTCTACAGAAGATCCTTCATTGGACCCCTTTTGAGGTGTGTACATCCTTCACAAGTTGAAGATTTTTTATATGAAATTCATGAACGAATTTGTAGAAGCCACTCTGGAGGCAGATCACTTGCCCATAGGGCCATTACCCAGGGGTATTGGTAGCCCTACATGCAGAAAGACGCAGAAGCCTATGTGAAGAAGTGTGAAAAATGTCAAAGATTTGCACCTCTGATACACCAGCTAGCAGCAGACCTGAACCCAGTATCCAGCCCTTGGCCGTTTGCCTAATGGGGCATGGATCTCATTGGGAAACTGCCCCAAGCAACTAGACAAAGAAAATACCTGCTGGTGACGACCGACTACTTCACCAAGTAGATAGAAACTGAACCCCTTGCCAAAATCCGAGATGTAGATGTAAAGAGCTTCATATGGAAGAACATCATCACCAGATTTGGAATTCTAAGAGCAATAGTTGCTGACAACGGAACACAATTCGACAACAAACTGATTAAGAACTTCTGTGCAAAGTTCAAGATCAAGAACTACTTTTCAACCCCAAGCTTTCCCCAAAGCAATGGACAAACAGAAGTATCCAACAAAGTTATCTTGGATGAGATAAAGAAGAGGCTGCATGCAGTGAAGGGAAAGTGGGTGGATGAACTACCAAGTGTACTCTGGGTATGTCGAACTACGCCGAGAAGATCAACGGGGAAATCCCCCTTTGCCATGGCCTATTGCACAGAAGATGTCATTCCGCTGGAGGTCGGCATCCCTGGAATCAGAACCCAGGGAGTAGAGAACGGAACTAATGATGTACTCTTAACCTGAGATCTGGACCTACTAGAAGAAAGAAGAGAGAGAGAGCTGTAAATCAGCTGGCAGCATACCAGCAGCGACTTGCCAGAGCTTACAATAAAAAAGTTAACCCAAGTTCCAAGTTGGCGACCTAGAGAAACGTCGTCAGCAACAAGAAGGATCCTAGGGAGGGCAAGCTTGGCCTAAATTGGAAATGACCTTACAGAATCACTTCGGTATTGGACAATAGGGCATATCGGCTTGAAGATAATGAGGGCAAAGAATTGCCAAGGCCTTAGAACACTTGTAATCTGAAATTCTTTTATCATTAGATTTTCCTTGTTTCTTGCCGACATAATGAATAAAATTTCAGCAGAATTCTTCTACATTTCTTAGATACTTGCCGATATTTCTTGAATACATGGATAATGATGTTTAACTATCATTGAAACTTAAGAAAAGTTTACAAGTTGGAGTTAAACCGATATGATGTTTAACACTTGTTGAAACTTGAGAAAAGTTTACAAGTTTAAACCGAAATGATGTTTAACATTTGTTGAAACTTGAGAAAAGTTTGCAAGTTGAAGTTAAACAGATATGATGTTTAACACTTGTTGAAACTTGAGAAAAGTTTACAAGTTTAAACCGAAATGATGTTTAATACTTGTTGAAACTTGAGAAAAGTTTACAAGTTTAAACCGAAATAATGTTTAACACTTGTTGAAACTTAAGAAAAGTTTACAAGTTAAAGTCAAAACCGAGATGATTTTTGAGAAAAGTTTACAAGTTAAAGTTAAACGAAGTCTGTATGACCGAGGTGTGTTATTCCGAGAAGATTGCACAAAGATTGAAGTGTATACTAAAGATATATTCTAAGTATAGACTCATGCAAAAGCAGTAAACAGAAGACAAAGATACAAGCATTCGGGGAAGGAAAGTTGTATTAATATTCAAAAAAGGCACGTCGGCCAAAAGCTTACAATTGTTCCCAAAAGAATAAAAGCAAAAATACAAAACATAGAAGAAAATGACATCAAAATTAAGAGTCTTCAGTAGGAGGTTGGGTTTGAACCTTGGAGGACTGCTGAGAAGACATCTCGGCAATCTTCTCGGCCGCAAGCTCGGCATCAATTTCTTTAAGGGTTTCGTCTAGGCTCTTGTCGGCAGGGGAAACGTCCGATGACACTTTCTTTAGAGTAGCATCCTTGGGGACTTCCTCATCCGTCTAGGACTTGTTCATTTTCAGGAGAAGACTTGGTCCCAGCAATATCTTTTGACTTCCTCACCAGAACCTCCTCTTCGGACTCAGAGTCATCGTCGGCGGTTTGGCTTGGAGTTGGGAGGAATGACAGAGGAAGGACATTGGCATTCTTGAGGGGGGAGTCCTCGGGGACATCAAGCCTTTTCAGCAAGGTCATCTAACCAAGGGTGAAACCCTTGTTGTATGCCTGCTTCACTTGCTTTTCATAATCCGCTGTGACATCGGCCACCCCTTCGTTGTAGCCTTTCTCATCAGCGGCCTTGACCTCAGCCTCTTTGGTGGCCAGGGCGTCTTGAAGCTCCCTTTGGGCCTTGGCCATCTTGTCCTCGGCCTCTTTCAGTTGGGCTTGGAGAACTTTGTTTATCGCCTCAGCAGCACCCGCCTTCTCTTCGGCGTCATGTTGAGCCTTGATAGCATCTTCAGCCTGATTTTCCAGGGTCTTCATCTTTGACTGCAAGTTCTTATTAGTCTTTTGAAGAGAGGAGACCTCCCTTTTCTTCTAGGCCAACTTCTCCCGATTCTCAAAAGATTGAACTGAGAAAGAGTGGGCGTGCTGGATGGCCTGAAAATAAACAGAACAGAAGTTGTTAGAGAAAATTACAAGTATGGAATAGAAAGAAAGAAAAATTTGCCAGATAAAGACACTTACTTGAACGGAGTGTTGAAGTATCAGGGCGTAGTTTTCATACTCACTCAATTCGGCGTTTCGGTTAAGATCGCCGGAGAGAAGCAGAACAGTGCTGAGGGCTACGCCGACGTTAATGTCATCAGCGCTGTCGTTAGCCATAACTGGCTTATCTTCCAAGGTAATTTTAGGGGCCCAAGGGGCATCATGTTTTTTAGACCCCGAGGTAGTTGCAGAGGATGACCTCGACCTCTTTGATTTTGGAGAATCAGATGGTTGGGCCTCGGCATGCCTCTTCTCCGTGGAAGGCTGGGACTTGTCACTTTTATACAATTTAGAAATCGGCAAGGTGTCCTCAATATCAACCTGAGTCACCTTTACCTTTGGTTAAGCCTTTTTGATTCTTTTCTATTTTGGTGGAGCCTGGGTTTGCGTTGGCTGAGCGTCGACATCAGAGGGGATACTGGCCAGGAGATCTTTTGCAACAGCTCTTTGACGGCCCATCTCAGTAGGAAAAATGGTTCGTCGCCGGCGTTGTCGTTGGGATATCGGGATCAAGTAAGGCGCCGAGGTTGACAGCTGCTCAGAAGGATCAGAGGTTGATCTTTGGTCTGTCTGAGATGTGGACGCGCCTTGTGGTGTTGTGGCAGAAGGTGGAGAAAGGTTTTTCTTCTTCTTTTTTGGGACGTCGGGAAGAGCCGACTTGTAAATAGGGATGAAGTTGAGAAGTAGAGGGGCCTTTCGCTTGTGAACTGGCAAATTCAGTAGTTTCTTCAAGTCTTTACTGGGGAAAAAAGACTGATGGAAAGCCCTTTGGTGGCTGAGGGAGAACTGCAAAAAATAAAAAAGTATAGACATTAGAGCAAGAATGTTGAAAACTTTATGCAAGAAAGCAAGAAAACTTGTGAAGGATGTCCATTACCAGCTCCTTCCCCGAAAACTGTTCGACTTAAGGGATAAAAATGGAGGTCATCGTTTGGCTGAAACTCCTAGTTACCCGAAACGATGAAGTAATCATCACCCGCTCCCTTGTTGGAGTCAGGGAGGTCGGCAACAATTTTGTATTCCGTGGACCTCGGCTTAAGGTAATAGATGTGGCCTTTTTTTGATTTCAGGCGACTCATGGTATAACAGAACTGGAAGTCGGCAAGAGTAATCCTAGCATTCTCTTATTTTGTTAAGGCTATGGTACCGTTAATAACTCGGTACGAATTGATTGCAAGTTGCATTGGGTTCAACCTGTAGAAGTGGAGGACTTCACGGAAAAAAGGGTTAAGTGGAAACCTAAGTCCACACTCAATAAACGCTACTACTGGGAATGGCATGAGGTTTACATCAGGCATAATAGAGTCATCATTCCCAGCCAACCTCAGATGGACGTCGACAGTGATGGAAAACTCTCGCCTAAAGTAGTCTAATTTTGTTGGGGTGTCTACTCTATATTTCTACATACCCATGATATCAGCCTAGCTAGGAGGAACTAGATTTCAAGATAAAGGGGTTTTAAGAGGGTTTAAATGACCTCGGCTAAAAACCTAAAAATGTACTGTGGTAAGGATTTGTATGAATCTAAAAGGAGTTCGTTTCAGTTTTTCCTAAAAACTTGTGAGTTCTATAGACAAATCCCAAAACCTAACTCTAAGGGAGCAAGATTGGAAGTAGAAATCTAGAAAAGACACAAAAAACAGAAAACAAGAACGTGTTTTAGAATCAAGAACAAGGGTGAACTACCAAGAACACTATGACAGAGTGTGTAAGGGTATAGGGTCAAGAACAGTTGTAAAATTGCAGAAAAATTATGAGTAATGCAAGTATTCAAGACATGGGCAAAATCGTGAAGTAAACACATTCAGATACATGATTCATAAATCAAATGTTTGAGTAAAACAACAATGGCCACTAATGATGAAGCAATAAGAAATAAGAAACCAGGAGAAACAGTGACTTACCAAAGAAAAGAAGCCGATGCTTGAGATCGCTGAAGTCAGAAGAACGGCGGCAGCAGAACAGATTGGCAAGAACTTCGACGAAGGAAATGGATGGAGCAAGTTGCAGAGCTTCAGAGCTTGGAAAAATGGAGGATTAGAGGAAGCTAGAGAGAGAAAGAGTTCTGGATAAAGACAATGTAAAGTAAGAAAAACAAAAGGGGGAAACAAGTTTTGTTAAAACTTGAAACGGCGGCAAAAGAGGGCAATTAATGCGCCTGGAACAGCGATTACGTCAGACGGCGCATGCATGCACGACACGACTTATAAGCGCGTCTGGAGTACGATCCAATAAAGAGAAAACACGTGGCTAAACGGTTGAGTTGTTATGTATAACAGCTCATACGCGTGAAGAAGCTCTTGGAATTCTTGATCTCTAAAAAGACATATCGGCCTATAATGATGATCTCGGCTAAGCCGATGTACTGGCAGAAACGAATGATATAGGTTTCATCACCTCAGAATGTCGAGGTAATAAAACCTAGGGGCAGTTGTGGGGATATATTTTCTAAGTACCAACACGTGACTAAGGTGACGCCGACGTGTCAGCCGAGGTGCCACATGTCCTGGTCATGACGCCGAGGTGATCTCGGTGAGGCCGAGGTTACCTCCGAAGATATCGGAATCCGAGATAAGCGGATAAGGCACAAGAGTCCTAGAAAGGGGGAAGACTACAGTTGGGAAAGGATAAGACTCTTAGGGAGTTTATCCCAATCCTACTGGGAGTCCAAGATTTATAGTAATCCTAAGTTCATTAGGGCTAGGCTCCTGTTGGGACAATGATTGAGTTAGCTATAAAAGAAAGGCACCCCCGTGGGTCTAAGTTACGCAATTTATATTCAGTACAGTGAGTCTTGCACTATTGATTATCTTTGAGAGATATACTGACTTGATCGTCGGAGGGCCCCCGGGTGGACGAACCACCGCCGAAATCTTCTCTTTCTATTGCAGGTCAGCTAGGTGTCATCTATTCTGCCAGTTCTCTCTAGCTGATTACTGAGTTGGGCAGTGTGATCGGAAAATCACTCACACACTATTATTAAGTAGGGTAAATTACAAATATATTTTCTAATATTTGTTTAAAATACAAATTGTTTCCTATAGTTTGAAAAATTATAAATACCCCATTGTTAAAAAAAATTATTTAACAGAATTAGCTAAAAAAAAAGAAATTCATAATTGCTCTCCTATGCATCATTAAAATTATATAAATTATTAATTGAAACATATTTATAACATCATTAAAAATTGCTAATTGACTTGATGATTTATTAATAAAAGGGGTAATTTGTTATGAAATTAGAAACCTTAGAGGGTGAAATATAATTTCCAGAACCACAGGGGGCCACTACAATAAAACTGACTTTTTACGGTACTACATCAACGGCATATAATAAATGCACGTCGTAGTTTCTCATTTTTACGACTTACTTTTTTTGCACATCGTAAATACTTTTCCAACCACAGCGTGTCTATTGCGTAGGCCGTAAATGATAATAACGATATTTTTTTATGGCTTGCAATGCACGCCATAAATAATAAAACTTTCTACGATATGCATATGACGTGCCGTTAATACATTAATTATAAACGACGCATATACACTAGCCGTGAAAATACATTTTACGGTATACACAAAGTTCGTCGTTAAAAATATTACATTTTTTATGATGCACACATCACTTGTCGTCAAAAGTATTACATTTTTACGACGAACAATCCATGTCGTCGTGAATTGTATGATAAAAATACAGAATGCCAAAATGAAATTTGGGGGCGCCAATCACCCAAGAAAAAAAATCCCAAAATAACTATTTTGCCATAATTGAACATCACGAGGGTTCGAATCAATTGCTAGGGTTACCAGATCATCTCATCTCTTTTCTTCGGTTGTGTATCTGAAATCAAAGGTATCTCTCTCATTTGCATTTCAACTCCTCACATCAAGACTCTGTTGCTATCTGAATCTGATCGTCTCTCTCTCTCTTTCATGGCGATTTCAATGTCCTGAACCAAAACGGTAAGCTTTTCCCCCATTTTCTAGATCATTAGGGTTTTCAAAATTCAAATTTTTTGTTGTTGTTGTTGTTGTTGTTGTTGGTTCATTCGATATACGTTTTCTACTTTCCTTCTCTTAAAAAACGTTTTTTTTCCCCTTCCCCTTCGCCATGTAGGTTGGAACTTGGAAGATCTTCATCATTCTTGGAAAAAGTTGGAACTATTGTTTTTTGTTCTTTTCCAATTTGTGAATTACATGGGTTTTGCTCTGCCATCATCTCAAGGAGTCACTTGAATAATTGTGTTATTTTCTGTTTTGGTTCTCTCTTCTCTGATGAGTGATTGACTTTAGAGGTATGTTAAGTCCTTGAACTTTGATGTGTTTATTTTAGTTGTTTCTTTGAGATGATTCTTTAATCAACCTCTTCTTCTTATTTCTGCATAACCATTAATTAGTTTTGTTGGATTTCTTATTTCTGCATGCACAGAGTTGCTAAATTATCCAATTTTGTTGTTAATTTGATACACTAGAGAGGGTATATATAATGTCTTCACCCCTATTCCCTTTAAAGCTGCTCTTAGGAGAATTCCTTTGCTACACTCAACTTGAAAACATGGAAAGGGAGTCACAAGCCTCCTTCCTTTAATCCATTAAATGCTTGTTTCCTTGGCTTCAGATTTCCAGAGAAGATTGGCGGAAACTTACCCGTGTTCATTATATTCGGGATGTTGCAGATGCTGGTTCACTGATATTATCACTGGTAATTTTCGGTTGTTACACTTATCATTTATCTATTTATCATATTCTGGTTGTCAACTTAATTCTACTTTCTTTGGGTTAATAATCTGGTGATGAAGCTAATGTTTTTGTTGTAAAACTCTACAGACACAAGCTTGTTAAGTTGTATTTAACGATAACCGAATGGCAAATGCTATGAGTTGCTTTTGAAAATAGCTAGATTTTTATTTTTATTTATTTATTTATTTATTTTTTTTAAATTAGGATCTGTAGAGGGGATTTTGTCACACACTGGTTTTCATTTTATAGGAGAAAGCACAGAAGGTGGTTGTTGTTGTTGGTGGTTACATTGGCATGGAGATTGCTGCTGCAACTGTTGGTTGGAAACTTGATACAACGGTATGTCTGTGTTTCATTCTGGTTCTGCTATGTTAAGGTTTGAGATGGTAATTTTTCATTGATCCATTATCTGTTACACTGACTGAGGTATTTGGAATTTTTGGCAATTCATACCCTTTTAAATCTATAACTAGTAAGATTTTATTGTTTCGAGTGGATGCAATGAACACTTAAAATTTGTGATTTTGAATGTCTACCTTTTTTCTTTTTCTTTTTCTTTTTCTTTTGAGTTTTTGGTTGTACTAGATGGCCCTTCTATTCTGTATTTTAGGTGATCAGTATTGACATTCTTGTTTAATAATAGCTTTTTTCACATGTTTTTCTAATTTTTTGATGGTGCACACACCACATCTCTGACTTTGTAATTTTATAAAGACTCTTATTTTCATTACATCATTTACACCATATCTCATTTATCCTTTCTGAACAGAGCCTTGTCCCAACTGTTTAGAATTGGCTCTCTGACTGTACATTTCTAGGGCCACATGCTTTATTAAGTCCCAAGTCAAGATTAACTTGTATCAATTTCACTATCCTCACTATCACTACCCTCTGTCCTGGAAACAACTGAAGTTAATCACATTGATTTGTCTTGCTGCAACTACTCACTGAAGTTGGTTCTGATGGACGCGTGGCTGCTGTTAAACTTGAAAATGAAACTACAATAGAAGCGGACATGGTAAAATACTGCTACATGTTTGTGGATTTTGTTTTTCTTCTAATTTTTAATCTTAAGGTTACTCTTGGTGACTTTTGTTTCTGCATTTGATGACATGGCAGTGTAACTAACCAAATGGAAAAATTATATGCTTTTCTCCTTTGTGTAGATTGTTATTGGTATTGGAGCTAAACCTGCTGTCAGTCCTTTTGAAAGGTTGCCCTTAAATACCACTGATGGTGGAATTCAGGTCAGCATGATGGTCAAAACAAATTTCTAGTCATTGGGAGGCATATTATCTTCGTTATAGCTAGATTCGAATCAAATAATATACATGAATGTGATGGAAGTATATTGGATGAAATATAACACATTAATACATACAAGCATGGTAAGGCAAGTAAATCACATTTGGCATGCTTTTGAGCACTCAGGAACACTTGACACAAAAAGTAACACATTTTTAGCAGATTTTAGATTAGTAGGAGCCAAAGAATTGGGTCAGTAAAAATACTTTTGGACCTTTTTAGGTTCTGAAAATTAGCAGAAACATAGAATAATAAGTTTACTTGCATTCCCAATTTCAGAATTTGCATAACCTAACCAGAATTTTTATCTATAGGCCATACACCATATTTTGTCTAGATTTGACACACATTTAGGAAAATGAGCATTTCTCTCAATCTACCCAATAACTTTTGCTCAAATAAATTTTGTTGGAAAGAGGACTAAAAATGCTAAGTTTTGACATAAGAACCAACCTAAGTTGATTTTTCTAGATTGTTTTTTAAAATACTCGAAGTGGATTGTTTTCTCGGAACACAGGCCTAGATTGTTTGAGAAAATTGTCTTTAGACTATAAAAACGTCTAATTAGGGGTTACCAAAAATGTCACATGCTCTAAACACCTCAAAGATCATCCCCTACATTCAGTTTTGAAAAAGAAGTAAGTTTGATATTTTTCCAAGAGTGATAAAGTTGCAGCAGTCATGAAATCAGCAGAAAATACAAGGTAACATCACTTATTCATACTAACACCTAAACTTACACCCCATTTCTAAGCATACCAACATTTCATATATACACAGGACATGCTAGGATGTAGATTAAGAAGAGTAAGTAGGATTGGAGAAGAGAAGAGGGGTGTGCAGTTTACCTTGAGGCTAGATAATAGTTGTATCACAATTAAAACCACTTTTATCATTATGCACATGAACAAACCCTATTTGTGGATGTAGTCATCTTTCATGTATCCCGTTTTATGGGGACCATTGAATTATCTTATTAGGATTGACTGCTATTTTAAGGAACCAGAATCTAATGGTAATAAAACATTTTATGTGGAGAGCAACCAATCTTATTAACTATGTTGAGTTTCTCTGCCTTTGGCAACTCTTGGGTATTCGTATTTCACCTCATTTTGTTGCGTAATCTTTGGTATAATCTATATAGGTTCTTGTTCACAATCTAATTTTTCTGTTATATAGGTTGTTTTATTTATGAGCTTTTTTCTGGAATGAAGTTAAGCAAAACGGAGGAGCTGCGTAACACTGCTAGTATACCCAAGGTATTGATCTGTCCAAATGTATACTTCCTTGTTCAGTTTCATTTCCTTTTACCCTGTAATTTAGTATCATTGTTTAGCAAATAAGTGTGTCTGCCGTTTGTGTGTGCATGTGTGTTTGATTCTGTGGCTAACAAACTTGTTTTTGTCTTTTTCTTTAAAATTTCCAGTCATTTGAAAGATTAACCTCCATTTGCATCTGTCTATTTTCTTGTCTCACAGTCTCTACTTCCAGATTATCAGCGGTTTTTGAGTTCCATGCCTTCTCGCAGGTTGAACTCATCAAAGCTTGTAGAAAACAATATTGAGTTCTCCTACTTCTTACTATTGTAGTAAGTGTATGACAAATTTCTAGTCCTAGGAATTCGAT
Source organism: Camellia sinensis (assembly GCF_055761805.1). NCBI lineage: Eukaryota > Viridiplantae > Streptophyta > Magnoliopsida > Ericales > Theaceae > Camellia > Camellia sinensis. Next base: position 53,444,879 of record NC_138970.1, read on the forward strand.
TAACTTTTCATTTTTAAAAGGAAGGTTTGCCTTCATTTGATGGCCTATCATAGCAGTTTTTTTGTTTTCCTGAGAGTGTCCCTACTATGACATCACAATTAGTTTTTTCTTTTTTTTTTTTTGCTGGCAAGGGTTTTGGCAAGGGTTTGTGGGGAGAGATAGTGGTGGGACAAGAGGGAGTCAAGAACCTCATCTTACTGTTTTAACTGAAAAAAATTCATAACCAATCAACTCTATGCTTGTCAACTAGAGCATTTCATATTTTTCCTTTGTTTTGGCCAGAGTGCATAGTATTGACAATTGATTGTCATTTCAAGGACAAAAGTGAACGTGATAAAATGTTTTTCTTTTCGTGTTTTCTTCCATTTGTTATGCTTAACTTTTTTTCAATATTATCTTTTCTCTCCCATAAGTTTTCTTGTGTTTTTACTAAAAGAAGCAAACTATGTATTGGCAGAATATTTCCGAAACAAGTTGGTGGATACCATACATTTTATGAAAATTTTGAAAAACAATTATTTCTTTTATTTTCTCACTTAGATGAGAGTCCACAATCATTTCTTTTCTTTTCTCACTCTATGATCCCAATATGTGCTCTATATTGCTGCTTGCTAGCTGTTTCTCATGTAGTGTAGCAGCAGTAATATTAAATGTTTCAGTAGTCTTTACTGGGTGTATAATTCATTAACTTTTCTTCATTATTTTTTACCATTGCAGGAAGATAAGGCTGATGCTATTTCCCATATGAACACCATCGTCAATTCAACCAAAGGAGATCCAATTTTGGTTAGTTTTCTCTTTTGCCCTGTCATGAGTGCTATCTATTGATATTTTGCTTATAACTTAATCTATTTGACTGCCACTAATGTGAATAATGCCGATGTTTGAGCACTAACATCTTAAACTAAGTTTGGCTTAAGTATGGCTTAGTATTTATTTTGTAGGGTATTGTTGATTTTGAGTTATGCTAGCCTTAACACATTATTGTCTTGTTCACCAGATGGGTCGAAGCCTAAACCCCATTTTCTCAATATGTATTTATGACAGTCAATTACTCCAAACCTTCTAATTGTGCTGAATTTCAAAATTGACAATTATGGCAAATGTGATTATGAAATGGTAGATCCATATCCTTGGTTGTGTGCTATGTGAGCTGTCATGGAGTGTGATCTTTTGGTTATTTCTATAAAAGGCTTGAACATCATTGGGTAGGATTTAGAGAAAGAAAATATTCTCTCTTTTTTTTTTTTTTTTTGGGTGGTTGCAACAGGACAAGTGTATAAAATAGTTCAACTCAATCATTTTATAGAACTAGTGGCGTGGCGTTGTGCTTCGCTGGATTAGCCATGCCCATTGTAGGAAAAAAAATTGAATTGTTGAAGTTTTACAAGTTCTAGAAATTATATTGGTGTAATCCAGTGTTCACTTGTAGCAAAGTTAATAGTAAAGTATGAACTATTTCTATTAAAAATCCTTCAGGAATCACACTTCCATCATCTTGGAATTCAGTTTCTTCCATCTACATCCTCCCTTCATCTTTTCCATTTTTACCACATTCCTTCACTTCTCTTTTGAACGTCTTTCGCTCTTCAAACCCAAGGTATCAGCAATTAGTCCAGCACTTCCTTTAAACATATTACCAATCACAACTGAGCACACAACAGTAGCATACTATATAGGATTCTTTCAGGTAAAATTACCTATTTACTTATGGATGGAAACTTATTACATTTTCTTTAATGACAGCATAAGAAAATAATTAACATTATTGAAAGTTTATTTGGCTTGGATTGAGATCTTCATCATATGTGTTTTAATCTATTATTTGTTAAATATGTAAATCTTATTTAAGATTATATCTTAAGCATAGGATTTTTTTTATCACTCAAACACTCTAATGCCTCTAAATTTCCTTTGATATGCAGAGTTCAAAAAATTTTGCTATTTTGTCTCTGATATTTCTATATTGGTACTTTTAAAGCAAGTGATGATGATGCATTGCTATTCTTTGCTTCTGCTATTGATGGATTAACTTTAACTCTTGGGATGCCACTTTAACATACAAAGTTGACGCTTTGGAATTGCAGAGACAGCTTAGGCAACTGCAGACTCAGTATGATATGCTCTCTGGTCAGGCTTCAGCTTTGATCCAAGGAAGAAGGGCACGAGTTGCGACAACATTTAGTGTGCTTAAGAATACCAATGTGAGACTTAACGACACTGTTAATCAGGTGATTGAACCAGTATTTTCTACAGATTTGAATCAATTTGTGTTCCAGGGGTGGGGTGGGGTGGGGTGGGGGGTAGGAAATTTCTATCTATATTCAGTTGTGCTTTGTTGTAGATCCCTTTATTGGATTTGATGGAGAGTTTTCCTTTTGTTCCAGCTAAGGTCCAGTCGAAATTTCTTTATTGATATTATACTGTTGTGCGTAATTCTTGGGATTGCTGCTTATCTGTACAAGTAAGTTTCACTCTCCTTTAACATAATTATGCAAGTTCCAAGTAGGTGTTGCATTGAAGTAGATTAATTTCACCTCTTCCTATTGTTTGAAGATTCCTACTCATTTCCCTCTAGAAACATTGCAACAAAAGAGGTAATTCCATTTGAGGTATGAAAAAAAGGTTTTACTTTATATGGATTTTTATTTGCATATACGTTGAGTCTATTGAGATCTTGAATTTTCGTTAATTTTTCATTATGACATTGTTTTTATGGGGCCATTGAATTATCTTATTAATTTTGAAAATGTTTTGTTAATGTTTTAAAATTTCTTGATCATTTCTTATTACCTCAAGAAATATTTTTGTCCCTGAGTCATTGAATTTTGTACTTATATGAAGTTTTCTTTGTCATGTAGACAAGAAATGCAACAGGGTTAGTTACTCTAGCTATTCGTCCCTGTGATAGGAACAAGTGAATTTGCTATAGCTGCAGCTGCAACTATAGCTGCAACTGTTATAGGAATTGTTGTCGGTAGTTTTAGACAATCTCTTAATAGTTGTCGATATGTTTAGAAAGTTAGATATCCATAGTTTTGGATGGTTTAAACTTTTTGTACAGTTTAGAACTTAAGAATATAATTTTGGAATGTTTCGAATGTATAGATAATTATTGAATATTTATAATTTAATGATATAGTTTCTTTTTGATGTTTCAAATAATATTTTGGTGATTGATTGATATTTTGTGATACTTGTTTGTAATATTTGTTAGATTGTACAAAAATTGGTCAAATAGAACCTACTGAATTAAAAAATAAAAATAAAAAATTGCATATTCTACGGCAGGCATAATAAGTTGTATTACATACTTTACGGCGCACAATTAGCGTTGTTATTTGTCTCACCAATTAACGGCGTGCAAAAGTAGTTGTAGAAAAAATAACGACGCCGCACAAAATATGCCGTTCAAATAGTTTTTAACGGCGTACTATAGCATGTCGTAGAAAAAGTAACAATGACGTTCAAAATCTGCCGTTAAATAGTTTTTAACGGCGTACGAAGCATGTCGTTGAAAGTGAATTGACTTTCCACGACTGGTTATTATATGACGCGCGTTGTACGTCGTAGAAGGGTTTTTACGACATGTATTGCACGCCGTAAAAACTTTTTTTGTTGTAATGGGCGATTTGTATTTTAATCAAACCTGATGAGGTGTATTTGTAATTTACCCTATTAAGTAAAAGCCTAAGTAGGTTTAGTGAAACCTTCTTCTCCTCATCCGTGGCAACTTTATATATGCTATATCCATCATGCCAAACAACCCCTAAATCTATACTATTATTAAGTAAAGGTCTAAGTTGATTCAGTGAAATCTTCTTCTTCTTATATGTGGCAATTGTATATATTCTATATCCATCATGCCAAACAACCCCTAAATTTATACTATTATTAAGTAAAGGTTTAAGTTGGTTTAGTGAAACCTTTTCCTCATACGTGGAAACTTTATATATGCTAAAATAAAAAAATTATTATACACAGCGTAAGAAGATTTTGAATCCAAGACTTTAGATTTCATTAAGAGCATGCTTATCACTTTAGTAATATATATATTATGATGTTAAATTTTTTATTATTTATTTTTATTATTAATTATACGTGCCGTCTGCTAGTTAGAATAAAGGTGGGTGACGAAAGAGTCAAGGGTCATTTCAAATTTAGTTTTGCATTTATTTATTCCATCATAGATTATAATTTGTCATATATTGAACTTTTATTACGTCTATTTTATGTATAAATTATCTTAATAATCTCATTAATATCTAATCACATTAAAATCAAATAATGTTTGAATCATCATTGTATTAGGAATAATTATAACTCAGGCCTCGTTTGGCAAGAGGCTATTTTAGCCAATTAGCCAAAAAGTTACTAAATTAGCCAAAAAGCCAACAACCCATACCAAAAAGTCAAAGATTCTATTTTCTCTCTACTTTTTGCACATCTTTTCGTAATTAGCCAAAAAGTCATTCCAAACATACAAGTTTTTTTTACCTACCTTTTTAGCCAAATAGCCAAAAAGTTACTAAGGCCTCGTTTGGGAACAGGCTAATTTAGTAACTTTTTGGCTATTTGGCTAAAAAGGTAGGTAAAAAAAACTTGTATGTTTGGGATGACTTTTTGGCTAATTATGAAAAGATGTGCAAAAAGTAGAGAGAAAAGAGAATCTTTGACTTTTTGGTATGGGTTGTTGGCTTTTTGGCTAATTTAGTAACTTTTTGGCTAATTGGCTAAAATAGCCTCTTGCCAAACGAGGCCTAAATTAGCCTGTTCCCAAACGAGGCCTCAGTGTAAAATTTTAAAAAGTAATTTCAAATCAGTGATAAATTTAATAAATATTAATAATTAAAATTTTAAATTTTTTCTTGAATTTATAATTATTTTGTGAAAAAATCACTAAATTGTATTTATTATGTAATATGTCACATCTGATAAAATACATGAGCAATGAACCTTATTAAACTAATAATTGATACATAAAAGATCTTGCTAACAAGTGTTTTTAAGGCACAAGTAAATAATAAAAAATTTGATAAGCACAAGATATTTTTCATTAAATTCAATACACTTTATAGCTTGCTTTTCGTACTCTTTTTGAATACGATTAGCCCTACAATTTGAATTCTCGTGATTCTGAATTTGATTTCACAAGTGTAATATGAAATGGATAAAGACAAATGAGTCAAAATCTAGTAAATTTTTCGAAAAATCGATTTTTAATAAAAAATGTCAAAAATGGATTGTTTGCCAGATTACAGAGTCGTCACCTAAATATTTTGAAAATTTTAGGAAACTCATGACTCGTGTCAAAGGCCACTTATCCGTCATCACAAAAGTGTCTCGGCTCGAGAACTTAGGTACGAGAGGGGAATGTTATGAATCGAGCACCTCATTCACCAGATCAAAGATCGGCTTCTGCTAATCATGATGTGATTCTTATTTACATTATATGCTCTTGTTCTGATTATTAGGCTAACTTTATTATATGATGCACACAAGTATAGACTAATTTTGTAAAAATTGAAATACTTTGATTTCATGTTTGTTTAAAAATTGTTTTAAATATGCGTCACTTAAAAAGGTGAGTTTGTATGTGCCTTAATCAATTCATCCCAATTTTAGCATGTAGCCTTCATCCGCCAGCATTCAAACAAGTATATCATTTAAGTATTTAGTCTCATGGAAAACATGCTCAATATGGCTACACAAACATACAATGCAACATGTTAAAACACAAAACGCTCACTTAGTACTTCGAGGCAAGCCAAACAAAGCAAAATAATTAGAAAATATGCATGCCCCTCACTAATGCAAAATGACTAACGTGACACGTACAATCATACAATTAAATAGGCTCGGTTACTAGCATGGTATATGAGAATCTATGGCAAGTGATAAATCACGTATTCATTTAAGGAAATTGAATGTGACATTGGTAGGTATGATGAGCCGGACCCAAATGTATAGGAGACGTGTGTATGTAAACATGGGAAATGCTAAGGAAAATATGATGCTCTATGCTATCATCATAAGCGAGTAAATAAAAAGGAGAAAAAAATGGGGTTGGAAGACATACACAATTATTACATATTTGCCCTCGTGCAAAATGGTTCAAATGAGTGTCCAAGTGTCTGAATTAACTAACTATTACAAATCTGAATGAATAATAAATTAACTAAATTAACTACCTATTACAAGCTTGGAATAAACTAACGAATTGCTAACTATCTAATTTATTACAACAAGGACATTATGATAATAACAACAACAAGAGTTACAGTAATAATAATTACAACGATATAATTACAAAAGAACATGAACAATAATATCACATCATTTAATATGAACTACATTAATAATGCATAAGAATCAGATGTGCACTCATGCGGACAGTCGGCAGAGGCTACATTGTCTGCCTCCCTTGAAATCTGCCTTGTTTCACCCAGCCACTGTCTTCTGTTTCTGCTAAAACACTTTGTTTACCAAACATTGGAGCCCGGTCGGCCCCTAATGAGGCCCGACCGGGTCCAAATAAGGCCGGTCATGCCCTAATTTCATACCAAAACCTGTTTTTGTGCTCTGAGGTGAAAACAGTGCAATCAGAGCAACTTTACACCATGTTGTCCCTTCTGCCCTCTTCTATCATGAAATTCAAAAGAAGAGTAAATTCGAGTCCGAAACCATCAATAGGCACAACTTGAGGCTTAATGATTTCAAACACAATTTGGACAAAACAATTAATAAATGCAATGAACAACCACCACCCCTCCCTCTTATCACAAAATTAGCTCGAGGAAGATAGACATACCTCAAGTTTCATCAAAATATCATGAATTGATAAGTGATGATTCTTGAAGTGATGGACTCAGCATAACGTTCGGCCGAATCCAATCAACTTCAAACATTTTCTTTATGTCAGTTTCATTGATTTTCAACCAATTTTATTAGTCATTTCCATTCTTTAATCAATTTGAATTGATAGTTAAGTCCACTAAATGAGAAGAAATGTCAAACAAAAAGTGATCAATTACATGAAAGAGAGACTACGCTTTAACGATGAACCTTTGTAGAGATTAAGCCATTGAGTATAGGTCTCTTTCTCATACCTTGAATAACAATCAATCGTTTGAAATAACTTTCAAACAAAAGAAAAGAAAAAAAAAAGTGAGGGTGCGGAAATGATTATGCAAATTTGTTTATTAGAATGAGACTATTGATATGAAAACTAAGTAAAGGAAAGCCATTGACTCGAATGGCTCAGTGTCTAAGGCCTAAACGGCCAAAACCATGAGGACTTACAACACAACAAGTAAAGTATTCAAAGCATAAACTAATTAAATAAATTAAGATAGTCCTAAACAGCCTCTAAAGCATAAAAAGTAGTGGCTAAAAGTGGGTTAAAAGAGCACAAACAATAAACAAGAACAAGAAGGTACTAAACTAACAAACAAGAACAAGGAGAGGTGGTTAACTCCTCCACTTTTGAGACCTTTAAACCATGTTTTTCAGCCCTGAAAGTCAAAGAAAAGAGTGTAAAAGCAAAGGGTATGAGCTATGAGTTAAGGTGCAAGAAATGGTGTTAAGCTTTTTTAGTTTTGGTAGCTATTTAACCCTAAGTTCCACTACTTGAAATGGATTCAAAACAATACAAAAACACAAGAAATAAATAAAACAAGACTAAAATGAAAGCAAAGAGAAAGGTGGTAGGCTTATACCGTTTGAAGAGAACAAGCTCTTGTTGTAAACCAAACTCAATCTAAAGGCACTCTCAAGTTTGAATTGTGATTCTCAAGCCTCAACAAGGACTCTAGGGCCTTGCTCTAAGGTTGTATATGGTGTATAGATATAGTGTAAGGTTATTAGGCTTGCTCAAAGATAACTTGCTAAGGAAGAAGGAGCTCTCAAGTGTGTGTTTAAGCTTTTTGGAAATCTTTCAACCCTCAAAACAGAGACATAAGCTCGTATTTATAGAATTTGAGCAAAATAGATTGGAAATTTGTTCAAAAATAGATAATTGGCGGATTCCCTCATCTGGAGCGAACTCCCAGTTCCCTGAGACAATGAAGTAATCGTCCCTGGCTCCCTTGTTAGAGTCTGGGAGGTCGGCAATAATTTTGTACTCTGTGGACCTCAGTTTAAGGTAGTAAATGTAGCATTTCTCTAACTTGAGGCCACACATGGTGTAGCAGTATTGGATGTCGGCTAGAGTTACCCTAGCATTCTCTTGTTTGGGTAAGGCTATTATATCATTGATAACACGGTAAGAGTTGATGGCAAGCTGCATTGGGTTCAATTTATAGTAATGGAGGATTTTTCGAAAAAGGATGTCGAGTGAGAGCCTAAGTCCACACTCTATAAAAGCTACAACTGGGAAGGTCATGGAATCAACTGTGGGCATGATGGAGTCATCCTCTCCAGCCAACCTCAGATGGACGTCGGCTGGGATGGAAAACTCCTGCTTGAAATATTCTAGCTTGGTCGGGGTGTCTACCCTATACCTCCACATACCCATGACGTCGGCTTAGGGGGAAGGTGTATAATTTGAAAAAAGAAGTGTTTTGTGAAGGTTTAGAAGACCTCGGCAAAACCTAAACGAATACTGGGGTAAAGATTTTTTACGATCTAAAGAGAAGTTTGTTTCAGTTCTTCCTAAAGTTTGTGAGTTCTACGACAAATTCTAAAACCCAAGTCTATGTAAACAAAGGATTGAAGGCAAGAATCTGGAAAAAAACACAGCAAAAAGAAACAGAGACAAAGATTCAGAATCAAGAATGATGATGCTCTATCAGGAACACTGTAACAGAATATGTGTAAGGGTGCAAAGCCAAGAACAATGGCAAGGTGAGCAAAGTGTGTGGATACATATGTATACCCAGAAAACAGGTGAAACGAAGTATGTTTTAAGCATATAAAGGGTGAAATTTGAAACACAGACAGGAGTGAGAGCATATGAATATGTTCAGACGTGATTAACAAGCAGAGGCAATTGAATGTGAAACAAGAAATTAAAATGAATGAAGGAACAGTGACTTACAGAAGAAAGTAAGGCCGGTGTAAAGTACGCCGGTGCCGAACGGTGGCAGAGAGCAAAGAAGTACAGCAAAAGCCTCGCCAGAAGGGGAGAGTGGAGGTGGTTGCAGAAACTTCACGAGAACAACAATGGCGGATTTGAGAGAGAAAAGCTAAAGAGAGAAAAAATAGGGAGCTTAAGAACGAAGATGCAAAAGTGAAGAGACGGAGAGAGAGAAGGGATTTTTGATCGAAAGCATGGAATGGCAGCAAAATTACAATCAATGTGCCTAGGGCAACGTGCCTATCAGACGGCGCACGCACAAGTGATGCGACTTGATGGCGCGTGTCAAGTACGGCTCAGTAGGGGAAAGATGCGTGACAGAAACGCTTGAAATATTGTGCATGACAGCTCACACGCGTGATACTCTTGGAGTTCTTGATTTAGTAAAGCAAAGACCTCGGCTAGGAGGAAGATCTCGGCTAAATAAATTAAATCGACTTGATTATTTGCTCTAAAGGCATTTTGGGGAAAACAGATTACAGATCTTGGTCATATTTGAGCTGACAAGTTCTAACTTCGGCAATAAATGATGAAGCAAGCTTAGTCGACATACTAGATGAAAGAAATGATATAGGTTCCATCACCTCAGGATGCCGAGGTAATAGAACCTAGGGGGCAGTTGTGGGGACATAAATTTTGAATGACGACACGTGGCCGAGGTGTCACCGGAGTGCCACCCGGGGTGCCATGTGTTCTGGTCATGATGCCGAAATGATCTCGGCTAGGCCGAGATTATCTGCGAGAATACCGGAATACGGGATAAACAGATAAGGGACAAGAGTCCTAGAATGAGAGAAGACTTCAGCTTGGGTAAAGATAAGACTCTTAGGGAGTTTATCCTAATCCTACTGGGAGACCAAGATTAGCAGTAATCCTAAGTCCATTGAAACTAGGCTTTTATTGGGACTAGGATTGGGTTGGCTATAAAAGGGACGAATCCCCATGGGTCTAAGGTACGCTTTTGATATTCTGAATAGTGAGTTAAACACTTTTGCTATCTTTAAGAGATAACTAACTTGATCGTTGGAGTGCCCTCGGGTGGATGAACCACTGCTAGAATCTCATCTTTCTGTTACAGGTCGTTCTGGCGTCATCTATTCAGTCGTGCTTTCCAGTTGAATACTAATTTGACAGTCTGGTCAGCATTCTACTCACACACTCTCAATTAAATTCCTATTTAATATCATAATTATCTTCAAGTAAATCCCCGTAATATGGTTGTAATGACAATATAAATTTTGTAACCTATAAATCTTGTGACAACTAAATAATAAACCATTAAATCATAAATAACATTTTATTTTTATTAAACTATTCTAACAGTTTCTATCACCATCCTCCAATTTTCCGAATGTGGTGTTGTAAAGTGCACTTTAATTCATATAAATTCAATCACTAGTCGTTAGATGAGATGAGTAACAACTTGCATTTGATTTTTACACACATTTTAGCAATGATTAGGCACATTTTAGCAATAACATGTTGGAGATGGTTTTAATCTTCGAAGTCTAACTTTTTTTACAAATAAATTATTGTAATCTCAGCAGTTTTAATAGATGGTCAAAAAAGTCAATTTTTAGTTAAATTTTTTTAAAAAAATTACTAAATTATTGTTATTAGTTGAAAAAATTAAGGGGTTATTTGGGTGTTTTAAATAAGTGTACTTTTTATCTTTTTAGATTAAAAAATTGAGGGAAAAAATATGAATGTTTTGGTTAACTTTTTATAGAAAAATTTGTATTAAAAAATTGTATAAATTAGTGTGTAGGGAAAAATTAGGATTGGGAGTTGTGCAGTCGTAATTTTTAACTTTTGGTGAATAATGATAACTTTTTAGTTTTTTACGTAATTTTTTGACTTTTTAACTTTTTATGGACTTACTAAACTTGGCCTAAATATTATATCAACTTTTTAATTAAAATTTTTCACTTCTTAAACATATAAACTTTTTTAAATCTTAAAAAGTCAAAAAAATTTCATCAATTAAAAAAGTCAATGTCACATTAACTTTTTACTTACAAAAAAAAAACTTTTTCAACAATTTCATAAACAAATTAAAATTTTTAACTCCTAAGTAAACAAAAAAATTATATATATATATATATATATATAAATTAAAAAAAAAAACTAACGCCAAATGACCACTCAAAATGTCTTGAGTAGAAGGATAATTTGTCAATTCCGCATAGGAAAAGGAAGGTAACCTAACAATTGGACCGGTCTTTCTAAAATAATTGACAATAATTAATTGGACAAATTACACTAATAGTCTCTATAATTTAGAGTTTGTGTCATTTTAGTCATTGACTTTTCAATTATGACACATTTGATCCCGAATTTTGAATATTGTTTCAAATAAGGACAATTAACATACCATTGCTTAATTTCAAGGGTAAATTGTCAATTTGATAAAATATAAATTAATTTGACAAAAATAAATGTCAAAAAAATATTTTAAAATTTTTAAAAATTATTTCTAGTCACCAAAAATAAAATTTTGTAAAATTGATAAAAATTAATAAAAATTACATGATTAATTTTTAAAAATTAATTTTACATGATTATCATCCAAATACATAATAAAAATTAATTTGGTAAAAAAAAATAAATTTCTAAAGATTTATCAACTTTATATAATTTTATCTTTAGTAGGTAGAAATAATTTTTAAAAATTCATAAATAATTTTTAAAAATTTATTTTTGTCAAATTAATTTATATTTTATCAAATTGACAATTTTGCCCTGAAAAAATCTAATAGTATATTCAATTGTCCTTATTTGGAACAAGATTCAAAATTCTGGGTCAAATATATCACAATTGAAAAGTCAGGGACCAAAATGACACAAGCCCCAAACTATAGGGACTGTTAGTGCAATTCACCCTAATTAATTTTAGTAGATTATGTTTGTAATCAGGTCTTATTTGTTAATTATATATTTTTGTTAAAAAGTCAAAAAGTCACTATAAGTTATCACATCATTTTCTCTAATTTTTTGTACATCTTTTTGTAAAAAGTTAAAAAATTACTAAAATAACATGTTTCCATGGCACAATGTCATATATTGTGAATTTTTATTAATTTTAGTGGGACAAGTTAAGAGGCTTAAGGAAATTATACATTCAATTCACATGTGTATAATTTTTTTTAGGCTTATTAACATTTGTATAATTTTTAATTCTTTTTTAAATGTGTATCCTGATAACATAAGCTAACAAAATTCATCTTAAATTGAGGCATGAACGGTTTGTAATTTTTATGGATATAGATGAATTGTATAATACTATATAAACATGATTTCTAAACAAATTCTATACAAAATTGTGTCTCATTCATTGAAAGTCAAAATGTTCAACTAAGATTCACGATTATAAGAATATCAGTGCTATATGATTCTTATATTAACTTCCGTATAAAATTATATATGAATATCATTTTCAAAATGAATTTTGTGAGGCCAATTCATTCTTCTTTTTTTCGGGCATTAGCGTCTTTATGATTAAGCTCATTTAATATGTTACGTAAATCAAAGTCACATGAAGATTTAAGTAATCATTACAATAGAATTTTGTTAACATGTATTTTTAAAATAAACATAATTATATGTTCCGCATGAAAATAAAATAAAAAACACAACTTAAGAGAATATTTATCTAAGTTTTTAAAATATGTTTTTAAATATTTTTCAAATTTTAATTTGATGAAATAAATGAAACAAATAAAAAAAATTATATTTTCTATTTTTTAGGACAAAAAAAATTAAAATTAAAAATCAATTTCAAAAACTCAATTAAACAGAAAATTTTGAAAGCATCAAATAATTTTAGAAGCAGATCTTAAATGCACTCGTCACAAGTGGGGTGTACGGTACTCATTTGCTAGGCGAGAAATTGTTTGGTAGTCTTAGAATATAGTCACACTAGTGTATGTTCGTGCCTGAAGGCACGGCGTAAATAATATTTTGTTTGAATAATTTTCATATGTCATTCTCTCTTAAGCTAGGAACACTGAGAATCAAGCATACCTAATTTGTTTTCCCATGACATACAAAAAATGAATAGATAATATACATTTGAGCAAAGGGATCCCCTTTATTATAAACACAACTTCAAATAAAAGGAACAACAAAATGGTGTTCTCCCTTTGGAGCACACCATGCCAATACGAAAATAGCATTCCTGATCAAAATCTAAATAACAAACACCTTCAAATGTTTATCTCTCAAACCAAACCAAATCTATATAAGTTTCTACAATGTCAATCTGCCATAATCTTTAACTTTATACAATGTCAATCATTTTCAAAGTTTGTCAACGATAAAACCAAAAATAGTATAAATTCTGCCCTCGAGATTGTTGCTCACTCGAGATTGCCCCTCTTTCAACACTCATCAATCAAAGAAGTGCATGTTTAATTTATACAACAATAAATACAAAATCATTAGAAAGATAAGAAAAACTTAAGCCTGAAAAATGTAGACTTGTAAAAATGGAGTCAATATTACCATTTGCTTGTAGTCTTCATCCACCTGTAAAATAGAAAAAAAGCCAATATGATAATTAAAAGAGACTATCCAATTCAAAACAAGCACATACATTGTCACACTAATGAAATGTTTTTTTATAGACCACCCAATTCAAACCAAACACATACCTTGTTGCAAAATAATAATTGGTTACCCAATGCAAACACTACGAACAAACACAACACATTATCAACACAAATACAAATTAATGATTGATGAAAATATTAAGAAAGAAAGACGTGTTGATCACATAAGATTAGACGTGTTCAACTCTTTCTTTTTGGAATTTCCTTTAATTGATCACATAAGGTTAGAGGGAAAATTTAAGAAAGACGTGTTCTTAAGAAAGAATTTAATAAAATAAAATTCAAAAAGCAACCTCTAACTAACTTAATTCTTCCATCATTTACAAATCAATACAACTTAAAAAAACCCATTTATTTTCTTCCAAAAACCCAAAGCCATTTATTATACCAGTTTAGTCCCATCATCTTCTTCAATCTTCACCTACACCCATTCAGATTCATTTTGCTTCCAACCTTAAATAAATTTTGAATATTTGTTAAGCAATACATGATCATAAGCAAAATATCAAACCAGCCCCTTTGGATCTATTTGGTTAGCTCATGGGCAGCAGCCAACAAAATTTAGATTGAAATTAAATAAACTATAAGACTAAACTGATATAATAAAATTCAATGGATAAAAGAACAAATCAACAGCATATAGTAAGGGGACAATTGTTTATAGGGTCTTAAAAAAGTAATAGGCAATGCTGAAATTATATTTATCACATCTTACCAATCCCCACTCCCAAATAAAGGGGGAAAAAAATAGAAAAACACAAAAAGCCCAATAAATATAGGAAAATCCATATCAGCATTTAAAGAGTATTTAGCAAACTCATAAGTATTTATAGATCCGTATATATTTATGAGTATTTAGCAAATAATAGAAAAACTCATAATATAAAAAAATCCATTTTGTGAATTAAAAAATTAACACCCATTTCTCATTAAAGAATCAAACATTTCATTAAATGTGTGTGTGTGTGTTGAGTCAGTACCTTTGAGACCAAAAATAGAAGGAAGTGTCTAGTTCATCCTCCTTAGTCACAACATTTAAAAAAGGAAAAAGAAAAAAAAAAGTGTCAATAAAGATTACTTGCCTACAATTCTTAACTAATGTCCAATTCTTTGCCTTTTCACGAACTCTCTCAATAAGTCATCCTCTCTCTCCGATGCCAAAACTATTCTTCTCTCATTGAACCAGTTTTTGCTCATCATCTCCCAAAACAACTTGGCATACAGTACTGGAATTAGAGGTCAACGATATTTAGATGATTGTTTAAACACCTATTGGCATAATGTTGTTTTAAATTGGGGTTCTGTTCCTAACAGAAAATTGACTATATGGTCAGGAATTATGTGATATAATATTGAATTTGGTTTATAAACATGTATATCCTAAGTAAAAGGAGCTTATTCTAGCTTGAATAAAACGGAACTTTGATATTTGTTCATACTATGTGATCTCCAAAGTACTGTACACATACCTTATTTGTTTGTCAGAAATCAAAATTATATTATGGGAATGGCTGTGAAATGAACAGAAAGGTCTGGAACCATTATTCTGATATTGCTTTCATGGTTGGAGAATAATGTGGCCAAAATTGCCCCCATTGATGTTATAGGGGTCTGGATTATTATTTGACCAAAATGGGGGTAATCCCTTTGGATGTCTTTTTATTCTTTATTTTTTATTGCAACACTCTGGGCTTTTCTGGATTCTGATTTCATTCTTGTTTTGAGAGGGAATTAGAGTTTATTATTCTAGGTATCAATACTTTTCTGGCTCTCAAGGCATTTGTGTCCCTCTCAAATGTAACAAATCCCATGCTACCAAGTATTTGTAAGTGCATTCCTATTATAGAAAGTGGTTGTTATTTGCTGGGGAAAAAAAAAACAAACTGACTGAATCTATACAACTTAGTGCTTAAAAGGAATGCATACCTTTCATTTCCATGTATTATTTTTCATTTATGGAACAGATATTGCAAGGAGAACTGAAAACAATTGGTGTGAACACAGTTTATAGTCAACAATAAAGCAAAAAAGTTTTGTGAGCAGGTAAAAAACAAAATTTTCCAACTCCTTCAAGATGCTCATGTCTCATAATTTCCTAAAATTCCAAACCAATATGAAGGACTCATAGACATTTTGTCAAAACCAAATGGTAAAGAGGGTGAGAAAATGCAAAGAAACTTAAATTGAATCAAATAATTCAAAAAAAATGCAAAGAACTCGTCAAATGTCCACAATCAACACAATTCGAAGTGGTGGGAAAAGGAAATTAATACCTTGGAAGAAGGCGCAAAGATAGACCCAAAAAATTCAAAAGATGATGAAGGTTACTTTGCGAGCAAAGTTCGAGATGCAAATATCGAGGACTGGAGAACTGGAGAGCAGCATCAAACAGAAACAGATCAATTATCAGAACCTTGAAGCCACTGAAACAAAAAGAAAATTCACAAAACCCAATAGCAGAAAAACTGAAATTGAATCAAATAATTCTAATTTTAATTTTAGAATTTTAATCAAATAATCCTAATTCTAATCAAAGAAAATTCTAATTTTAATCAAAACCCAATTCTAATTTTACCAGGAGGATCACCCCTGGCTGCTATGATAACAACAGGAGGATCACCCATGTACAACAAAATAAAAAACTAACCAGTGGTAATAAAAAAACAGTCAATGGTGTTCTACAGAACATTGGAAAAACTAACCAGTGTACAACAAAATAAAAAACTAACCAGTGTACACTAAAGGGTGTTCTACACTCAATGGTCACCACAACCAGTTCAAAAACTAATGTAGTTCTTGGTGCTTGGATAAAATGTATTAGATTGAGATGAGTTGAGTTCAATTAATAAAATTGTGGGGTTGGGAGAATGGAATTCTAATAATAACAGTATAGAGCCCAATGTAAATGACCCATAAACAATGTAAAATAACATTGAAGCCTCTGGATTGTAACAATAAAATGGCAGCAAAAGGAACACTGAGAATGAGAATCTAACCCTAACAATTGAAACCCAACTCAATGATAAATAAAAGAGAAAACCCAGATCACCTAATCTATCAAATTCAAATACAAAGATGACAGATCTCATCAAAGATTCAGAAATAATTAGAACTTAATCATTACACATGTTTTGCCACTTCTATAATTTCATATCTACCAAACAAAAATGGTACAAATACATAGATAAGGATATTATATATGTCAGGAATCATACCTGTTGGAGGAGATTGAAGAGGAGGCCGAAGAGCTGGGCATCTGCTGCTGCTGCTGCTTTCCTTCAGCGCAAAAGAAAAACAAAAACCCATCTCACAATTAGTTCAAGGTTTAAGGTTTAGAAACACCAATCCAAATAAATTATAGGTGATCCAAAGAAAAACAAAACCCATTGCTAACTGATATATATTTGAGAATCAAACCCATTGCTAACAAAACCCATTTAAGGAAAAGCAAACCCATTGCTAAATAAATTACAGGAGGCCAAAGAAAAACAAATACATATTAAGGTTTAGAAACACCAATCCAAATAAATTGAAAGCTACATAAATAAAAAATGAAAAAGAAACATAACAAAGAGAAGATTGTGAAGATCATCAAAGCTGCAAAAGCTTCGAAGCAAAGTTCAAAAACTCATAACTAAACCCATTGCTAACTGAAAGAAGTCAGTAATTCCCTCAATTACTCAAGTAAAAAAAGAAAACATTAGCAATCAACAATCAAACTCTGGTTTAAAATGGTAATTCAATATCCAGCAATCAAACACTAATTCAAAAATTAAGAGAGAGAATGCTCTACTTATTTGTATTGTTTAAGGAGTAAGCAATGCTTATCAAAAACGTCATGTCTACATAGTGGTGGTGATTATGACTTTATAAGACTCTTCTTAGAGCTCATAGCAAGATAACTGTGTCTTGGCCATGTCCGGTATAGTATGAGATTAACAACATTGCTTGTAACACAGAATTCAAAATTTGGCTCAAGCCAAACACACAACTTCTACTATGCTCCCTCCACACCCTAGTATAGAAAATGGCCATATAGCAACTCCAATGGTAAAAGCTAAAATGGCTTTCATCAAGCTATTTTTTTGCTCGCTACAGTGCAAAAAAAGCTATTTTTTGGCTACACTATACCACTCCAATGGTTCATATGCTATTTTGAAGCAATCAATTCCCATATCAATTTTCGGCAATTAGGTCCACTCATAAAATCTCTTGTGCCCATGATTTAGTTTTGTTGACGTAGAAAAAAGGGCTTTGCCATTTTTTGGCAAGAAATTTGGTTCACCATTGGAGAACATTTTTTGAGATATCTAGGCCAAAAAATGGCTTTGGCAGGTCTTAGAAAAATTAGAAAAATTAGAAAAATTCAAATTATCTGGATTCTTATAAGTAGGTATTGTACTTCTGCAGAGACTCGTTTTCTCAAAAAATCATACACGAATGTAAATCATGCGTAGGTACACATTCCAATATAATGAATCATATCCCTGAAAAAGAAACCCTATAAATAATCATTGAATGATACCTGTTTGGAATCCATGGCTATCCATATTTCTCGAAACTTAAACTACACAGACAGAAAGGTGTATTCAAAACTTTCTATTACTCGTTTCTTTTTCTGCAGTTTTCTCGGGAAACAAACAGAAAAAATGGGGGGAACTTACTGAAGAGAAGGAAACCACCGACGGCACCGGCCAGGGAGGAGTAAACGAATCGGCGGATACCCAAATCGAGACAGGCGTCCCACTTTGCATTCGGATTGAACTGCGGAGCAGGGAACTACGAAGAAAGCTTGGTGGAAAGAGGAAGATATGTGGTGGGAAGAGGAAGAGGTGTGACAGAGGGGAGCTTCAAATTTTGAAATCCAAATGAGAGAGAGAGAGAGAGAGAGAGAAGATGTTTGTGTAAATCTAAAAGCTAAATGGAAAACTCATCTCAACCATTGATATTCACCTAAAAAATCTCAACCATTGAAATGTCTAAATGAGGGAAACAATTTCAACCATGGGATTGAACCAATCCAACAGTTCATAGTTTGACAAATAAATAAATGTCCCATCAACACCCTTGTTTTGTTATATAGATAGTATTTTAGAAATGTTTTGATTGATGAAAATGTAATATTTGTAATTTTGTATTAAATGATTGAAAGATAGTAGGAGATATAATGGGAGTGTTTGAGAAGACGGTTGGGCTAAAATAACTTAAAAGACAAAATAAATTAAAATAGTTAATGAGATAAAATGTTACATTCAATTATAATCATTTCATTTTTTTTTTCACAATCATTAAATTAATATCAAAAAAAAAGTCAACTAATTTCTCAAACATAACTATTTTAATTGGATCAAAATAACCAAAAAAATTATATAACTAATTAAAATAATTAACTTTCCAAACAAAGCCGGTATATGGTGATTGGTGGAGAGTATAGAGAAGTGACCTTCCTAAAATGCACCAAATAATTTTTCTTGGTGGACACTGTAGCATAGTAGCAACAAACGTCATTAGCAGCACCAAGATCAGGGATATAATTGGTTAGTTGGTAGGACTTTTTGGGAAACTGATACTTGGTTGAAAGGATACTTGGTTGAAAGGTGACACGATTAAGAAATTAAGAGAGAGTAGGGTCCACACATGGAGTTCGGATCCTCTCTTTGAGGCCCCTCCTCCACATTCTGCTTGCAACGGCTCAGATGAGCCATTGGACGTCCAACGGCTGAAATTAAAAAAAATATATATATATGAAATTTTGGTCGATCTCCCGCCTAAACAAAAACACAGCTCAGAGATTATACAGATACAGAGGTTATGCGCACTCTCACACAGCACTCGGCACTCATCCCTTCTCCTCCGTCGAACCCATCCTCACCGGCGGTGACCCATTGTCGATACAAATTCTGTCTACTTCGCTACTACGTTCTTCTCCTCCACCTCACCGAACCGTTCGCAACGGCAGAACCTCTCTACAGCACTCCTCAAATCGAACCCATCTGTTTGCCCTCTTTCTATCTACCCTCCTTGAGAACTAGATGTTAGTCTTCTTCATTCCCTCTGTCACTTTGTAATTTATTATTTGAGCTTCAACTAAACTTAGTCTAATAAGTTTGTCTCTGTCCTCAAGATTATTTGTTAATTGACAAGATTGTTTGAGCTCAAACATACATACAATACCTCTCATTTGTCTCTTCATCGCCTCATTTTTTGTTAATCACAAACTAGATCATATCTGGATATAATAAATGATCAAATCTGTCCTTCACCAAGAAGACAGACAAATAGAAGAAATTACATCTTAAGTAGATAAATGGGCCTTCACCGATGAAAGATATTACATCTTAAGTAGAAACTTGGCCATCTTAAGTAGAAGACAGATAGATTTGCTGCTTTATTGAGTAGCAGTTTCTATAGATACTGGATTTACACAATGAAAGGTAGGCCTCATTTCCAACATTAGAGCCTATTTAGACTATATAGTGACAGATTCTAAACACTGGTGGAAAAATAGATTTTAATATATATGACAGAGTTCCAAGATATACATGTAGAAGTAGAACTAAGAGCTTATGATGAGAGTAATTTGGCATACCAACAATTACATAAACTTCATAAAAAGTGAAATAACATGGAAATATGTAATCCATGAATGCTTTTCACAATAATGAGGTTGTTAATTTTTTGTTAACAACCTCATTATCTGTCTATCTATGTAATGGATTATTGATTATGTTTGATTGAGCTTGAAACAAGTCATCTTCCTAAAAATGTGTGTTTGAAATTTTTTAAAACTGAACTCAGTCTCTATGTTTTTATGTCTGGATTTTTTTTTTCAAACTGAAATTATGTTTTTTTGTGTCTAAAATAAAGATGTAATTTATGTAGCTAAGATTTTATTTATATGGGTTTTCAGTTGCTTTTTGATATGGATATGGAATCTGAGAATGATTTTGCTTGGAAGCCAAAACAGGGAATAACATTTGATTCTGAACAATGTGCATATGATTTTTATAATACATATGGAGGAAGAATGGGGTTTAGCATAAGAAGGGATTATTGTAGGAAGAACAAGTTCACTAACCAATTTATTTGTAGACTTTTGGTTTGCAACAAGGAGGGATTTCGAAAGGTTGACAAGCGAGACCCATTGGCAAAAAACCCTAGAGATGAAACTAGGACCGGTTGTGAGGCTCGACTTTATATTAAATTAGATGAGGGTACTGGGAAATTTGTTGTGACTGATTTCAAAGAAAAACACAACCATGATCTTGTATCACCCGAGTGTGCCCACATGTTGCCGTCACAAAGAAAGATATCGTCTACCCAAGCAATTCAGTTAGATTTGGCGGCACAATCTGGTCTTCGTTCAGGCCAGTCTTTTGAACTCATGGGTAGGGAAGCTGGTGGAAGACAATGTCTTGGGTTTACGAAATTAGATCAAAAAAATTATTTGAGAACCAAAAGACAACAAAGTTTAGCATATGGGGAAGTAGGCAATGTGTTGCAATACTTTAAAGAAAACTCTTTGCAGAATCTTTCCTTCTTTTATGCTTTCAATTAGATAATGAGGAGCAAATAACCAATATGTTTTAGGCCGATGCACAAATGATCATGGATTATGCCCAATTTGGTGATGTTGTCACATTTGATACGACTTACAAGTTAAACAAAGAACATAGACCCTTTGCATGTTTTGTGGGGTTCAACCATCATAGGGAAATAGTTATATTTGGTGTTGCATTGTTGTATGATGAGACCGCCGAATCGTTTGTATGGTTGTTTAAAAATTTTCTAGAGGCTATGTCAAGAAAGGCATCAAAAACTTTGTTCACCGATCAAGATGTTGCAATGGCTAAAGCCATACCCATCGTTATACCTGACACAAGTCACCGATTGTGTACTTGGCATTTGATGCAAAATGCATTAAAACATGTTAATTGTTTGTTCCAAGATAAGGGGGTAAAGGGTGTACTAAATAAGTTCTTCCTTGACATTGAAGATGCAAATCAATGGAAGTTAGAGTGGGCGAAAATGCTTGATAAATATGATACGCATGAAAACTATTGGTTGAAATTGACTTTTGCG
The DNA here is from genome assembly GCF_055761805.1 of Camellia sinensis. Lineage (NCBI taxonomy): Eukaryota > Viridiplantae > Streptophyta > Magnoliopsida > Ericales > Theaceae > Camellia > Camellia sinensis. The sequence goes on from NC_138970.1 coordinate 53,466,647, forward strand.
GTGAAAGAAAAATGGGGCTGGCCATATGTTAGATCAACATGGGCTGCGGAAATGAGTACCATACATGTCACGACCCCATTCCGCCCCTAATAGAATGGTGTCGTGATGGCCAGTAATCCGAGATTACCGAAGGCCAACTTTCAAAATTCACACACAATCAGAGTATTACATATGGGGCTAACATGTGCGGAAGCAATATATTTAAATCTAAGTAGTCCATAAGAGCTGTGCATAGATCAAATGAAATGACATACATCTTAGCATGGTTTTACAACTTGAATACAAATAAAATAAAGTACATGTTACATCTTGATCAAAAGGCTTCTCAAGCCGACATATACAAAATACATGAAATATAAAGTCAATAAGCATAATCTTCAAGATGCCGACATAACATGAATCCAAAAACATCTTGCAAAACAACACATCTCGGCGTCACCGCCTTCATGCTTGTTACCTACATATCTATAAGGAAAGGGTGAGCTTGGATACTCAGTGAATGGTATAAGTAATAAAGGGGTAAATAAATGATTCCCGAGGTCCTTGTCAAAACAATACATATATCATAACTTGTACAAAACAAAGAATGGGATGAATCAAGTTCATTAATCAAATCTTTCAAAGCTTCTTGGATGTTAAAACATCAACATGTACTTAGGGTGATGACATTCCTAACAAAACAAATCCACCCGTTCATAGACCGTCGATGGGGGCTATCCGTTGATAGACCGTCGATAGCAGATTAGACAAATTCACCCGTTCATAGACCGTCGGTGACAAATCCACCCGTTCACAGACCGTCGGTGGGGCCATCCGTTCATAGACCGTCGATGACAGATATTCTCTCAAACGTGATGCTGCATGGGCTTAGAGTCCCCTAGCATGGGAGGGCTTTCCAAGAATGTCATCAAAACAAGATAATGCTTGATACAGAAACTAGGGACAATCATTCATGCTTGATCAAATACTTTTCAAAACAAAGCAAAGTAAAGCCTTTATCAAAACGTATAACATAGCTTTATTAAAAATACCACTCACATCGTTCTTGGGATGTCGGGATCAAGGCAAAGGTCCAAGTCCTACAAACACATAGCAAAGTCTATTGAATGTACTCTTAAAATAAGCTTTACATGAATGCAAATGATCTAGGGAAAGCATGCTGGAAACATCTAGGGAAAACATACTGGAAACATCTAGGGAAAACATGCTGGAAAACATCTAGGGAAAACATGCTGGAAACATCTAGGGAAAACATGCTGGAAAACATCTAGGGAAAACATGCTGGGTACCAACCAGGTCCTGGAATGGATACACAGAGATGATCTAGGCTAAAATGACCTAGCTTGGTGAACTCAGGAGGTCTTAGCCGAGGTCCCACACCTCTTGGCCGAGGTGTGGTTACCTAGGCTTCAGTGTGCAGCTGCCTGCCGAGGTGTTACAAGGTGCCGGCAAGGGTGTACTATGGTCGGCCTAGGTGTGCAGTGGTTAGCCTAGGTGTGCATGAAAGATAAACTAACGTGCAAGTGATCATGCAAGGTAGGCCAAGGTGAGATACGATGCTTGGCCTAAGTGTGTGATCTAGGCAAGAGTGGTCTCGGTGATCACACCTAGGGAAATGAAGCCTGGAAATCTGGGTTTCCTCCTTGAAGAACATGGGCATGAAGAACATGAAGAACATGAATGCTAAAATCATAACTTGTTATTATAAAATCTGAGGTTTCATGTTATGAGTTCGAAAACATGGACCTTGGTACCCATACTTGAAGATCATATGAAAACAAACACGAAAATATGGATCTTGATACAAACTTTCGAATCAAAACATGGCTTTTCCTCAAGAACACATGAATATCACTCTCTCTTTCTAAAACCGAACTTCAAAGCAATGCATGGTTCATGAAACATGCTAGATCATGCAATGCGATTAAATCAACATAAAGAATAACAAGAGTAGATCACGAATCTAACCTTAAAACACGGATCTAATGGTTCGATCTCTAGGGATCAAGCTTGGAAATCTACCTCTCTCTAGAATTCCTCTTCCTCCTCCTAGAGCTTCTCTCTCTTCTAAGACAAAGATATAGCAAATGATATGTTTTTCTCTCTCTGCCGGCTGATTTAACCCTCTGCAGGGACACGTGGCACCACCGGATTGGTTCTCCTCAAAAAGGTGACTAAGTGACAAGACATGTGTAAGACAAAGTGTATCCAACAAGCTAGGTGACATGGGCACTCCGACAAGTAATGATCTCGGCTAAGGACATAGGCTTCGGCAAGTAAGGTCTCAATGATCTCAGCTAAGAAGGATAATACTTGGCCAAGCTGTGCCACACCTCGGCCTAGATGTGCCACACCTCGGTCTAGGTCATCCCAGTCCCGGAACAAGATCACTAGGTGCAAGGATCAAGGATCTAGGACGCCTAGATGATAACATCTCAGCCTAGATGATGCACATCTCGGCCTAGGTGATGCACACCTCAGCCTAGATGATGACATCTCGGCCAATATGCCTAGGTGATGGTGGAGGTCAACCAAAGTGGTTCCAAGATGGTCCTAGGGGTAAGAGGTTCAAAGGTGTGACCTAGGCTTGACATGACCTAGGCTTGGCATGACTTAGGCTTAACATGACCTAGGCTTGGCATGACCTAGGCTTGGCATGATCTAGGCTTAACATGACCTAGGCTTGACATGACCTAGGCTTAACATGACCTAGGCTTGGCATGACCTAGGCTTGGCATGACCTAGGCTTGACATGACCTAGGCTTGGCATGACCTAGGCTTGGCATGACCTAGGCTTGGCATGACCTAGGCTTAACATGACCTAGGCTTCAGACAGCAAGGAAGGGACAAAGCATACATACAACACTTAGACAAAACATGATAGCATCAAGACAAGACAAGAACCTTTACCTAGGCAAAGCAAGTCTAAGTCTACAATTGCAAGCTTAACAAGACAAAATCATGAAAATGCACATGAACATGACTAAGACATGAATGTGGGTTGTTACATCCTTCCCCCCTTAAAGAAGTTTGGTCCCCAAACTTAACTTACCTTGTCCCCAAAACAATTTCAAATGTCGAATTCTCATCTCTTCTTAGCATCTCTAGCCTTTACCTTGGGACAATCCTTAATACGATGACCCATCTCACCGCATTCAAAACATGCTCCAGATGTCCGATGACAAACTCCAAAATGTCGCCTCCCGCAACTTGTACATGTCAGCCTGGCGCCACCTTTCTAATTCGTGTTATTGGAACTGTCCACATTCGTCTTCTTCTCGGCATCATGCTGGTCTTGGCGATTGTCATAGGTCTGCCTCTTTTTCTGATTCTCTCCCAAACTCTGACTTCTGTTCAAGTTGGCTTCTGCAAGGATGGCTTTATCTAACACTCCAGCATACGCCAGCATGTTAAGCAAATTAACCCAGTCTTGAATTGATCCACGAAGCCCACTTTCAAACTTTCTAGCCTTCCTATATTCATCGTTGACCATGTGAGGTGCATACCTTCCCAACTCGGTGAAAGCACGATCATATTCAGCCACTGTTTTGCTACCCTGTGACAACATCTGGAATTCTGTGGTCTTGCGATCTCGGACACTGAGTGGAAAGTGTTTGTCATAAAACAACTCCAAAAATCTGGCCCAAGTCAAGTCTGGATGACCTTCTCGGATCATCATCCACCACCTACGAGCGTCGTCTTCCAATGTGAATGCTGCCAATGACACGTTCTGGGCGTCGGTGCTGGGAAAACCTCAAACAACTTCTCCATCTCAAGAACCCATGCTTCTGCTTTCATCGGCTCTATACCTCCACGGAACTTCGGCGGTTTCATCTTCTTGAATTCTTTGATCAAGGTCAAGGTGTCGTCTCCATACAAAGCTGGTTGCGGCTGCACTTGTGGTACTAGAGGAGGTAGAGGTGGAACTGCATGTCGGCCATCTGTCTGCTCAGCTTGAGTGAAAGTGGTACCTATGTCTTGTGGCCTAGGTTGTCTCAATTCACGGACCAATCCTTCGACCAATCTTTCTAATCTGTCTATTCTGTCCTCGGAATGATCTTGGCCAACTGGAGGTCTACCCCTTCTCATGATGCTAGAGGTATGCAAAATGTGACTCTTAAACAAAATGAGCAAGTAAACATGCATGCAAATAATAAATGATCATGCCGAGATGATGCACACCTTGTCAAGTAGCAAACAATATGATGCAATCCTAATCATCATTCTAAGGGACATCCTATGCTCTTTAGGACTCAAAGTGTGTGAATAACGTACTATAAGGAACGCGTGCTCTGATACCATTCTGTCACGACCCTATTCCGCCCCTAGTAGAATGGTGCCGTGATGGCCAGTAATCCGAGATTACCGAAGGCCAACTTTCAAAATTCACACACAATCAGAGTATTACATATGGGGCTAACTTGTGCGGAAGCAATATATTTAAATCTAAGTAGTCCATGAGAGCGGTGCATAGATCAAATGAAATGGCATACATCTTAGCATGGTTTTACAACTTGAATACAAATAAAATAAAGTACATGTTACATCTTGATCAAAAGGCTTCTCAAGTCGACATATACAAAATACATGAAATATAAAGTCAAGAAGCATAATCTTCAAGATGCCGACATAACATGAATCCAAAAACATCTTGCAAAACAACACATCTCGGCGTCACCGCCTTCATGCTTGTTACCTACATATCTATAAGGAGAGGGTGAACTTGGATACTCAGTGAATGGTATAAGTAATAAAGGGGTAAATGAATGATTCCCGAGGTCCTTGTCAAAACAATACATATATCATAACTTGTACAAAACAAAGAATGGGATGAATCAAGTTCATTAATCAAATCTTTCAAAGCTTCTTGGATGTTAAAACATCAACATGTACTTAGGGTGATGACATTCCTAACAAAACAAATCCACCCGTTCATAGACCGTCGATGGGGGCTATCCGTTGATAGACCGTTGATAGCAGATTAGACAAATTCACTCATTCATAGACCGTCGGTGACAAATCCACCCGTTCACAGACCGTCGGTGGGGCCATCCGTTCATAGACCGTCGATGACAGATATTCTCTCAAACATGATGCTACATGGGCTTAGAGTCCCCTAGCATGGGAGGGCTTTCCAAGAATGTCATCAAAACAAGATAATGCTTGATACAGAAACTAGGGACAATCATTCATGCTTGATCAAATACTTTTCAAAACAAAGCAAAGTAAAGCCTTTATCAAAACGTATAACATAGCTTTATTAAAAATACCACTCACATCGTTCTTGGGATGTCGGGATCAAGATAAAAGTCCAAGTCCTACAAACACATAGTAAAGTCTATTGAATGTACTCTTAAAACAAGCTTTACATGAATGCAAATGATCTAGGGAAAGCATGCTGGAAACATCTAGGGAAAACAGCTAGGGAAAACATGCTGGAAACATCTAGGGAAAACATGCTGGAAAACATCTAGGGAAAACATGCTGGGTACCAACCAGGTCCTGGAATGGATACACAGAGATGATCTAGGCTAAAATGACCTAGCTTGGTGAACTCAGGAGGTCTTAGCCGAGGTCCCACACCTCTTGGCCGAGGTGTGGTTACCTAGGCTTCAGTGTGCAGCTGCCTGCCGAGGTGTTACAAGGTGCCGGCAAGGGTGTACTATGGTCGGCCTAGGTGTGCAGTGGTTAGCCTAGGTGTGCATGAAAGATAAACTAACGTGCAAGTGATCATGCAAGGTAGGCCAAGGTGAGATACGATGCTTGGCCTAAGTGTGTGATCTAGGCAAGAGTGGTCTCGGTGATCACACCTAGGGAAATGAAGCCTGGAAATCTGGGTTTCCTCCTTGAAGAACATGGACATGAAGAACATGAAGAACATGAATGCTAAAATCATAACTTGTTATTATAAAATCTGAGGTTTCATGTTATGAGTTCGAAAACATGGACCTTGGTACCCATACTTGAAGATCATATGAAAACAAACACGAAAACATGGATCTTGATACAAACTTTCGAATCAAAACATGGCTTTTCCTCAAGAACACATGAATATCACTCTCTCTTTCTAAAACCAAACTTCAAAGCAATGCATGGTTCATGAAACATGCTAGATCATGCAATGCGATTAAATCAACATAAAGAATAACAAGAGTAGATCACGAATCTAACCTTAAAACACGGATCTAATGGTTCGATCTCTAGGGATCAAGCTTGGAAATCTACCTCTCTCTAGAATTCCTCTTCCTCCTCCTAGAGCTTCTCTCTCTTCTAAGACAAGGATATAGCAAATGATATGTTTTTCTCTCTCTGCCGGCTGATTTAACCCTCTGCAGGGACACGTGGCACCACCGGATTGGTTCTCCTCAAAAAGGTGACTAAGTGACAAGACATGTGTAAGACAAAGTGTATCCAACAAGCTAGGTGACATGGGCACTCCGGCAAGTAATGATCTCGGCTAAGGACATAGGCTTCGGCAAGTAAGGTTTCAATGATCTCAGCTAAGAAGGATAATACTTGGCCAAGCTGTGTCACACCTCGGCCTAGATGTGCCACACCTCGGTCTAGGTCATCCCAGTCCCGGAACAAGATCACTAGGTGCAAGGATCAAGGATCTAGGACGCTTAGATGATAACATCTCAGCCTAGATGATGCACATCTCGGCCTAGGTGATGCACACCTCGGCCTAGATGATGACATCTCGGCCAATATGCCTAGGTGATGGTGGAGGTCAACCAAAATGGTTCCAAGATGGTCCTAGGGGTAAGAGGTTCAAAGGTGTGACCTAGGCTTGACATGGCCTAGGCTTGGCATGACCTAGGCTTGGCATGACCTAGGCTTAATATACGGGGAGCAAATATTCAGGCAAGCCCGTATTCCTTTCTTCCAAGCTCCGTTTCTGTCCGATCACCTGAAAGCACAATGAGGGTGAGCTACCCAGCGGTGTGTGGCCGGAAAACCCCTCCGACGATCTAATTAGCACACACCTTAGGGACAGGAGAGAGAGAGAATGTTTGAGTGTAGGTGTTCCTTACCAAGTGTTCGTCTGTCTGCGTATGGGGGGCGCAGACATGCTTATATACCCTCTGCTCCCCATATCCACTCCCAGTCATCTCCTGACACGTGGCTCCGCTATCCCATCTGTCAGCCTAAACCTTGCTGAACATCACCTAATCTCAACTGCCTATCTTCTCAGCTGGAGCTCGGCAGCCGAGCTTCTCTATCCACGGTCGTGCTGTGCTTCATACCCAAGCACTTCACTGGCTTAGCCCAAGGAGGACCGGGCTAGGCGGCATCTCGGCAAAGCCTAGCCCGGGACACCTCCTGTGGTCGGCCTTCCTGCCGATCAAACGATTACCTCGGCTGACTACGCCTTTCCGGGCGCCGGTCACTTAGCTTGACTGGCTCCACCATCGCTTGATCAAGCAGCTCGGTCCAACCGAGCACTGCCTTGCCGAGCAGCTTCTTTCCAAACTGGGCCACACATCCTCGGCCCAACACTTGCCCGACCCAAATCTGTCTGGCAAAACCCTGTCTAGCCTAGATCTGTCTAGGCCAGTACCAGATCATTAATCTCCCTCTCAATTGCCCCTTAATTCCGTCCGCGCAAGCGTGACTGGGATTACCTATACTTCGACCGGGGTAACATTTCTTCGGTCTTCAAAATGCCAAAGGGTGACCAGGCTAGTTAACATTACTGTCTGCAAACTTGCCCGGTTATACTCCTCGGCTGACGTCCTCTTCTTTGAAAGTAGCCTGGTTGGCTCTTCGACTCTTCAACCTGTCTCTTCAGTTCTGACGTCGCCATAAATGGGGACACGTGGCGGGCTGCCATTGGTTCTCGAGCAGCCAACCCGCCGTTTTGCCAGAATTTGAATTTGGGCGGTCTTTTTTGTCTATATATACAAGACCCTTCATCCTCATTTTCCTCCTATTGTCTTTCTGCAATCCGACTCGCCAGAGCTCTAGCATCTTCCTCCAAGCCCCGCTTGCCATTCTTTGCGTTTATGCTCGAAGGAAAAGTAATTGCCCTTCACTGGTAAGACCTTCAATCCCTCTTTTGTTGCTATCTTCTTTAATATTTCACACATTAGGGCACTAAAACTTAGTTCTTAGGGCATAGGCCATAGAAACCGTCCCAAACCTCCCACTGTTCTTGGTGTTCTTTATTTTCGCTGATGAACCTCGAAGAACTGGGGCGGACCGGGCTCCAAGTCTTCGTTTGATCCAAAAACCATATCGACCGTGCAAATAACCTGTTAGAATCAACCGCAACACTAACCGGGATAACAAAAGGCCTTGGCCGCTCAACCGGGCTAAAATCTGGTCTGCTTGGGCGGCCGAGCTCCTTGGTTAGCTTCACAACCGAGGTGGTTTGGCACTTCCAGAAGGCTGAGCTATGGCCAAGCTCGCTTTGCGCGACTGCGCCCCCTCTTACACTTGCCCTCCTTTTCCTGTAGAGTCCAAGGGGACCATTGACCATTCCTGAGGCTCCCGAATACCGAGCAGCCAACAATCACTAGTCAGTGCCAAACTTCCTCGGCTGGGCTAATTTAGTCAGTCGTTCATGGGGAAATTTCGGTTTCTCGTGGATACTCCGGCTGCCCTAGCCGCGTTCAGGGAGGAGTACGGTATCCCGGCCGATGTCCACCTTGAGCTAGCAGAGATTGAGACAACACCTTGGGGCAGAGAGAAGTGCCCTTTCACCGTGCTATCCATCGTCGAGGGAGGTCTTCGTTTTCCACTCAACCCATTGATCACTGAGTTCCTGCGCCGAACCGGGCTAGCACCAACCCAAGTATCCACCAACACCTACCGGATAATAAACGGCGTGCACGAGCTAAATAACCGGTTAGGCATAAGCCTAGGTTTAGCCGAGATCCTGCGCCAATACACCCTGGGCCACACCGGCGACGGCCTCGCCTATTATCTTAAGATTAGACCGGGCAGAGAGAAAATCGTAATCGGCACACCAGACAAGGATCTTCACGACGATGATTTCTTCTGGGTGTCAGGAAATTACGAGACAGCCGCGGTACCGGGCTGGATGATAAGCAAAAACTTTGGCAGCACATGTAAGCCGCGCAAATTAGCTCGGTCAATATACTTTCTTCATGTTTCTGTACTTAGTCATTTTCTTTCTTGTTTCTTTTGCAGCAATCCAAGCCTTGCAAGCCAACTATCATTTCCCCAACGTAGAGGCAATCAGGACCGCGCTCCGCTACCGCGATCGAGATTGCAACCAGTTGCTCGGCTATAGTCCCTCATACAGATACTCCACTCCCCGCCGGAGTAAAGTTACAGACTTCCTCCGCGCTCCAACACCTCCACCAGATCCAACAGTGCCAAACATTCCACTCATTCGCTTGACAAAGGAGCAAGAGATGGCCAAACGAAGCAGAATCGAGAACCTGCTCACCGCCACGTCTGCCGAAATGCCGAGCGTTGTCACCCGCTCGGCAGCCGCCGGTCAATCCAGCGGCGCTGTGGTCGCTCTTGCCTCTCCAGCGACCGGGCAGTCCAGCCGAGAACCTGCTCCTCGCAGTGCTGGTAAAAGAGCTCGCGCAGACCCATCTGCCGAGCTTGTCGCTGAGCTATCTACCGAGCAGCCATCTGACACTCCTGTCCCAGTGCCGGCCTGGCGTCCACAGCTGAAGCACCGGGGTCAAGACATCCCGGCCACGGCTTCGATCAAGGGCGATAAAGAGCATTTGCTCGCCTTCGATCTTACCAAAGCTCTTCTTCTACCGAGCGACGTGGTCGGCAGCGACCACGTCCCTGACACTCGGTTGATAAAATCATCAGTGAAGTCTATGGCTAGGGTAAGTCAATGTGCCTCTGAAATTTTCACAAGTGTTTGCCCGGTTCCTTCTCTAATCAACTTTGCTTCTTGCAGGCCATTCAAAAACAACACCTAGTAATGGAGCGTATCCATAGACTTCGGCAAAAGGCCAACGACACAGCCAGCCAAGTCCAGAGCCTCCAAGCCGAGCTCGGCCGGGCAAAGTCTTCACTTGAGATGGCTAATGCAGACAACAACAGACTGCTCGGTCAGCTGGATGCGGCCGTGAAAAAACAGGATGAGCTCCAGATCGAGCTAAACGCGCTCAAAAAGTCGCGAAAGAAAGACTGTTGGGATGCTAACAACGCCGGCTTCAACGAAGCCGAGGAGAGCTATAAGAAACAAGTCTTTGCAACACAAGACATTTACTTCAAAGCTGGCTGGAAGTCCGCCTGTGAGCATCTCGGCCAGGGCTCTGACACCGACGTATTTGCCAATCCTCCTCCTGCTTTCCTACCGGTCTACCTCGTGCCTTACGCAAACGACGTCTTCAGCGGGTTGCAAGCTGAGGCCGAGGAAGGGCTTGAAGAGGGAGACGCCGAGACAGACGCAGAGGCAGAGGATGCCGAGGTGCAGGAGCAGCCCGGCCATGACGAGCCCGGTGCCCAAGACAAAAGTCCAACCATCAACCTTGAGGACGCCGAGGACGAGTTTACCAATCTCTCCCCCTTAGTTTAGTTTTATTTTCTTTTTGTATGTTTGCTTTCTGCGTTTCTGATGTAACCGGGCTCTGTCCCCACCTTTTGTATTGACTTTCTATCAATGAAAAACTCTAATTTTGCCAAGTGTTTGCACGGTTGTCATCAATTCCATTTTCAGCAAAACATCTCAGTATAAATCATAGATTGAACAAAACACCTCGTCAACCGGAATACATAACTCGGTTGAAGTACTTAAGCAGAACAAAACAGCAACTTCATAAACCGAAATAACCATCTCGGTTGGTAATAACAAAGTTGAACAAATCACCAACTCTTCCAACCGGAGTAAATCATCTCGGTTGGGAATCCTAAGTTAGACAAAACACCAACTCTTCCAGCCGGAGTAAATCATCTCGGTTGGGAATCCGAAGTTGGACAAAACACCAACTCTTCCAGCCGGAGTAAATCATCTCGGTTTTTACATTAAAACAACAGTCCAAGTGCTGAAGCAAAATTACTTCTATATATTGACAAAAAGAATTACATTTTGAAGTGCAAGCCAAAAAATTCCTTTGCACAAGAAAAGAAAGCAAAAGGTTAGAAATAATACAGTTTCAGGTTGGCCGCATTCCATGGCCGGGGTATTTCTCTTCCCTCTAGATCCTCCAAGTGGTAAGCCCCCTTGCCCGCCAGACCGGTGATCTTGTAGGGTCCTTCCCAATTTGCCCCTAGTTTGCCTTCACCTCGCACCAGGGTGTTGCCCATAACTTTCCTCAAAACCCAATCACCAACTTTGAACGGTCTGGGGTGCACCGTCTGGTTGTACTTCTTTGAGAGCTCTTGTTAGTAGGCGGCCACATGGATGAGGGCCTTCTCCCGACGCTCTTCCACTAGGTCGAGCTCCAAGGCAATAGCCTCGGCATTCAGTTCGGGCTCAAAACTCTCGCTTCGTAGGGTGGGCATGCCAACTTCCAAAGGTATGACCGCCTCCATGCCATAAGCCAAAGCAAATGGAGTTTCCCCGGTAGATCGCCGCGGGGTTGTTCGGTATGCCCAAAGGACGCTGGGTAATTCCTCAGCCCATTTTCCCTTTGCCTTCTCCAGCCGTTTCTTCAATCCATCCAGTATAGTCTTGTTCGATGCCTCGGCCTGACCATTGGATTGCGGGTAAGCCGGAGTGGAGTTGTAGAATTCAATCTTCAAATCTTCACAAAATCCTCTGAATAGGCGACCGTCAAACTGGGTGCCGTTGTCAGAGATCAAGATCTTGGGGACGCCAAACCGCGTGACCACGTTCTGCCAGACAAACCGCTTCACGTCTCTCTCTTTGATTGTTGCCAAGGGCTCAGCTTCAACCCATTTCGTGAAGTAATCTGTGGCCGCAATGAAGAATTTCCGGTTGCCCGGTGCTGTTGGCAGTGGCCCCACTATATCTAGCCCCCACATGGCGAAGGGCCAAGGACTGGTGAGGGGAAGAAGTTCCCTAGCGGGCCGATGGATCTGATGGACGAATTTCTGGCATTTTTCGCACTTACGGACGTACTTTTGTGCGTCGGCCTGCATGCACGGCCACCAGTATCCCTGTGAAATAGCTCTGTAAGCCAAGGACCTGCCCCCTATGTGGCTGCCACAAATGCCTTCGTGAATTTCGTACAAGAAGGCCTCCACACTACTCGGGTGCACACACTTTAGATAAGGACCAATGAAGGACTTTTTATACAACGCACCAGATGGAGAGAGCCAAAACCGCTCTGACTTCACCCGGACTTTGTGTGCTTCTTTCTTGTCAGTTGGTAGAGTCCGGTCTCTAAGGAATAAGTTCAAATGGTCCATCTAGGAAGGACCTAGCGCGGCGCAGAGTACATCCGTCTGCCCGGCGTCTTCAATGCTTGGCCGTGGAAGAAAGTCAATTAACAGGGGGTTTGGAGACGTACTGTCTACCATCGAAGCGAGGCCGGCCAGCTCATCAGCTCGGCTGTTTTCTTCACGGCCAATCTGTTGGACTCTGATTGCCTGAAACTGCTTGATGTGTTCCCTGACCAGAGCTTGGTACTTCGCCATTCTGTCATCCTTTGCTTCGTAAATCCCAGAGACTTGGTTAACCACAAGCTGGGAATCACTGTACACCAGTAGCTCGGCAGCCTTCATTTGAATAGCGCTCTTGAACCCGGCGAGAAGGGCCTCGTACTCAGCCTCGTTGTTAAATGCTGGGAAGCCAAGCGTGATAGAATGTTCAATGGTTAGGCCATTCAGGGAGATAAGAACGATACCTAGGCCGGCACCGTGACGGTTGGACGCTCCATCAACAAAAAGCTTCCACATTTCCCCCACAAAAAGCTTCCAGCAGTCTGACGGGTCCTGAGAGTACCGAAGGGCAATAGGATCACGGTTTCTTGGCTGTCTGGTTTCAAGTTCCGTGTTGATTGGTTCCACTTCAGCCCCCCTTGGTGATTCGGCACCGGACTCAGCAAGTCGGTCCACAATGCTTAAGTCCGTAGGCGAATCACCAGGTTGCGGTATTATGTCGGCCGCAGGCACTGTGCTGAGTAGTTCCATTACTTCACCCTCTGACGACGCGGTACCGGACAGAGTGGGTGGGACAACAATACCCGACTCCGTCATCGCGTCACCGGTTGGTTGAATTGGACAAGTTGAGGGTACTACGGTGGGGCGCGCAAATTTCGCGTCGGGAACTCCACCCAGTTGTGGTATCTCGGTCAGGCTTGCAGTCCCTTCTTCTTCTGCCGCGGCAATATCGACCGGGCATACCGGATGAGTTCCTAGCGAGAATTCAGCAACGAAATCGGCCAAAGTTTGGGCCTTTATGGCTGTGCGCGGTTGGAACTTTACATCAAACTGTCCCAATTCGACTGCCCACTTGAGAATTCGGCCTGAAAAGTCCGCCCGTTCAAACAAGGCCTTAAGGGGAAACTCGGTCAGTACGATGATGGTGTGGGCGTGAAAATAATGCGCCAACTTTCGTGAAGCCATCATCAACGCCAACGCAAGCTTTTCTAGCGGCAAGTACCTCGTCTCAGCCAGCAGCAAGGTCTTACTGACATAGAAATTTGGGAGGTGCTTGATTCCTTCAGCGCGGACTAGCACCGCACTGACTGCGTGCTGGGAGACGGCAAGGTAAAGGTAGAGTTCCTCACCCGGCTCTGGTGTAACCAACAGTGGCGGAGAAGACAGATATTCCTTGAGCTCGGCCAAAGCTCGGTCACACTCTTCGTCCCATGAGAACTTTGACTTCAATGCTTGAAAGAAAGGGCGGCAGTGATCTGATGACCGGCTTATAAACCGATTAAGCGCAGCAGCCATCTCGGCCAGATGCTGCACGTCCTTAGCTGAGCTGGGCTGCTTCAACTCTTGCACAGCTCTGATCTGAGTAGGGTCTGCTTCGATGCCTCGGTTCATGACTAGGAACCCCAAAAATTTTCCGGATCCCACGCCAAAGGCACACTTTGACGCATTCAAGCGCAGCTTGTGCTTCTTTAGAATGGCAAACATCTCGGCTAAGTCGGACAAATGGTTCACCTCATATCGGCTCTTTACCACCATATCATCGATATAAGCCTCCATTGTCCGGCCAAGCAAAGGAGCAAACATTTTGGTCACGATTCTCTGAAAGGTTGCCCCGGTGTTCTTCAAACCAAAATGCATGACTCGGTAGCAGAAGAGTCCCCTTGGAGTCGTGAAAGAGGTGATCTCTCGGTCAGGCCCATGCATGGCGATCTGATGGTAGCCGCGGTAGGCATCTAAGAAACTGAGTCTATTATGTCCAGCCGTCAAGTCCACAAGCTGGTCAATTCGCGGCAAAGGGAAGCTATCTTTGGGACAAGCTCGGTTGACTGTCTTATAGTCGACACAAACTCGCCACTTTCAATCCTTCTTGGGCACCACTACTGTGTTGGAAATCCACCGAGGGTAGTGCACTTCCTGTATTGCTCGTGCCTCAAGCAGGTTCTTCACCTCCTCTGCAACTACCTCGGCGTGATGCAGTGCCGATCTCCTTGTTCGCTGGATGACTGGCTTTGCTCCAGGGAAGACGTTGAGGTGATGGCAGATAAAACTTGGATCGAGGCCCGGCATGTCGTAAGGCGACCATGTGAAGACTTCGATGTTAGCCATCAAAAACTCAACCATCTCGATCCTCTCTTGGGCAGTAAGGCTGGAACCAAGCAGGAAGAACTTATCCGGCCGCTCTCTATCGAGTCGCACCTCAACCAGGTCCTCCACAGCTTTTTCCTCTGCCATAGTGCCCACGTCCTCTAGAACTCCACGGTCTTCCGGTCCTTCTATCATTTGCACGAAGCCTTTGGCAGCCCAGTTGCCGTTCACCGCCACGAAGCACTGTTTGGACATGACTTGATCCCCCTAGATCTCCTCGATTGCCCCCATAGCCGAGGGGAATCTCATCACCTGGTGGTAGGTCGACGCTACAGCTTGCATAGCGTGGAGCCATCCCCTTCCCAAGATAAGGTTGTACGTTGAAGGCACTTGTAGCACCCAAAACTCCACTTGCTTGACCACGGATCCCGCTTTAACCGGCAGGATAATCTTTTCCAAGGGCCACTCCGGTTATGAGTTGAATCCAACTAGTGGCGAAGTTGCTGGAGCCAAGTCTGTCTCCTGGAGTTTGAGCTGCTTGAACGCATCATAATACATGATCTCGACCGAGCTTCCCTGATCGATCAAGATCCGTTTAACATCAAATTCCTTGACGCGTAGTGTTACTACTAGGGCATCGTTGTGCAGCGTCTGGATACGCTCTAGATCCCTTAAGGTGAAACTAATCACGTCTTTTTCTTCAGTCTTCCCCCTTTTGATGGCAGGCTGTACCGACAAAACTTCCCGCATGTGCTCTGCCTTCTTGATCATACCACGGAGCTCGCAAACACGCGCCGGTTCCACTATGCCGTGGATGACATTTACAACCCCTTGAGGAGGTGCATCTCGGTTATCCGGTCCCCGCGGATCAGCCGAAACCTGATTTGCCTTGACGCCCCCATCAATGTAAAGATCCAGGTGCCCGGCTGCGACTAGCTCTTCCAAGTGTTGCCTCAAAGGCAAACAATCCTCTGTTCGGTGGCCCCGCTCCCGATGAAATGTGCAACGATACCGTGGATTGTAGCCCTTTTGTCCATCACCCAACTTAGCAGGAAACCGGACATATTCATCGTCTCGGATTTCGCTAAGTATGCGATAGATCGGAATCTTGAAGACCGTGGTTACGCCAGTTCGTGCCTTCAATCTTCTGTTTGCATCCGCTACGTCATCTCGGGGGTAGTCATCCCGGTCATTCCGACGTCCTCTACCCCGGTTTTTGCGATTCGAGCCACGGTCCGATTCCTCTGCTCGGTCACTTGAGCGGCTAGACTCTTGCCCAACTGCATGCACTTTGCCTGCTGTCTTCTTATCCGTTGCTACCGAAGTTGCCTTCACGGTAGATGCTGACGCGTCATCCTCTACTCGGATGTGCTCATTGATGCGCTGCATGAGCTGGCCCATGGAGGTCGGTTGGTGCATGGTAAGCGAGTCCCGCAGTCTATGGCCGACCGGGAGACCACGCTTATATTGCGTGATTGCAAGGTTAACCGGGCAATCCAAGATCTCGCTGAAGGTTTCCCAATACCTTGAGTTATATGCCTTCAGTGTGTCACTCGGCTCCATCTTGACACTTAGTAAGTGATCGACTTCCTTTGGTGTTTTTGTGTTGGTTTTGAAGCGTGTAAAAAACGCCTCGGCCAACTGATGCCACCTTTGTATGCTTCCTTCCGGTAACCTCTCGAACCACTTTAAGCCCTGCTCGCCTAAACTTGATGGGAAAATTAGGCACATAAGTCCGTCATTTCGCCTATGTTCGGCCATAACTTGTCGGAAGTGGCTCACATGCATGTAAGGATCGGTTTTTCCGTCATAGAGTGTGAACTTAGGCTGGTGGAAGCCTGCCGGAAGCGGTGTTGTTTCTATTTCCAGGGAAAAAGGGGTGGCACTCAGCCTGGCCAAGTCCGTATCTTCAAAGAGTGGCACTGCTTGGCGGGGTGGAGGCATTCCGACCTCCTCGCTGGTGTGAACCCCGTAGGATAGCCGCTGGAAAGCCGGTATTCTCTGAGCTTCGCGCCAGCGAGCCCGCTCCTTTAAGACCGCCCGTAAATCCTCTGAATGAGCGGAGTAAGAGTACCTCGACGTCATCGCCGGACGTGAGGGTTTGTAGGTGCTGTCTTACACGCTAGACTTTTCTGCATGCGCGTCGGAATCACCAACCTGGTAACTTCTGGTAATAGATATGGACTAAGTGCGTCACCGACTCTGACCGCCTGAACGGCGGGATGGGGTGCGCTCACTGTGGTCACCCACTCCAGCTACACCTTTCCCTTTGACATGCCGCTTCAGATCCTTCATCTCCGCCGCTATTCGCCGGATGACAGCATCTTGGTCCCTCAACTTATTTTCCAGACGTCTGGCATGTGAGTCTCTTCTCCGTCGGTGACCGTCTGGACTCCGTGAATGACCATGACTTCTTCCGCGCTTATCACGCGCGTCTCCTGACTGTCCTCCGGTGGGCGTCCCCAAGTCCGCCATTGGATGGATGGCGGGAGGGCCTTCTCTCCTTCGGGTGAACTCCGGGGTGGCTCCGTCTATGGTAGACAACGGAAACTCATCGTTGTTCGCCATGGACGGCGATCAGATGAACCTGGAAGACAAGGTTTTGTCTGTCAAGTTCCCACAAACGGCGCCAATTGTACGGGGAGCAAATATTCAGGCAAGCCCGTATTCTTTCTTCCAAGCTCCGTTTCTGTCCGATCACCTGAAAGCACAATGAGGGTGAGCTATCCGACGGTGTGTGGCCGGAAAACCCCTCCGATGATCTAATTAGCACACACCTTAGGGACAGGAGAGAGAGAGAGAGAATGTTTGAGTGTAGGAGTTCCTTACCAAGTGTTCGTCTGTCTGCGTATGGGGGGCGCAGACATGCTTATATACCCTCTGCGCCCCATATCCACTCCCAGTCATCGCCTGACACGTGGCTCCGCTATCCCATCTGTCAGCATAAACCTTGCTGAACATCACCTAATCTCAACTGCCTATCTTCTCAGCTGGAGCTCGGCAGCCGAGCTTCTCTATCCACGGTCATGCTGTGCTTCATACCCAAGCACTTCACTGGCTTAGCCTAAGGAGGATCGGGCTAGGCGGCATCTCGGCAAAGCCTAGCCCGGGGCACCTCCTGTGGTCGGCCTTCCTGCCGATCAAACGATTACCTCGGCTGACCACGCCTTTCCGGGCGCTGGTCACTCAGCTTGACTGGCTCCACCATCGCCTGATCAAGCAGCTCGGTCCAACCGAGCACTGCCTTGCCGAGCAGCTTCTTTCCAAACTGGGCCACACATCCTCAGCCCAATACTTGCCCGACCCAAATCTGTCCGGCAAAACCCTGTCTGGCCTAGATTTGTCCGGCCCAGTACCAGATCATTAATCTCCCTCTCACTTAACATGACCTAGGCTTGACATGACCTAGGCTTGACATGACCTAGGCTTGGCATGACCTAGGCTTAACATGACCTAGGCTTGGCATGACTTAGGCTTAACATGACCTAGGCTTGGCATGACCTAGGCTTGGAATGACCTAGGCTTGACATGACCTAGGCTTGACGTGACCTAGGCTTGGCATGACCTAGGCTTGACATGACCTAGGCTTGACATGACCTAGGCTTCAGACAGCAAGGAAGGAACAAAGCATGCATACAACACTTAGACAAAACATGATAGCATCAAGACAAGACAAGAACCTTTACCTAGGCAAAGCAAGTCTAAGTCTACAATTGCAAGCTTAACAAGACAAAATCATGAAAATGCACATGAACATGACTAAGACATGAATGTGGGTTGTTGCAATACAACTTAGTGAATCTTTTAATGCTTTTTTGAAGGATTACATTTGTTTTGATTTTAACTTAAATGAATTCTTCATGCATTTCGAAAGGGTACTTTACGAGAAGCAATACAAGGAGTTAGAAGCAGGATATGCTTTGTTCCAAAGGTTGCCAAAGTGAAAGCAACAATAAGAATGTTAATTCAAATGGGTAATGTCTACACAAAAAAGATCTTTGAGGAATTTCCAAATAATACTTTCGATCCATTGAATCAGACATAGAAGCAATTGAATATGGCGAGGCCAGTACCATTTACACAGTTGTGGATGTTGGTAACAAACATGCAAGGAAAGTGAAGATGGAGAGGGATGGCTCTTTGGGTTGTAATTGTACAAAGTTTGAAAGGGAAGGAATCTTGTATTGTCACTCGTTGAAAGTTATTAGAGACATATTGAAGATGAAAGAGGTTCCTCCACAATACATTCTAAAAAGGTGGAACAAACAAGCAAGAGCCGAAACTGTGAACGACATTAAGGGGAATGACATTCAAGTAGATGTGAAATTCCAACAAGCCTCGTGGTATAAGACATTGATGACCGCATTTAGAGCACTAGCAAGTAGAGCTACTGAAACCGAAGAAACTTATGATTCTTGTATTGCACATCTTGTTACATTAGGTGCAAATGTTGAAGGCAAGTTAAGTGCTCATTTTGGTGTTGGAAATGAAGTAGGTAATGATGATGACACCCAAAGCTTTGACATGGATTGCGAAGATGTGAATCATGTTGTGCAACCAAAAGGATTGAAGAAAAATGTGGCAACTAGTAAGGGCAAGAGGAGGGTAAAAGGTGGATTCGAAGCAGCGTTGGTAGCGAACTCCAAAAAAAAAATCCCGTGCTAACAGCTTGGCTTCATCACAATCTATTGCAAGTCCAACAGTTGCACCTTCTTCATTATTTGTTGGAGGAGATATCTATGTTTGTCAACATGTTCCTCCTCTTCAACCTCTTCCTCCCCTTCATCCTCTTCCTCCATCTTTGCCCATGGGTGGTAATTCTATTCTTCCGCCATTGATGTATCCCACATATCATGTAAGTGTTAATTTAAAATTGTATTTTTTGTGTGGATATAATATGTGACGCAAACCATGATTGCGAAGCCTAATATATGACATTGTTGTAGGTAAACAATTTGCGGGACATGTATGTAGTGCCAAATTATTTGCCGAATTCAATGTCTCAACGGTATTCTGCTAGATCAACATTCCAGTCACTACTTCAAGGTTCATGTGGATATGACATTGGGTTTTGATATTCTCAAGAATCAACTACTCCAATGTGCAGTCAGGTTCGTCCTTGCTATCTTTTTAATTTATAGTTGTTGAAAATTCTGTCATACCATGTATTCACTTGCTCAAAAATTTGTGTTTTTCCCTTTTAGGCTATGGACAAGCAGAAATAGAAGCAAACTGATGCTAAAATTGGGCTGGAAAGTGATGATTAAACTGCTGCTGCTGGAAAGTCATGGACCAATGTAAACTGCTGACTAAATGTGGAGGAATGTGTGTTGAAATGTTAATGGATTGTATGTGTTAATTTACATGGACCAATGTAACAATTTTGATAGACCAATGTTTTAATTTAACTTGTATGTATGTTCAAAGCAAATTGTTATGGTGTACATTTGATCTGGTTTTTTATCTGGTTCTGCATGATTCTGCTGGTATGCACATGATTCTGCTGTACATTTGATTTGGTTTTTTATCTGGTATGCACATGATTCTGTTTTTGTAAATTCATAAACTAGAAGCTCTGAAATCATGTCATGTAGAACCAGCATACCAGTTTTTATCCTTATTTTGATCATTCTGGTGGTATGCACATGATTCTGGTTTTTTATCTGGTTCTGCATGATTCTGCTAGTATGCACAGGTATGGTTCTGTAATGGTTCTGCAGAGGTATTCATTGCTTCTGGTATGCTGGACACATGGTTTTGTAGATGGACATCAGCAATGATCTTGGCCAGACCAGACAATGTGAAGTGTGTGAAGTGTGAAGGAAAAAAAAGGAACAAAAGGAAAAGGATGTACAGATACAGAAAAAGTGTGAAGTGTGAAGAGTGAAAAAAAAAAAAAAGGAACAAAAGGAAAAGGATGTACAAAAATGCTCTGAAATCATAGTTTGATATGGTTTTTGTAAATTCATTCTGCTGGTATGCTGTACACAAGATTCTGTTTTTGTAAAATCATAAACTAGAAGCTCTGAAAGCATGACATGCAGAACCAGCATACCAGTTTTGATCCTTATTTTGATCATTCTGCTGGTATGCTGTACACATGATCCTTATTTTGATCATATAATCCAACTGGACAGTGCTCTGAAATCAGCCAAAATCCTCCAATACCTCCATTTTATCCTTCTAAGTCAGCCAAAATCCTATACCATTCATCTCAAACATCCCAAGTTCCCAAATTCCATTCATAAAAACCATCTAAAATCATTGCATCTATAATCATTAAATCCATGACTACATTCGTCAAATTCCATTCATGAATAGCTTCTAAATTCATTGCATATATTCATCAAAGCCAAAAACATTAAATCCATAATAACATTAAATCCATAAATCCATAATAACATTAAATCCATAAATCCATAATAACATTAAATCCATAAATCCATAATAACATTACATCATAAAGTACAAAAGTATATAAAATACAATCAAATACACCATCGCCTTCAAAATATTTTCCACCATTCGAAGCCTTCAACCATAGTCATCATGTTCATTTTCCACGTCATACAGCCTCCTCCTCAGCTCGTTAAAGTCTTCTATTGTAACACCATAAGAAGCTCTAGTGTTGGAACGGATTGTGGACGTAACATCTTCATCATCTTCATCCACGAACTTGAAGTAATTGCAATTAGGAGTTTCAGTCCACAATGCATGACAATTAGTTAGTCAAATAACACAAATTAAATTGTCACTACTTACATATTTAATATTTCCAATAGGTATACTTACATATTTTGATGGGCAAGCAAAGAACAAACGCCCTTTATTTCCATTCTCATTGGTTCTTACAATATGTATGGCAGCTGTTCTTCCACAATTGCACAGTCTCGGTTTTAATCTGATGTTGCTATTGTTAGTAGAAGAAAAAGCCATTTCTAAATCTGCATACACAATACAATACAAACAATGTAAATCAGATTTATCATATAAAGTTTAAATCTTTACTATATACTTTAAATTCTAAACACGGTTCTGGATTTTTTTTTTCTGAGTATTTAGCTTAGAGTTATGAAATTAGGGAAGAATATTTGTAAGGGTACTGCACATGAGATGAGACACACTGTAACAACCTTTATATTGTACCCTAGCACTCTTATTCCCTTACTACTATCTTATTCCTTGAGTCAAAATGTCATTTGATTCTCACTTTCCTTCAAGACACTTCTCTCATGCTCTACTACTATTATTAATTTATTGCTCTTTCTCTCTCTCTCTCTCTCTCTTGACAGAAGGACATAGATCCAAAGTGCTTAAGCTCATCAAACCTTTCAGAGACAAGCCCCAAGAAGCCTAAACTAGAGTTCACATTGAGGACACCACAGTGACATATATATCTCTCTATTGGGCTACTAATTTTGAAATCATTATATCTCTGTTGGGGGGGTTGGCTGTTGAAGAGAATCAGGTACCCACTGGGAAAATCATAGAGAAAAGAAAGGGAAAGAAAAGAAAAGAAAAGAAAAGAAAAAGAAAACGGAAAGAGAGCTAAAGAAAGACAAGGAGACAAGAAAGACAGAAAGCAAGTCCTTCTTATCAGCCTTTGTGATGAGATCCATATCAACATATATTATATTCCTACGTAAATATGAAAATCTAATTGATTTTGTATGTTTTGTGCACTTGGAGAGAGAGAGTGTGAGGAAGGATGTAGTTCAGTGTTAAAGGATAAAATTATACTTTTGAAGTGTAGGTTGGAAGGACACAACCTATTCATCAATTATGTACACAGTGTTGAAGTGTAGTTCAGCATTGAAGTGTACCTATTCTACTAGCATTGAACTGTAGTTCTACTACCTATTCAGCATTATACTTAATGGTGCAAAGCTTTACATAAAAATTGTTCAACTCATGTTTTCAACATAATTATACTTTTGAAATCAATTTTGTCTCAACATACAGCTTTGCAGATGATACTCGTTCAACCCTCGACAATTTTCAACAAAACCCTCAGAATAGCAGTCTGAGCTCAATACTTCCATGTGCAAATTCTTCATCTTTTGACAAAGTTTTCACAGACATTGGTTATACTGTTCATACTTCTATAACTGAGGTATTCAATTGGACACAAAATAATGCTACAGCTACAGCTACAGCTACAGCTAAATTCAATTAGACAAAGTTTTCTTGCAGTTGAATTCAAGAAGCCATTCAAGAAGTCATAATAGCCATTAGAATGTTTTTTATGGGGCACACACACCTGTTAAAATAGATTTATTAACAGAAGCCATTAAAATTTATTTATCCTATAGCTACAGCTACTTATATGGACAGGATAAATTTATTTATTTATCCTAAAATTTATTAAAATTACAGAAGTACTTACATATGGACAAAGATGGAAAAAAGAATAGGTACACTTCTTGTAGTTAGGGCTAAAAAAGCCCTAATTTTGAAAATTACAGCATTGTAGAAAATTACAGCATTGTAGTTAGGGCTAAAAAAGCCCTAATTTTGAAATTCCAAATCTATAAGCCCTAAATTTTTTCAGACGTTTCAAAATCCCAAATCAAAGCCCTAATTTTGAAATTCCAAATCTATAAGCCCTAAATTTTTTCAAACAATTCAAAATCCCAAATCAAAGCCCTAATTATAAAATTCCAAATCTAAAAGCCCTAAATTTTTCAGAAATTCTAACTCTAAAAGCCCTACATTTTTTCAGACTCCTAACTTCTTCATTTTAGACATTCGACGACCAACCTGGTTCGTGAAGAAGAGATCTTTGCTCAACCGATGGTGGTCGTCGTGGTGGAGTTCACGAAGCGTAGAGGCTGGAGCGGCGGAGCTATGGTCGTCGTGGGGTCACGAGTGGGTTCGCCGTCTGGGTCACCGCCGGGACTGGTCGCCGGTTCGCCGGTGAGGGTGGGTTTGGTGGATGACCACGGACGACTGTGAGGCTGAGTGAGGCTAAGGGAAAGTGAGAGTGAGAGTGAATGTATAAACCCTGTTTTTGTTTGGACGGAAGATTGACCAAAATTTTATTTATTTATTTATTTTTAATCTCAGCCATTGGATGTCCAACGGCTCATCTGAGCCGTTACTAGCAGGATGTGGAGGAGGGGCCTCAAGGAGAGGATCCGAACTCCCACACACATGTTGGTAGACTGACGAAGAGTCGGCCGCCGGACAAACATTTCAGTAACTGATTCCTTTAATGTTGTCGGCCATCGACTTCTTGCGTTGGGTTTAGTCCTCAATTCCACGGATTTAGGGTGCATTGCTGAGCTGCGTTAAGAGTTTATTTTTTAATCTATTTTGATAATTTAAATTATTTATATTTTAAAATATATTGTGTAAAATATATTTGTAAAAAAATTAAATTAATCAGATATCGTTAATTTTTTCATTCACTTATATTTGTATCTTTAAAAATAAATGATATTGTGATTTAAAGTATTAAAATGAATACAAATATGAGTGGATGAAAGGATTAATAATATTCGATTTACTTAATTTTTTACAAATATATTCTACTCGATGTATTGTAAAATGTGAACAGTTCAAATTATCAAAATAATCCCAAAATAAACTCATAAAGCTGCACAACATCCATAACAGCAGCCACCGAACTACCAATTCCACACTACTCTCTCATCTCATGAGAAGTTATTGGGCCCTTACATGAGTGTTTAGATTAGGGCCTTGTTTGTCATAATTTTAAAAAGTTAAAAAATCAAAAGTCACTATCCTATTTAAGTCACATCATCTTATTTAAGTCACATCACCTCTTTATCACATCACTTCAAACCCAACCCATACCCATCTCATGTTTCATAAAAAGTCAAAAAGTGCACTTATTTAAATCATCCCACACCACCTCTAAAATAGTTATATATAATAAAATAGATTATTTTAATTAAATAGAATAAAATATCATATTTAATTTATAATTATTTCTTCTTTTTTTTTTCTCACTAAATAAAAAAAAGGGAGACTTATTTATAAGTCCTTTTTCAGACACTTATGGAAGGCTAAGTCCTGTGTAATTTCTTATAGAGTCTCAAGTCCTATTTAGGTAGGAATGTATTCCACAAGATCCTATATAAACGTAACGTGACGTGACACTTACATAAACGTAACGTAACTTGACACCTATATAAACGTAACATAACGTAACATGACACCTACATAAACGTAACGTGACACCTACATAAACGTAACGTAACGTGTCACGTTACATTTCGCAAACTTAATGAGTTTTTATTTTTTTAAATTGAATGTGAAAATATTGCTGGTTTATGTTGGTGCCACGTTACGTTTCATATAAATATGATCTATGGTGTCATAGTTGCCATAGATCATATGTGTCACATTACGTTTATGTAAGTGTCACGTTACGTTACGTTTATGTAGATATGATTTATGGTAACATTCAATTTCCTATATAGGAAATTGAATGTTGCCATAGATCATAGGTGTCATGTTACGTTTATGTAAGTGTCACGTTACGTTACATTTATGTAAATATGATCTATGGTAACATTCAATTTCCTATATAGGAAATTAAATGCTGCCATAGATCATAGGTGTCATGTTACGTTTATGTAAGTATCACGTTACGTTACATTTATGTAGATATGATCTATGGTAACATGCAATTTCCTATGTTACGTCATGTTACATTTATGTAAGTATCACGTTACATTACATTTATGTAGATATGATCTATGATCTATGTTACGTTTAGGAAATTGCATGTTACCATACATCATAGGTGTCACGTTACGTTTATGTAAGTGTCACGTTACGTATATGTGTCACGTTACGTTTATGTAGGCGTCACGTTACGTTGCGTTTATATAGATATGATTTATGGTAGCATTCAATTTCCTATATATGGTTTTACTATTATTTATGATATTAACAACTAATATTAAGGGTAAATGTGTCGACAAACTTCCCACATGACTTATTGGAACTTAAGTTTTTTAGTAAGACCATATGTAGTATAAGTCTCCCTAATAGGACTTATAAATAATTTTCCCTAAAAAAAAGCTAAAAAGTCGATTTCAAACAAAACTTCTTAACCTAAACTAAAATAGTCGAAAAATTAAAAAGTCAACTCACATCCAAACAAACCTTGGGTAATCTTGTACATGGATACATGATTCCCAAGTGAATTGTAATTGGTAACAAATATATATTTTATAATTTTATATTAAACAATTAGAAAATAAAAAATCCATGATAATTTATAATTTTATGTTAAATGAATAAAAAGCAAAAAGAATATAATAATTTATAATTATTAAGAATATAATTATGTGGTGCTCCTAAATCACGGTACAAATTTTCATTTATCTCAGGGTTCTGACACATGCACCTGGTTAAAGTAAGACACCCCTCCCACAGCGTGAGGATCCTCTGAAGTACAAGCCTGAAGTGATCTCCTAGAGTGATCTAATTCGACGGCTGAAATTAAAACCAACCAAAACGACGTCGTTTTGGTTAATAAGTTGAAAAAAAAAAAATTCATCTGCTTCTTCTTCCAACATCAGTCTCGTAATTCTCTTGAATCCTCGTAGCTTCTCCTTGGCTCTCCATACTCGTTTGCTTCCAAAAATCAAAAAAAAAAATATTGGAAACAATCCCAAATCAGTGTAAACAAGAGAGCAAGCAAAGATTGATTTAGTAGAGTATATATAGATATAAATAGAGAAAGAGATATATATATCTATATATAGATACAAATATAGCACCGCCACTGTGATTGTCAAGAAAACCCCCAAAACTCATGAAATAGGCCTTTTTTGACCTGTAAATAAGGCAACTGACTCAATCACCCACCCTTTCTCTCACCTTGTTTCTCTCTCTAGATTTCTTCACTCTTTGCTAGACAAATCTACAAACACTTGTTAAACGAGTGTACAGACAATCGCATTCACAGATTAGCATCATTTTTTTTACCCAACTCGAAAATTTGGAGAGAAAAAACAATCTAAAATACAGTGTTTGTTGTACTATACACAGAAAAACAAAAGATTAATTTGGGGAAAAAAAAAACAAAGAAAATTGGGGAGAAGAGAGGTAGAGGGGGCAAACCCAAATGTCTCCAACTTCCTCTCTGGTGTGATTTTCTGAGAGAAAGAAAGAGAAAGAAGGCAAGCAAAGAAAGCTGATTTTTTATTTTTATTTTTTTCAACTTAACCAAAACGACGTTGTTTTGATTAGTTTTAATTTCAGCCGTTGGATTGGATCACTCTAAGAGATCACTTCAGGCTTTTACTTCAGAGGATCCTCACGCCCTCCCACATGTAAAGTGAAAATTAATAGGGGAAATATTATTGAGTAGAGTGTGAAAAAAATAATTATAAATTAATGAGAAATTTTATAAATATAAAAAAAATTATGAATTTATATATTTTTTTTCTTATCATCACTGGGTGTAATAATCCCAAATTAGTATTGTCCTAGAGTAAATTTATGCAAAAATTATAAATGAGTGAGACAATTATAATTGCATTAAAAAAAAATTGATGTAATTTTGATACACAATTTTTTTTTCTCCAAATATATGAATGAAGAACTTACATCATACATACAGGAGGCTTACATTTTTATAAAATTAAAATTATTTCTCCATTGTTTTACCGAAAAGTAGTTTTCCTAAATTCATGTAGTGTTTTTAGAGTGTTTAAAAAATTATTTTTGAATTTTGAATTTTTTTAATAATTTAATAAAGTATAAATTTGATTATGCATCAATCACTTAATGACACAAGATATTTTTGTTGTTAACAAATTTTAAAAAACTAGGTTGTGAGTTTCAACATTAGAGACCTCATAATAGTTTGCAAAATTATATATAACATAGATATATTGAAATATTAATTTTTTAAAATTTTTTTTCTTATTAACAATTCATCAGATTATCATTAACGAAAGTTAGAGGTTGCCATTGGATTGGAATAGGAATACAAATTTGTACTCCTGTTCTTTTGTATTTTTAACCTCTTAAAAAGAAGCGTGAGAGATTATCATTACTCTTTTATTTTCCTTTAGCTAACTCATTAAATAAACTAAAAAAATAATTTTTTTAAAGGTCTTATAATTTAAAAAGTTTTGAAAAAATTGGTGAAAAGTCTATCTTAAAATGTGTATAAGGCATTAGATCCAATGAAAAATCTTATTTAGTGATAAGAACAAGTCAAAAAAAAGCTGTTTGAAAATTTTGTCGGTGCCGAAAAAGTTGTCGGTGGCGATAGCCGGCAGCTACCGACAGCAGTATGTGGTAATAATAAGGTAGAGAACTGTGTGATATTTAAAAGATAAAATGTTAAATGAGTAACATATATCACATTTCAACAGATAGGTTATTTGGTGAATTTAACAAATAAGAAAATAAAGTTGGTAAATTAATAGGTGGATATGATTGTAAGAGATAGGTTGATTTGATTTCAACAGGTATTGTCCTTTTAGATAAATTATGTCAATTTGACTCCAAAAAATTAGAATTTGGGCCTCATGGCCCCAAAAACTCAAAAATAGACCAAATTCAAAAATTCAAAAATAATTCAATTTTTTTTTTTTTATTTTGAGTGCTTGTACCAAAGATTTACAATTGAATTTTGTCTTCTTTTGAATTAGTGGTCATGGACACGGAAAGAGCTAAACCTACTGCATTGCTCATCATCCTTGCATCACTTTATGAGTTCATTCTTGTTAACCATATTATTTAATTTTAATAATATCTAAAATATTATTTGTAATAATTTAGATTTTTTTAATATACATATTATTTGACACAAAATATTATTTTTTTAAAAATATATATATTTGTTAAATATTATAATAAAAATATTTTTGAAAACTTTACTATTCACTTTTTGAAAATTTAGGCTGGTCACTATTCACTTTTTGACAAAATTAAAATTGATTAATTATATTATTTTGACAAAAATGATTGATTGGTTGTATTATCTTGACAAATATGATATTAATGAGTTGTCTTCTTTTGACAAAAACGATATATCCAAATGTGTAGTGGTAGGATATATTTAGTTTAAAATCTCTACAAAATATTTTAAAGAGGGCATATATTTTCAGATCCATCATAAATATTATTAAAGAGATTTTTCTTTATGCAAATATTTGATTAGAACATTATATATATAATGCATATAATATAAATAGAATACATCACGTGAGCTATTAAACTTTTTATACTACATTGATTATATCATATCACACTACACTAAATTGATTATATCATATTATAATCAAACAAGAAGAAAAAGATGGAGTTATATATGTATATATATATATATAAATGGAGCAATTCATTTGTTTGTTTAAAAGTTGTGAACTTTGTATTAAATTGTCTACAAAAACGATGGCTCCATGTTTGAAAAAAATAAACAAAAGGAAAAGAAAAAATTAGTCTTACTTTTATCTTTTTAATTATTAACATTTGCTGACTATTTAAAATCTAGGAGTGTGCTTATATAAGCCATGACATCAAGAGCGTGCTTATGTAAGCCATGACATCAGGAGCGTGCTTATGTAAGCCATGACGTCAGGAGCGTGCTTATTTAAGCCATAACGTCAGCAAGGAGCGTCCAACGAGTATATTTTTGTATATAAATAGAGGTGTTGTGTATAGAGAAAAAATCAAGAACTTGAAGAGAAAATTTTCTTAAGCTCCAAAATTCTGAGTATATTGTATTCTGTTCTTTCACTTTCAGATCTAAGTCTAACCTTTGTTCTTACACTTTCATATCTACTATTTGTGAGAGAATTATTGTAAAAGTGGGTTCAAGTACCACTTATTCTTATTCCTTATTTTTGTGAGAAATTTTGTAAGGGTAAATCATTTATTGTTGAGTGAGGCTCAATAGATAAGAGTAAGTCTTGTGCCAAATCCACAAGTTTGGTGGTGTATTTATTCAATTGATAGTAAAAAAATTCTCAAGGAGGTTTATTGGGGAGTGGACGTAGGCCTAGCGTGCCGAACCACTATAAATCGCAGTGTTTGATTTTCTCTCCCTATCTCTCCTACTTTTATATTGATAATTATTATTCTGTTTTGTTTTTATTTATTAAAATTATGAATATTGTGTTAATTTTAATATTGTGAAATTTTTAATAACCCAATTCACCCCCCTCTTGGGTTGCCTATCTGGGATAACAATTGGTATTAGAGCCTAAACTCTAGTTTGTGTGACCTAACCGTCTTAGAGTAGATCATGGCAATCCGTAGTTATTCTTTACCCGAGGGACAAGCATCCAATAGGCCACCACTATTTAGCGGTACAAATTTTAGTTATTGAAAAACTCGGATGACCATACATATTTAATCTAATGATTATGAATGCTGGAAAATTATTTGCAATGGTCCAAAAATTCCTACCAAAACCATAGATGGACTTAGGATACCAAAACCTGAAGATGAATGGGATGAATCAGATACTATAATGGCCCAAATTAATGTCAAAGCCACAAACATGTCGTACTGCGCCTTAGATGCCAACGAGTTCAACAGAATTTCCACATGTAAAACTGCAAAAGAAATTTGGGACAAGCTTATAGTGACTCATGAGGGAACCGAACAAGTTAAAGAATCTAGAGTTAGTTTGCTAGTCCATAATTATGAACTCTTTAAAATGAAGCTTGATGAGACTATTCCTCAAATGTTTACTCGCTTTACTGATATTATTAATGGTTTAACTTCTCTTGGAAAAATATATACTAATGTTGAAATTGTAAGAAAAGTGCTTAGGTCATTGCCAAAAAGTTGGGAGACAAAAGTCATTGCCATTACCGAGGCCAAGAATTTATCAAAGCTAAGTCTAGATGAGTTAATGGGATCTCTCTTAACTCATGAGCTCATAATGCAAGAAGGAAAGGAAGAGGAGGACAACAACAAGAAGAAAGGAATAGCCTTCAAATCCACCTTGAAATATCAAGAGGATAAGGAAGATGATTCAAATGAGGATGAGGAAATGACATTCATCACTAGAAAGTTTCAAAGGTTTGTGAGAAAGAAACAAGGCGTACGAAATTTTTTCAAAAAAGACTTCAACAACAGGGATTTTCAAAGAGGAGAAAATCACAAAAAACCTGAAGTAACCTGCTACGAATGCAACAAACCTGGACATTACAAATCAGAATGTCCAGAACTTAAGAAAAAATTCAAGAAGGATAAGAAGAAAGCTATGATTGCAGCATGGGGAGAAGATAGTGATGAAAGCGACACAGAAACCGAAGTTTGCAAAAATGAGGTTGCTAACCTATGCTTAATGGCACTTGGAAATGAAAATGAGGTATGTTTCAAGACAAAATCCAGTAACAATAGATGGTATCTCGACAGTGCATGTTCGAGGCACATGACTGGAAATAAAGCTATGTTCGCCACACTTCAACCAAAGGATGGCGGATATGTGACTTTTGGCGACAATAACAAGGGTAAAATCATTGGTGTAGGAAGTATTGGTAAAAATCCCTCTCCTATTATTAAAAATGTTTTATTTGTTGAAGGTTTAAAACATAACTTGCTTAGCATTAGTTAATTATGTGATAAAGGTTATAGAGTTATTTTTTAGAAAACTCATTGCACTATTGAAAACACCCTAAAAAACAAAACTTTATTTGTAGGTTGTAGACATGAGAATGTATTTGTGTTTGATTTACATGATTTATCTTCTCATTTTAACATTAAATGTTTGTCTGCTATAAATGATAATGGCTGGCTTTGGCATAGAAGATTAGGACATGCTCATTTTGATTTAATTTCCAAACTTTCAAAAAATGAGTTAGTCATAGGTTTATCAAAAATTATTTTTGAAAAAGATAAACTTTGTGATGCATGTTAATTTGGAAAACAAACTAGAATTTCTTTTAAATTTAAAAATATCGTTTCAACTACTAGACCGCTTCAACTCTTGCATATTGATCTATTCAGACCATCTAGAACATTAAGTTTAGGAGAAAAATCTTATGCCTTTGTTTGTGTTGATGATTATACTAGATATACATGGGTATTATTTTTAGCACACAAAAATGAAGCTTTTTATAATTTTTCAAAACTTTGTAAAAGAATTCAAAATGAGAAAAATCTTAATATTTGTAGTATTAGAAGTGGCCATGGTAGAGAATTTGAAAATGATGATTTTATTATATTTTGTGATGACTTAGGAATAGATTATAATTTCTCAGCCCCTAGGACTCCTCAACAAAACGGTGTGGTTGAAAGAAAAAATAAAACTCTTGAAGAAATGGCCCGTACTATGCTTTGTGAAAATAATTTGCCTAAATATTTTTGGGCGGAAGCTGTTAACACTGCATGCTACGTTATAAACCGTGCCATGATTAAACCTATTCTTAAGAAAACCCCTTATGAACTTTGGAAAGGTAGAAAACCTAATATTAGTCACTTGCGTGCTTTTGGTTGTAAATGCTTTGTATTAAATAACAATAAAGATAACTTAGGAAAATTTGATGCTAAATCGGATGAAGCTATATTTCTTAGTTATTCTATGTCCAGTAAAGCTTATAGAGTATTCTATAAAAGAACTCTACTTGTTGAAGAATCTGTGCATGTTGGTTTTGATGGATCTAACGATATTATTTCCAAGAATCTTGTAAGTAATGATATTGTGGAAAATCAACCAAGCATGGAGAGCATTTACAAAAAGGAAAATGAAGAAAATCCATTATGTGAACATGAAGAAAAAATGACAATGGAGAAATTTCAAGAAATATATACTCTTCCAAAAAGTGACTCAAATCTACCAAAAGAATGGAAGTATGCTCATGGCCATCCCAAAGACCTCACTATAAGTGATACAGTGGAAGGTATAAAAACTCGTTCCTCTGTTAGAAATATTTGTGGTAACTTAGCGTTTGTTTCACAAATTGAACCAAAATCATTTTTAGAAGCTGAAAATGATGAAAACTGGATTTTAGCAATGCAAGAAGAATTAAATCAATTTGAAAGAAATGAAGTTTGGTTTTTGACCCCTCGACCTAAGGATCATCTCGTTATTGGTACAAAATGGGTTTTTCGAAATAAAATGGACGAATCTGGAGTTGTTACTAGAAATAAAGTTAAATTAGTAGCTCAAGGCTATAATCAAGAAGAGGGAATTGATTTTGATGAAACTTTTGCAACAGTTGCTAGACTTGAAGCTATTAGAATGTTACTTGCTTTTGCGTGTTTTAAAGATTTTAAATTATATCAAATGGATGTTAAAAGTGCTTTTTTAAATGGGTACATTTCGGAGGAAGTCTATGTTGAACAACCTCCCGATTTTGAAAATCATAAATACCCGAATCATGTTTTCAAACTTCCAAAAGCTTTATATGGCTTGAAACAAGCTCCTAGAGCATGGTATGAAAGATTGAGTAATTTTTTACTTGACAAAGGTTTTTGTAGAGGAAAAATTGATACAACACTTTTTATAAAAATCAAAAAAGAAGATATGCTAATTGTTCAAATTTATGTTGATGATATCATTTTTGATGCTACTAATGAAAATTTGTGCAAAGAGTTTACTAAAGACATGTAGGGTGAGTTTGAAATGAGTATGATGGGGAAATTAAATTACTTCCTTGGTCTACAAATTAAACAAACTAATGATGGAATCCATTTAAATCAAACGAAATATATTAAAAATCTACTCAAAAGGTTTGAAAAGGAATCTTCAAAGCCTGCAGCAACTCCAATAAGCACATCGATAAAAATCGACAAAGATGAGCAAGGTAAACCTGTAGATGAAAAGAAATATCGAGGTATGATTGGTTCTTTACTCTATCTTACTGCAAGTAGGCCCGACATAATGTTTAGTGTTTGTATGTGTGCACGTTTTCAATCCGCACCGAAAGAGTCACACATCACCGCAGTCAAACGCATTTTCAGATATCTTGTCGGCACTCTAAATTTGGGATTATGGTATCCTAAGGGAACTACCTTTGAACTTTTTGGTTACTCAGATGCCGACTTTGCGGGATGTAGACTTGACCGAAAAAGCACAAGTAGCACTTGTCATTTTCTTGGACACTCACTCACTTCTTGGTTTTGCAAAAAACAAAACTTAGTGGCTCTGTCAACTGCTGAAGCAGAATACATTGCAGCCGCTGGGTGTTGTGCACAATTGCTTTGGATGAAACAACAACTTCAAGATTATGGACTTCACTACGATCATATTCCTATAAAATGTGACAACACAAGTGCCATTAACTTTTCAAAAAATCCTATTCAGCACTCACGCACTAAACACATTGAAATAAAGCATCATTTTTTAAGAGATCATGTACTCAAACGTGACATTGAACTCGAATTTGTGCCTACAAATCGTCAATTAGTTGACATTTTTACCAAGCCTTTAAATGAAGAACAATTTTGTTATATTAGAACTGAACTTGGTATGATGAATACTCCAATATAGTGTTTATATTAAAAAAAATTATAAATAAAAAAAAAATAATAATAATTTAATAATAATAAATAATTAAATAAAATGTTTCTAATAATAATTATAAAAAAAATTAATAAGAATAATAAAATTATATACATATATTTTCTCTCTCTCACCCGCTCCGTTTCTATCTCTCACTCGCTCTATCCTTTACTCTCTCTTTTTCTCTTTCTCTTTCTCTTGCTCTTGCTCTCTCGCTCTCCCCTTCTTCCTCATACCCTCAGCCGACTCCATCTCCACCCTCACCATAGCCTATAACCAGCTCCACCATCCACCATCCACAAATTCATCCATCACTTTCATCACTATCACCATCCACCCAAATCCCTCACCAATCTTCCGAACTCCACCACTTATCTACCCGAAATTTGTATCACCATCTTTACCGATTCATCAAGTTCCATCACCGATCCATCAAGATCCGTGACTGATCCATCAAGATCCATTGCCGATCTACACAAATTCATCACCGATCTACCCAATCTTCTCCATTTCTTCCGATCATCAAGGTCATTACCGATCAACATGTTGAAATTCTTGTTGCACTATGTTATATTTTTTTACTTGTTGTATATGCTCCAAATTCTCTTGGATTTAATAATGATTGCTTCTACCTTGTCTGAAGAAATTATTTTTATTTTTATTTTTATTTTTTCCTTTTATGCTAGTGCACTTGGTGTAGTTGTTTATGGTTGGATCTTAATGGTCCTTGGTATTTGTAACAAGCCCGCGGGGGGGACCTCGCTACAGTTCGGACTCTCGATTTGTGTCACGGTTCTTAATCTGAACCAAAGAGTCCAAATCTGGCAAATCGTTTTGAGAAACAGATTTTTGAAAAAGTAGTGCCAAACATGGACTGCTTTGCCAGATACAGAGTCGCCACCTAAATATTTTTTAAAATGGGGAAATTTAGGAAACCCTGACTCGGTGCCGAAGGCCACATGTCCGTCATCACCGGAGTTGTCTCGGCTCGGGAGCTTGGGCACGATCGGGGAAGGTCAGCTATGAGCACCCCCTTTCGCCCGGTCCGAAGACCGGCCTCTACTAACCATGATATCCGATTTTGAAAACGCTATGTGTTCTTATTCCATTTATTAGCCTAGAATTACTATGTTATGCGCGCAGCAAACAAGTATAGACTAGATTGCCTAATTTGGAAATAAACATTGCATATCCGTTCGGTTTGAAAATGCTTTGGAATTTGCTACTCGCAAGTAGGCTAAAATACGGATTTCAACGAGTTTTTCCAACTCAAACAATCCAACCTTCACCCACAGGCATTCAAAACAGTTTATAACACATAAGCATCTAGCCACATGTTAAGCATGCTGTCATGGCAACATTCACACTCATGCGATATGCTAAAGCGGAAATACTTACATCGTACTCCGTGCCAAAACAAAGAACTCGTTAGCAAACATGCATGATCCAAGTCCATGTTAAGTGCCTAATGCATCGCATACAAAGTGTTGCTAGAATAGGCTCAGCTATCCTAAACATGGCATGTGAGAATGCACAACTATCACATATTCAGTTTAGAATTTGAAGTACAAATGCAGTTAGC
The DNA here is from genome assembly GCF_055761805.1 of Camellia sinensis. Classification (NCBI taxonomy): domain Eukaryota; kingdom Viridiplantae; phylum Streptophyta; class Magnoliopsida; order Ericales; family Theaceae; genus Camellia; species Camellia sinensis. The sequence continues at coordinate 53,502,277 of NC_138970.1, forward strand.
GTGATGTACCGAGCCTAATGCATGTAATACAAATGCATGGATGCACGCATGCGTAGCATAAGGCATGCTAAACTTTAAACGTGCCCTAATACTAACCATCAAAGCCGGTAAGTAAAAGGGAAGAAAGAAGTGGGGATTGGAAGACATACACACTACCCACACACACTTATTACAGATTTACCCTCACTCGGAGGAACCGAATAAATATTACAAATTAATTAACTATGCAAGCTAATTAAATGTTACAAATTGCCTAATTTAATTAACAAATTAAAATAGACTAAGAAAAGTAGTAAACACCTCGGGAAACGCGCCGCCATGCATAGGCTACCTCTGTTTTCCTTCATTCACTCCTCTGGAGGCTGTCAAAACCTCAGGACTGCATCCTTGGACAGAGGGGATCACCACCGGCTAGATGAAATTTCCACCGGCAGTGTTGTATGATCATCGGCACCAAATGAAGTTGTCGGCAGAGAAGTTGTTGCCGGCCGGCACCTTACACTGCCGGTCGGCAGAGTATTCTTGCAGAACCTGCAACCCACAGCAACAGAGGACAAGGCAAAGCATGGCAGCACATTTCAAGGCATATATGCACCAACCATGTCTCTTATCATTGTAATGACTCAAAGGGACATGTGCCTCAGTTCTCGGACCACCAATAACGCATTTCCATGCATGATGGCCCAAAGAACCAAGTATGCAACTTTGATTTCAAATGCATGCAAACCAAATCAAACCAAACAAGGCCCAATTCCTATCATCAAGTCAAGGAACAAGGCATGCATGTAAGATGCAATGCAACCTAAACATGCAAGCTAAGGATGCAACATGGCATGGTGACAAGCTTATGCAAGCATACAAGCATACATATGGCAATGTAAACTAATGCTAAGGTGGTCTTATACATGAATTAGGTGGCTCTAATAAGGCCTAAAATAGTGGCCATTGGAAGAAAATGAAGTGCCTCGAAATGCGTGCACACAGGCACGCAAACCGAGGCAATGGCATATGCAATGCAATGGCTAAAATGGCATATAGAATGCAAAATGGACTTATACTAACATGAGAGAGCCTCAGCCACACTCACGTAAGAGGCCGATGGATGAAAATGAAGTGCCTCGAAATGCGTGCACACGGGCACGCAAACCGAGGCAATGGCATATGCAATGCAATGGCACGGAAAATGATATGCAAACATGCCAATGGGATTTCAGCACTGAAATGTGGGGGAAAACAGCCCCGAAATGAGGCGAAAACACACCCGATGCATGGAATAGTCCCGAAACATGGACTTTTGGCACCCGAAATGGCTTACAGCTATACAAAGCATGCACAATATGGACATGGAGCATGAAGACAGAAGCAAGACAGCTCTGAGACAAGCATTTTACTAGTACAAAACATGGTCAAACAGCAAACCAAGATAGGGCAAAACTAGCATGCAAGAAATGGCCCTAAACATGAGATTAAAAAGAAACTCATAGGTGCTGGCCCCAAACAGGTTAGGGTCCTTCAACAATGTTGAAGAGGGACCCAAAATAAGACTATTTAAAGTTTATGGAAGCCCCAAAAACAGTATACAAATATATTAGAAATGCAATGCAAAAATGAGGCTCAAAAGTGGCTATAACATGAGGTATACAAAAAATTCACCAAATAAGAAAATACCCTTAATAAAACATGTTCAGGAGGTCAAAATAAAGCCACTTTTAGTTCGGACCAAGGTCCAAAAACAGAAAAATCAGGGGCTGCCAAGACATACAAAAATGGGACCAAAAAGAGGATATAAAGGGAAGTACAAAATGGAAGTCCCAAACAGTGTTGAGCCCTTCTTCAATGTTGAAGAGGGGCTCAAAATAAGCCTATTTTCAGTTTACATCAGGCTCTAAAACAGATCACACGCAAGCCAAAAATTCTATGCAAGATTATGGCATTCAAGGAGGATATTGAAGCAAGTGCAAGCTAATGTCCTCAAACAGCAAGAGGTCCTCAATCAAACATGAAGAGGACCTCAAAATATGATGATTTGAAGTTTGGGTCGGAGCCCAAAGATATAACCACAAGGAGCTAAGATATAGGTCAAAAAAATGCACAAAAGAGGGAAAGTGGAACTCACCCTTGTAGAACCAATCTTTAGCAACCTTTGGACCAAGTTTGGGAGCTTTTAACCTCTGGAGGACAGCCTCAAGCTGCTGGAATGGGCGTTGGATGCCTTGTGCTATGAGTTGATGAAGAAATGGCCCAAGAACAAGGGTGTTTGATGGTTGAATGGGAGAGATATAGTGAGAGATGAAGGGATATATGTATGTATATATCAGATATATCTATATATCTCTGGTTTTTTTGTCCTAAAAATCCAACCTAAACAAAGGAGGAGGAGAGGTGCTTATATAAGGCAAGGAAAGCACTCAACTTACAAGCTAAGTAAAGGGAAAGGGGTCAAAGGGGTTCAAGGCTTATTGGAGAAGCTTGGACAGCTGGTAGGCTTCTTGAGGAAGCCAAGATAAGGGGTCAAGGCTTCCTCAAGAAGCCTTGAGCAAAGGGTGCAAAAGAGGGGTCCAAAGGTGGTCAAGGGTTCAAAATAGCAACATATATGCACGGGGGAGTGTGCTGGTGCATTCCAACTGGCACAGCTGGGATGCACCAAGCTTGGAGAGTGCAAATGGTGCAAATGGTGCAAACTGGCCAGAAAATTTGGTCGTCGGCCAAAATAAAGTGCCGGTCGGCATAATATTTTGCCGGTCGGCAAAATAGATTGCCGATAGATGATTCCAATGTCAAAAAACGGCCGGTGGGTATGCAAATTGAAGCCCCGGAAGTTAGATTTCCAATGGCGCAAACCTTGCATCAAAATTCCTCCTGTGCAAAAAGTTATGCCCTTTTTCGTGAAGCCGCGCAGATTCGATCCAACCGGGATGATGCCCGACTTCAACTGATCATATCTCCCCCACTCGGACTTGGATCTAGGAGATTCTTGAGTGCAAAATGAAGCCTCGGAAGTAAGCTTTCCGATGGTGGTGGCCCCATAGCTAAACTCCAAGTGTACAGACAGATAAGCCCGATTCAGCGAGGGCTGCTCGACTCGCTTCTACCCGGATTCATGCCGAACTTCTCCCAAACTAGTTTTCTCCTCTCCTTTCCTCTTTTCTTCAACTCCAAAACCCTAAACAAAGTGTTTTGAAAGATTTGCCTCTCTTCTAGCCGAAGAAACTGATTCTTTGCCCTGCACATCTCTCAACACCGAGCAAACCATCAGTAGTGCCCAAGTCTTAAGGGCGGTCAAAAATGGGGTGTCTACAGTATTATAGATTGGTAATTTGTTTCTTCAAATTTATGTAATTTTTAGTGCATTAATTCAGGGGGAGACTCATATATTTTGAGATTAACAATCATTATAAATATATATATATATATATATAAAAGGCGTGTGTATATTTTTTGCATAATTTTAGGGGGAATATATATACATATTTTTTTTCTCTTTATCAGCACCAACAAACAAATTTTTTTTTGTGCAAAGACAAAATAAAAAAAAAAATAATAATAAAAATAACATAAATAAATAAATAAATAAAAGGAAGAAATGCTCGTAATTTTATTTCAGAAAAAGAAAATATTACTCGATTATATGTAAATTTTCAGAAGGCTTCACAGATTTTTTCTTTTTCACTTCTCTCAACAATTTTTCATGAACCTCTTTTACATGCTTCTCTCTATTTTCGATTTCTGTGAGTCTTGGCATTATCACCGTTGCATAATAATGCACTGCATTCTCCAACTGTGCATTTTTCCTTTTTAGCTCTTTCTTCTCCTTACACATATTAACTATTTGTTGTTTTAACAAGCACACCTCATCTCTCCATTGCTGATTTTCTTGTACTCTTGCTTGTAATCGTCGCGCCATATTGGAAACTACAGTCATGGCCTGTGTACTAAGAGCCATAATATTATTAATAGCATCGAAATCATTTCGACTACCAATAACACTAGAACCCTCATTTACAGGCATAGCATGTGCCTGCACCACTGGTACTCTCTCATTTGCCTGCATTACAGGCACCTCATGCAGGTCCGACTCATTGATAGATAAGGTAAGGAATGACATGATTACAAAAGAAGCTTAAACAAATTTTTCTCTCCAACACTTGATGATTTCATATCTTTGCCTATGATCTGTGTCACTTTTTATACACTCCATCGATCCATTACTCGATGCATATCTGCTCAAATCTTTTGTTTGTCAATATTTTCTATGCTCGAGATGTTCCAAAGTCCCCACAATGATTCCGACAAGACAGAAGGCCAATTATTTTATTTTTGGCTGCTCAGATTATTTTATCAAATGTGTTTGTTTCATCTCTTCATCTTTTATTTTGATGATGTCAAAGGGGGAGAAAAAATATGATTTTGCTTTTGAAAATTATATGTTGCAGTATATTACAGGGTTATCAAATATTTTGTTAATTTTATTTTATATCAAATCCATACAAATATTGTTATCATCAAAAAGGAGGAGATTGTTAATCATATTATTTAATTTTGATGATGTCTAAAATATTATTTGTAACAATTTAGATTTTCTTAATAGACATATTATTTGACACAAAATATTATCTTTTTAAAAAATATATATTTGTTAAATATTATAATAAAAATATTTTTGAAAACTTTACTACTCACTTTTTGAAAATTTAGGCTGATCACTATTCACTTTTTGACAAAATTAAAATTGATTAATTATATTATTTTGACAAAAATGATTGATTGGTTGTATTATCTTGACAAATATGATATTAATGAGTTGTCCTCTTTTGACAAAAGTGATATATCCAAATGTGTAGTTGTAGGATATATTTAGTTTAAAATCTCTACAACATATACAATATTTTAAAGAGGGTATATATTTTCAGATCCATCATAAATATTATTAAAAAGATTTTTCTGTATGCAAATATTTGATTAGAACATTATATATATAATGCATATAATATAAATAGAATACATCGCGTGCGCTATTAAACTTTTTACACTACATTGATTATATCATATCACACTACACTAAATTGATTATATCATATTATAATCAAACAAGAAAAAAAGATGGAGTTATATATATATGTATATATATAAATATATATATAGATGGAGCAAATCATTTGTTTGTTTAAAATTTGTGAACTTTGTATTAAATTGTCTACAAAAACGATGGCTCCATGTTTGAAAAAAATAAACAAAAGGAAAAGAAAAAATTAGTCTTACTTTTATCTTTTTAATTATTAACATTTGCTGACTATTTAAAATCAAGGAGTGTGTTTATGTAAGCCATGACATAAAGAGCGTGCTTATGTAAGCCATGACATCAGGAGCGTGCTTATGTAAGCTATGACATCAGAAGCGTGTTTATGTAAGCCATGAAGTCAGCAAGGAGCGTCCAACGGGTATATTTTTGTGTATAAATAGAGGTGTTGTGTGTGGAGAAAAAATCAAGAACTTGAAGAGAAAATTTTCTTAAGCTCCAAAATTCTGAGTACATTGTATTCTGCTCTTTCACTTTCAGATCTAAGTCTAGCCTTTGTTCTTACACTTTCATATCTACTATTTGTGAGAGAATTATTGTAAAAGTGGGTTCAAGTACCACTTATTCTTATTCCTTATTTTTGTGAGAGATTTTGTAAGGGTAAAGCATTTATTGTTAAGTGAGGCTCAATAGATAAGAGTAAGTCATGTGCCAAATCCACAAGCTTGGTGGTGTATTTATTCAATTGATAGTAAAAAAATTCTCAAGGAGGTTAATTGGGGAGTGGACGTAGGCCTGACATGTTGAACCACTATAAATCACAGTGTTTGATTTTCTCTCCCTATCTCTCCTACTTTTATATTGATAATTATTATTCTGTTTTTTTTTATTTATTAAAATTATGAATATTGTGTTAATTTTAATATTGTGAAATTTTTAATAACCCAATTCACCCCCCTCTTGGGTTGCCTATCTGGGATAACAATTCTAAATTATCATCGGTGCTTGAAAAAAAGAAAAAGAAATTTTCCAAGAAAAATTAAATTAAGTTTCAACCTGTGTTTGTAAGAATTTCTTTGATTTTGATTTGATCCATCCCATGAATTATTTGAAGTCTCCTCTTTTGTGTTATAAAGGAGTATTTATTTTATTGAAGATATTTAGATTCTTGAAATGTCAAAAAAATAGAAAATTTTCAAATTCTTTCAAACATTAAGAAAAGGTTAGGAATGAAGGGTTCATTTCTTCAAGATGTAGATATCTAACTTATTGGTATTTCGTATTACTTCATGAAATCTCATCTATAATGTTTCAAGGCTTGATTTTGAGTATTGGAAAATGAAAAAAAAACAATCATTGATAGATCCCACTTGGGTGAAAATAACAACAATAAAACTCTTTATATGCGGCATTATCATTCTTAATAAAAAAAAAAAAAAATTTATTAGGCAGTCTCAAAATATCAAATGACATTGTCTAAATGGTGTTTCCGACAAATGAGAAATCACAAAATTCATTAGGTGGGTCTATCTCTTATCTCCCAACTACCTAACAAAAATGGGCTAGTATTGTCTTATTCATAAAATATTTTGCTACATAATTGGTTAGAAACACGACATGGACAATATCACATGGTACTCAAAGACTATAGAATAATTGCATTTTCTTAACACAATCTAATTAATGATAAGTCTAGAAGTTTCAACCTCTACTATTGTGTTTAAGAACTTTGATTTTTTTGGTTAGGTTAAGAAAATGAAAAGAAAACTAATAAATAATTGTCAAAAAATTAATTATCTTGGTTCACCCACAAAAATTTGAACATAAATGACCTTAATTTCCCCCTTACTAAGAATAGCATAAAAGAACTGGCTGATAAATCTAATTTTAAAATTTTGGGTAATAGTCCCATGTTCTAATCTTTTGGGATTATAAAGATAATAATAATTTGAAAGTATATATTATTTATACTTATTTGTCTATTTGTCCATTTAAGCTACCTCTTTGTTTATGTCACTATACCACCACTAACAAGGAATGACAACGGGCCAGGCTAGAGCCGGGGATCATGCTCCCTTCCTTGATCCCCAATGATGAAAATTTTTCAGTTCCCAACCCCGATTCTCGACGGGGAACCTATCACCATCCCCCCCCTCTAACGGGGATCGGGTTTCCTCAACCCCGAAAATTCCTAGCCCAAAAAAAAAAAAAAAAAACCAACAAACAAAGATGATCGGATCGACATCAACATCATCATCAACAACTACAACTACAACTACAATCTGTTTCATCTGATCATCATCAACATCGACATCAACACCAACAACAAACAGAGATCAACAACATCAACACAATAACTACAAAACTCAGATCTAGAGAGAGAGAGAGACATCAAACAAACAGTGGCGATATTTCTCTCAAATCAATCTGCTCCGCCTTCACCTTCTTCGAGAGTGCTCAGAATTGAGAGAAAGAGAGGCAGCAATGGAGAAGTTGCTGACGATCTAGAGCTTGACGAAGTTAAAGACGAAGTCGTCGAAGACACCACACCGTTGTCGACATTGAAGACGAGGCAGCAAACAGAGGTGTGTGTGTGAGAGAGAGAGAATGGTGGTGGCGGCGTCGGTGACGGTAGTGCAATCAACGGCTGAAGAGGAAAGATGAGAGTGATGAGACAATTTCACAGAGGAGAGAGAGAGAAAGAGAGAGAGAGAGAGAGAGAGAGAGAGAGAGAGAGAGTTGGGATAGATAGATATAAATATAATATACCCTAAACACACACACACACACATATACGGGGAGGGTTCGGGGAAATTTCGAGGCGGGGCCGGGGGAACCTATCACCGTCCCTGACCCAAAAATCGTCGGAGATGTATTTTTCAATACCAGCCACAGCCCTATGGGGAATAATTTTCGAGAAAAACCCTATTTATCGAGGCAGAGCGGTCTAGGTCCTCGTCAGACCGGTTTCAAATTGCGTACCTACCACTAATCCTCGTTGGTTACCTCCTGAATTTTTTGGTATTTGGCAACCGTCCAAGGTAATGAGTAAAAAAAAAAAAAATCATTTAAAATAATAAATTGTTCTTTCTTACAAAACAATTTCTAAATTTAATGGTATAGGCATTCTTATAAATAGACTTTTGACCAATTTATCTTAAAAGAAATATATAACATTTTGAATGCCAGTTTTAAGTATGAAAATCTTTTAAAAAAATAATAACACCTAAGTAGTACATATTAATGTGTGCTTTGAAAAAAAAAAGATTAGGTACACACTTAACTTTTGGCATAGTGTACTAAATGATTGTCCTGAGATTTGAACCTATATTCCCAAGATTACTAGTTTAAGGTTTTACTATTGAATTCCTTAAAAAAAAAAAAAAAGTTAGGAACATAAAAATATTGCACTCTTGAAAAGAAAAAAAAAAAAAGAAACAAAAAATTGAAGCACTTGCAAGATTTATTTATAATATGTAATAGTTTGTTTTTTTCCTCTCATCTCATTTTCCATTGGGTCAAACGAGACAAACAATACAAGCACCTAACCAATGGCTGTACAGTAGAACACACTGTAGATTTTATTTGGCGTTTTCCTTGTCATCAAATTGAAGGATGTGTTTGTAAATACGCCAGAGTTGACGTAACAGAAATCTAAAAAGATTCACATATAATTTCTTTGCAGATTTAATGTCCCACTTGTACATTTTTAATTGTAACAACTAATGCAAATAAACTATGTCCCCCATTAATTTTGTGTCACTATAAGGGAAAGATTTCTCTAGTAAAAAAAAATGTCCTTGTGTCCAAGTGCGCTATGATGGGATTCGCTTGAGGTTCTTTTTAAAAGATTTACTGTGAGATTATTTATGTAAAAAATTAAATTAATTAAATATTAATAATAAAATTATCGAATCACATTTCTATTAAACATGAACATTAAATTTGATTCAATCAACGTGAATTTTTATATAAATGATCTTTTTGATGAGTTTCATAAGATGAACAATTTAAATAATAGAAGTGAGTAATAGGTGAAACTTAACGAGAGTAAGAATCTCATCCTTCAAAAACTTTAAACCATGTAGTTAGGGTCTTATAGGCTCATTACTACAAGTCTCACTGTGTAGTTTTTAACCTCTACATTTAGATTATGTATAAAAAAAATTAAATTCGTTTGATAATCATTGTAGTCGTATGATTTTATCAGATTTATTTTTAAAAAATAATCGAAAGATAAATATGATAAAATCATATAACTACCATTATTGAATCAATTTCATATTTTTTGTTTTTCTTTTTTGGTATGATCTACACACATGAGTCTGTAATATGAACAAATTAAAATGTCATAGTGAGGTCTTCACATGACCGAACTATACTGATTTAGTCTACACTGTGAATAGGAGACAAGTCCATTCGATTTAAAAATGTCAATTTAGAAAAAAATGTCAACTTAATCTACCAATTGGGTTGCTATACTTGCTTGGCAATGTAAATCCCTCTTGAAATGTATTTACAAGTACCTTTATAAGTAATAGAAATCCCATGAAATGAAACCCTTACGTCACTCACCATATGAGTGTCATTTTACAGCTTATAATACTAGGCGAGGAACCTTCGTAGCTGTTGAAGCTCTCTTTCCTTTGAAAATGATGTTTTAGTAATAAATCTTAGGAAAGAGCCATAAGCGATTTGAATCCATCTCAACCAGATCACTTTCATTCCAATATCTTATAAGGATATTTGTCCTAATTGAACTTTAGTTTTGCACCTACAAAATTAACCAATTGACCCTTGAAGATAGAATTTTTTAATTTTATTACATCCCAATAAAATTTTCAAACTCGAGCACTTTTTAGCTTATTTTTCAAATTCATTTTTGTTAGTGAAGTGTTTTGAAACCATGATTATAAGCACGAAAGTATGTTTTCAAAATATAATTTTAAAAATGACTTTTGAGTTTGAAAAATATGTTCAAAAGCCTGTTTAAGAAGAGTTAAAAAAATTAGGTTTCTCACTATATATAAAAATAACAACAGTGATTTAGACCCTCTTAAACTTTAACTCTCACCACCCCACATATACGTGGCGGGTGGTGATTGGAGGAGGAGAAAAAAAAAAAAAAAAGTGACCAATCAAAAAAGAAAAGGGATCAAAAGGGGTGGGGGAAAGGGAGTCCCAATCTTTATTCTAAAAATAAAACTAAAAAGTAATTTTTTGATAATTCCCAAAAACTCAGTTTCTTTTTAGATTTTAAAAAAATATTAAAAAGGCCAATCCCAAACCCCCTACTTTTGTTGTAGTGTTATATATATATATATATTAAAGAATCAGAAATGCGAAAATTATTCTTTTATGTTGTATTTAAATTTTAAATTATGTAGAAAAAGTAAAGGGAAGTGGAAGATTGGAGAAGCAAATGAAAAAAGAAAAGAAAAAAAAAATTAATTACTGTGTTTAGTTTTCAATTTTCTGAATTCAAATTCTAGAAAATGAGTTTTTTTATTTTTAAATTTTTTGTTTTTGTTTTAAGTGAATACTTTTAAAATTTTAAGCAATTTTTTTTTTACTTTTTAGATTTATCTTACTTAGATGCATCTAAAAAGTAAATATCTGTAAAAAAATATTTAAAAAAATAATAAATACAAAAAGAATATGAAAAATGTACTAAATTTTTATCTAATTTTTTTTTTTGTATTTTGGTATTTAGTAGTTTTTTTAAAGATTTTTCTTACAAATATTATACTTATTAAGCATATTTATGTTAGATATATCTAAAAATAAAAATAAAACTAAAATTACTTCAAATATTAAAAAAATTCAGTAAAAATAAAAAAATGTGGGTAACAAAAAGTTTTAATTTTATGAATAGTGAATTCAGAAAACTCAAACCAAACAATTTTTTTTTTTTTTTTTTTTTTTTTTTTTGGGTTTTGTTGAGCTAGGAAAATGAGGAAATGAAATTATTTTTTGTTTGATTACTCATAAAAATGAATATGTATTGATAATTTCATTTCTCTTGCATCTTTTTTTTATTAAATAAATTTAAAATCCAAACATAGAATTAAGAACAACTTTTGATAATTTAATTACCATCATTATATCATGTTAGTGGTAAAACTTGAGGCCTACATATCGTTGAGTATACATGATGATTTTGAGTGCAATACTTTAACAAACAATTAATTAAGTCATTAATTTTTAGTAACGTTAATTATTATGTTGACATCATGTCCAAATAAATTTCATGATTCATTCGTTTGGTTAGTGCATACAAGTCATAATTTTTTTAAAAAAAATAATTGTTTTATTAAACAAAATTAAGCAAATATTTTGATGGAATAAAAAAAAAATGGCATAAATCTAAAAAAAATCAATAAAGGCAAGAAAGTTTGTAATTTTTTTTTTTATTTAAAAAAACTATTGCCAAGTATATGTATGGTAGCACTACCTGTTGTATTTACTTATTTTTGTAATGCAGATGTCAAATGTTAGCTTATGTTGTTTAGCAAAATTGATGCTTTTGACCAAAATTTAATAATTGCAATTATTGATGTGAGCCTATGTTGCTTTCGTGCTATTGGCCAACATTTCAAATAGGCATTATCTCATATAATTCCAATTATAGAAAATTTACTCTTCTTGTCAAATTATATGCTAGAAATTTGTCTAGGTTATTGAATCAAATTGAGAATATTTTATTTTAAAATCTTCATTTTTATGTGACTTGATACGACATGATGAGGAGTTAGTTAAATTATTATTATTTTAAATATGATGTGTTTTAATCAAATAAATTCGATATCAAATATCATTTTTTTAATTATTAATTTATTTTAAAAATAAATAAATAAAATTAAATATTGTTTAAAGTTGTGAGTGTTATATGAACAATTGAATTTTGTGAGGCCTATAAATACTAGACAAGAATCTTTGGGTTGTTCGAGTTCGGTTTATTAAAAATTTGTCGAGTCAAGTTTAAGTCAAGTAATAGTTCAAGTCGTTAAGTTTTGAAAAATTTAAGCTCTACTCAACTAAATACAGAAATTGAACTTAAGCATAACAAAATTAAACTTAAATTAATTTGTATATTAAGAGGAAAAAATCATGAATAAATTATAAAAAAAATACCCATCATTAAGTATTTCATTTGCTTCACGAACGAGTTTAAAAATTAGACTCTAATTCATTTACACTTTATTTGTTTCAGTAAAAAATATTTTCTTACATAATTTTTTTTAAAAATTATTTTCTACGAAAAATATTTTTATTATGTTTGGTTGTATTTTTAAAATTAATGTACTAATAGTTGCATTAGTGATGATAGTAATAGCGGCGATTGGGTAGACGTGGAGGTTGAGGTGTTGGGGTGGTGGCAGTGACAACATTAGTCGTAGTGGTGGCCGTAGTGATGGGATGGAGATGGTAAAGGTGGTGGCATTGGTGGTGTGATGAAGGTGGTGGTGACAATGATAGATGTTGGTCATGACCATGGTAGTGGTGGTATTGGTATTTTAGTTTGGAAAATATTTTGTCTTTTAAAAATATAAAATATTTTTCCTAAATTTTTTTTTCTTATTATACTAAATCTAAAAAAATATGAAAAATAAAATAATTTTCACCAAAACAAACAAAACATTATTAAGAAAAATAGTCAAATTTAAATGAGTTGAGGTGGAGCTACTATGGTTGGTTTGATAAAATAATAATCATTAATATTTATTAGGACAACAAAACTGCAGAGTGGGAATAAAAAAAATTCATTACAAAAAAAAAAGATAAATATTACGAATATTAATAATTAAAATTATAAATATTTTTATTAATGTATAATTTTTTTTGTCACTGAAGTTTAATTGTCCCTATTTATTACTAATATTTTTTTTTTCCTTTTTCTTTTATACATTACATAGATAATAATTTGGGAAAATTTTAAAAAAGTGAAGAGTGAATTTTTTTTTCCTACTGATAAATATATAAGATTTATTTATATAATTAAATGTATAAATCACTTATAAATTTATTATTTTATAATTATTTTTCCATTCTCCACGTTTTTATATTTTGCCTAATAATTTTACCAATTCCGATACAGACCCCCTCAATTGAAGGCCCCCTCCACCCCCTCTGAGGTGGCAGCTAATGAAGGCATCTGAAGAAGAATCGCACAATGAAGAAGGTGTTATACACGCACCTGAAAGACAAGAAAAATACTGAAAAGAAAGACGGAAAAAAAAAAGCGGGAACGTCTTCCCTCTTCCCTTCCATCGTGCGTCCCCCATGGCTCTCCTCCGTCGACCATAGCTCTCCTCCGTCGACCATAGCTCTCCTCCGTTAGCCATAGCTCTCTGTCAACCATAGCTCTCCGTCGACCATAGCATTTTGTCAGGTAATGTTACTCAAAAACCCCTGATTCTCCCTCATTCTCCCTCTGTCTCTCTATCTACATCAACCATGCTGAAACTGTTATGATTGATGCTCATAATTTGGGGTTGTATATAAAATCTGTTCATAACCCCAAATGATGACATGACTGCATGTTATCAGTTTGTTTTGGCCGAGAATTGAAGCAGAGAATTTGTTTGTGATTATCAAATTTTTGATTGTAGTCATTCACTTTTTGGACATTACAGAAGGTGCGAAAATAACTACCAATTTTTGACCATTACAAGTTATTATGTTATCACCATACTGGTGAATCCTACCAGGAAGTATGGAAGCATAATACGGATAAAACAGGGGTTTTAAAGTTGGACACAACAACTCGATTCAATAAAAGGCCTGAATTCCATTATTGCTCCAATTGGAATTTCTTGGATCCATCTTTCATAGGTTGCGACTTGAATACATGCACCTACCTCAACCCCAAGAAATTTTAACGGGTCTGCATATATGGTATAGGAACCTGTAGTAAAACTGGATAGATCATGGTATGCAATTAGAAATGAAGAAGAAACTGGCACTGTGTGAGAACACCAACAGCATGTAGCATTGATGTATGATAAATTAAACCAAAATGCAAACTTTTTCAATGTTTCAATCATCACAGATATGTTGAACAAAGTTTATTATTAGATGTTTGATTAGTTTAATAATTTTATTATTAGTTTGATAATATTTTAGCTCATGTTTGATCTTATAAACATCTGTGATTAGTTTTACACATCACAGATGTTTCAATTTGTTTGATGGTTAATTTCAACAGTTTGTACAGTTGATTAGCTGATGTTTGATCTTATAAAATTATTATTCTAAAATCATTCTATTTGAATTTCATTTTTGATTCTTGTAGAATGGAGGTTGATTCAAGTGGTTGTGACAATTCTTTAGTAAATGAGGGTGAACAAGTTGAATCTGATTTCCGACCCCCTCAAAAACAAGTTGAAGAACCGAAGAAGGGTATGTGTTTTACCTCAAGGGAAGAAGTGTACACATTTTATGCCACATATGCTAAGCATGTTGGCTTTTCTATAGCTCATAGAGCACAACATTTTGGAGATGATGGCGAATTAAAAAACTTTGCAATTGAATGTTCTCGAGCGGGGGAGAGAAAAAAGAAATCAGAAGTGAACCCTTTGAAGCCATCTTTGTCCACAAAAATTGGTTGCAAAGCAAGGGTACGAGGTACTCTACAAAAGAATGGGACATATATGTTAACCACAGTTAACCTTCAGCATAATCATGAGTTGATTCCCACCGACTCTCGTCATTTTGCAATGAATAAGAAAATTCGTACTCCTGTGAAGAGAAGATTAGAAATCAATGATGAAGCAGGGATTGGGGTGTCTAGGAACTATCATTCAATGGTTGTTGAAGCGGGGGGATACGAGTCATTGACATTTGATGAGCGAGATGCAAGGAATTACATCAATAGAGCTAGAAGATTAAGGCTTGGTGAAGGTGATGCCGAATCACTTCAAAGTTATTTTATGAGGATGCAAGCACATAGTGAGAAATTTTTTTATGTGATTGATGTTGATGAGGAGTTTCGCATTAGAAACTTGTTTTGGGCTGATGCAAGGAGTCGGGCTATGTATGAATCATTTGGAGATGTTGTTTCATTTGACACAACTTATCTGACGAACAAATATGACATGCCATTTGCTCCATTTGTAGGAGTCAATCACCATGGACAGTCTATTTTGCTTGGTTGTGGATTGTTATCTAGTGAAGACACCGACACATTTGTTTGGCTATTTAAGTCGTGGTTAAGTTGCATGTCAAATAAACCTCCAAAAGCTATCATAACTGATCAGTGCAGAGCTATGCAAAATGCTATAGAAATTGTCTTTCCACAGGCCCGGCATCGATGGTGCTTATGGCATGTAATGAAGAAAATACCGGAGAAGTTGAAAGGATATGCTCAGTATGAACCCATGAAGTTGGCTATGCAAAATGCAATTTATGATTGTTTGACAACAGATGAATTTGAGGAAAAATGGAAAGAGATGCTTACTAAATTCAATCTTTATGATAATGACTGGTTGGGGGTACTATATCATGAGCGGCATCGATGGGTTCCTGTATATGTTAAAGACATTTTTTGGGCTGGCATGTCAACAACACAACGAAGTGAAAGCATGAATGCTTTTTTTGATGGATATGTCAACCCGAAGACAACATTAAAACAATTTGTTGAACAATATGACAATGCGTTGAGAAGTAAGGTAGAGAAAGAGAAGAAATCAGACTTCAAGTCTCGACACAAATTGTTTGATTGTCTAACTATATATGGCTTCGAGAAGCAATTTCAACAAGCCTACACCAATGCAAAATTCAAAGAAGTTCAAGGAGAGTTGAAGAGATTAGTGTACTGTCAAGCCGTGATTGTCAGAGAGGAGGGAGCAATTTGTACATATAATGTCCAAGAAGCGATGGTAGTTTGTGACAAGATGAAGCATGTGGACTTTGTTGTGTATTTTAATTCAATTGAATGTGAAGTTCAGTGTATGTGTCGGTTGTTTCAGTTTAGAGGGATTATGTGTGCTCACTCACTCGTGGTGCTTGTAAGAAGGTGCATAAATGAGGTGCCAAGTAAGTATATTTTGCCACGTTGGAGGAAAGATTTGGTTAGAGAGTACACATGCATCAAAACCACGTACACTGGCTTTGGAGATGATTTCAATACAAGTTGTTATGAGAGGATGAACAAGAAATTGATCGCCATTATACAACTTGCTGGTAATTCGGAAGGGAAAATTAAAATTATAGACCATGGGTTGGATGAAATGAAGGATAGAGTCATGCACGATGAATCAGGTGATGGGAGTAATTTACCACCTTCTACTAATAGGATACCATCTTCTACAAAAAGTCCAATTGCCACCGGATGTACATCGGGTGCTAGTACGAGGAAGGTGGTTAGTCCTTTGGTTGTTCGGCGAAGAGGCCGTCCAGTAACGAAACGAAAGGTTGCCAAAGTAGATCAAATAGTTAATCGGTTCAAGGCAACGGCAAAAAAACAAACAAAAGCAAAGGTAAATTGTATATGGAATTGAACTTGTTTTTTATTTTTTCAACAAACTCTTTTCAACTACATTTTTACAAACGCTTGAACCAATATAGGCTGCTAAGGTTCTTCAATTTGAAGCTCAAGCTGAAGTTCAAGCTCAAGCTCAAGCTCAAGCTCAAGCTTATACATCATATTATCCACATATGGTTGGCATGCAAAATAGTATGTATGCACCGGTATGTGTTCATAAGACGACTTTACATTCATTTTTTGTTTTCATTTACAAATATTTTGTAACATGTCTTTTTTTACTTGAATTATGACAGGTCGTAAATGCTATTGGAGGCACATCTCTTATCCCATCGAACTTTGTAAGCGGCACACCGAGAAGTTTGATTCATGGTCCAACTCAATTTTTTGGATCTGGATCTCTAACCCCATCGGGTTCTAATGCATGCAGACCGGGAATGAATGACGGGCATTGCACAGCGCGAATGAATGATGGAGATTGTAGAAATGTTTGACTAGTTTATTGAACATTGACATTTTGTTTTTGAGATTGAAACTTATTGAGTTCATGGTTTATTTTGACAATCTATATTTCAGCAATTTAATTTCATAGTTGATGGTTTAAAAAATTCTGTAAAAAAATCTGTTTCATTTTGCTATTTTGACAGTGTTTGAGCATTTTGTCAGTGTTTGACCATGATTTTTTGGGAGTTCATGCAGAATCTCTGTTCACAGTTCATGGTTTAAGAAATTTGTAAGAAAAATGATTTTAGCCAAAATATTTTTTTTTTAGTTCATGGTTCAAATCTGTAAAAATCTGTGTAAAAGTTGCAAAAATCTGTCAACGATGTGAAATCTGGTAAAAATCTGAAATCTGTGTACAAATCTGTGCAAAATCTGGTTCATGGTTCACATTTCATGCTCAAATGTCTGAAATCTGGTTTAAAAATCTGTCTTAAATCTGGTTTACAAATCTGTGTAATATGTGTAAAAATCATGTTGAAATGTCTGTTTAAAATCTGTCAATGCTTGTTCATGCAGTCAATGATGGTTCATGGTATATGCTGTCAATGAGGGTTCATGGTTCATCTTGTTTAAAATCTGTCAATGCTGGTTCATGCAGTCAATGATGGTTCATGGTTTATGCTGTCAATGAGGGTCCATGGTTCAAATCTGTAAAAATCTGTTTATGGTTCAAATCATGGTTGCCAACATATGTCTGTTTATGGTTCAAATCATGGTTCAAATCTGTAAAAAATCTGTCATGGTTCATGCTCAACATCTTGATTCCACAACAATTCCACAACATCTTCATTCCACAACAAACCTGTTTAAAATCTGACATGGTTTAAAATCTGTCATGGGTCATGGTTCAATTCATGGTTTAAAACCTGTTCATGGTACACATATTCATTCCACAACAATTCCACAATAACACATCTTCATTCCACAACAATTCCACAATACCACATCTTCATTCAACAATTCAACAATGACAATTCAACAATTCAGTGGGTCATTTCCATTCCACTCAAAAATTCAACAATTAACAACAACACATATTCCATTCCACAAAACATATTCAACAATACATATTTCATTCCACAACAAAACATAGTTCTATCTACTTCTACTTGTACTTCTAAGTAGCATTACATCTTCATAAGTAATAACACACCAATTACTAGCAAGAAAAACATCACAAATTCTAGTTTTTGCATCTTTGCAGTAACACAGCTAAATTGTTCCGTCATAGATCTTTGTTGTTCGGTCATAGCGCGAAGTTGTTCCGTCATAGATCTTTGTTGTTCGATCATAGCTCGAACTTGTTCCGTCATAGATCTTAGCAGTTCTCTTTCTACTTGTCTTGGAATTTCTTGATCTCCACATTCTGAATTCATAGGCACACACCATCCAATGAAAAGACCACAACCATTACAAGAGTAGAATAGCTTGTTTTTGTTTCGATCTGTCTCAGAAATTTGAATGATGGCCTTTTTCTTACATGTAGGACAATTTTTGTTCAAGTACATCAACCGATCTGAGCTACTGGCGTTCACAGTTGAACTTGACATCTGCAATAACAAGTTATGTTCATTAACTGAAAATTTAATCAAAAAGTGAACTCAATAGTCTCATATGGGAATAGTCTGAAATTTAATCAAAAAGTTCAAATTCAAACACTGTCAGTTTGAATTTGAACTCATACAAGTTACATTTTCTGTGCATTGGGCTACTTCCATTTTTCAATTGTAAGTGAAACTTGAACATTAACACCTTGGTTCATGCTGTTTAAGTGAAATTTGAACATTGGGCTAGTTCCATTTCATAAATCCAATTCAAACTCCATTAAGTAAATAGAAGGGTTAAACAACTATTTGATCTACTTTGGCAAATTTGATTTCAGAAATTTGATAGTGACTTTTCAATTTTAATCTACTTTGGCAGATTTCAAATAGTTAAGTAAATAGCTCATTAACTATTCAAACTCCAATTCAAACTCCATTTCACTTAACTAGTTTGGCAAATTTGATAGTCACAGATTTTACACAGATTCAATAAATAGCTTAGTGTAAGTAAATAGCTCATTAAATATTCAAACTCCAATTCAAACTCCAATTCAACACAAATTGAAATGGAACCATTAACTATTGATATAGGAACCTGCGTGTATTAAAACACTAAGCTATATGGTATAGCTTAGTGTATTCAAACTCCAATTCAAACTCCAATTCCTATATGGTATAGGAACCTGTACAGATTTTACACAGCTTAATTTATAAATTAAACTCCAACAGATTTGGGGTGTCTATTAGCTATACCATTCAAACTCCAATTCAAACTCCATTTCACTTAACTAGTTTGGCAAATTTGATAGTCACAGATTTTACACAGATTCAGTAAATAGCTTAGTGTAAGTAAATAGCTCATTAACTATTCAAACTCCAATTCAAACAAATTGAAATGGAACCATTAACTATTGATATAGGAACCTGCGTGTATTCAAACACTAAGCTATATGGTATAGCTTAGTGTATTCAAACTCCAATTCAAACTCCAATTCCTATATGGTATAGGAACCTGTTCAGATTTTACACAGATTTAGTATAGCTTAATTTATAAATTAAACTCCAACAGATTTTGGGGTGTCTATTAGCTATACCATTAAGCTAAACCATATAGGAATTGGAGTTTAGCTTAAACTATCTTTCATAGATTAGATCTGTGTAAAATCTGAACCATTAAACTAAACCATTAAGCTAAACTTTGCAACAAATCTGTTTCCTTCCTAACCTATCAATTTCAATTCCTACACAGGGATTAAGCTAAACCATTAAGCTATACCATATAAATTAAGCTAAACTTTGCAACAAATCTGTATAAATTAAGCTAAACTCCAATTCACACCCCAATCCCTGTGTAAAATCTGTATAAATTAAGCTATATCATATGGTAAAAGATAGCAGTTGTTGATTTCAGTAGATTTTACACAGATTTTCAATTTCAGAAATTCAATCCATCTGTTCAGATTTTACATAGATTTTTACACAGATTTCAGAAATCTGAACAAATCTGTATAAATTAGGGCATCAACAACATATATATGTTAATTTCAGAAATTTAAACAACATATATATTACCTCAACTTGGGGATGACAATCTCTGAAATTTCGGAAGTTGGCAAAATTAGGGCAAAATCAACATACATACATACATTTATATATATATATATATATATATATATACACCAGATTGAAATAGAGGCAGTCGGGACTCGAGTGGACGGAGTCAGACCTGTCGTCGGGGCGTCAAAGGGAGGAGGGGGTCCGTTGAATAAGATGGAAAGGGAGGGAGAGAGAGAGTGCGTCGGGCGTCGGGCGTGGCAGTCAAGGACGTCGGAGTGAAAGAGAGGAGCTGAAGGAATCGGCCTTCGGAGTTGGGAGTTGGAGTCGTCGAGTTCAGGAGGAGTCGTTCTGCCTCTCGATCGCCACTGTCATCTCCTCTATTTTTTCCCGTTCAAAAATGTGTTTGAATTCTGAAATAGGAGGGGCGTCGGGCTTGGTGTGTCACGTGACCGATCACGTGCTGTCCAGCTCAGAGGGGGTCGAGGGGGTCTTGTTTTGAGGGGGGCGGAAACATTTTTCTAATTTTACCTTGGACCCGCGTGTAAAAACCAGTGGTACTTTTTTGTTTCAACGAGTGTGTGGGTCCAGAGTTCCATTTGTGTCGCTTTTCAAATTATCAAATCCAACTTTAGACAATTTGAAATCCGATACACACACACAGAAAAAGTGTCCACCACACCAGTAGCAAGCGGCCCAGTATGACCTATTTTTTTGAGAAATTAATTAATTTTTTATAATTAATTTGATAATTTTAAATAAAAAAATAAAAAATTATGAATTATATATGATATTTTATTGTAATACCTTAATTTATTTTATTTTTATAAAGTAGTTTAAAAGTCAAATTTTTAATTTTAAATTTTTTTTGAAAAAAATATATAAAAAAATATGACTTATAAAAATTAAAAAAAAGGAAAATTTACCCATAAGTCCTAGTTTTTGAAACGTTGAACCATTTAGTCCTAAAAGTTTTCTTATGCTCCATTTAGTCCCATTTTTACATCAACATGATGTGAATAATGTAAATGATCTGATGTTTCATTCTATAATTTCAAAATTTATTGAAATCTGATGAACATTAGATGCTTTTCATCATATATTTTCAAACATTATTGAAATTTGATGAACATTAGATGTTTGAAATCCAATGTTTGTAACATGACTCTGATGTTATTAACATTGTATCTGATGTTATTAACATTGTAATGAGACCTTTCAGTCTATAAGAAAACTTTTAAGACTAAACAGTGCATAAGTTATTAATTTGGGATTTATTGGTGCATCCCCTAAAAAAAATAACAAAGTGACTTTTAAATTATTTTGCAAAATAAGCAGTATAATCCAACTATCTTTCCCAAACAACCCCTATATATAAAAATCATCAACGGAAAAAAAGCCCAGTGTGCGACACAGTGGGAGTGAGTGAAAAAGTGCCTAGTCTGGCCACTCCTTCTCATCGATTCATCCTCCTCCATTTCTCATCTTCATCAGTATCATCACATACATCTACAATCGTTTCTCTGTGTTGAGGTTCGGTATGATTTTCGTGAAGGCCATGGAGGCTACCGAAATTGAACTCACTAGACGCCCTTTCATCTGAACTCTCTTCAATTCTCGGTATGAAATTACATTACTTTTTTTTTTTTTTGGACTTGTGTTTGGCTGCCGAGAAAATTGCTAGAACAGAAGAGAAAGTAACATAATTTTCATTATCATAAGCAACGCAGTTGTATTAGGTCAAATTTCATTTTTTTGTAGTAGAGGTCATCTGCTCCAGCCCTAAATCAAAATTTGAGTAAAAATGCTCAAAATCTCTCTCCACTCCTTTACTCAAACTCATACCAAAATGAGTTTTTCTCAAATTTTGATCCAAATCAAGGGAGACCTCCCTTTTTTTAACTCAAATTTCTAAAGGCAATTTGGGATGATATAGTAGCTTCTAAATTTACAGTTGTGCCCCTTGTAAAACTTTTACTTAAATTTGAATTTGGCCATTGGAGTAGTCTATATCAAATATGAGTAAGGGTTGGAGATGGCCTAACATTAACCACTCTGACGACAAACTCAGATTTAAACATAAATTGAAGTAAAAGCTTCGCAAAGTGGTAAATTTGAGAGCCACAAAATAGCCTTGAAAGTTTTAGTCTTCCTTAATTTGGGTAAAAATTGGATTAAAACTGAAGTTGGTGTAAGTTTGGGTCAAGGATTTGAGAGTTTATACCCAAATTTAGGTTTGGATCAGGGATTGGAGATTCCTTTAAAACTATATGCGGTTGAAATCTATTTTCGCATTTCGCTTGACCTGTGTTTGGTTGCCGAGAAACTGTAGAATAGAAGAGAAAACAAATTGGATTTCGATTATCAAGTTGCTTTACTGATTTAAAAAAATAAAGAAAAGAAAAGAAAATTATTATGTTTCTTTGATTTCTGACAAGTGGGACAAGGCCGGCCACCTAATATAATTTGGTTAAGATTTTGTACTCCTTTTTTGAATCTTCAATTTTGTTAGCAACCTTTTATGAATCCAAAAAAAAAAAAAAAAAAAATTTGTTAGCAACCTGACAGGGTGTTTTTGTTTTTGCAACTACCTAATGTTAATTGGTTTTATTGCTTCAGGTGCCTGGTTTGCATTGACTTTGCAAATATCGATCTTGTGAGTTTGACTTCTTTGAGGTCATTTGTTTGTATTGCTTATACACATTAATATTTTAAAGTAAAGGTTTGTCATCGTCCTCAAAAGGCAGATTTGAAGCTGAAGCGTATCATTGTGGTTCACAGGGAGTCTAATCTCTTTTTACAAAATTTTGGACTCCATTATTAGTTGTAAATTGATGGAGAGCTCATTGGAAAAGGGAAGAAACATAACTTTCTTCATTACATCTTGCTATCTTTAGACGCTTTTACATCTGCGGTCACATATTTTCTGGGAGGGGTTTAGCCATGGGGTGGCGATCAACTTTGACGGGGCCACCAATAAAACGAAGAGCAGGATTGCGGATTAAACAAGCAGGGCGAGGTTCTTATCGGGGCAGTTAGTCAGAGTTTTAGCAATTATTTGACTGATTTAAGTATTTGATCAACTGGACTTTTTTGTTTCTGGAGAAATTAACATATGGGGACTACCCCACTGAGGCAGTTCCTGTTGAGTCTGTGCCACAATTCTTGTTGGAATTATGCAGTATTTTGGAAGCTTCAGCAGCAGAATGAAATGTAAGTTCTAAGCCATTTCTTTTCGAAAGATCTGTACGAAACGAGGTCAATTGGGTTCTTTATTTAGTTTATTATTATTATTTTTTCATATCCTTTTATAATAATGTTATACCTACTTTTATTCATTGTATAAATTCTATTTAAAATTTACTCCTTTTTTTTTAATTATATATTATTGCTAATTCTAAGACTCATTTAGTGAATTGATAGGATTTGATTTTATACTCTCTTTACATTTAGAGATTAATGATAAGAGTATTGCGTACCTTTATTGCATCCCAGTTTGTGTATTTATGTTGGAATGTAATTCAATTTGGATAATATCTGTTTCAACCCAATAAACTTGGCTCTTTGTTCAGAAGTCTGGACTAATGAATAGATGGTTAGCATTGGCCAAGTGTGTATGTTCTTGATTCATTGTTTCATGTGAACTTCTTGTTGATTTTAGCTGCCTACCTAGTACCTACCTACAGCTCTATATCACAATGCTAGTCTATGATTTAATCACTTTAATGAGATTATATATTTTAGAAAATGTTGCCAAATGAATTTTGCATTTTGTATATGACATTGGTTTTATATCATGTGATAAAGGGGAGTGAGGGAGTGAGTTTCACTTGGGTCCATAGTAAGCCAAATCTTAGGATGTTTTTTTGGACGGTTGAAAAATTAGAGTTGGACACGTATTTTCTTTTTATAAGTATTAACTAGTTGACAAACTTGATCTTCCCTCTCTTGTTGCTTATTACTAAGCTTTTTTAGGGGTCTGATTCTAGTATACATTTTTTACTAGGTCCATAATGTGCTTATGACCATTTTGCTACTACCTGTAATTTTGACATAGTTCTAATGGATCTGCAATTCTGTAACACAAGCATCTTTTGGGTATTTTAGATTGTCCACTTATTTTCATACAAATAGCATCTGTAAAGAGCTTAATCCCTTTTTCACTTTAGGGAAAAATTGTTAAAATATGAATGTGGAGTATCATTTTAAACAATGTCCAGAAATTGTAGGAAGTAATTTCGTCATAAATCCATATGGTAGTATTTTTCTTTTCTTTTTTTATTTTATTACTTCACATATTAAAATAATTATTTTTATAGATAATGGTCTGCACTGAGCATGTGCCATGGATGATCTCTTTTTTGGCAAGTACTATGGACGGTAAACACAAGCTACTTTGTTGTTGATGTTGAGTTGCCTGTTCTTTCAGGTTTTTGACATGGGAAGATGGATGCTATGATCATCTGAAACTGAGAGCAGCCATGGAAAGCATACTGGACGACATCTGCTTTGATGGATCCAACGAGATAGTTTCATCTAGTTGGAGATCAAGTAGACATGATGGACATTCAGGTGAATATCCGATTGGCCAAGTGGTGGCTGATATGGAAAGTGTTCAATATCCATGGGGAGAAGGGTAAATTCTTGTGCTTGACTTGTGTTATTGTAACACTGTACTTGTTTACTCACTCTTCAATCTAATTTTGCACATATTCACATCATAACTAATTACCCTATAATGTTATGTTGGTCACTCCTCTTTGGAGCCTCCAAACTCAAATTTAAGGGTCTTTTGTTAGGCTTTGTCAGGCTTTGTCACATACTGTTCTGCTCACAATGAGTTGCATAATATATGACTTTGTTAGTTGAGGTATCATTTTAAGCAACCAAGGTAGACGTTTGATTGGGAAGGATGGACAAATAACTTAAAACACTGAGCAAGCAACCTTGTAGATACTTTGATCATTTAGTTCCCACAGAAGACTGAGACCATATAGTTCCACACAGAAGACTGGTAGAATTCTCGCTGCAGGATGAACAATTCTCTCCCTAGGTAGTCAAATCCTTTTTTGAAGATCATCATTAAAATCTACAAAAGAAGACATAGATAACTCAAACTACCCATGCATCCCATAAGACCAGAGTAAAACCTCAAAATTGTGCCACATGAATGAGTTGTAAGAACCCACATAGATAACCACTAAGATGCCAAGTAACCCACTGTGACATCTTCCTGCGAAAATGATGCCCTATGCACTCACTTGGTTGCTTATGTGACAACAAGGAGATTAGATTCCTTGTTTGTGGAAAACATCATGTGGCTATGTCTGGAGTCCCATGAGTCCCGTGCAGGTGGCTTTCAGCTTCCATTTTAAGTAACTGCAAAATAATATGATCTGTGTTTTACTTATGTTTGAGATGGAGGACATTGTCAGATAATGGTAACTGATTGTAACACTGAAATTAAGCAGGGTTGTTGGTGAAGTGGCATATACAGGGAAACATTGCTGGGTTCTATTTGACAATGTAGCAGCTGGTGAATTCACATCTAAGGTAGTTCATGAGGTGAGTTTCAAAATGACATAGCTGACTAAAATTCTGCCAAGGGTAAATGGCTATAGTCCATGGTCCTGCCAGCAGTGATCTGATTATCTTAATGTAATTCTTCCATTGGCAGTGTCCAGATGAATGGCTACCTCAGCTTGCAGCTGGTATCAAGGTAACTTAGGCCAAGTTTGGCTATCCTAAATAAGTACACACTTTTTATCTTTTTTCCATCACATCATCTCTCTATTTTTTTGCACATCTTTTTGTAAAAAGACAAAAAGTGCACTTATTTAGATCATCCTAAACAACCCTTTACTATTCAGTTACATTATAACAGTGGGTTGAACTTCATATATTGTGAGTGGAGGGTGTATCCTCTGACCAGTTGAACCACAAATTGGCTTCTCTGAATAAATAATTTGTTCATTTTTCATGTGGTTCCCATGCAGACGATTTTGCTAGTGCCTGTTGTTCCATGTGGAGTTTTGCAACTTGGCTCATTGGAAAAGGTGTGTTTTCATCGATAGAAGGGCATTATTTGGTATCGTGGTCAGATGCCTTCTTGAATCTTCTTTTAGTGATGTTAGCAGTTCTTTTTGTATCCCATTATATAATGGAAACGTGTGCAACATGCAATCATGTCAAGGATGCCAAAGCCACAGATCATCATGATTTTGAAAGCATTGCATGGTTTATTCATGTTCCATGAATGTGATGCTTGCTTCCTTTCCCTGTGAAGGACAACTTTTTCATCTCTCTCTCTCTCTCTCTCTCTCTCTCACACACACACACACACACACACACACACACATGCGTACATGTGTTTTTGTGATTATGTGTGTGCTTGCTGTTTGGGTTTTCAATTTCATCTCATGTATGGCTCTTGTCAAAACTTCAGGTTGCTGAATATCCGGCTTTGGTTGCTTATGTCAGAGAGAAGTTCAATGCCTATCAGAATGCAATGGATATATTACCTTTTATCAGCAGGGAATTTGTAGCTCAGACATCATTGTCACTTGTGCCTGTTGACATGAATAAC
Organism: Camellia sinensis; assembly: GCF_055761805.1. Classification (NCBI taxonomy): domain Eukaryota; kingdom Viridiplantae; phylum Streptophyta; class Magnoliopsida; order Ericales; family Theaceae; genus Camellia; species Camellia sinensis. Next base: position 53,528,967 of record NC_138970.1, read on the forward strand.
TTGGATGAGTCGTCAGCCACTGCTTTGAAGAAAATAAAATCTGAAAATTCGAAGGCTGTTTACAATGTCAAACCAACAAACAATATATTGTCAACTACTAATCAAATGACACGTGTGTGTCTGGTTCAAGATGCACGTCACATATCTAGAAAAGAGGTGGTAGATAATCTTAATAGCACAAGGGAAAACAAAATCAGTGTCCAATCTATGGGTTTAATCGAAGTATCACAACCACTCAATCAATCACTAAATGATACAGAGTCAGAGATGATTGAGGGTAGTGTGGTCGAAGTTTCTAGTTTGGACGAAGAATTACAGTTCTCTTATTCTGATAACTACAATGTGGGTTTATTTGGACAGAACTCCAATGTAGTTATCAACTCTTATTCTAATGAACATATGATGGAACAGCCGTTTGTAGACAAGGATCCTGATAATGGAGGTCATGAAAATGTATATAGTTTCTTTAACTTTCCCATGGACAATGCGCTGCACGATGCACTTGGACCTGCTTTCCTAGGACAGGCCAAAGAATATCTGTGGCACTCATCTCTCTCAGGTGAGGATGCCTGTAGTAGCTTAAACAAGACCTTCAAAAAAGATCTTAACCATGGTATTGAGCCATCAACCTGGGAATCCAGTGGATTGTTTGCCAACAGAGATGAAGCACATCGGTTGAATGCTGTAGTTGCCAGTATGCATGGTGGTTTGAATGATAATTTGTCTACAAAACCCAATGATGTCAAGTTATCTATTACATCAATGGGGCAATTTGCTGCTTCCAACAAATCACAAAGTCAACCTGAAGAAACTGCATTTGTGGAGGGGAAAAGAGTTCCATGGGGTTCTGTGACAAGTGCATCCGGTGCTGGTTGCCAAAATGCTATTACTGAATCTCCTCCATCTTCTTCGTTTGACAATATGATCAGTGCATTGACTGAACAGAAGCAGAAGAAGAAAGCCAATGGTTATCTGCAGACCAGAAAAGGGTCAAAGCTCTCTAATGACCACAAAAGAAGGGCTAGACCAGGTGAAAAACAGAGGTCAAGACCAAGGGATAGGCAATTGATCCTGGATAGGGTCAAAGAACTACGGCAACTTGTCCCATACAGTTCAAAGGTGATTGCTTTTCAGGGTCTGCATCTGTTGCAGTTCAGATAGGTTGTCTCTTTTTGATCTCTATCACTCTCTCTCATTGAAATAATAGAGTGCTTTCTTTTCCTTGAAAAATACAGTGTAGCATTGATGGCCTCTTGGATAGAACTATAAAGCACATGCTGTTCTTAAGAAGTGTTACTGATCAGGCTGATAAATTAAGGCAGTGTGTTCATCAAGAGGTAAGTGGTTGTCTGTATTATTTGGATTTTTTTTCTTTCCTGGTCATGTCAATTGTTCAGCTTTATGTGTGAACCATCTCTTTAACAAGTCAGCTTTTTGTCAGGTAGAATAAAATCATTTTGATTTTCTGACACAGATATTAGTTGGAAATAAAGGATAGCACACTAGGAGGTCAAGGGTTCACGTCTTGCCTCCCTCAATACCCATATTGCTGGTTGGCCCGGCCTTTGAACTGCTGATTACCCAAAAATTGGTTGAATACGACATATTTCATTGTATATTTTTAGGACATCTTAAAAGTGAGCTCTGGGTAATCAATCTCAGAATTCTAAAAGAATAAAATTTCCCAGAACTTGAAAGGAACGCCTCCTCAAATAACAGGGAGAGCTTCAATCAAAAAGTATTGGTGCGCATTTGAAAAAGGAATCATGGTTATAAAAAATAAAATAAAAAGCATTTGAGAAGGGAATCATATTACTGATCCCATCAGTTGGGATTTAGTATTGTTTCAGATTGATTATATATGAAATCACTGATGGGTCTAAGATTATAAATTTACTTGAGGACATATTTAAGCAAACTCCTTCAACATTGGCAAAACTTATTTGCATCTTAGTTAGCTTAAAATTTAAAATTCTATGCTTAAGCAGTTGTACCTTGAAAATTTAGTGTTCGATAAAACTTTTAATGTTTTCAGCTTATTTCATTTTTCAGCCCAAAAAAGGCTCAAAAAGTTACTCTTTTAAAGATAGGTTTAAAGATGCTTTTTCTAATATATAAGTTTTTCCAAATGGGTGTGTTCTCATTTGGCTACACTCACTTTGTAAACATGTGCTCAACAGTTTCAACTTAAAGAGAAAAATACACTTGGTTTTCAACCCCCATTTAGGAAGGGATAAAATAAGAAATGAATTTACCTTCAGCTGCAAGAGGTAGCAGCAATGTTGGTTAAAATGATGGAATGTTATTTGAATAGAAGCTGATCTGATTAAAATTGAGGTTGTTAGAAGGCTCACGAGAACATGGGTCAAGGGGAAAAAATTGATATGATGGCATGCCGAGTTATGGGGGATGTTACTAGGACAAAGCTGGATGGTTAGAAGAATTCAGTCAATCCCAAGTGGCAGAGGTGTGAGGCTTTGTTTATTTAGGTTGCTTAGGTATTTTAACTTCTTGCATAACTTTTGATACATAGATAGGCCAGATTATTATTTTCGTAAGATTGCTGGATTTCCTTGACTTGATGGTGGTCTCGTAAATAAATTATGGAAGTCTTTCATGGAGGACTACTTTGTTGTTCTTGGTTAATTTACCAATTATGATTTATTTATTTTTTGGTCACATCACCTTTATGGGGTATTCATCTTTATTTTGTAGCACAATTATCCAAGGATATACTAGAAGACTAGGATCCACTGGGTAATCAGGCAGGCTATTTTAAGTTTTTGCGCACAGAAAATTATTGGTATGAGAGCAATGGGAGAAGGATAGAAACGAATTTCGCTGGTGAACAAAAAAGATTGTGTTTGACGCCCCTGAACGTGTTGGACTGAATCGTTTTATATGCTATCTACCAGCAATTGATGAGCCAAACAACCATGTCGGTTACTGAAGCTGGCTTAAGTAACAAACAACCTTTATTGACGGAATATATTCATTGGATCCTAGAACGCTGATTCTGATGATTCAATGAATCATAAATTTCTCAACTGGGTCTATGTTTGAAATTCAACGGTTACTTGCACTACACCATAATATTGGCACCTCCTTTTAGTTTTGAGATTTGGTGTGCACGCGTGTTTTTGGGTGTGTTTGTTTTCTTTATTTACTTATATACCAAGATCATTTCTTAACTCGTGATAATGGATGGTTCATGACTTCAATGATTAACAACCAAATAGTTTGTGACACTAACTATTCAAAAAAGGAAATCATATGATCATAGTCTGAACAATATCATTTTTAGTTTATTAGAGTTGAGTAGATTCAGGTGTATACGTATGAAGTGCAATATTTTGAGGTTTTTGAGATATGTGCAAATTAAATTGCTCAACAGGTAATTGGTCGGAAGAATATGAAAACATGTGGTACCAAGGGTGATAGTAAGAATGGGAAAAGCTGGGCTTTTGAATTGGGAAGTGATCTCCAAGTATGCCCCATAGTTGTGGAAGATCTTGAATACCCAGGACACATGCTAATAGAGGTCTGTTCCATTGCTTGATATTGTTATGTTGTATTTGCTTAGATTTGTGCTCTCACGTGGATGTTCTAACTCTGATGATTATAACAGATGCTTTGCAATGATCATGGGCTCTTCATGGAGATTGCTGAGGTTATCTGTCGTTTGGAGTTGACGATCTTGAAGGGTATGATGGAGAGTCGTTCAAACAATACGTGGGCTCACTTCATTGTTGAGGTACTTGATAATTACAAACCTTGCACTACAAAACATACCTTATTTTGACCAAATTTGGGTACCCTTCTTTGTTTATTTTTGTAATCTGAAGCATATTATTCTGCTGAGTACAGGCTTCGAGGGGCTTCCACAGATTGGATATATTCTGGCCACTGATGCAACTACTGCAGCATAACCAATGTCCAATTTCATGCAAGATATAATGGATTTCACACCCTGGTTTGAAGGGGGTAAAAAAAAATGCTTTCAAGTATGATTTCTATCTATCTGGGAACTTGTGTGTAACATGTGAGTTTGTTTTAGGAGTCTACTATCTTTCCGTGACCTGAAATTGCTGATATCTGTACATCATCTTTGCATGACAAAAGCATTTTAGCTGACACGAATGCTTGTCTGGGATTGTTAATTTATTTACAAGTTCATGGCAGTTTAGATGCCAATATGCTCCTTGCTAATAAGCATTTGAGAAAGAATGAAAATGCTAAAAAAAATAGAGATTTAAGATGGACACTACAGAGGAGAAAATGAGATAACAATGTAGCTGTGCACTAGTGGCAGCAATTGTCTCAGCTCTAGAAAATCATACCATTTTTTGGCACATTATGAAATCTTTAAAATGGAGTTAGTCACGAAAGATCGTGTTCATGTAGTGTAGGTAAAAAATTGGACTAGTGTTCATGATGGGAAATATGATATGAAATTCTTTCTTATATAGAATTCACTCTTGAAATTGGCTTGTAAGAAAACAGTGCTCAAGAAATTTATATTTACATGGTCCAGATCTTTATTAATTGGTACAAGATTATAACATTTTTCCGTGCCTCAATGCACCCCCTTGTTGCATTGTACCCAACATTGGTCTGTGTCTCAATGGAGTTCAGATCCTCTTCTTAACTCTCCTTCATTTCTTCCGTGTAACGGTTGAGATTCAGCTCAGCAGATCCAGCAGCTATAAAAATAAAAAAAATAAAAAAATTCAAAATTGAAACTGAAATTTTCCCGCACAAAACATTATACAGCTTATACAAAGTATACACTCACTCTCACTTAGCCCGCTGCTCCTCCACTCAACTCACCCGCACCGGCGACCCATCCTCACTGGCGACCCACTCCCGACGACGGCGAGAAGCTCTGATTCAAGCAAGGTGTATCTACTCTATATATGTGTTTGGCACTGGTCTGATCTGTATGATCTTCATACATGTAACTGAATTTCTTGTTCATCTATTAACGATTGATCTTCTAATTTATGCCAGTAAAGAAAAAAGAAAAAGAGGCTCCGGACAGTGATCGATGTTTTTTAGGGTTCTGACTGAGTTGGCTGGGTTTGGTCTTTGGTGTTGTCGTTTGTCCTTCGTGATGTTGGATCTGGTTGATGTTTGTTTTGCTTTCTTGCTTGTTATCCTATCTAAAAATAAGTTGGGTAAGTTAAAAGTAGGTTGGTCCAACATCCAACCTACATGAAACCCAGAATGAATTTCTTGCAGGTTGCAGCATAATTGAAGTTGTTCTTCAAACATCTTCTACAAGCTTGAATCACTTATTCAAAACCAAGAATAAAAAAATTATATTTAGAATTCAGGAGTTGAATTGAATCTTGGTACAGCCAAGCTTAAAACCTCTTGACAATTGGGATTCACTTTGGTTAGATATTTATCAAAAACTATGTATGAAAAAGGTAAAGTTATCAAAGAAGAGATCTTAGAGAAGCGACAAATCAAGTCATCCAATATTTGATGTGCAAAGGAAAAATAGTGAGAAGGAAAGTTATTTATTTATTTGGACATGTTAGAAGCAAGACGTGTTTTAAAAACACTGGGATGAAAACATAAGAAATTTCATCAGTGGTAATCTGTTATACTAATATAGTAGCATAACCTGCTCAAGCTTTTCCCCGATAAAAATGGAAAACATAAGCAAAGAAAAGGGGGAAAATAAGACAATTAGATAGCACATTTTCAGCACCAACCCCATGCAAGCACAAGCCACTGAAAACAACACTTACCAAATGCTGATACAAGACACTTTTCAACACCAATTCCATGCCAAGCATGGAGAAACCATCGAGCCGCAATATTCAACCACTTCAACTCTCACAATTGATCAGATAACTACTCGTTTATTTTTTAAGTTCATTACAGCGGTTAAGACAAGATTTAGACCACACTTTCCCTGTTATGAATCAAAGAAGCATTTCTTGAGGATAATTCAGTGTTCACAAACAAATATTGATCCATTTCAACAGTTCCTAGCTTTTCCAAGTTTCCATCTCGGGCAAATATTTAATACAAGAGACCAAACATTGAACAATGGGCGCCAAGGTAATTTACCAATGGTACCTTTCATCTACAACCATCACAAAAAATTAGGTAAACGAATTACAGAATCCAGGAACTTTGACATTACTGGTGATTCCAACAAATAGCTCATGCAAACTTGCAAATTCAGACTTTCAACAAAAAATTTGACTTCTATGATGGAGCCAAAATTAGAATGGAATAACAAATCATGTTTCCACTTTTAGTAAATTAGAGTCCAGACCACCTCTTCATCATCAGTTGTATTTCAACTATTCTTTCGTTAGGACTGTTAATTGTTCAAATGGGTCTTATGTGATAATTGTTCATGGAATAAAAGATTTCACGACCAAGATCAATCACGCTGGCATGGCAATGGGTAGACAAAATCCCAACAAATGAGATATCATTTGGCACAACCTAGTCTCTCTCAACCTGGTCGCCGGTGAAGGTGTATCTACTCTAATAAGCTTGCTTGAATCAGAGCTTTTGGCCATTGTCGGGAGTGGGTCGCCGGGAAAGGTGGGTTGCCGATGCGGGTGGGTTCGGTGGAGTAGAAGCATGCTGAGTGAGAATGAGTGTATACTCTGTACAAGCTGTGTAATGCTTTGGGCGGGAAAGTTTCAATTCCAATTTTGAATTTCTTTTTTTTTTTTTGTTTTTGTTTTTGTTTTAGCCATTGGATCTGCTGGGTTGAATCTCAGCCTTGCATGAAGGAAATGAAGGAGGAGAGTTAAGGAGAGGATCTGAACTCACCTCAATGCTCCCGAATTCGGATTCTCGGTGGCCCTTTTCTGTAGCCCCCAAAACGACGTCGTTTTGGGGGCAAATTTTCAAAAAAAAAAAACGCAGAGGAAGAGGGAGGAAGGAGCAGAGGAAGAGGGAGGAAGGAGGAGGGAGGAGGAGGAGGAGGAGGAAGGGAAGGGCCGAACTGGAGGGGGCCATAATCACAGGGGGAGGAGGAGGCGGAGGCGGGGCCGGACGGCGGTGGGAGCTGCTGCGACTAGCGATGGCGGGCGACGATCGAGAGGCTGCGACGGCGGGCGGCGAGGCGACGAGCTGCGATGGCGAGCTCGCAGTCTCCTTCCTCCCTCCTCCTTCCTCTTTCCTCCTTCCTCCCTCTTCCTTTGCGTTTTTTTTTTTTTTGAAAATTTGCCCCCAAAACGGCATTGTTTTGGGGGCTACAGAAAAGGACCGCCGAGAAGGGCGACCGAGGATCCGAATTCCAATGCTCCCCATCATCGCGTTGTACCAACATGGGTTGTATTGTACTAAACATAGGTCTGTGTCTTAAAGTACCAAACATGGGTCCGGGTTTCAATGCACTCCCTCGTTGCATTGTACCAAACATGGGTCGTTTCAAACAACGTTGTCTGTTGGTGTTGCTAAATATTATCCAGTCGTTCCATGAGGATGATGTATATTTTATATTTATTAATTGCTTTTTATAATCTTGCTACTTTACCTGGTATTTTTTTCTGCAAATTTTCTGCCTCAAATATGGTGATTCACACATTCTAAAATACAAACAATTCTAATTTTAGTCAATCAAAGCAATTGCAGTACACAAAATAGAAAGCAAGTTGGGCAACTGAAGCTTCGAAATCAGAACTCATCTATTGAAAAACAGCATAGATGTGGAACAATGTGTCTTTGGTCAACAAGCATCAAACAATGTCGTCAAAACACTCACATTGGTACTAGATTTTGGTGCATCAAAAGGATTGCAAATCCAATGTTCATATATTGGTCTGAAACAAAATTTATTTTTTATTGCGGTAAATCTGGAGACAATTCTAATTTATATTTTTTGATATATTTAAGGAGTTTAGAACAATTTCTAAGATGGGGCCTAAAGTCATTCTTTTATAGCTTTAGTCCCTCATAAAATTTCCTATCATTGTAATTTATATTTTTTGATATATTTAAGGAGTTTAGAACAATTTCTAAGATGAGGCCTGAAGTCATTCTTTTATGGCTTTAAGCCTCGTTTGGGAACCCTCCATTTTAGTTAAAAAGTCAAAAAGTTACTAAATTAGTCAAAAAGTTAACAACTCATACAAAAAAGTCAAAGATTTTCTTTTCTCTTTACTTTTTGCACATCTTTTCGTAAAAAGTCAAAAAGTCATCCCAAACATACTAGTTTTTTTTAGCTCATATTTTAGCCAAATAGCCAAAAAATTACTAAATTAGCATGTTCCCAAACGAGGCCTTAGTCCCTCATAAAATTTCTTAGGGGTGAGCATGGTTCGGATTGGACCGGATTGGGGTAAAATCAGGACCAATCCGTTATTTACGGTTCCTGAAAAATTAGAACCAATCCAATCCGTTTAAATCATGGAACCAATCCGAACCAATCCATTTAAATATGGATTGGATCGGTTTAGGACCACGGATTCACATAATTAAATAACAAAAAAATATATATAACACTTTAATTTCATAAAAATATAAACATAGTGCTATATTAGTTCCACAATAGCAACATCTATTTCTATAATAGCGACATACTGTGCTAGAATTTAAACAACCATAAGAAAACTGGTTTCACCATAAGTATTTAGACTATTACAAATTAAAACTAAAAACTAACAAACAAAAGTAATAAAAGAAGATATTATACGATTTTAGGTTTGAGTTTAGATTTTATATAGAACACGAGAAGATACTATGAGGGATGATGTATAATAAAAATATATACTATTTGTATACGGTTCGGATCGGTTCCAATCTGGAACCGTGGGGTTCAATCCAGAACCAATCCGTGTACTACGGATTTTTAATTTTTCAATCCGGAACCGAACCACGGATTCAAAAAACCAATCCAAACCTATCAGATTGGACTGGACTGGATCAGATTACGGATTTTCCGGATTCCTTACCCAGCCCTAAAAATTTCTTATCATTGTGGTTAGTCATGCTTTTGTTTTTCAAAAAATTAAAAAAACAAATAGAATACCCATTATTTTCATACCATTATCATTTTGTCAAAGCAGTTAACAAAAATTCAAAAACCAAAGTTTCCATATAGTCTTCAAGCTTTTATTTCAACCAACAATCATTCTCAAACTAGTAACTGCGAATTTCAAGAAAAATAAAGAACTTTAAAAACTCCAAAATATTATCAATCGCAACGAACATTGATCAAAAGATTGAAACCTTAAGCTTACACGAGCACTACCATGTAGAAGTCTCGTGCATTGAATGTGTTATTTTGTTTTTGTATTTTGGGTATGAGTACTAGAAGCTTATTTAAATGGATGCTAAAACAACAGTACCATAGGGAGGCATAGCCAAAACATGAATTGCCATCTTTGATGTCTCTTCTGGATATCAGTGGCTGGACTAGAAAGAACCTGCTGTGTATCCACCATCAGTGTAAATGATCTGACCGGTGATGTATGAAGCCGCAGGAAGGCAAAGGAATGCGACTAGTGATGAAACCTCTTCAGGCTCTGCCATGCGGCGGAGAGGAGTTCGCAACATTAGCTCTGCATATGCATCTACAATGGATGATTCAACAACCTCCTGGAGACAACGAATTTGGTATATAAGTTAATCCAATAATTCTTTATCACAAAAAATGTAATTTTGTTTCTCTCCTCTATTCTTTTTTTTTTTTTTTGGAACTGTTCTTCTTCTCTATTTATCTATTGAATTTTTGTATTATACTGTTTTTTTTCCAAGTCCATCACTACTAACCAGACTTCTTCTGGTCGGTGGTGGAGGGTTAAAAAATACAGTAGAGAGAAAAAATAATAGAGAAATATAGAAGAAGAGCATAAGAAGAAAAAAGAGAAATAAAATTATATTTTTGCCCTTAAAAATTGCATCATATGCGGGTTACATAACAATTATAAATTTAACATTAAACTAACGGAATGACCATATTATACTTAAACCAAAAGTGAAAGGGGTAAATTGTTATAACTAAAAAATTAAGGATCAAAGTTAAATTTAGTGTAAAGTGTAATTCACCCTTCTAAAAATTATAAAATTTTGGTTAAGTTTTGAAACTAGCTGATTCGGGAGGACCCAAGAAAGCAACACAAAATTCCTATTAACCGTTCTATTACAAATATAGAAAGTACTTACATAATATATATAAATGGATAAGATTTTACAGAATTTGTTAGTAAGTAGGATCTACTTCTAAATTTTTTGTTAATCCATATATATATATATACATATATTTTATGTTTGATTATGTAATTTTTTTTTTTTTTTTAAAACTTGTTATTGTATAAAGAGAGAAAAAGATCAAGAGAGAAAGAGGAGTACAGGACTGGTAATGGTGGTTTTGGTAGCCCATGGTGCCACAGTGTTGGTGCGAATGTTGTCCTTTGCCCATTCACAAGCCAAGTTTTTTGTTAGCTGATTTATTGCTCCTGAAAAAAAAGAAAAAGAAAAAATTGTAGCCATTGCATTAAACTGGAAATAATAATCCTGGGTAGATACAATTCAAGTTTTATTCTCAAAATTTTAAGACTTATAGCAATATAATTCCAAATTCAACAAGGGTTTGACCTGAATTTTATTAATCCAAATTAAATTTGTACAGTGTCTGGGGTTGAAATTTTACAATCCAAAGAACCTGAATTCATCTATTAATATATGTAAATTGGAAAATCATATACAAACCCGCTTTTTAAATATATTTTTTAAATCCAATGATGTATAAGTGATATAATTGGTTGATGATTTAGAAGATATAAGAGTGAGTGTTGCCTTTAATATGTTAATTGACGTGCTTGAAAATTGGGTCTATTTTTTAGTCCTGAATAGCAATGCTCATGTAAAACTTATGTAATATAAACATGAATATATGTATAAATTATTGACCATCTTTTTAATGATAATATTGCAATATAATATATTCTACTATTTGTTACACGTTACTGAAACCAATTTCCTTATTTATGTCCTATGTTTGGTTTTTTTTTTTTGAGATATATTTTTTATTTTTCGTAAGTGCAATACATTGGTTTGAGACAATGAAGATGTTTTTCTTTTTCCGTTTGCTTGTGTGTGTGTTTAATTTGGACAACCCTATCTTAGCCCAAATCCTTTAAGTCAAACTCGGACTCAAATTTGGACAAACAAATCCGGACTAAAAATTGGGCCGGGTATATCTGTTTTTATTTTAGTCTCTGATTTTAAATAAATCCTTAGCCCGATCAAATATGTCCAAATTACAACCCTACTAGTACTAAGGACACATAATTTGAGACACACAAAGTTCACAAAAACTAAGGTGTGACACCCACCTTCCTGTCATCTAACTAGATGAATCACAAACTTCACTTTACTGAATTGTAACGAGCTTTATGAAGGATAAAAGATTTAAGAATACAAAAATTATCACATAATTGGACATAACTCTCTTATTTTACATGAGTTCTACACCCATGCGAGAGTATTGTGTTTGATTCTGTGATTAGTTTCTATACAAATGGAAGAATTGTAGGCTTCAAATTTTATGCTTTGTGACACATACCTTTACCAGCAGCATAGACTGAAATTGCAGGTAGAGCAGTCCCACCAGCAACTGAGGAAATGAAAACAATGCTTCCATTTCCAGATGCTTTCAAGAGAGGATGTGCAAGTTGGGACAAATGAAACGGGGACTCAACATTAAGTGCCATTAAACTCGAGAAATTTTCAGCAGTGTTCTCTGTAGCATGTTTGAGTAGTGTTGATGCTGCATTGTTCACCTAAAAAAGCCAATGTAACATTCCCAACTTAATCAGTCTTTGAAAATTTAGCATAAAGAAATGAAACTGGTTTGGTTCGCTTCGGTTCAGTTTTAAGATAAATGAAGAAACAAATCATTCTTTAGCTATAGTTTTAGAAATTTGAGAGATGAAGTGAACTGTAGAATCTCTGGAACCAAATCAGAACCGGACTTCAAAAATTCTTTGGGTTTTGTTTGGCTTTACGGTTCTAATATAAAAAATTCATCACTATATATTCAATAAAAAAATGTTTTCTACTTTATAAAAAATATTCCAAGAAATTTACCAGCATGCTTAAAAATTTCATGATATTTTCCAAACTAACTTTTATAAAACATATAAAATCACATCAAAATTTTCTTATTATATATACATAATATTTGATTATAGTTCTTTTCATATTGTAAATATTCTTACATTGACCTAAAAAAATAAAATAAAATTTAATGGGTCATTTATTGTTTAAACTAATCACATTTAATGTGGATAAACCATATATATGATAAATAAACTATGAGCCACACAAAAACTTCTCTATTAAAAGAGAGCTGGCGTGCAGTCATTTGCACCAAGTTTTCTAGCTATTATAAATGACTGGAAATGGGAATGGTTGAGGACATAAATTGATGACTCACTCTATTCATTTATTTTATTTGTTATTCTTGTGTGTAGATCATTTATTAAAAAAAAAAAAAATCAATTTGATAATTGTAATCATATAAGTTTATTATATCTGTGTTTGTAATATATTCTTAAAATTATACTTGTTGTTCATATTGTTACAGTTATCGAATTGATTTAATTTTTGTAATAAATGATTTACACATGAACCTAAAATATCAACAAAATGAGTAAGCACAAAACAAAATAAATTCTTGAAAAGAACTTTGAAAGTCAATTGAAAACTACTTTCTTATTATTTAAGTATTATTGGGCCAATGTCCTACAAGCAACACTAAATAATTTCGTACAAAGAAAAATGAAAGTTACTTGAAAACTACTTTATTATTTAAGATTTTTTTGGGCCAATGTCATCATATAAGCAAGCATTAAATAATTTCTTGAAAACGACACTCAAAGTTAATTGAAAGAAATATACAATAATTTTGTAATCGTTTTTTAGTTATTGTACAAACTACTTAATCAGTTGTTTTATTTTTAATGTTTCTTAATCAATTGTGTTCACTACTCCTAAATTCCTAAATGAAACCTTTTAACATATATATATATATATATAATGTTTTCCCCCCGGTGATTCTAGTGATTGTATGGGAATACTCACAATTGAAATCTGCTTGATAATGGGTTCCTCTGCTGGGACATATAATTCAAATAACATGGTCTAGCACCACCAGATTAGATCCAATTAGAATGGATCACAGAGTAGTTTACAGATAATATAATTGATAAATTGGATAAAAAAGTGTTTGATTGGGGGATTTGAGGAAGGATTTGGAAAGGGAAAGGGAAAAGGTGTGTGAAATTAGGTGAAATGTAAGTATATTTTATTCACATTTCGCCTAACTTTTCTCTTTCCCTTTCCAAATCCCTCCTCAAATCCTCCAACCAAACACAGCGTTATGGTGAAATTCATCTTGAAAATAAATCTCAACCAATCAATGCACTTTTTGCGTTCCATTATATGTTTCTATTATGTGTTCTTAGCATCAGTGTATCGTCTATCTCTAGAATGCATGTCCGCTGTCTTAGGCTTCCTGTAGTAGTTGGCCAAAATAAATAAAATAAATAATTTATTGGTTCAAAATAAAAGCTAATGCTAAAAATCCTAATTTGGTTAGCTTTTTTGAAATTTTTAATGGTTTTGTAAAGAGTAACTAGACTTTTTTGACAAGTTTGCCAAATGAGTCCACGTTTTTTTTGAGCTTTAAGCCAATATAAGTCCACCTTTAAGCCAGTAAGTCGACTTTTAAGCCACAATCAAATGAAACTTTAATACATTTTCAACCGCATGTTTGGTGTTTTGAGATTTTGGTTAATCTTGAGACACAATCACTGGAAATGTATTGAGACAGTTGAAAAGAATTTTGTGGAGAGACATTCCTGACCATTTGAGAGTGCTATATATATATATTGAACTTACAAGGATGTTGAGCTTGCCATCAAAGACAGAACACACGGTTTTCATCAGCTCCTCCTGTTGAGCTCTTGATGACAAGTCACAAGTTGAACCACTCACTTTGTATCCCTTACCTGCCCATTCTTTTAACCTCTCATCAATCTCTTTCTGGTTCCTAGAGCATGTATGTACAACAGCTCCAAATCCTGCTAGTTCTTCCACTATGGCATATCTGAAAATCCATTTTCACAAAACAAAAACGACCCAATTGATCGTGTTTTAAAATTTTTGTATTTCAAGATTCTCATATAGTTGTAAGACTGTGAGTGTATATTGAGATAGAAAATAGAGAAATTTGATAACAGGGAACGATTGAGAGATAGATAATGGGTAGTGATTGACTGACCCGATGCCTCTGGTACCACCAGTGACAAGAGCAGTCATGCCCTTGAGAGACCATCTCTTGTCTCTGCAACTCATAAGCTCTTCACTTGCCATGTTTTGGTTTTATTTATTTTTTGTTTTTTTATTTCTACAACTCCTTTTTCCACACTCAATTGCTATATATATAGCCAAGGAGAGTTAGATTTATTGCAGGTATTGGGGCTTTCCTCATCTGGTGTGGTGTACACATGTACTCTTTCAATAAGTCGAAACAAAATCGACTACGGAATCTATCACAAAAAAAATAAAATAAATAAGCAACAGATATTTTGTTAGACTTGTCCTGTATCGTTTCTTTAAACCATCTAAATTTGGTTGATATATTCCACACCGTTTTTCACTCATTTCTAATTAGTTTTTAGTTAAATACTTTAACATAATCAAGTCTTTATTTGAGTTTATCTCTGTGTCGATGAACTTGGCCCGTTTATTTGAGACTAAGTAGGTGTTTGGCATGCACTAAAAAAGTATATTTTTTTTTACATACATACATTTATTTGGGTCACATCAATCAATATCTATCAATATTTTTTATCTACTTTTTTATCCACTACTTTTTTACACATTTTTTTTTATTTATTTATAAAAAGTCAAAAACTACACTTATTTAGAATATTCCAAACTACTCTTAATTTTATAACTTCAATATATATATATATATACAAAGCTAACTCATTTTTTTGATTTTTGATTTTGATTTTGATTTTGATTTTGATTTTTTTTTTTTTTGTTAATGGGGATACCAACTATGCTGTCATATATAATATATTTTGAGTTACAATCAAATCGTTAGTCAATAGCTATACTCAATAGCTTAATAAAAAAAATTACTTACTTTAATATATGTACGATGTTATCATATAGTTTGAGTTACAATCAAATTGTCAATCAATAGCTTCACTTCATTGTGACACTTTGTAATAAAAAAATTACTTGGTTAAATATATGTATTAACAAGAAGATTAACTTCTTTATTTCCGCCAACATAGTTGTTTGTTAGTTCGCCATTTAATGAGAGGATTGAATATCGTGGTATTAGAGGGCGATGAGTAATTTAATTGTTGGATAATTTTCACTGTATTTAAAAAAATAAATTTTGTTTGTGTACTAAACAACAAATAAATACAAAAGAAATAAAGAAAATGAGAGAGATTATTTGATTACAAAAATCAAATTAATAAAAAAAAAATCAAATTTTTATTTTATTACAAAAATAAAATCAAAATCTGATTTAAATAAATAAAACAGAAAATTAACAACTTACTTGATTAATTTCTTAAACAATATTCTGATCAAGTCCAGTGTGTGACACTCTTTCCTTAAGACAGATTCGTCTTCCCACCGGTACTTAGGATTCAATGGACGTCTATTTCCCAAGATACAATGATCAATGTCTTGCACTAGCAGCACTACTATTACAAGCCTAGCGAACTTCGCTGTGTATATACTCTCTTTATAGGAAAATTAGATTCAGGAAATATGAAGAATAAATGCAAAGTGAAGAAGAAAATGACAATTCTCTATACAATTTGAAGTAACGGAGATGAAATTTATAGACTTCTATGTGACTTTTCAGAAAGGTTGTGACCCTTCAAAAGGACATACCCTTCCATCTCAAGAGACACAACCATTGGAGCAAATTTTAATTCAAATTTTCCAGCAATCCCCCACATGAATGAAATTTACGGAAAAAGACATGCAACAACATGCAGACAAAGAGAGAGTACATTAAGGAAATACCCTGCATCGGGATAGGTAGCTTTCGACTTTGAACATTCCCTAGTGAAAGCCTATTGGACTTACTAACTAATCAGTGGACGTGATGCCTTGAACTGTTCAGCCGTTTGTATAAGCCAAGATAATAGAATTCACACAGAATATCTCCAAACACAGCTTAGTTCTCACGGTTGTGCCTGTTTTGGCCTTGGGCAGGTCCTGGTGTTTCATGAGTGCTTTAGAAAATTTAGCCTTATCAATTCTCATAGAAGCGGCCCCTTTACATTCATATAGGTGATCCTTATTTCAAGTCTCTCAAATACTTCCCTTGAAAAATACCGCTCTAGGTTTTTCAAGATATAAGTAATCATTAAAAGCATAGCTTACCCTAAATCCCCTACATACAACACATGTTGCAGATATCACTCTTATCATAGGAATGGATAGGAGATAGATCCCTTTAGTGATTTCTGGCGAGCCATACATAACTTATTTGTCCATTTGAACTTAGTTCTTTGGATCTCCAGTCATCTAAGTAGGGTTACTAGTATGATGACTCTGGTGTAATAGGCTTTAATCACATTCCCTTTGATGAACTTTCCCTTTTTTGCTCTCTGGTCAAACTTTTTGTTTAGCGGATCCGCGATATTCTCTTTAGATTTTATATAATCTATTAAGATTATTCTATTTGAGAGCAATTACCTTACGGTATATATTGTGACTTACCATTATACATATGATTTTGTGCCCTGCCTATTGCAGATTAACTATCACAATGAATGCAAATAGCTAGCACAGGCTTTGGCTACATTGGAATGTTTTCTAAGAAGTGACGAAGCCATTTTGCCTCTTCTTCTGCTTTGTCTAAAGCAATGAACTCAGATTCCATTATGAATCGTGCGATGCATGTTTGTTTCGTGGATTTCCAAGAAACAACAGCGCCTCCCAGAGTAAAGACATATCCACTAGTGGATTTTGAATCTTTAGTATCTGATATCCAATTGGCATCACAATAACCTTCGAGTATTGCTGGATATCGAGTAAAGTTCAAACCATGATCACGGGTAAATCTTAGATATCTAAGAACCCGAATGATCGCTTTCCAATGGTCTTCTCTTGGGTTACTAGTGTACCTACTCAATTTACTGACTAGATAAGCTATGTCAGGACGAGTACAATTCATTAGGTACATTAGGTTTCCAATGATTTTGGAGTATTTTAACTGAGACACCTCATCACCTTTATTTTTCGATAAATAAAGATTGATGTCTACAGGTGCTCTAGCTACATTCATATCATCCTTGATAAATTTTCCAAGAATTTTCTCAATATAATGTGATTGAGATAATGCATATCCGTCAGATGTTTTAGTAATTTTCATTCCTAATATAACATATGCGACTCCTATATCTTTCATATCAAATCTTCTATTCAACATTTACTTAGTTGATTTGATCATATTCTGAATGCTTCCAATGATAAGCATGTCATCCACATAAAGGCAAACATTGACATATCCTTGGTCAGTATTTTTAACATAGACGCACTTGTCACATTCGTTTATCTTAAATCCATTAGTAAGCATAACATGATCAAATTTTTCATGCCATTGCTTAGGTGCTTGTTTTAATCCATAAAGAGATTTTACAAGCGGACAAACTTTTTTTTCTTGCCTCGATACTACAAACCCTTCGGGTTGCTCCATATAGATCTCTTCATTTAGATCACTATTTAAGAAAGATGTCTTAACATCCATTTGATGTATTTCTAAATTAAACAACGCTACTGTCACGACCCGAACCCGCCCCCGTGGGTTAAGGACGTAACCGGCCAGTAATCATGAGATTACCTACGGCCTCAAACTGTTCTAAACGTATTCTAACAGAGTTAATGGGGGCCAAACGGAAGCAAAATTAAAAACTTTGTCCATAGAGCCGTGCTTATATGCACATCAAACAAACCATACTCAGATACGTTAATAACTCACATCAAAAGTACAGTTTCACAAAATTCATTACAGACAGGATCGTCCAAAACGAGTCAACCTATAACAGACTATGTACAGACATGCACTAGGTCCTTGCCAACAAGACAAAACATAGGTACATAGTAAAAGGGCAAGGATGGTCTCATGCGCGAGGCACAAGGCTGACTCTCCCAAAACTCCTGTTGTTCCTAGCAGACTTCACTGGGGCTGGGTTTGGACTTCCCTTGGCTCACCTACAAATACATGAATGAGCGTGAGCGATAGCCCAGTGAATAATATCAAATATAACAGTTACATAACAATATGTAGAACAACATGCTCCAAACGGCCTTGGGCCCAATTCATACTTCTGTTTAACAGCAAAATATATATAACTATACGAAATGCAAGTCAAGTAACTGTAGTTCCAAACATTCTGGCCTTTGGCCCATCCGGGTTTCCATTCATGGCAAAACGGCCTTCGGCCCATTCATTCATGTCAAACGGCCTTTGGCCCATTCATTCATGTCAAACGGCCTTTGGCCCATTCATTCATGTCAAACGGCCTTTGGCCCGTTCATTCATGTCAAACGGCCTTTGGCCCATTCATTCATGTCAAACGGCCTTTGGCCCATTCATTCATGTCAAACGGCCTTTGGCCCATTCATTCATGTCAAACGGCCTTTGGCCCGTTCATTCATGTCAAACGGCCTTTGGCCCATTCATTCATGTCAAACTTTTGTCCACAATCCCAATTAACAACTCATAATATTTATAGGGGAATAACAATTAGACATTGACAAGTTCTCAAATATTGATATTACTCACAGTGATCGGCTTGTGGATGCGCCCTGGAGCTTGACCCTACACATTTCATGAATACAAAAGGGTCACTAACAGTTCAATTCGTTCTTTAATTCACATATTCCTCTTTAGGCTTTGTTCTTATCTCATTAACTCATTTACAATGCTTAACACATGCCTAAGAGTGCTTACAAGTGAAAGAGAACGGAAAACGAATCACAGAATGTATGAACAAAATTCCAGAAAACAGGGTCCCCGCTCGAGCGGACCCTTAAGGCCTGCAAGGTACTGGTTGCACAAAAGATGCGCTCGAGCTGAAGGTCCGTCTACAAAGATCCACGCTCGAGCGTGAAATGTCCCGCTCGAGCGGGCATCCAACTCTGCAAAAATGCTGGGAGCACGATTTTCCCGCTCGAGCGGCCATTACCCCGCTCGAGCGGACCTCAAAAATCTGGGTTTCCCAGATCGTGTTCTTGAGCTCCAAATCAGTTTTCCATCTACATTTCTTGCATGCAATGGTTCAAATTACACATTTACACATGCTAACATGCTACTAATGCAGATTACAACATTAGGAAGCTCAATTACATGAATTATCTACATGCATGTCCCAAATTGTCTCAAACCCATCATCAACATGCTCAAATTCAAACATTCAAGACTTATACTCCCATGATTTGTACATGCATGTGGGAGATGCTCATCATTCTTAACTTAGATGGTACAAATGGTGACTACAACATGAGCTTTACCCAAAACTCCACATGAATCATGTGTTTCAAGCTCAAACATGCAAATTCAAAGTAATTTCTTACATGCATGAGTTCTAAGACTTCAATCTCAACAAAATCGACTCATTACATGTTCTTGATCACAAACAACCCTTGAACTTACAAATTACAAGTAAGAGTTCAAGAAATCACTTACCTAAGAGCTTCAACACTCAAGCTCTAGCCAAATCTTGAGCTAGATCTTCAAATTCCCAAGTCTTGAGCCCAAATTACACAAATCTCTCCCTTTTTCTCTCCATGGCCGGCCTCTCTCGCCCTCTCAATTGTCTAACTCAGATTTTGAGTTTTAAGAGAGCTAAAGGGGAGTGCAATGCAAATATACAACAAGCCCCACTAACAAATATTTTAATATAAAATAATGGGGTGCTTAATTTATCAATTTAATCAGTTTAAATTGACCAGAATCAAATTTCAATTAAATTTCACCGTAGGCCCTAAAAATTATGCCAACCACAATGGCGTAGTCAATTTCGGGTTCCGTGGCCGATAAGGCCCTCAATTAAATTTCCAAAACAGACTACTCAAACAGATATTCCTACGATGAACAGATAAAATTTCAAACCACATATTTTCACATAGTGGAACACAAAATCATATCAAAATACATAATCACATCATGTTAAGGACCAATTAACATACTACGGAACAGGGGTGTCACAGCTACTATAGCAATAAACATGCGAATGGATGTTATTCTTGTCACAGGAGAATATGTGTCAAAATAGTCCAGACCTTCCTTTTGTCTGTAACCTTTTACTACAAGTCTTGCTTTATACTTGTCAATTAAACCATCTGCTTTCATTTTTCTTTTGAATAGCCACTTATATCCAAGAGGTTTAGAACCAGGTGGAAGATCCACCAATTTCCAAGTATGATTTTGCATAATAGATTCAATTTCATTATTAACAGCCTATTTCCACAAAAGTGCTTCAGGATCTGTCATTGCTTCCTTGAAGCTTTAAGGTTTATTTTCTAACAGTTATGTCAAAAAATCTGGACCAAAGGATTTTGATGTTCTTGCTCTCTTACTTCGTCTTGGTTCATCATCAGTTAAATTCTGTTGGTTGAGACCTTTACTAGTTTCTTGTGTTTGATTGTCATTAGTCTCTTGACTTTGTGTACAATCATAAGTTCTTTTCTGTGAACTTAATTCCTGTCATTTCTTGTAAGGAAAGACATGTTTAAAAAATACAGCATTCCTTGACTCTATAATAGTGTTCACATTTATATCAGGTATTTTTGATTTATAAGTCAGAAATCGATATGCACTACTATTCTAAGCATAATTAATAAACACACAATCCACAGTTTTTTGTCCTATCTTAGTCTTTTTAAGAACAAACACCCCCACACTTTTAAGTATTTATAGTAAGGTGGTCGACCTTTCCATAATTCATAAGGTGTGCTATTGGTTTTCTTGTAAGGTATTTTGTTAAGAACATAATTAGTAGACAATATTGCGTCCCCCCACAAATTCTGCAGTAAACCTGAATTTAATAACATGGCATTCATTATTTCTTTAAGGGTTCTATTCTTCCTTTCAGCAATTCCATTTTGCTGTGGAAAATAGGGTGCTATTGTTTGATGAATAATGCCATGTTGTGCACAAAATTCATTTAATGGTGCATCACCACCCCTATCACTTCTAACCATTTTAATGGTTTTTTCAAGTTGATTTTCAACTTCAGTTTTGTAGAGTTTAAACATTTCTAAGGCTTCATCTTTACTTATAAGTAAATAAACATAACAATATCTTGTGCGATCATCAATAAATGTTATGAAATACTTTTTGCCTCCTCTAGTTTTAACAAATTTAGGATTATATACCAAAGTTTAAAATTAATCCTAATCACAAATGTGAGATTTGTGTAGAAGGGAAACTAACTAAGGTACCATTTAAATCGGTTGAAAGAAAAACCGAACCTCTAGAAAAAATAAATTCTGTTTGTGTACTAAACAACAAACAGAATACAAAAGAAATAAAGGAAATGAGAGAGATTGTTTGATTACAAAAATCAAACCAATAAATAAAAATAAATAAATAAAAACAAAATTTTATTTTGTTACAAAAACAAAATCAAAATCTGATTTAAATAAATAAAATAGAAAATTAAAAACTTACTTGATTAATTTCTTGAACAATATTCTGATCAAGTCCAGTGTTTGACACTGTGTCCTTAAGACAGATTCGTCCTCTCCATGGTACTAACAGAATGTGGACGTTTATCTCCTAAGATTAAATGATCAACAACGAATAAATGTAGTACTACAATTTATTCGCACAACGAACACACTAAGTGTATATACTCTTTCTTACAGAAATTTAATGCAGCAAAATGCAGAGATTATTTGCAGAGGAGAAGTACGAAAATTGTGAATGAAAACATCAAATGAGGGCTGCCTATTTATAGATGTAGTGGTGGCTTTTCAATTTAAATTAAACAGGTACCAAACCTGTTTGAACAGGTGCAACATTGTTTCAACAGATAACCGAATCTGTTCGGTTTAATTTGCACAGATTTAAATCTATTTGAATTTAAATTCAAACATGTATGGATTTTCCTTGAATTAAACAGACAGATTTTGAAATCTGTACAGAAGGTTCGGACAGATTTGAATTTAAATAGTCTGATTTTATTTTACCAAAAAATAAATTAAATTCAAATGTTTTTGGCTCAAAAAGATTGGTATTGGACCGGACAAGCCCAACCTAACCTCATATCACGCACTCACGTCCAAGCCCAGGCCCAGCCCAGTGCAGCCCGCCCGGCGGCGACGGCGTGCGAGTGTGTGGTGATTTTTAGGTCCAATAGGTCTAGCCCAATTTGCTCATAACCTCTCCCTTCTACAAACTTGGGGTGCTCCTTGGGGCCCTCCCCAAGTTATAATTCCAAGCTATATAAACCCACAAAATTCTTTCCACCAAATCAATATGGGACAAGTCTTAATTCAAACTTTAAGGAATTTTCATCAAAAACTCCATTTCTATGGAGCTCACTTTCGCTTCAATTTTCCATTCACCTGATAATGGTTTTGAGCAACCAAATATACCACGTGAATTACAACGTGGCATAGAACGCGTTACCACTTAGACTCGCGAAAATCGACGCATGGGTCCTACCTAAAAATTAGACCAAAGTTTAAGAAAAATTCTGTTTTTCCAGAATTTCCAAAACCATTTCTAACAATCCCCCACATGAATAGAATTTAATGACAACGGAAATGAAACAATATGCAGAATTTGTTGAAAGAGTATAAATCAAAAATATCTTGCATCAGGATCGGTAGTTTTCGGTCTTGAATCTTCCCTAGTGATAACCTATCGGACTTACTAGCTAACCAATGGACGCGATGATTTGAATTGTCCAGCCGTTTGTGTAAGCTAAGATAATAGATGTCACACAAAATATCTTCTAACACATTGTGGTTCTCACTGTTGTGTTCATTTTGGCCTTGAACGCTCTTAGTTTTCATAAGTGCTTCTAGAGAATTTAGCCTCTTCATTCTCATAGAACTGGCCCCAGTTCGACACTCACATAGGTGATTCTTATTGTGAGTATCTCCTTATACTCGTCTTGATTTTTATGCCTAAATCAAGATATAAGTAATAATTAAAAGCAAAGCTTATCCTTAGACCTCTACATGCAACACATGTTGCAGATATCACTTTTACCATATGAATGGGTAGAGAAATTTAATCCCTTGGTGATTTCTGGTGAGCCACACATAACTTAGTTGTCCCTTTGAACTTAGTTCTTGGAACAAATTAGTTATGTGTGGCTTGCCAGAAATCACTAAAGGGGTCTATCTCCTATCCATTCCTATGATGAGAGTGATATCTACAACCAGGGGCGGAGGCAGCATGTGACCAGGGGGGTCACATGCCCCCCTGGATTTTGAATTTTTTTTTTTGCAAACATAAAAAAAAAATAAATTTAAATAAAAAATTACAAAAATATTATTAGAGTGAAATGTCAATGACATTTTAAAAATTATGAAAACAATAATGGTTATTTTGATTGAAAATGAAGAGACTATTATAAATAAACTATATTAGCTATGAAATTTTTTTAATGTAACGACGATGTCATTATTAGTGATATGCAAGTATAAGTAATTTCACTATAAAAATATGAAATTTATTAGATTGTTAGTTACATTTGACATGTGAGGTTCACTCTTTATGCGTTTATTTACCATTAGTGGGTGATATTACATACCAATGATGACGTGGTATTACCATTATATTGAATTTTTAATCAAACTTTGTATCAAAAAATAATTTATCATTATATAATTTATTTTAAGGCTTACATCCATTTTTTTTTTGGTATTGTCCATGACACACTAGTTACAAATAATATATATATTTTTTTTATGTTTCTTGAAATCAATCGTAAAAAATTTACGTAAAATATTTTTGTAAAAATTATTATAATTAGTAAGTGCCCCCTCTAAATTAAATTTCTGACTCCGCCACTGTTTGCAACATGTGTTGTATGTAGGGGATTTAGGGTAGGCTATGCTGTTAATGATCACTTATATCTTGATAAACCTAGAGCGATATTTTTCAAGGGAAGTATTTGAGAGACTTGAAATAAGGATCACCTATATGAGTGTGAAGGGACCACTTCTAAAAGAATTGATAAGGCTAAATTTTCTAAAGTACTCATGAAACACCAGGACTTGCCCAAGGCCAAAACAGGCACAACTGTGAGAACTAAGCTGTGTTTGGAGATATTCTGTGTGAATTCTATTGTCTTGGCTTACACAAACGGCTGAACAATTCAAGGCATCACGTCCACTGATTAGTTAGTAAATCCGATAGGCTTTCACTGGAGAAGGTTCAAAGCCGAAAGCTACCTATCCCGATGTAGGGTATTTCCTTAATGTACTCTCTCTTTGTCTGCATGTTGTTGCATGTCTTTTTCGTAAATTTCATTCATGTGGGGGATTATTGGAAAATTTGAATTAAAATTTACTCCAATGGTTGTGTCTCTTGAGATGGAAGGGTGTGTCCTTTTGAAGGGTCACAACCTTTCTGAAAAGTCACATAAAAGTCTTTAAATTTCATCTCCCTCATTTCAATTTGTATAGAAAATTATCATTTTCTTCTTCACTTTGCATTTATTCTTCATATTTCCTGAGTCTAATTTTCCTATAAAGAGAGTACATGCACAGCGAAATTCGCTAGACTTACAATAGTAGTGCTGCTAGTGCAAGATATTGATCGTTGTATCTTGAGAGATTGATGTCCATTGCATCCTAAGCACCGGTGGGAAGACGAATCTATCTTAAGGAAAGAGTGTCACACACTCGACTCGATCAGGTTTTATCTATTTATGTACTGCAAGTTTTATCACTTTATTATGTCGATTTATTTCAGTTTTTGATTTTGCTCAAATATCGTTTGCATAATTTTAAATTATATTTTTCATATAGTTTGCTACTAATTTTTCTAACAATAATGAGATAATGTATGTGATTAAATATATTATAAGATTAAATATAGAATGTTTAATTAGGGTGCAATAAAAAATGAGATACTTTATTTTAACATTCAAACGAGAAAGTAATATAGTATGGAGAGGGAAGAAGTAATCCCATCATCCAATGGGGAACCAAATAGATAGAGGTTGTAAATGGACAGGTTTGAATGAATTTATACATGCCAAAATAGATTGTATATTAAAATAACTCAATCCAAATCTATTATATTATAAACTCAGACTTAACTACTCAGAAATTATTTAAAATTATCATCTTTTGATTCAGATTTATTTACACAGGGTCTTATACTACAAAAATTTAATGCCAATCACACATCATTATTCAAAGTAGATAAGGGTGAGTACATAGATTTATCCTATCAATAATGATGATGGTGGCGGAAGAAGAGGTGGTGGTAGTGGCATGGCGCAATGTGTTTTTTCCTCTCAATCCCTTCTCCTTAATCTTGCAAACAAATCAAAAAATTATTTTTTAAAGAAAAAAAATAGAACTTAGCTTGATGAGTTTTGTGTTGGAAAATAATGGGTTTTCAACAACTTTAATTCAAAATTAAAATGGAACCCAACCGCTAGTTGAGGTGGGTCTGAGGGATTTTGTATTCTCTTAAGTGAGAAGATTGCAATACGAAAATAATGAGCCGAAACCATTGAATTGTGAATGAGAATTGTCTTATAAAGTGGGCATAAATAAAATTGGGTTTAGATTTGGATTTAGTCTTGGTTTGGACTGGGCTTAGACTTATACTTGTGCATGTGCTAGTTTGGTCTTATATTTAGACTTGAACCTAGTCTTGAGCTTTGGACTAAGCTATACTGGGCTTAGTTTGTGCATGTGTTTGAGATTGGACTTGGATCGTTTTGTGACCCAACACCCGTATCCATTTTGTAACCCATCTTGTTTAATTCTCAAAACTTATGGGTTATATACATATTATGATTTATATAATGGTTTTGAAGTTTTGAACCTTTGCAACTCTAGCTCTAATGGCTAGAGTTGATGGCATTTGATGACCCTATTAATGTTAGCTTTCATGGCTAAGGCTCTTCCCTAGTATAAATAGAGGCCTTTCTCCTCTAACTTAGCAGTTTTTTTTTAGAGAGGTTTTGTGATGGAAAATGAGATGGCGTTTTGAAATAAAAAATTGGAGATGATTTTTTATACTAAAGAATTTTTTTCCTATCTTCTTTTCTTACCGTCTTCTTTGGTTCTTTGTTAGAGAGAGTGCAGCCATTGTCAAGTTCATCAAAGCTATTTAGAATGTGCTTCTGCATTAGCTGGTTTCGACCGTCGTATCCAATGAGGCATACGCCAGCATACCTCCAGTACCTATCGAGAGACAGTGAATCTGTTTTAAATAAACTATAGTATTACACAGGCATCGATTTGCTTATTTTTTTTATTATTTGATCTTTAATTTTTTAGAATTTAATTTACCTCGACGAGTTTTAATTTTTAGTTATCCATGTTAATAATTTGTTCTTTTCGTAAGGTAATCTAATTTATTTCTGTATGTAGTTGTGTCGTTTACTCTGTATTTCATCCTTTAATAAATAAATAAAAAATATTTTGTCATTTCTATTTAATTTATTTTATATATTTTTCTTATATTATTATGAAAAATTACCAACATTTTGATCACATGGATTACAATGTTTTGGTGAGAAAGTAGGAAGCAAGGCATATATTTGATAAAGGAAAATGTTTGGTAGCTCAAATTTTTGTGGCTCAAATGGCTCAAATCTGTCAAAACGACGTCGTTTTACACTCAAAATCTGTCAAAACGACGTCGTTTTGACAGATTTGAGCCATTTGAGCCACAAAATTTTAAGCTACCTAGCATTGTCGTTTGATAAAATGCCACATTTGTTTGTTTGTTTGTTTTTTTTTTTTTTTTTGGGTTACATAGTTAGGAGATGTTGGTACAATGGCAGGAGCTAGAATCAATACCATGTGTTTATCCAGGAGGCCACTTTTGTATAATATGTTGCACAAGTATGAGATATGCTACTACGGGCCGGCAGCATCTTAGACAATTGAGGCTTTATTGGTTCCTAAAATCAAAAAAAACGAAAACATTGTTGTGACGATACAATCAAAGAAGGTTACATATCTCAAACTCTAACCCAACCCCAGCCATT
The DNA here is from genome assembly GCF_055761805.1 of Camellia sinensis. NCBI lineage: Eukaryota > Viridiplantae > Streptophyta > Magnoliopsida > Ericales > Theaceae > Camellia > Camellia sinensis. The sequence continues at coordinate 53,556,200 of NC_138970.1, forward strand.
TTTGACTTCATTATTGATTAACATGTCTTTTCTTTTCGAAATATAATTATTCAATACTCTCACAGTACTGTGATGTTTTAAATTAATCATATAATAGAAAATTTTACCAGTAAAAATACTAATTCATCTTTGTTAAGTAATTAAAAGATAATGAGTAATCCATTTAATGTGTTATAATTTTTTATTTATTAAAAATAACCATATAAGATAATGTCACATAACACTCTAAAAATATATAATAATTCTTCATTTGGAAATGGTTTCACATGCCTCAGTTCACACATCCCACGTGTACTTTGGTTGAGTTTTCACAATGTGTTCTAAAATTTTCGAAAACTAGTTTCGAGAAAAAAAAATATAAGAATCTTCACCAACATTACAACAAATTAAGATTTTAGAAACAAAAATTTAAAAATAACTTTTAGAAATGAAATATTTTTGTCACCAAAAGTGTTATTATTATATTTTTAGCGACAAAATTATTATTTTGGGTCTAAAATTTATGTCTAACAAATAAATTCTTTTGGGACCTTTCGTCTGTATTTATTAATGATATTTTTAAAATTTGTCGCTAAAAAACATTTTAACGATTATTTGCAATAAATTGGTCGATAAATATTTTTTGTAATAAATTTTATACTTTTAAGAATAAAAAAAATTTAATTCCTAAAACTCTTCGTTGTAGAGTGAACTCAAATGATGATCTTCATTTCTCAAATTATTTCTAATAAAAATTTAAAGTAAAAAATTCATAATTTATCCCTCTAAAGAATGTGCCAAAGTTGCTGCCGAACAGCGGTAGCACTGGGCTTGCCTAGCCCGCTGTACTGGGCTTGAGCACTAGGTCACGCGTGCTGCCTCTCTGGGCCAGGCCCATCCTGATAAAGGGCCATCGAATCCATTCATTCGGCCTACATACATCCCACATTTGGAAAACTTTTTTTTTGGTTTAAATGACCTTCAAAGTTTCTGCCATACTAACAAACATGACTATTTTAGTCAAATCAAAAAATAAATTTTTTCTAGAGACAGCCAAACAAGGTTCCAATGACTCCAAAAAAAAGAAAAAGAAAATATTAATAATAATAGAAAAACAACAATCACTGTGTTTGATTCTAATTTTTTTAACTAATTTACAAAATTGTTTTTGAGAAAGTGACAATTGTTTGATTGGAGTTTTCCATTTTCCAATTTCAATTTGGGTACAAATTTTCAATTCAAAAGTTTCCCTCCTTTATTTTCGCACTACCTACCTGTTGTCATTGTTGGGAAATGGCTGTTGCTGTTAGAATATCGATAGTATTACATATATCAATTAGTATATCAATCAGTGTATTGACATATCTTATGACATTATAATTTCAAAATTATGATCTTACCTATTACACAAATTACAAAGGCTCAAAACCTATAAAATTATGCTATATCATCTGTTAGTACACTAATTAATATACTAATTGATACATATGACATTATTCGTAGAATATAGATCAGAGCTACAAACCATTCACCAATAAATAAATAGAACAAGTCACACTAGAAACTATCAACATGTTTGGTTCTCTATGTATATCTATGTCTATGTCTATATCTATATTTATAAAGGATGAGAAAGCAATTGTTTGAGGCAGGTAAGAGTAATTAGGTGTTGTTTAAAAATCTTATCAGGTGACATAAAAAAGATAGAAGAATCTTTGGCTGTGTTTGGTTAGTCTCGCTAAATATATTTCCACTATATGTTTTGCACATGGCGTTTGTTTAGAGTTTTCAAAATGTAATTCCACACTCAGTTTTAAAAACTTTGCCAAAGGCAGGAAAATTTGGGCTAATCGGTCCTACCGGATGTTCCATCGTCCGGCCGGTTGACCGAAACAGTGTAATTTTTTTTTTTTTTTTTTGCAATTGGCATATGTTAATTTTTATATATTCGAAAAAAATATTTTCTGAATTTTTAAAATTTTTTTATGTGTTTTAATAGAATTTTGAATTATATGTTTGGTTATGAGTTGTAAGTTTTTGTATCAAATATCATATGTCACATCAAAAATTTCCCACTCAATTCAAAATTCTTTTTAAAACTCTTTCACTAAACAAAATTTTCACACTCAAATTATAATTCAAAAACTCACAAACTCAAAATACAACTCCTACATTTAAATCATAGTTAGAAAGCTCTACCAAGCGCAATCTTCTTTTTCCCAAATAATTTGGGAAATTGGATTTTTGGATTTCACCAACTCTGAGTTTAGAAATTAGAACCAAATAAGGTGAATAATTTTCAAACCCAACCTCAATCGTGAAATTTTTTTTTCTGCCCCAAAATTGAATATTTTTTTTGGGTCATTTGGTAGTTTGGGCTGATAATAAGAGCAAATTGTGGTTGGTCCAGAAGTCGTTTTGATTTGAGGAGTTGAAGCAAGCTTGGACCAGGCTGGGTCGAGGTTGCTGGCATTAGTTTTCAATGATTGGGTTGGGCCTGGGCTGAATCAATAATCTGATTTTGTAGTTGTTGGGTTGGTTCGGTTCTAATACATGAATTCGATGCTGAGTATATAAACTTAGAATCGGTTGGTTTAGTTCAAAATTTGATTTCAACTTCTCTTTACTTTAGACAAGATTCTAGATTTTGTTGTTGGGCTGTTGTAGGCCCATCATAGGCTCATTTTGATTATTTGCTTTTTTCGTATTTTAGGTTTCTTTTTTATGTAAAATTATTCATGAAAAAATTAGAATAATTTAATAATCGTAACTATACAATTTTATCATATTTATATTTCAAGAAATAAAAGACAAGTATAATTTTAAAAATAAAGTGTTAATTTTTTAAAAATATAATTAAATCAAATGACTACAATTATCAAATTAATTTTGTTAAAGAATGAAATAGACATGAGGGCTTGAAATACAAACTAATCAAACTATCAAATGATCCCAATAATTCATACAAAAAATACAACATATAAATTATACAAAACAAAAATTTTCATACCCAACCCCAAAGGTGAATAATTTTTTTTTTCTTTGTATAATTTATATGTTTTATTTGAACTTGTTCATTATGATTGGAATTCAATATGTTTTATTATAATATCATATATGAATCAAATAAAAAAAAAAAGCTACCTTAGTAGTTCAAGGTGATTACCAAGGCCAACTGCAATACGCTTGTAATTGGTGGTGCAAGTGGTTTGATTCGGTTAGAATTGAGGAAAAGGTTAGCATTGAATCGAAACTTTTGATTTTGTTGGTTGTGAAACCAAAACAAACCACATGCTATGGTTTGATTTTGTCAGTTTGGTGTAGAGGGATTCACATAGATTTTAAAGATATTTTAAAAAACTTGTAGAAGTACGCATTGGGATAAATGAAGAAAATAGAGAAAGTTGCTCCAAAAATATTTTCCTGCTTCACTTTTATTATAAAACGCGTATTATTAGTCACTTATTTTCTAATACTTAATCAATTAAAGTATAAATATAATAGACCAAAACAAACCATACGTATATACTGAAAAAAATAGACCAAAATTTTGGTCATTCAATAACTATTGCTTCGATTCCAATGATTTTTTTCTTACACCATACTTGATTGACACTAGTTCGTTGGTAACACTATTTTTATCTGATACCTATGAGTTGTAAGTAATTGAAAGTATCCGAAATTTATTTTGCAGGACGAATTCAAAATGACCTTACCTTAGTAGAGTTTTTAATCATCAAAATAAAATTCCGGTAAAAATTATCTACAGCAAAGGCGATAAAAATTGCCGACACCTCAAAAAGTTTGAAAACAATAATGCTGGCGAACAAGAAAACAACAACTATTGAATTGGACCACATTTTTTTTTATTTGCATTTTTCTATGATTAGTTTCTAGTTTCTAGCATTTCTGATTGGAAAAACCCAATTTCATTTGTACCTTACCCTTATCATATGCATTTGTGTAAGTTCTCACAAATATACATAAGTTACTTCACAAAATTACGTAAGTTCTCACAAATATACGTAAGTTGTGATTTCTCAAATTTTAATGAGTTAATTTGCATATATTTGTAAAAATTTAAATAATTTTGTGAGCTTACTTACGTATATTTGTGAGATAACTTACGTATATTTGTGAGAATTTATACAAGCATGTATGTATGCACTTGCACACTTAAGAATTACCCTTTATTATAGGTGAAACAAAAGATGATAAACTAATATATTGGTGATAAATATGGATAAGTTCTTCACTCACCAACTATGAATTGGTTAGCATAGAAAAATAAAAAAAATAAAAATAAAAAACCCTTATATTAGAAGTACATGCTAACCTTTCTACCCTACAAATTGAGATTGACTGATGACATCAAATTGTTAAAAAGTCTTAATTATTCAAGACCAGTGCATGAATGTGAGAGATTAAATTAAAAAGAATGTACCCTCTTTTACCTAAATTTGTCTGCATATTCTTTAAATATCAGTTTATTCAGATGCTAATTGCCTAACAGACACTTTCCCTCCAATTTATTTATTTATTTTTTAGAGATTATTTTATTTTGAGAGAAGCCACACTAATTATCGAGTTAATTAAAAAAGAAATTATCTACAAATTATTTGCAATCTTATAATCAAGGTGTAGTGATTCAGCAATTAAACAAGCAAATGACTTATGGATCCTATGAAAATAACGTTGCTCCTCACTATTTACCAATCACCGGTGTCATATCACGCTCGATATTGGTCCCTTTCATGTCCCCTTGTTTACATAAAATCTTAGTATACGCTTCATTTTTATCGTTAATTATCAACAATAATTTCCTCTCTCTTTGTTGTTATGCATATATACATATATTAACATGATCGAGCTACAGAAGGCCTACTACTTTTATAATTTCAAACAAGTTTAGAATAAGACATGGATATTAAGTAGAATCTCTTAAATAAGACAATATTTCTTCTTATTTTAAAACATTAATATTATATTATTGTATGTAATACCTGGGGAAGGTATATGTCCCTTTTCTTGTGTCCTATCTTTTGGAATTTAGGGTATTTAGCTACAAATAATAATGTCTGTTTATCTTAGCTAGGAAAGTTTCTCATAGTGTCTTTGCATATGTACCTGAGTGATACTGTACAAGCACGAAATAATTCTTCTCGTATGATCCTGTTGATCAAGTTTGCGCTCCTCCAAACGTCGTCGCTTTGCTTCTTGAAAACACACACGTGAGCTAGCCGGTGGGTGTGTGCCGGAAACACCTCCGATGCCTAAGTCAGTCAATAGGCAATAGACAAAAAGTTCTGTGTACTTAGGAGTAAAAATCGTGATACCTGTACATAGGTCCTATTATGAGCTTTTGTAGGTTTTACCTGGCACAATCCTAGTAGGACTCTTATTCTGCAATGCAGAGTCTTTGTAGGAATCATACTCCTGAAAGATAATGCTTATCCTTCAACACCCTCATCACTGCTTTAACCAAATGAAATGGTTTTACCTCGGTAGTATGACAAAGTAACATATGCTGTCGTGGCAAGTTTTACCGAACTCTCCTTAGCTCGGTTATACCTTGCTTTACCTAGCTTGGTATCAACTTGTTTGCATAACGCAACTCTTTGTGCCCCAGTTCAGAATACTCGAATCGAGCTAACTTCAGTCATCCATGACCGGGCTAACAGAGTCCAGCGGCAAAGCCCATTCTACTCAGCCCATAGCTCGGCTCGCTCCTTCCCAATTCTAGCTCGGTCCAGACTTACGCTTTTTACCCTCTCAATTGCCCCTTAATTCCATCTGCATAGCATGATTGAGATTACTTGTTATTAGCCGAGCTAAAAGTTCAGACCTCCACCCGAGCTAAATTATTATCGGGCTACCGCCCTGTCCGGTCAAAAAACGTCTTTCCAATCACGCTGTACATCTGAATCGCTTTCTATTCCTATAGACACGTGGTTGGCCCTTATTGGTTGAATACAGCTGTCAACGCCGTCTTCGTGCCTCGCGAATTTTGAACAGTCCCGCCCAAATCTAGGTTTTATACAAAAACCCTATTTTTTCAAATCAAAACATTTCACTATTTATCTTCTTTATCTTGCCTTTTGAGCCTCCATTTCTCAATCACAGCCCCTACTGTAACTTGTGCTCCTGCCTGGCATCTTCACCGTTTGGAACTTCATCCTCTTCTTTTAAGACTGTAAGTGATTCAATCCTTCACTTTTTCCGTTTATTTCGCGAATATGTATAGTATAGATGTATATACACATATTTTCCAAAATACACTCTGTAGTTTTGCTCAAACGGGTACGAAAACTTAAAACCTAGACCCCCAAACCATAACCACCTTAGTTGAACCTTCAATGAATTTAGAATGTGATCCTTCCGATCGAGAATAGCACCATGACCGAGCTAGGAGCCAGTTTATGATAGGCGCACACTCGACCAAACTAGCACACCTTATCCAATCAACCGAGCTAACTTCCCGAATGCTTAATAACCGGGTTAAAAACTTACGTAACGATCGAGCTAAGCGTTACAAACCATTTTTAGCCGATCTAGAGTTTTTTACTTTTCCTTCTTTTTAAGCCCGGTTTAGTTATCTGGGCATAACACTTTTTATGTTCACTTTGCAGATTTTGACTAGGTTGGCCAGGCACACCTTTGCACGCTCAACCGAGATACTCAACGTCATCTCAACACCGAGCTAGTACTCCGAGCTAATTTATACATAATTTAAGTCCACATTGGCAAATATCGATTTTTAGTAAACTCTCCAAGGGCCATAGCCAAGTTTCGAAAGGATTACCAAATTTCAGACGACGTTTATCTTTCCCTAGCCGAACTAGACACCACGCCTTGGGGAAAACAAGGTTTCGTTCCATTTACCGTACTATCAATTGTTGAAGCCGGTCTCTAATTCCCAGTCCAGCCACTCCTTTGTGAATTCCTCAGGCAAACAAGACTCTGCCCCACTCAGCTCTCCACAAACTCATATAAAATAATAAACGGCATCGCCGAGTTAAACTGCCAGCTTGGCCTCAACCTCGGTTTAGCCGAGCTATTTCATCAATACTCGCTAGGCCAAAATGAAGACGGCTGGGTATATTATTTAAGAATAAGAAGACGCCGAAAGAAAATAATTAAAAACACATCGGACAAAGACGTGAATAACGACGACTTTTTCTGAGTTTTTGGTAATTTTGAAGACCAGGAAGCCTTAATACCGGGATACGAAATTAACTGGAATAAAGGAGTAGCCGGTATGAATACCTCGGCTTAGCTTGTGCGTTCTTTACTCTTACTGTTTATAAGTTTTGCACCGTGCTAGCCGTTGCCTTTCTCTTTATGCAGACTTGAACCAGATAAAGTCGCAGTACAATTACCCCAATTTAGACGCACTCCGCGCCGCGCTTTGGTACCGCGATCGAGGTTGGGCCGAGCTACTCAATTTTGAACCAACATACAAATACAGTGGTAGGAGGAAAACCAAGGTGATAGATTTTCTCCTTGAGCCTTCACCTGAACTAGATCCCACATTACCCCAAATCAATCTCATTCCACTAACTGAAGAACAAGAGATGGCCAAATGCTGAGCTGTTTGAGCATTGATTACCGAGACGACTCAAGCCGAGGTACCATAAGCCGCCCAAACAAATGAGGCAGTGGTGGCCCTTCCAACGGCCCGAGCCTCGTCATCCCAACCGAGCATGCGTGCTCGCACATCTGCAACCGAGCCACAACACCTCATTGATGAAGATGATACCGTACTCCCTCAATCCACCCAGCCGAGCCCAGAACTAGTGCGTTCTGACCGGGCTAGCCCTTCAGAGTGGGCACCAAGAGTGATTTATAAGAACCGAGCCATAACAAGCACGGATTCAGTGGTCGCTGAAAAAGACCACTTGCTCGCCTTCAACCTCGCCAAGAGCGTGTGCTTGCCAGCCGACATGGAACATCATGATCATCTGACTAAGCTGCAGGCCATTCGCTCGGCGACAAAGTCGCTGGTGCTGGTAAGTTTCTCTGCTTGTCTTTCTAGTTTGTACATCTGTCTGCACAGTTTTAACCATAATTGCTATCTCTCATTTTTCAGGCCATACAGAAGAATCACATTGCTCACAAGCGCGCAGAAGCCTACGCTAAGACGACCGAACTAGAGGAATCCAAACAAAGAGCGGCCGAGCTACAGACCGAAATAGCCCGACTCACCGGACTAGTCAACTCGGCTGAAGTAGATAAGCAGAAGGCTTTGGCTGTGCGGAAAGATAAATATCTGTGTGAGCTGGCCAAGCTCGAGAAAAAGAAGGATGCAGAGATCGGTGAGCTGAAGAAGAGCGCGGACGATGCTGAAGACCATTGTTACAAGGAAGGGGAGACCACTTATATCCTGCAATGTGAGGCTGCAAAAGACATATTCTTCAAATGCGGATGGAAGACGGCTTTGTCACAGCTCGGATATGGCCACGAAACCGAGGTCTTCCAGAACCCCCCTGTCCATTTTATTCCGAGCTATATAGCGGACTACGCCAATGCCATTCAACATAAATTGCTCCAAGTGGGGGAGGAAGATGAGGCATCTCCAAAACCAAACAATGCCCCCGCTGCCAACAATGTTCGCGGTCTTCAAACTGCTCAATCAGCTCAGGTGGAGCCATCGGTGCCCAGTGCGGTTGAAAATGTGACTGAGCTACCCACTGAAACTGGGCTACTGAGTGGTGCAGCTCGAGTTGACCTGGATGCAGATCTGGACGACCTATTTGCTTGATCTTGTATTTTTCTTCTTTTGATGCTAACTTTTGAAAGCATTTGTAACCGGGCTAAAGCCCTACTTCTTGTAACTTTGTTTTGAGTTTTGAATGAAATCTACTTCTTTTTGCTCGGTTTATTCCATACCTGCATTTATTTTTCAACTATGATTTGCATGAAGTTTAGCATTTTCTAGCCGAGATACTTATCTCGATCTTGGAACCTTGTAATCTGTTTGGTCATACCTGCCAACTCTCTTTAGTCTAGATCCTTGTCTCGGCTGAAAAGAGATGAAAGTTGGTCATTCCTGACAACCTCCCTGCAGCCTAGATCCTTATCTCGGCTAAAGAGAACTCAAAGTTGGTTATTTATGCCAACCTCTCTACAGCCTAGATCCTTATCTCGGCTGAAGAGAACTCAAAGTTGGTTATTCCTGCTAACCTCTCTTCAGTCTAGATCCTTATCTCGGCTGAAGAGTACTCAAAGTTGGTTATTCCTGTCAACCTCTCTTCAGCCTAGATCCTTATCTCGGCTGAAGAGAACTCAAAGTTGGTTATTCCTGCCAACCTCTCTTCAGCCTAGATCCTTATCTCGGCTGAAGAGAACTCAAAGTTGGTTATTTTTGCCAACCTCTTTGCGGCCTAGATCCTTATCTCGGCTGAAGAGAACTCAAAGTTAGTTATTCTTGCCAACCTCTCTTTAGCTTAGATCCTTATCTCGGCTGAAGAGTACTCAAAGTTGGTTATTCCTGCCAACCTCTCTTTAGCCTAGATCCTTATCTCGGCTGAAGAGTAGTCAAGGTTGGTTATTCCAGCCAACCTCTTTGCAGCCTAGATCCTTATCTCGGCTGAAGAGTACTCAAAGTTGGTTATTCTTGCCAACCTCTCTTTAGCCTAGATCCTTATCTCGGCTGAAGAGAACTCAAAGTTGGTTATTCCTGCCAACCTCTCTTCAGCCTAGATCCTTATCTCGGCTGAAGAAAACTCAAAGTTGGTTATTCCTGCCAACCTCTCTTTAGCCTAGATCCTTATCTTGGCTGAAGAGTACTCAAAGTTGGTTATTCCTGCCAACCCAGAGCCAAGTGTTTGGTTATTCCTGCCAAACTTCTTCAACCTAGATCTTGATCTTGGCTAAAGAGAGCTCAGTGTTGGTTATTCCTGCCAACCTAGAGCCAAGTGTTGGTTATTTCGGCCAAATCTGCTTTCATTGCCCCTAGCTCACTAAAACAACTTTTACAGAAGAAAAGAGTTACGCTGAAAAGGAAACTACTCGTTTTATTAAAAAAGGAAAAATTACAAGTACTTTAAAGAAAAGCTAAAAATAAAATAGTTTGAGATTGGCAGTGTTCCATGGTCTCGGAATGGCCTTGCTGTCTCCATCTTCCAAGTGATATGCCCATTTTTCTTGCTAATCCAACCACTTTGTATGGTCCTTCCCAGTTGGGTCCCAACTTGCCGTCTCTGGGTACCAAAGTGTTGCCCATTAGTTTGCGTAGTACCCAATCTCCAATCTTGAATTGCCTTGGATGTACCATTTTGTTATATTTTCTGGATAACTCCTGCCGGTATGAGGCAATGTGAATTAGAGCTTTTTCCCTTCTTTCTTCTGCAAGGTCAAGTTCTAAGGCTATGGCTTCTCCATTCAAGTCTGGGTCAAAATTTTCACTTCTAATTGTGGGGAGGCCGATTTCCAATGAGATTACTGCCTCCATGCCATAGGCTAAGGAAAAAGGCGTTTCTCTGGTTGACCGCCGAGGTGTGGTACGGTAGGCCCATAAAACATGAGAAAGCTTCTCGGCCCACTTGCCTTTTGCTTTCTCTTAACTTTTCTTTAATCCATCTAAGACGGCTTTGTTTAATGCTTCCGCCTGGCCATTTGCTTGGGGGTATGCTGGTGTAGAGTTGTAAAATTCTATCTTGTATTCCTCACAAAAGCCTCTAAAGATTTTGGCGTCAAACTGAGTGCCATTGTCGGATATAAGAGCCTTTGGTATGCCAAATCGGGTTATGATATTCTGCTAGACAAACTTCTTAACATCTTTCTCCTTTTATTGATGCGAGTGCTTCAGCCTCTACCCACTTCGTGAAGTAATCCGTTGCTGCGAGAAAGAACTTTCTATTGCCGGGTGCTGTTGGAAGTGGCCTTGCTATGTCCAAGCCCCACATTGCAAAGGGCCATGGGCTAGTTAATGGTAGAAGCTCTCTGGCTGGTTGATGTATTTGGTGTGCGAACTTCTGACATTTCTCGCACTTCTTGACATACTTCTCTGAATCTGCTTGCATGTAAGGCCACTAATATCCTTGTGAAATTGCTCTGTAGGCCAATGATCTTCCCCCTTGGTGGTTTCCGTATACGCCTTCATGTATCTCGAACAAGAATGCGTCAACTTTGCTAGGATGGACACATTTCAAGTAAGGTCCTGTGAAGGATTTTTTGTATAATGCCAATGACGGAGAGAGCCAAAATTCCTGTGACTTTGCTCTGATCTTGTTGGCCTCTTTCTTCTCTTCAGGTAAGATGCCGTCTTTTAAGAATACAATAATGGGATCCATCCATGAAGGGCCTAGTTCGGCACAACATACCTCTGTTACTTCAGGTTCTTCAATACTTGGTCTGGGTAAGAAGTCGATCAGTAATGGATGTGGGATAGATGTGTCTGCCATGGAGGCAAAACCTGCCAGTTCGTCTGCCTTGTTGTTTTCGTCTCGGCCGATCTGCTATTCGTATTACTTCGAACTTCATGATCTCCTTTCTGACTAACTCTTGGTACTTAGCCATCCTCTTATTTTTTGCCTCGTAGTCACCTGAAATCTGGTTTACTACCAGCTGGAAGTCATTGTAAACCATTAGCTCGATGGCCTTCATGAAGAGTGCTGATTTTAGGCCTACTAGAAGTGCTTCGTATTCTGCCTCATTGTTTGATGTTAGGAAGCCAAGGTTGACTGCTTGTTCCACTATCAGGCCATCTGGTGAGATGAAGACTATGCCAAGTCCTGCACCGTGCCTATTGGATGCTCCATCCACGAAGAGCTTTCACATCTCTCCAACGAATAGCTTTCAGCAAGTGGAGGGGTCGGATGATGTCTTGGGGTCATGAGTGTTGCTGATGTTTTCTTCCAAGTCCATGCCTACTGTTGGGGTTTGCTCTTTACTATCTGACTGTACCAAGTTTTTACTTGTTGATGAGTCTTCGCTGGGTATAGCATGGTCTGCCTCTTCCTCTCTTTCTTCAATCCGGTATGCCTTGGGATGTGGCTGGGCATCTTGTTTTGGGGGCTGCACAATTCCTGCGACGCTTTCCATCCCCTTTTCGGTTGTATCAGTTAAGTCAATTGGACAGATGTGATGGCTTCCTGGTGTGAACTCAGCCACAAAGTCTGCCAGAGCTTGGGCTTTTATTGCGATTCTGGGTTGAAACTTGATGTCGAACTGTTCCAATTCCACTGCCCATTTCAAGATTCGTCCAGAAAAGTCTGCCCTCTCAAACAAAACTTTTAAGGGAAAAGCTGTCAGGACGATTATGGTATGGGCGTGGAAGTAATGCGATAACTTCCTTGAAGCCATCATCAAAGCTAAGGCCAGCTTTTCCAATGGTAGGTACCTGGTTTCTGCCCCTAGCAAGGTCTTGCTAACATAAAAGATAGGCAGGTGTTGGATTCCTTCCGCTCTAACCAACACTGCGCTGACTGCATGTTGTGAAACTGCTAAGTACAAAAAGAGTTCATCTCCATGTACTGGGGTTACTAGCAATGGAGGAGAAGTCATGTAGTCTTTCAAGCTCTCTAGGGCCCAATCATATTCTTCATCCCACTCAAATTTGGCCTTCAACGCTTAGAAGAATGGTTGACATCTGTTTGATGACCGACTTATGAACTGGTTGAGTGCGGCAGCTAGGCCAGTGAGATGCTGCACCTCTTTTACCGTGTTGGGCCTATCTAGATCTTGGATTGCTTTGATCTAAGAAGGGTCTGCTTCTATACCCTGGTTGGTCACTAGGAAGCCTAGAAATTTGCCTGATCCTACGCCGAACGCACACTTAGATTCATTTAGACGCAATTTGTTCTTCTTTAGGATTTGGAACATTTCGTCTAGGTCCTTGAGATGGTCTTTCTCATCCTTGCTTTTGACCACCATGTCATCTATGTAAGCCTCCATTGTTTTTCCTAACAATGGTTCAAACATTTTGGTAACCATTCGTTGGAATGTGGCCCCTGCATTTTATAGGCTAAAGGGCATGACCTTGTAACAATACAATCCTCTGGGCATTGTAAAAGATGTAACCTCCTGGTCTGGCTCATACATAACGATTTGATGGTAACCTCTATACGCATCAAGGAAGGTAAGTCGATTGTGCCCTGCCGTCAAGTCTACTAGTTGGTCTATCCTGGGTAAGAGAAAGCTATCCTTTGGGCATGCCTTGTTAACTATTTTGTAGTCCATGCAAAAACGCCATTTTCCATTCTTCTTTGGCACTACTACAGTATTGGATATCCACCTGGGATAGTGTACTTCTCTGATGGCTCCTGCCTCCAGCACGTTTCCCACTTCCTCCGCCACTATCTCTGCGTGGTGGAGTGCTGATCTGCGTGTACGCTGTATAATTGGTCTAGCAGTCGGGTGGACATTCAGTTGGTGACAAATGAAGTTTGGGTCAATGCTAGGCATGTCGTATGGTGTCCATGCAAACACTTCGATGTTAGAGGTTAAGAATCCTATGATCTCTATTCTCTCAGTGCTGGACAAAGACGAGACGAGCAAAAAGAACTTTTCTGGGTTCTTTTCATCTATCCTTACCTCTACCAAGTCTTCCACTGCCTTCTGTTCTGTTGCCTTGCCAACATCCGTAAATAGTTCATTACTCTCTAGCTCTTCTACCATCTGTATATATCCTTTTGCAGCCTGACTGTCATTTACTGTGACGAAGCACTGTTTTGACATGATTTGGTCTCCCAAGACCTCTTCAATTACTCCGGCTTCGTTGGGGAACCGCAGTGCTTGATGGTAGGTTGACGCTACCGATCGCATGGCGTGCAGCCATGTTCTTCCCAAGATTATGTTGTAAGTGGAGGGGACCTTCAATACCCAGAATTCCATTTGTTTAGTCATGGTCCCAGCTTTGACTGGAAGGATTATCTTGCTTATTGGCCATTCTGACATTAAGTTAAAGCCAACTAGGGAGGATGTTGTAGGGGCCAAGTCTTTGTTCTCTAGCTTTAGCTATTTGAAGGTTTCATAATACATTATCTCGCACGAACTTCCTTGGTCAATTAGGATTCGCTTGATGTCGAAGTTCTTGACGCGCAAAGTTACCACCAGTGCGTCGTTGTGAGGGCAATGTAGCCTTGCTAGGTCATTGTTTGAGAAGGATATGACGTTCGTAGTCTCCGTTTTGCCCTTTTTGACGGCGGGTTGTGCACTTAGTACCTCCTTCAGGTGCTCTGCCTTCTTTATCATCCCTCTGAGTTCACATACCCGCTCAAGTTTAATGATCCCATGAATAACATTGATTACGCCTTGGGGTGGTCCGTTCACCGGCATCCCGTTTGGCCCGTTGAGGTCCTAGGGGGCTGGTTGTGTTCCCCTTTCAATATACTGGTCTAGGTGACCAGCAGCTACTAATTCTTCTAGATGTTGCCTCAAGGGTGTGCAATTTTCAGTTAGGTGCCTCTTCTCATCATGGAAGGTGTAGCGGGACCTCTCGTCGTAGCTCCTTTGTGCAACTTGGCTAGTCGCCAAACGAAGGGTTCATTCTCTATCTCGTTGAGAATTCGGTAAATGGGTTTATTGAACACGGTGGTGATGGCAGTGCGAACTCTTAACCTCTTTTTTTCTGGGTCCTCCCTATTGGCTCGCCTGCCTCGCCCATTCCTGTTTGGTTGTTCTACCGTGTTGACTTTTGCTACAGTCTATTTGTCTGGCATTACTGTTGAGCCAGATTTTGCTTTAGCCCAGGCGCTATCTTCGTCCACACGGATATGTTGGTGCACCCTCTCTATTAGGGCCTCTATTGTGAGGGGTGACATCATAGTAATTGAGTCCCTCAACTTGTTTCCAACTGGTAGACCTCTTTTGTATTGCGCAATGGCGAGATTTGTGGAGCAATCTTCTATCTGGTTGAAAGTCTCCCAATATCGACCGTTGTAGGATCTCAACGTCTCCTTCTCGCCCATGTCAATGAAGAGTAGCTGATCAATCTCCACTGGTGTCTTGGTGTTCGTTCTGAACCTAGTCACGAACGCTTCTGCCAATTGTGCCTAGGAGGCGATGCTGCCTTCTGGTAGCCTTTCGAACCAGGTTAGACTTAGGTCGCCAAGGCTGGATGGGAACAGGATACATATCAGGGCCTCATTCAACCGGTACACTGCCATAACCTGGCAAAAGTGGCTCAAGTGCATGTAGGGGTCTGTCTTCCCCTCATAAGTGGTGAATTTGGGCTGGTGGAAGCCCGAAGGTAGTGGTGCGTTCTCTATTGCTGGAACGAATGGCGAACTCTGTAACATTGCTAATACCTTATCCGCTGGTTCGTAAGTGAGGCGTGGCATTGACATCCCTACCTCGATACTCTCATGTGTCCTAGGGACCAACCGCTGTAGGGCTGAAACTCTGCGAGGGTCGCGAGCCCTGGTGTCCTCTTTCCATCGGGCCTTTTCCTCGAGCACCGTTCGTAAGTCCGCTGGTCTAGGCAACTTTGTGTGCCTGGATGTTGTCTGGTGCGTGTGTGAGGGATAATAGTTGCTTCCCTCTGTATAAGACCTTTCAGTCCTCGTTCTCTCAGACCTGGAGCGACGAGTCCTGGAAGTCCTTGATTGAGTGTCGCCTGTTCTAAGGCTCCTGCTTTGTGCTTGTGGTGGTGTGGTATACCTATCACGATCCTCCAAGTGGCGAGAGGGCGTGTTGCCTTTGCGCCTCTCTCTTGTCACCATCCATTTTCCTTTTATTTGGCGCTTCATTGTCTCCATGTCTGCCGCTATCTTCCTAATTAACTCGTCCTGCTCCCTCACACGATCCTTCTAAACTTAAGGATCCAGCCTCCGCCTCTGTCTATCAGGACTTTGAGAGCAACGGGGGCTAGTGCCCCGTCTCTCTCTTGCGTTCCTTAGGGAGTTCCGTCGCTGGGGTTCTAAATCCGCCATGGGAAGGATAGAAGGCAAACCTTCGTGTCTCCCACCCCCCTCCGGGGTTTGCCCATCAATAGCTGATTGCGGCAAGTCTTCATTGTGCGCCATTGCTTCTTATTAGAGAGGAAAGCTTGATCAAGAGGTTTTATTCTTTGTGGAGTTCCCATAGACGGCGCCAATTGTACGAGTATGAAATAATTCTTCTTGTATGATCCTGTTGATCAAGTTTATGCTCCTCCAAACGTCGTCGCTTTGCTTCCTGAAGCCGGAAACCCCTCCGTTGCCTAAGTCAGTCAATAGGCAATAGACAAAAAGCTCTGTGTACTTAGGAGTAAAAATCGTGATACCTGTACATAGATCTTGTTATGAGCTTTTGTAGGTTTTACCTGTCACAATCTTAGTAGGACTCTATTCTGCAATGCAGAGTCCTCCTGGGAATCATACTTTTGAAAGATAATGCTTATCTGTCAACACCCTCATCACTGTTTTAACCAAATGAAATGGTTTTACCTCGGTAGTATGACAAAGTAACATATGCTGTCGTGGCAAGTTTCGCCGAACTCTCCTTGGCTCGGTTATATCTTGCTTTACCTAGCTCAGTATCAACTTGTTTGCATAACGCAGCTCTTTCTACCCCAGTTCAGAATACTCGAACCGAGCTAACTTCAGTCATCCATGACCGGGCTAACAAAGCCCAGCGGCAATGCCTATTCTACTCAGCCCATAGCTCGGCTCGCTTCTTTCCAGTTCTAGCTCGGTCCAGACTTACGCTTTTTACCCTCTCAATAATAATTTCTATTTATCTTAGCTAGGAAAGTTTCTTATAGTGTCTTTGCATATGTACCTGAGTGATACCCTTTCTAATCAAAGTCAAACAAGAAGATGGGTGTTGTGACTTTTCTTTAATTCCCCATCATATTTGCAATTTGTATATTCTTGTTTATTGTGTTACACCAATGTGGAGAAGTATTTTACGAATGACGTCACGTGGCCAGTTAGTCTTGAGATGTCGGCTAAGGTGCCACATGGATGAGTCATGTTGCTGAGATGACCACGACATTGCCGAGATGTTTTGCTGTAATGCCGGAATCCCGAAGTATCCGGATAAAGGACAAGAGTCCTAGAACAGAATAGGCTCTCAGTCTGGATAAGGATAAGGCTAATGAGGAGTTTATTCCTATCTAGCTGAGAGTTCGGGATGAGCATTGAGCCTGAGTCCAATGAAGTGAGACTTTTAGGGGATTAGGTCACTGTTGGTTATAAAAGCAAGACAGCCTCGAGGGTCTGAGATAAGTTTTGGCTTGTGAGTTTAAGTACTATTTTGATATATGTGATAGATAAGATTACTGACTTGATCGTCAGAGTGCCTCCAAGTGGACGAACCACCGTGGTATTCTCATCTTCTTGTTAGCAAGTAGTTGGCTCAATCTATTCTGTCGATGTTCTCTAGCTAAGTTCCCCGTTTGGTTGTGTGGTTGGAAATTAACACCCACAATTTGGCTTCGTTTGTGGGAAACTTAAAGAGAATAGATGACCAACAACGGGCAAAAAGAGAGAATTGGGGACGACATCCATAATGAGGAAGAGGAATATGTGGATCCTAATGCTAGAGAAGAGAATCGTAATGAAGGGATACATGAATCAAATCCTAGGGCGAATGATGCTTGAAAGGGGCGTAATGGCCGAAGAAAGGAGGCCAAGATGAGTATTACAATGAAAGCAATCTCCAGGTATGGAAGGATAGATGTTTGAGAAGGGATAAGGAGATGAAAGACATGATGAATAAGTTGATAGACCTACAGACAATGGTCAACTTCATGATGCAAAACAATGTAATGCAACCATTGTTCCCGTTGTAGAACACATCGGCACCAGCAGCCAAAACTGATGCCCAGAAAGGAGAACAAAAGATAGTCGTAGCTGTTCCATAGTATGGCAAGAGACAAGAGAACTCACATCGGTCGTCACGGGATGTTGGGAGAACAGAGTCAATGCGAGGTGAGTCGTAGAGGACACCATGAACCAAGGGGACCTATGTCAAGGGATCTCGGCAGATCCAAGGGAAGGGCCTCTATTTTGATGCAGTGGACGAAGGGAAGTCCAAGAGAATGCACAACTACACTGGAAGTAGCATGCCGAAGAGACTAAAGTCTATTAATAGTCGAGCTCCCAGTAGAATGAAGGAGGATTTTAGAGATTACCTTTAGAGAAAGAGACTCAACGCCGAGATCATGTCTAACGTCCAACTGAAGAAGCCATTCTCGGTGGAGTTGGATACGTTTGAGGCCCCTGAAGAGATTCAACATGCCTAGGTTTTTGATCTACGACGGTAAGTCTGATCCAAACTTTTATGTTGGTTTGTATTTGAATTCAATGGCTTTGTGGAGCGGGAATAAGCAGCTGTTATGCAAAGTATTCCCATCATCCTTTGGGGAGATAGCATCAGATTGGTTCCATAAACTACCGAAAGGGAGTGTAAAGAGTTGGGAAAGCTTGGTCGAGATGTTTGTGGCCAGGTTTATTACGAACAAGTCACAGCCACTGAGGGTAGACTCCATATTGGCTTTAAAGATTAGTGATGGCGAAAGTCTCAGGGCTTACGCCAAGAGATACTATAAGGTGTATAACCAGATTTTGGCTTGTAACTAGGAGCTGGCGGTCGTGTCTTTTAAGAACGGCCTGGGTGATAAATGCTCGCTTCGGAAATCACTTGCAAAAACCCTACCGAAGAGCATGGAAGAGCTCATGGCACAAATTGAGAAGTATGCCAGAGTAGAGGAAGACATATAAGGAATGAAGACCAAAGCAAGAAAAGAGAAACGGCTCATCGAAGCGAGGCCGAGGGAAAGCCGACATTGACAGGCCAAAAACAAGAATGAGGGTTATGCAGGCAGTCAGCACGATATTTAGAATTCCAATCTATAAGGTTTTAGAGAGGATCGAAAACCAGTCGTACTATAGAGCACTAGAGAGGGTCCCTGGAGAGTTCATGGACAGGAGCACTGGAAAGCATTTGCTTCTACCATAACGAGAATGTACACATGACTTAGGGATGCAAGGTTCTGAACTCACATTTGGAGGATCTGGTCAAACAGGGACACTTGAGAGACCTAGTAGATGAGACGAGGACAAGGCAAGAGCACGCGAGGCTGTCCCAAGCACCAGCAGCAGCAGTAACACCACCACAGCAGATAGATAGACCTTGGGTAATCAATGTGATTCACTCGAGAGTCAATGAGAATGAAGTTCGAAGGGAGACCCAAAGAGTGAGGCACCTGCAACATGTATATCAGGTACAATAGAAGAAGCCCAGAACAAATGAATATTAGGGACTAATGATTTCTTTTATTGAGACAGACTTGGACATGGTGTAGCATCCATATAATGATGCCCTGGTGGTAACTTTGAAGATTAGAGATTTCCAGTTGAGACGCATGTATATCAAATGTTACAAGGAGCTTGGCTTCCACCAGGATGATTTTAAGCAATCTGACAGCCCAATGGTCATATAGACGAACTTTTGCGATTCCCAACTGAACAGGGGATTGAAGAAGTAAGGGGGGGACCAAGTATAGACGAAAAATTGCTCCATGACAGCAATGATACACCTGTAATGTAAAGGAAGTAGAAAGTGCAGAGATTGAAAGCGAAGACCACGATGTCTTGAATGATGTTGGCAAAAAGCTAGCTGACAAGAGTGAAGAGCCCCTGAAAAAGGTTCTTGTGCAAGAAGGTGATAATGAACGATTCTTCATCTTCGGCTCTGGCTTAGCTGAGGAAGAAGAAAGAGAAGGCTTTCTTGAGAAAGAACATAGATGTGTTTGCTTGGACACCCTATGAGATGCCTGGGATCAGCCCTGAGGTCACCTGTCACAGACTTAACGTGTACAAGTTGGCTAAATCAGTAGTCCAAAGAGCAAGGAAGCCGACATTGATACATGTGCAGGTAATTGATGAAGAAGTGGACAAGCTATTAGAAGCACAGGCCATCAAAGAAGTGAATTATCCCACCTGGTTGTCTAATACAGTGGTGGCGAAGAAAAAGAATAGTAAGTAGAGGGTCTGCGTAGACTTCACAAGGTGGACGAACCACTGTGGTATTCTCATCTTCTTGTTGGTAGGTAGTTGGCTTAATCTATTCTGCCGGTACTCTCCAGTTAAGTTTCACGTTTGGTTGTGTGGTCGGAAGTCAACACCCACAACCAAATATATTACTTTTTGTTATTAGCTAAGGAAACTCGACCTGCTAACTTTAATTCAATGAGTAAATTATGTGATGTTAAGTGTATTTTCAATCTACCCTTTACAAACCCCATCCAATAAAAACTAACGACAATGCTACGCAGCTCAAATTTTGTGGCTCAAAAGTGGCTCAAATGGCCAAAATGACGTCGTTTTGAGTACAGAACAACATAAAAATGGCCAAAACGACGTCGTTTTGGCCATTTGAGCCACTTTTGAGCCACAAAATTTGAGTTACGAGACATTTTTCAAAAACTAAATTGGTGATACATTTTTTTTTTTTTTGGAGGAAAATCTCTAAAATGTCTTTGCAAATGCAGTGTTTCTTATTTTCTTCCATTATTATTATTATTATTATTATTATTTTTTTTTTTTTTTTTTTTTCTTGACTCCAAACAACGCATCTGGAGATCAAAATTAAGGTTTTGATTTTTGCCCTGAATTGATCCGGTCACAGTTGCTTGTATGATTGTGTTTAAATTTCATATGGGTTTCTTTAAGGAAAAAAAAAAAGTAGAAGGTAAATTACAATGATTTTTCTTCAAAATTTGCAGAAAATATAACAAGTCAATTTTAACATAATCACATTAGATTTTTTTTAATAAATATTTTAATTTATATAACAATTAGTCCTATTTTTTTTTATTATTAATAATTCATTAGTCATATGAATAAAAAAAGTAACCTTCATTGAGATCATATGATCCGATTAACTTAATGTCTATCGAGTAGACTATCTATATAAAAAATTAAATTAATCAGATATTTATAACTGTATAATCATATGATGTTTGTTTTAATAAAAATGGATGATTGATCTGAAAATATTATTGAGGGATTTTGTTGCACTTTCTCTTTTCAAAAATATCCGTACTGTTAATTGTTTGAGAAAATAACTAGTAGCAGTTATCAAATTCAGCCCATCTTTTTCATTCATCAAATTATCACAAAAAATATATATATATATATAGGGTAGGACTTCTGTCCAGTCTGGGATCAGACTGGATCGTGCTGTTGGGTCCGTGGAGGCCCACCACGGGTCCCGTTTTGATAATCTGAACCGTTCAATATGTAGAAATCGTCGAGTACTATATATTTATAAAAAATCACGTTGATCGGATATCGATAACGATGTGATCAAAACAGTTTTTTATCAACCGTTAATTTGTTCACCGTCTAATTTTTTTAATACGAAACTGATTTGATCATATAGCTATGGATATCCGATCAACGTGATTTTTTTATAGGTATATAGTACTCGACGAGTTTTACACATTGAATAGTTCAGATTATCAAAACGAGATCCGTGATGGATCCCCACGGACCCAACAGTACGGTCCAGTCACTTTCCACTTTTTTATGAATTAAGTTTATCTAACAAGTCACACATAAAAATGTGTATTTTTAGATGAATTTAATTTATTATGTAATTATTGATATATGACAAACTTAATTTTTACATAAATAATTTATTCAATAAATCTTACAAAATTAACAATTTGAATGACGGAAGTTTCCCCAATGTAAGCCACAACTAAGCGCACATCTCATCAAGCTTATCTAATAAGTCACTCATAAAAATGAGTATTTTTAGATGAATTTAATTTGATCATGTAATTATTGATATATGACAAACTTAATTTTTACATAAATAATTTACTCGGCAAATCTTTTATCCATCAATAAATCGATTGGAGGGTGCTATTAGGCATCCGTAAGCCCACCACGAAACCCGCATCGATAATTCGAATAATTTAATATATAGGACTTGTCAAGTATTTCATTCCTGTAAAAAATCACGTTAATTGGATATCGATAACCACTTGATTAAATTACATTTATGTCAATGGTCAGTATAATTTTTAAAATAAATTATTTATATAAATGTGATGTGATCAAGTAACTATTAATATTTTATCAACGTAATTTTTTTACAAAGATGAAATATTCGACGAATTTTATATATTAAATGATTTAAACTATAATAAACTCACATAAACCTAACAGTATCCTGGGAGAAGAGTCTCTCCCTTATCTCTCACTAATCCAATCATGTAAATGAACTATTATAATATAAAATTTCTCATTAATCGATAACATAATCATATAATATATCGCCAGTAAACTTAAAGACCTAACAGCACCGTGGGAGCAGAGTCTCTCCCTTATCTCTCACTAATCCAATCATGTAAATGCACTATTATAATATAAAATTTCTCATCAATTGATAACCTAATCATATAGTATATCACCATTAAGCTTAATATTTATTTAATAGTGGGAACTATTCTCATACGTCTGAGATCATGCTAAACTTCAATATATAAGGACTTGAGCTCCTATTAAACTACCCATTATTTATAAATACTAAATTGAAGGCAAAGACCCAAAAAATTCCAAAACACATTCAACATGGTGTCTGGGAAGAAGAACTTTTGGGCAAATTACATATACCTCTCAAGGTTTAGCAAAATTATAGATACCCTCTGAGGTTTGAGAAATTACAGATACCTCCCTGAAGGTACTATTTGCCTAACAAATTAGGAGGTAAATTGTTATAAAAATATAAACCTCATGGGACAATTTGTTATGAAAATATAAAACTCAGGGGGGTATCTGTAATTTCTGAAATCTCAGAGGGGTATCTACAATTTAGCTAAATTTCGAAGGAGGTATATGTAATTTGCCCAAGACCTTTTATTTTTTTTGGTTAAAATAGCACTAAAAGACAAAATAGGCTAAAATAGTCAATAAGATAAAATGTCACGTCAAACTCATAATCATTTCACTTTTTTTCTTACATACATCACATCTAACTATAAAAAAAATCAAATCATCTTCCTAAACACAAAAATTTTAGCCTACTAAAATAACTAATAACTAAAATAACTTACTAAAATAGCAACTTCCCAAACACCCACGATGTAGACTCTAATTTCCTAACAAAATAATTGAACTTTTGTACATTAGTATATGCTTCCTTGTGATTTGGTTAATGGGACACGCTATATGACTATTTTCGGTTTTGTGCCTTTTCTATTACGCAAATTTAAATTAAATTAACAAAAATTGGTGGCTTCAATATCAAATCAAAATCATGCCACAGAAGTGGTGGTTGAACTGTTTTAGTCAAAATAAAATAAAATAGATAAAAAATAAATAAATAAAAATATTTGGAATATATTACTGGCTATCACACCCGTGGGTTTCTTTATGTCTTATTCTTTTTCTCTGTTTAATTTGAATTTTCAATTTATGGACAAAAAATAAAAAGTAAAGGAAAGACCCAAATAAATAAATAAATTTAAGGCCTATGTGGTATTGTTTTTGTTTTCCTAGTTTTTCTTTTCGTGCGTGAAACAAAAACAAATGAAAACACCCATTATTTCCATATGATTTTTATTTTTTGTATGAAAATAATTTTTTAAAAATTCAAAAAAAGATAAGGCTTTTACTAATTGAAAAGTGGGTTGTTTTTAGATTAATTTAGTAAAAAAACAAAAAAGAGTAAACTACAATAGGTGCTAATAGTTGAACTTAATTCACATAAAGTACTATTTAAAATAAGTCTTACTAAAATCGTCACTAAAAATAATTTTTTTGTGACGATTTTTTACACATGTCGCTAAAAATTGATAATTAGTGACTTTTTTTGTCATGATTTTTATAAATTGTCGCTAAACCTTACAATTAGTGACTTTTTCTGTGATGAATTTTTCATATGGTCACTGAAAGTTATAAATTAGTGACTTTTTTTGTGACAATTTTTTTAAACTGTCTCTAAAACTTATAATTAGTGACAATTTTCAAGTTATCGCTAAAAATTAACAATTAGTGATTTTTTAAATAATATTTTATGAAAAATACCATTAATTATCATATGACCTGTCGGACAATAAGTTTGCTTATTAGGACGTACGTGTAACTTCAAAAAAAAAAAAAAAAAGCAAAAAACAAAAACAATACCAAACAAGCCTGTAACTAACTTCTTCTTTATTCCCCCCTGTGCTTTCTACCAAACAAAAATTTCTTCACAAATTCAAGATCTAAATACAACTTTAGTCTTCCAAAAGATTAAAAAAAAAGAAAATCTTGTTCGAGGGGGTTGAAAAATAGGTAAAAGGTTTATGTTTTTTTATGTGATGGTGAAATATATTACTTATCTTTGAAACTTTGATTCTAGTATGAAAAGGTTGGCCAAAGTCATTTTGTTCAACCATACTATGCTTTAAAATAAGAGGTGGAAAGAAAAATTACAACCTCTAAGCCGTACATTGCACGTACACAATCCAAACGTTAAAGACTATCTATATATATATATATATATATTATTTATTTATTTATTATTATCAGGGTTAAAGACTATCTATCCACCTTACCCAAGCAAAAGATGAGGGGTTAACCGCAAACAGATTGTTGCCTTAAGACTCTGTCGAATGATAGATTTGAGTAAGGATTTAAAAGAGGAAACAAAAAAGACAGATGAAATATGAATGAAATTTATTTATATTTTATCTACTTTTTTTCCTTCTCTTTTTAAATTCATAATCTAAATACAGTCTAAATGTTATTCATAGATGGTTGATTCCTACATGAATTAACAACCAACATGTAACACTCTATGTCATTGACGGGAAAATTTAGGGCAAGATTGATTAAAATCAATAGTAAATGCAACGGTATTATCATCCTAGATATTAAAGCTCAATAAAAATTCATAAATGAGATTAGATGATACTTAATATTTATCTGATGTCTATTTGGTACGGGGGCAACTGGTTCAATCTACTTTCAAGCATGTACAATACTAACAAATAAAAAAATAAAAAAATAAAAAAATCAAACAAAACAAAAAGAAAAAAACAAGATAATGAGCACATCTTCTGCTAAATTAAGGGGATGTTAAAGTTAATTTGACCAATGTTTGATTAATATGTAAGATTTGTATTCTTTGATCTGGTCTTCTCCATGAGTATATCAAGTCTCTCTTTCACATTTTATATTATCTTCTAGCCTGTACATGACAAATTGTCCAGTCCAATAATTTTCTTTAAATTATAATTCTTCCATATTGGACTCTTCAAGGGGCTTGTCTCATCTCATGTCTCAAACATGTGCTTCTAGAGGAAAGAAATTTCTGCAAAACATTAGACCAAATCACATCTAGTTAGTTATGCATATTACAACTTGTATTTTGAGTTTTGTTATCACTCATAGTCGCTATATCAATATTTTTTTAATTGGAGATTGATTTTGGTTAAAAGAATTGAATCCTAGCCAAAATTATCTTTGTTTTTTGGGACAAAATCTTTGTTACATGTCCAAAAACATTGGCAAACATAGGAAGTCATATTATGAAACTGACTTGAAAATACTAAGAGAGTATTCAATATTCCATACATTATTATAAATTTGGGCAATTTACACTATAAGCCCTATAATTTTGGTATAATTACATTGAACTCCCTTCTTGTAAGGCTAAAGCAACCAAAATAAATGCAGATGGTATGAAAATACATAAATAAACAAAGCAAAATACATTTTAGTGCAAAAGAGATGAGAACACCTTTTTATTTTATTTTATTTAAATAACTAAAAAAATTACTAATGAAAAGAGAGGCAAGTGTTATGTAAATTAAAATTTTAAAGGAGCCCTTTATAATTATCCTAAACTTGTGAAGCTTAATATATTTTTATATATCCTAAGAGATATTAGTATAATTTACATTAATGATGGATTTATTCGTTTATAATAATGAGTAGAGAAGACATAACTTTTCTTATGTATGAGTTTGTAAGTTGTAAGTGATAATATATCATCAAAATATTTTACTCGGTTTTGTTGGAAATGGTAGAAAAATTTTGGGTAAAATCAGAATTTTTTTTTAAATTTGGTCTATTTTTTAGGTGGGCCCCGAGCATCGATTTACTCGGGTCAAAGTGGTAACGCGTTCTATGCCGCGTTGTGATTCACGTGGTATATTTGGTTGCTCAAAACCATTACCGAGTGAATGGGAAATTGAAGCCAAAGTGTGCTCCATAGAAATGGAGTTATGGTGGAAATTCCTTAAGATTGTAAATTGGCTTGTCCCACATTGATTTGGTGGGAGGTTTTGAAAGGGTTTATAAGGCTTAGGGTGAGATACTTGGGGTGTGCCCCAAGGGGTACCCAAGTGTTTTAGAGGGAGAGGTTATGGGCAAAATGGGCTAGACCTATTGGACCCAAAAATTACCACACACGCGCGCGCACACCGCCCGTCTATCCAGTTGGGCTTCTAATCTTTTTGGGCAAAAAACATTTGAATTTAATTTTATTTTTTGGTAAAATAAAATTCAGAATTCAAATTAAACTGATTTGGATTTTCTGTACATCCAAACAGGGCCCTTCCCGTTTTCAAACAGAATTAAACTGGTTTGGATTTATTGCTCATCCAAACAGAGCCCTTCCCGTTTTTTATCTGTTTGATTTATCAACCCAACAGATTCAAATCTGTTTAAATTTGAAACTAACAGGTTTCATACCTGTTCAATTCAAAACCAAGAGTCACCTTTACATCTATAAATAGACTAGCCTCCCATTTGGATTTCACTCCAATTTTCGTACTCCATCCTCTGCTTTAAATCTCTGCATTTTGCTGCATTTTATTTCTGAAAGAAAGAGTGTAAACACTTAGTGTGTTCGTAAGGCAAACAATTTGTAGTGCTGCTATTGTTTGTGGTAAGATCATTTCATCTTGGGAGATAGACGTCCAAATTCTGAAAGCACCGTAGAGAGGATGAATCTGTCTTAAGGACACAGTGTTAAACACTGGACTTGATCAGAAAAGTTATTCAAATAAATTAACCAAGTAAGTAGTTTAATTTATTCTATTTTTTATTTGTTTATTTAATCAGATTTTATTTTGTTTTTGTAACAAATTAAAATCTGTGGTTTTATTTATTTACTTTTATTTCGAGTTTGATTTTTGTAATCAAACAAATTCTCTCATTTTCTTTATTTCTTTATATTCTTGTTGTTGTTTTGTACACAACAGAATTTAATCTTTTTAAATACAGTGAAGATTGTCCAACAATCTTAAGACAGACCCTTTTTTGGTATCTTCATTGTATTTAATTTTCTGTGTTTTCAAAGTAATATTCTGGTTGGAAAAACAAATAGTGATTTATGCTATTTGACAGATAGTAGTAATATACTGTCTCTTTCTTTGACAACAACTAGTAGTATGATACTGGTGTCATTAACAATTCAGAATATTATTTGGTATTACAGAAAATTCTTGTGATATTTTATTTTTCTAGTTTTAGTAACAAGGAAAATAAAATTATTTTGTTGTTATAATTTATTTTCTGGTTTTAGTAATTAGAAAATTAATTTGTGTTTTTATTTTTTTCTGATTTTTGTAATCAGAGATTATGGCTACTACAACTGAAACTGCATCTGGCAGTGGTATTCCTATTGCTACACCTACATTGGTCCCTATCCAGAACCATGTTCATGTACCAATCAATCATGGAGAAAAATCGGAAAAATTTAACGGTACCGAGTTTAAGAGATGGCAGCAGAAGATTCTGTTCTATCTTACGACTCTTAATTTGGCCCGGTTTCTCCATGAAGAGGCTCCAGCACTTAAAGAGGGTGAAAATGATCGGCAAGTTGTTGCCGCTGTAGATGCTTGGAAACATTCAGATTTCCTGTGCAGAAACTACATCCTAAATGGCCTTGACAATATGCTGTATAATGTATACAGTCCTCTGAAAACAGCAAAAGAATTGTGGGATTCTTTGGAGAAGAAATAAGACAGAAGATGCCGGCACGAAGAAATTTGTCGTCGGTAAATTTCTGGACTTTGTAATGGTAGACTCCCAAACGGTAATTTCTCAAGTTCAAAGTTTTCAAATAATTTTGCATGATATTCATTCAGAAGGTATGTCTCTTAGCGAGTCATTCCAAGTTGCTGCTTTAGTGGAAAAGTTACCACCGGCTTGGAAAGATTTCAAAAATTATTTAAAACATAAACGCAAAGAGATGACTATGGATGAATTGATTGTAAGATTAAGAATTGAAGAAGATAACCGAAAGGCTGAAAAGAGGAATAGGAAAAATCCCATTGAGTCCAAGGCTAATGTGGTAGAACAAGTTCATAAACCACATAACAAAAAGAGAAAGTTTACTGGAGATGGTCCTAAACAAGGCGATAGTAGCAAGAAGTTCAAAGGAAAATGCTATAACTGTGGCAAAACTGGACATCGAGCTTCTGACTGCCGCCGCCCTAAGAAGGATCATGGAAGTACAAGTAAGAAGACCACCAATCAGGCCAATGTAACAGAATTGGATTACATCTCTGACGGAGTGAATGACATCAACCTCTCTGCTGTGGTGTCTGAGGCTAACTTGGTTGGAAATCCCAAAGAGTGGTGGGTTGACACTGGAGCAACTCGTCACATTTGTGCGGACAAGAAGATGTTCACTACCTACAATGAGGCTGCAAATGGTGAACAACTTTTCATGAGAAATTCTTCTACTTCTACTGTGGTTGGACAAGGGAAAGTGATCTTGAAGATGACATTAGGGAAAGAACTGACCCTCAACAACGTACTACATGTACCTGACATCCGGAAGAATTTAGTTTCTGGTTTTTTGTTAAGTAAAAATGGTTTTAGGCTTGTTTTTGAGTCTGATAAATTTGTATTAACAAAGAGTGGTATGTATGTTGGTAAGGGATACATGAGTGATGGCCTCTTTAAGTTGAATGTAATGACAGTTGTACCGAAAGTTGCTATGAATAAGAATAACACATCTTTTATTTATATTCTTGAGTCAAATTTATGGCATGGTAGATTAGGACATGTGAATTTTGATGCTTTGCGTAGATTAATTGGTTTAGCTCATATACCAAAGTTTGAAATTAATCTTAATCATAAATGTGAAATTTGTGTAGAAGCGAAACTAACTAAGGCTCCATTTAAATCGGTTGAAAGAAAAACCGAACCTCTAGAATTAATTCATACTGATGTATGTGATTTAAAATTTATTCAAACTAGAGGTGGCAAAAAGTATTTCATAACATTTATCGATGATTGCACAAGATATTGTTATGTTTATTTACTTAGAAGTAAAGATGAAGCCTTAGAAATGTTTAAACTCTACAAAACAGAAGTTGAAAATCAACTTGGTAAAACCATTAAAATGGTTAGAAGTGATAGGGGTGGTGAATATGATGCACCATTAAATGAATTTTGTGCACAACATGGCATTATTCACCAAACTATAGCCCCTTATTCTCCACAGCAAAATGGAATTGCTGAAAGGAAGAATAGAACCCTAAAAGAAATGATGAATGCCATGTTACTAAGTTCAGGCTTACCACAGAACTTGTGGGGGGAAGCAATATTGTCTGCTAATTATGTTCTTAATAGAATACCCCACAAGAAAACCAACAGCACTCCTTATGAATTGTGGAAAGGTCGATCGCCTTCCTACAAATACTTAAAAGTGTGGGGGTGTTTGGCAAAAGTTGAAGTTCCTGTTCCTAAAAAGACTAAGATTCGACCAAAAACAATAGATTGTGTGTTTATTGGTTATGCTCAGAATAGTAGTGCATATCGGTTTCTGACTTATAAATCAGAAATACCTGATATAAATGTGAACACTATTATAGAGTCAAGGAATGCTGTGTTTTTTGAACATGTATTTCCTTACAAGAAAGGATAGGAATTAAGTTCACAGAAAAGAACTTATGATTGTACACAAAGTCAAGAGACTAATGACAATAAAACAAAAGAGACTAGTAATAGTCTTGACCAACAGGATTTAACTAATGATGAACCAAGACGAAGTAAAAGAGTGAGAACATCAAAATCCTTTGGTCCAGATTTTCTGACATACTTGTTAGAAAATGAACCTCAAAGCTTTAAGGCAGCAATGACAGGTCCTGAAGCACCTTTGTGGAAAGAGGCTATTAATAATGAAATTGAATCCATTATGCAAAATCATACTTGGGAATTAGTGGATCTTCCACCAGGTTCTAAACCTCTTGGATATAAATGGATATTCAAGAGAAAAATGAAAGCAGATGGTTCAATTGACAAGTATAAAGCAAGACTTGTTGTTAAAGGTTACACACAAAAGGAAGGTCTGGACTATTTTGACACATATTCCCCTGTGACAAGAATAACATCCATTCGCATGCTTATTTCTATAGTAGCGTTGTTTAATTTAGAAATACATCAAATGGATGTTAAGACAGCTTTTTTAAACGGTGATCTAAATGAAGAGATCTATATGGAACAACCCGAAGGGTTTGTAGTATTAGGGCAAGAAAAGAAAGTTTGTCGACTTGTAAAATTCCTTTATGGATTAAAACAAGCACCTAAGCAATGACATGAAAAATTTGATCATGCAATGCTTACTAATGGGTTTAAGATAAACGAATGTGACAAATGCGTCTATGTTAAAAACACTGACCAAGGATATGTCATAGTTTGTCTTTATGTGGATGACATGCTTATCATTGGAAGCAGTCAAAACACGATCAAATCAACTAAGCAAATGCTTAACAAAAGATTTGATATGAAAGATATGGGGGTCGCAGATGTTATATTAGGAATGAAAATTACTAAAACATCTGACGGATATGCATTATCTCAATCTCATTATATTGAGAAAATTCTTGATAAATTTATCAAGGATGATTTGAATTTAGCTAGAACACCTGTAGACATCAGTCTTTATTTATCGAAAAATAAAGGTGATGCAGTGTCTCAGTTAAAATACTCCCAAATCATTGGAAGCCTAATGTACCTTATGAATTGTACTCGTCCTGATATAGCTTATGCTATCAGTAAATTGAGTAGGTACACTAGTAACCCCGGAGAAGACCATTGGAAAGCGATCATTCGGGTTCTTAGATATCTAAGATTCACCCATGATTATAGTTTGAACTTTACTCGATATCCAGCAGTACTTGAAGGTTATTGTGATGCAAATTGGATATCGGATACTAAAGATTCAAAATCCACAAGTGGATATGTCTTTACTTTAGGAGGCGCTGCTGCTTCTTGGAAATCTACCAAACAAACATGCATCGCACGATCCACAATGGAATTCGAGTTCATTGCTTTGGACAAAGCAAGAGAAGAAGCAGAATGACTTCGTCACTTCTTAGAAGACATTCCAATGTGGCCAAAACCTGTGCCAGCTATTTGTATTCAATGTGATAGTCAATCTGCAATAGGCAGGGCACAGAATCACATGTATAACAGTAAGTCACGACATATTCGTCGTCGACATAATACCGTAAGGCAATTATTGTCAAACGGAATAATCTCAATAGATTATATAAAATCTAAAGAGAATATTGCGGATCCGTTAACAAAAGGTTTGACAAAAGAGCTAGTGTATAGTTCATCGAAGGGGATGGAATTAAAGCCTATTACATAAGAGTCGTCATAATGGTAACCCTACTTATATGACTGGAGATCCCAAGAACTAAGTTCAAAGGGACAACTAAGTTATGTATGGCTCACCTGAAATCACCAAGGGATTAAAAATTCCCTACCAATTCTTATGGTGAGAGTGATATCTGCAACATATGTTGTATGCAGGGGTATAAGGATAAACTTTGCTTTTAATGATTACTTATATCTTGATTAAAAGTATAAAATCAAGACGAGTATAAGGAGATACTCACAATAAGAATCACCTATATGAGTGTCGAACTGGGGCCGGTTCTATGAGAATGAAGAGGCTAAATTCTCTAGAAACACTTATGAAAACCAGGCGCGTTCAAGGCCAAAATGAACACAACTGTGAAAACTACGATGTGTTAGAAGATATTTTGTGTGAAATCTATTGTCTTGGCTTACACAAACGGCTGAACAATTCAAGGCATCACGTCCATTGGTTAGCCAGTAAGTCCGATAGGTTATCACTAGGGAAGGTTCAAGACCGAAAACTACCTATCCTGATGCAAGATATTTTCGACTTATACTCTTTCGTAAAAGTCTGCATATTGTTGCATTTCCGTTGTCATCAAATTCCATTTATGTGGAGGATTGTTGGAAATGGTAGAAAAATTCTGGGTAAAACCAGAATTTTTTCTCAAGTTTGGTCTATTTTTTAGGTGGGCCCCGAGCATCGATTTACTCGGGTCAAGGTGGTAACGCGTTCTATGCCGCGTTGTGATTCACGTGGTATATTTGGTTGCTCAAAACCATTACCGAGTGAATGGGAAATTGAAGCCAAAGTGTGCTCCATGGAAATGGAGTTATGGTGGAAATTCCTTAAGGTTGTAAATTGGCTTGTTCCACATTGATTTGGTGGGAAGTTTTGAAAGGGTTTATAAGGCTTAGGGTGAGATACTTGGGGTGTGCCCCAAGGGGTACCCAAGTGTTTTAGAGGGAGAGGTTATGGGCAAAATGGGTTAGACCCATTGGACCCAAAAATCACCACACACGCGCGCGCGCGCCGCCGTCCGTCCAGTCGGGCGGGCTGGGCTGGGCCTGGGATTGGGCGCGGGTGCGTGGTGTGTGGTTGGGTTGGGCTTCTAATCTTTTTGGGCCAAAAACATTTGAATTTAATTTTATTTTTTGGTAAAATAAAATTCAGAATTCAAATTAAACTGATTTGGATTTTCTGTACATCCAAACAAGGCCCTTCCCATTTTCAAACAGAATTAAACTGGTTTGGATTTATTGCTCATCCAAACAGAGCCCTTCCCGTTTTTTATCTGTTTGATTTATCAACCCAACAGATTCAAATCTGTTTAAATTTGAAACTAACAGGTTTCATACCTGTTCAATTCAAAACCAAGAGTCACCTTTACATCTATAAATAGACTAGCCTCCCATTTGGATTTCACTCCAATTTTCGTACTTCATTCTCTGCTTTAAATCTCAGCATTTTGCTGCATTTTATTTCTGAAAGAAAGAGTGTAAACACTTAGTGTGTTCGTAAGGCAAACAATTTGTAGTGCTGCTATTGTTTGTGGTAAGATCATTTCATCCTGGGAGATAGACGTCCAAATTCTGAAAGCACCGTGGAGAGGACGAATCTGTCTTAAGGACACAGTGTTAAACACTGGACTTGATCAGAAAAGTTATTCAAATAAATTAACCAAGTAAGTAGTTTAATTTATTCTGTTTTTTATTTGTTTATTTAATCAGATTTTATTTTGTTTTTGTAACAAATTAAAATCTGTGGTTTTATTTATTTATTTTTATTTCGAGTTTGATTTTTGTAATCAAACAAATTCGCTCCTTTTCTTTATTTCTTTATATTCTTGTTGTTGTTTTGTACACAACAGAATTTAATCTTTTTAAATACAGTAAAGATTGTCCAACAGGTTTTTCATAAATAAAGTTTTATTCTTTGTTGATCCAAATAAAATATAATTTTTTTTTATTAGAATTTGATGAGGATATTACAGCGGTAGATATAGGTGCAGCTTATATAGCTTCCATAGCAACAACTCAAGGCTTAGCTTCAGGCTTAGCTAATAATCTAGCAACTATGATAGTTACAACTCCTAACTACTTAACCGTATCACATGGTGATTAGTTAGAATTGGTTATGATTTGTAAGTCAATTAGATATGTTATCTCTTGTATAAATATACTTTGTATCATTGATAATCAATAAGGAAAAAATCATTTTCAATTGTTCTTCATAGTTTCAGAGCTACTCTAAAGCTCTCACGAGCATAACTTTGACCTCTTGTAACAACACTTATTCGTAATTAGCCACTAATCCGTATTTAATGATATTAATGAGAGGATTAAAATAAATGATGCGTTTATTATGCACTTTGTATGATTCTGGCTTTCTATCTGTTACTTATAGAAATATCTGTTTGGAATTTTCACTTTAATATGTAAATTGAAAGCCTTATCGGCATCCGAAACCGAAATTGACTACACCGATATGTTATTTGGAATTTTTAGAATCATATGGCATGTTTTATTAAAAATTGATTCAGAACGATTAATTAAGTCATGTTTGGTTAGTCTAATATTCTAATTAATGTGTTTTAGCACCATAAGCATATATGTGAGACTTAAGCTCATGTGAGCTCACATCTCCTTCATTTCCCTCAGTGCGAAAATCTGAGATTTCATCCTAGAGTGAGAGATACTCCATTTTAGAGAGAGAAAGTGTTGATTTAAAGTTGAAATTGGAGATTTTGCTAGAGTAGCTCAAGTTTGGCAAGGATCTTGTGTGTTTGAAGACTTTAGGTACGCCCTTGACCATTAATTCATGAAAATTGTGTGTTGTAGAGATGCATTCATGGAGTTGTTATGATCATTTGCATGTATTTCACATGTATTTGTCAAGAAGATAGAGAATTTGATCATAATTTCACATGCATGCATATATATATAGAGGATTACCATTTGAGTTTGATTTTGAGCATCTATGTTGTTATGATAAGTTATTGGGCACATGCATGTATAATTCGTCTTGTTTTAAAGTTTAAACTCATGTTTTGAAAATGATTTCCTTCATGCATGGAGCCTTTGAGCTCAATTTTGTTAAAATAATGGTTTTAGAGAAAAAGAGTTTATAAACCTTATATACATGGAAGTTTGAACTCAATTTTAGCTAAATCCACGAGTTTTGAGCTAAGGGTTTGTAAATGATCATGTATCGGTGTTTTAGAAAAGTTTTCCAAGTGTTTTGATCAAGCTATGCATGAGTGTAGCCATTGAATTGCATTTTGAAGCTCAAAACTCTGTTTTTGGAAACCTAGAATTTCACAGTCCGCTCGAGCGAGGAAACCTGTGCTCGAGCGAAGAATGCGAGCCCTCAATATTTTTGCAAGTATGAGCGCTCCGCTCGAGCGACCAAAGTCACGCTCGAGCGAACCCTTTATATATTGTTGATCCGCTCGAGCATGGAATTTCTAGCTCGAGTGTAGATTGAGACCAACCAATACTTTCTCCGAGTTTGCAGACCACTCGAGTGAAGGAAGTCTCGCTCGAGCGACCCCTCTTATTTTGCATGTCCACTCGAGCGAGGAAAGTTATGCTCGAACGTGGACTTTATTTTCAAAAATTTTGCCTAAGTGTTTCAAGGCATGTTTTGGCATCCTCATTGCATCTTAGGCATTCCTAAGCCTTAATTAAGCCATGGTATTGAGGTTATGGATAGAAACACACTAAGAAAAAAATGTACTAAATTCCGAGACTGCAAGTGTGTGTGTTTTAGGCAATGTGATAAGTAAGAATAAGAACTAATGTAATGAAAGCTAAGCCTTAATGACTACTTGAATGTGTAATGATAAGACATGCTTGTGTTATGTATTTTGTGGTTGTAGGTCAAGACTCGAAGATTGATTGATCATTGCTGGAACCACTGTGAGTAACGTTATTGTAAAGATACGTTCATATGAATTACGTTCCAAATGAAATATGATAAGTTCTGGTTTTTGAAATGATATCTGTTTTCGTGAACGAATATTCCATGTTTGAAATCTATTATGGCATCCATAGATAGTCCCAAGTCATGGGGACGGCATGAAAATGCGGGTCTATGACATACAAGTATTTACGAGATCTCGTTAGCCACTTCATTGTGGTGATATGTGTTTAATCGGTATCTGGAACCGATTACTCTAGTCGGAAGACGTTCTGTGATGTGTTCTTTGGGATGTACCATTATTATGTTCTAATATGAAAATGATTATGCTCTGGTCTATTTTCTAGTTATGATATATTCGGATTTTGTCCACTAACCCCTTTACTTTAATGTTATTCATTGGGCTTTAGCTCATTGTGTGTATGTATATGTATAGGTGAGCATTCTGGAGCCCGAGCCTGAAGGCTTTTGTCTGGACCTGTGTTTTGTTGTCAGCCAACCATTGTGCCTCACGTAGAGGTTCCTGAAGTGTCCTGTGTTCAAGTTCTGTTAGTTCTGTGTATATGTATGACTTGATTTAATTCTGTTGGCTGGACTTAAAATACTGTAATGTGTGTGGGTATAATGTATGGTTGACTACCGGTTATGTATATAAAGTTTTTAAATATTCCGTTTCATATAAGTCAGCACAGCTCATTAGACAACTATATTTATGTATTAGCTTCCGCTAGCCCCTTAATTTTGTTAATCTGTTTAGAGGCCTTCGGTAATCTAAGGATTACTGGCCGGTTACGATGCTAAACCTATAGGGGGCGGGTTTGGGTCGTGACAGAGTGGTATCAAAGCACGAGTTATACCGCACAAACGTGTCCATATAAGCTATAGGATGTCCTAGAAATGAAATAGGAACATTTCATTATCATGTGTAAGTATGTGAGCTATTATGAACACGTCCTTGTTGAAAATACATTGAAATGAAACCTTTGTGCATGATCAAAGAAGTTAAGTGGAATAACATGTAATGTTAATTTCAATACCGAATGTGGAATCTATGTGAACGTAAACGTGTGAAAGTAAGGGATCATATGACTGGATCTGAATTGAAATGAAAGTATAAACACGTCTGATATGGAATGAAATGTGAAATCCGTGAGAACTTTCCTTATATTAATAAGCACTTGTTTGTGTGTAGCCAATGGAAAGGACAAGGAATATAGATGAATCTGAATCTTCTGACGCTAGAATTAGCCGGTTAGAAAGAATGATTGAAGCCTTAACTGGAAATCTGAAACAACAGCAACAAGGGCAAATACATGTACCTGAACCAGCTAATTATGATATGGTAACACTGACACAGAAATACAATAAAATGAAACCACCAAAATTTCAGGGGGGTATTGAACCGTTGAAAGCTGAGGCTTGGGTCTTAGAAACTGAGAAAATATTTGAGGTATTTTCGTATACTGAGGCACATAAGGTTTTGTTGGCAACATTCACACTTAAAGAAGAAGCTAGGAGATGGTGGATGTTAGTACGAAATGATAATGAAGGTGTGACGTGAGAGAGGTTTAAAGAAATTTTCTTCGAAAAATATTTTCCCCAATGCATCCGGGATAGGAAGATATCTGAATTTGAACAACTAAAACAAGGCAAAATGACTGTGGCTGAATATGAAACAAAATTTACTGAGTTAACCCGTTTGCACCCCACATGATAGACACTGACTACAAAAAGGCTAGAAAATTTGAAGGTGGGCTTGACTTAGATGTGTTTGATCGAGTTGGCGTCTTAAAATTGCCAAAATACGTAGATGTTCTTGATAGGGCCTTAATGTTCGAGGTAAACATAGCAGCCTTGAAAATATCAAAATCAACATCATCAACTGAATCAGAAAGAACGAAACAGAAGAAACAGAAGGTTGAAATGACTAGTAATTCGATAACTTCTACGAATGAAAAATCTAGGGCAATAACTATGAACAAGGAGAGCTGGGGAAGCAATGTGAACAATGGTATACCTATTTGTAAAGAATGTGGGAAACAACATTGGGGCATTTGTCGTCACCTATCAGGGGCTTATTTTAGATGTGGTCAGAAAGGGCACTTGGCTAAATCTTGCTCACGAACTCATCCGAACAACACTAGGCCTAATACTAGTACGACTGGTTCTGTTCCTACACCCTAGTTCCAGAAAATGCTCAGAACACTGAAACAACTGACTCAGGTATTCTCTTAACTATGTGTAATTGTTTATATGGGAATTTGTGTGGAAGTGTACATTCCTTAACTTGATATAGATTGTGGACATGTTAATTGAACCAATTGAATTATTAGAATTATGAACCCCTAGTTATTGACTGCCTCGAAAACTTGCTAATTTTATGTGAGATGCCGGAAGCCCTATAACAAATTACCTGAGCTTTGAGAATTGTTGAGACTTATGGACAACGAGAACTTGCTGGTTAAATCCTTGTACCGTATTATAAAATTTAATATGAACTGTTAGGTATGACCTTTGAACTATGCTAGAACTATTGAACATGGGAACACATCATGATTGACTATAGTTTGGGAAATCTGTACGACCATGACTTGAACTGAACTGTTGTATATTGACTGACATCATTGAATGAGTAGACCCGTGATCTCGAATTATATACATGAATCAGCCACACACGGAATTTCTGAAATTGAGAACCTATGTCAGTTTGGAAGAACGAACTTTTGCTTATGAATTGTGAACGAATGCCTAAATGATAACTCGTACCTGTCTGTATGTTTCCATGCTTGTAACACTATTAGTATGGGTGGGATTGAACCGTGGTTAATGAACACTTAGAGACTTACTGGTTGATCTGAACTATCGTGACTGACCTGTTGAACTATGCTCGAACTGTTAAATATGGAGACACACTATTATTGACTGGATATGGAACATGTTTGGACTTACATATGCCTATACCTTTGCGTCGGATGTTAATTAATTGAACTCGACACACTCTTTGTGTCCGCTGCATTTGTATCTAGACTGAGTAGACTTATGACTTGCTGCCTTAACTATTGTATCTGGGGAAGCTGTTTTGTGTTCATCTGTATATAGACCTCGTGAATCTGTATTGGGAATGTTATTAGATCCTGAACATGCACCTATATGACTATACCTTTGCTCAGAATGATAGATATGTTATTTGTTTTGATAACTTGACCGTTAGGATTATGACTTTGGGATTGTGTGACTAAATAAAGACCCCGAATGATAAACTCTAGACTGTGAACTACGATTGTTAATAATTGACAAGACTATTTGACTAGACCAGCGAGCCTATGCTTTAAGGACTGTATGACCGATTTGAAACTTCTGCATAATACTCTGCTATCGTGTACCACCAGGAAACTTTATATGACATGTTGTTGTGTACCTTATGCTTACACGAAAGACTCATTTGGAAATTGCTATATTGACTATGATGCTTACCTCTCGATATGAACAACTGTATGCCTGTGCACCCATATATAAACTTACTTGGAGAATGTAACATTGTATATGACCTGACCTCTTCGATATGAACTATTGTGATACATGACTCTGATGTGATTTGAGAACCGAGGAACTTAGAACAACTGTAGAACTACTGCTATGCACCTAAGCGAATGAAGTATAAACTATAGAATTAATGTACCTCATTTGGAAATGATGAGGATAGAACTTTTACCCGATCTAATCTGATAGAACAATGGCTTGACGAGATCTTTGTTACCTGAGAGAACCTCTGTTTGATGACTTACGCTTGAACCTTGACTTGATATGACCTGGTTGAACTTTCATTGATTTGATCTGAGGAGACCCTTATTGAGAGTTATTATCTGATTGATTACATTATGGGGGATTGTGAATTGCTTATGATTGAACAACAGGGCCGTGCTACTAAGGGAGAATGAGAATTAGGATCAATCTTGAACCCTTAGGAAGAATGTGAACCGTCAACAGCAGACTATGTGATTACGAATAACTTCTTACTATATGCCTGTAACCGATTGGGAAAACACGTGAATGGGATTATGAAATTTAGTAACTTGTGCTTGGGGAATATGGGAATACCGTATACATGACACGTGGTTAATTACTTCGGTATTACCGTTACTACCATGAATTTGTTTGACTAAGGGAATGATTGCTTTTATGTTACTGTACCCCAAAACTGATGGAATTTATTAACAGCAGACTGGTTCGATTATAAACTCTGATTGCCTGAGAGGATATGCAATCAGTATGATTGCTTTTGTATTAACACATAGTACGATTGAATCTATGGAAACTGAGGTTGATGAATAGTATATGAATGATAACTTCAGAATGACCTGGATTAATTGTAATAAGATTACCGGATTGAAAACCAAATCGAATAAGGATCAGATAGATGACTCGGGAGTGAGTAAATCAAATCTCTGTAACTTAATAGGGGAAATTACTTATGAAAGTGGAAACAGTGTGAATCTATGACCCCGATAAGTACTTGATATATGTAATGTGAATAATAACGTAGTACAGTTGTGTTCAACTGTATTTGTTTTTTGTGTGTCTAAAGGGGATCTGTTTTCTGAAATATTCTGTGTTGTGCAATGAACAATTGTCCAATCTCTGATATGTATTTGTGTGACTCCTGGTATTATGTAATATCTGTTAGCTGTTACCCAGTATCAGAGGTTCCTTTATGGAACTTAATCTGTCAACACTCTGTTACTCGTACCGGAGGCCCCGTCATGGGGGCTCAGCTTCTGTTCTGTTACCCGGATTCGGAGGTTCCTTTATGGAACTGGTTATTCATAACCATCACGTGTCTGCATCTGTTCTGTATCTGCTCTGTTAGTGCTAATGAATGTATCACGTATGTTTAAGTAATAATTGTGACATCTATGTATGATCTGGACAAGAATGTGAATATGAACATGTATATGAATCTGTTTCTGATTAAAATCTGAATACGTATAAAACTTTGTTTTGATACGAACCTAAATCTCTGTATATGATTTGTGATTCTGTTTCGGTACGAAGTTAAGGTCGAGATTGGGTTATGAGCATATTTATGAATATGGTTATGCTTCTGTTTTGTAAAGAATTGCAGTTATATTTTTGATGAACATCATTTCTTTTGATATAAGATAACTTGAGTTTGGAGGACCAAACTTTTTAAGGTGGAGAGACTGTAACAACCCCTATCCGTAATTAGCCACTAATCCGTATTTAATGATATTAATGAGAGGATTAAAATAAATGATGTGTTTATTCTGTACTTTGTATGATTCTGACTTTCTATCTGTTACTTATAGAAATATCTGTTTGGAATTTCCACTTAAATATGTAAATTGAAAGCCTTATCGGCATCCGAAACCGAAATTGACTACACCGATATGTTATTTGGAATTTTTAGAATCATATGGCATGTTTTATTAAAAATTGATTCAGAACGATTAATTAAGTCATGTTTGGTTAGCCTAATATTCTAATTAATGTGTTTTAGC
This sequence comes from Camellia sinensis, assembly GCF_055761805.1. Classification (NCBI taxonomy): domain Eukaryota; kingdom Viridiplantae; phylum Streptophyta; class Magnoliopsida; order Ericales; family Theaceae; genus Camellia; species Camellia sinensis. The sequence goes on from NC_138970.1 coordinate 53,597,155, forward strand.
ATCATAAGCATATATGTGAGACTTAAGCTCATGTGAGCTCATATCTCCTTCATTTCCCTTAGTGCAAAAATTTGAGATTTCATCCTAGAGTGAGAGATACTCAATTTTAGAGAGAGAAAGTGTTGATTTAAAGTTGAAGTTGGGGATTTTGCTAGAGTAGCTCAAGTTTGGCAAGGATCTTGTGTGTTTGAAAACTTTAGGTAAGCCCTTGACTATTAATTCATGAAAATTGTGTGTTGTAGAGATGCATTCATGGAGTTGTTATGATCATTTGCATGTGTTTCACATGTATTTGTCAAGAAGATAGAGAATTTGATTATAATTTCACATGCATGCATATATATATATATAGAGGTTTGCCATTTGAGTTTGATTTTGAGCATCTATGTTGTTATGATAAGTTATTGGGCACATGCATGTATAATTCGTCATGTTTTAAAGTTTAAACTCATGTTTTGAAAATGATTTCCTTTATGCATGGAGCCTTTGAGCTCAATTTTGTTAAAACCATGGTGTTGGAGAAAAAGAGTTTATAAACCTTATATACATGGAAGTTTAAACTCAATTTTAGCTAAATCCATGAGTTTTGAGCTAAGGGTTTGTAAATGATCATGTATTGATGTTTTAGAAAAGTTTTCCAAGTGTTTTGATCAAGCTATGCATGAGTGTAGCCATTGAATTGCATTTTGAAGCTCAAAACTCTGTTTTTGGAAACCCAGAATTTCACAGTCCGCTCGAGCGAAGAATACGAGCCCTCAGTATTTTTGCAGGCATGAGCGCTCCGCTCGAGCGACCAAAGTCACGCTCGAGCGAACCCTTTGTATATTGTTGATCCGCTCGAGCATGGAATTTCTAGCTCGAGTGTAGATTGAGACCAACCAGTACTTTCTCCGAGTTTGCAGACCGCTCGAGCGAAGGAAGTCTCGCTCGAGCGACCGCTCTCATTTTGCATGTCCGCTTGAGCGAGGAAAGCTACGCTCGAGCGTGGACCTTATTTTCACAAATTTTGCCTAAGTGTTCCAAGGCATGTTTTGGCATCCTCATTGCATCTTAGGCATTCCTAAGCCTTAATTAAGCCATGGTATTGAGGTTATGGATAGAAACACACTAAGAAAAGAATGTACTAAATTCCGAGACTGCAAGTGTGTGTGTTTTAGGCAATGTGATAAGTAAGAATAAGAACCAATGTAATGAACGCTAATCCTTAATAACAACTTGAATGTGTAATGATAAGACATGCTTGTGTTATGTATTTTGTGATTGTAGGTCAAGACTCGAGGATTGATTAACCATTGTTGGAACCACTGTGAGTAACGTTATTGTAAAGATACGTTCATATGAATTACGTTCCAAATGAAATATGATAAGTTCTGATTTTTGAAATGGTATCTATTTTTGTGAACGAATATTCCATGTTTGAAATCTATTATGGCATCCATAGATAGTGCCAAGTCATGGGGACGGCATGAAAATGCGGGTCCATGACATACAAGTATTTACGAGACCTCGTTAGCCACTTCATGTGGTGATATGGGTTTAATTGGTATCTGGAACTGATTACTCTAGTCGGAAGACGTTCTGTGATGTGTTCTATAGGATGTACCGTTATTATGTTTTGATATGAGAATGATTATGCTCTGGTCTGTTTTCTGCTGATGATATATTCGGATTTCGTTCACTAACCCCTTTACTTTAATGTTATTCATTGGGCTTTAGCTCATTGTGTGTATATATATGTATAGGTGAGCATTCTGGAGCCCGAGCCTGAAGGCTTTTGTCTGGACCTGTGTTCTGTTGTTAGCCAACCATTGTGCCTCACGTGGAGGTTCCCGAAGTGTCCTGTGTTCAAGTTCTGTTAGTTCTGTGTATATGTATGACTTGATTTAATTCTGTTGGCTGGACTTAAAATACTGTAATGTGTGTGGGTATAATGTATGGTTGACTACCGGTTATGTATATAAAGTTTTTAAATATTTCGTTTCATATAAATCAGCACAGCTCATTAGACAACTATATTTATATATTAGCTTCCGCTAGCCCCTTAATTTTGTTAATCAGTTAAGAGGCCTTCGGTAATCCAAGGATTACTGGCCGGTTACGATGCTAAACCTATAGGGGCGGGTTTGGGTCGTGACACCTTTCATCCATGGCTTCTTCTGATCCATCTTTGTCTTCTTCTTTACCTTCTAATCTCAATCTATTGATTTCCAACCTTAATTATAGTCAAACTTGATTCTACAAATTTTCTTATGTGGAGGAGTCAATTTCAGAATATATTGCGTGCAACTGACTTGCTAGAGTTTGCAAATGGATGAATTCTCTGTCCACCACTGCTGATTAAAGATTCAAGTGGTGTTGAAGTTTAGAATCCAGATTGAGCACATTGGAACAAAATCGATGCTCACTTGCTAAGCTATATAACAACCACAGCAACCACATTTAGTCCTCGTTTAAGAATATGCTATTTTAGTAACTTTTTGGCTTTTTACGAAAAGATATGCAGAAACATAGAAAAAGTGATGTGACAACTTATAGTGACTTTTTGGCTAAAATTGAAGGTTGCCAAACGAGGTCTTACACCTGCAATTTTTTTTTCTCTGTTCTTCATTTGTAACATAGCTTTGAGGTATGGAATGCTCTCTGCAAATGATTCATAGTGTTATCTAGATCTCACATTCATCAAATGAAAAATCGATTGACTCATTTGACAAAAGATTCCCTATAAATCAATGAGTATTTGAATCAGATTAAGGAACTTTCTGATCAATTAACTCTAGCTTCATCACCAATTGATGAAAAAGATCTGGTGTTCCTTACTTTAAATGGATTACCAGATGAGTTTGATGCTCTTAAAACCACTGTTAGAGCACGTGTTGAGCCTATTTCTATGGCAGAATTAACCTCTCTTTTTGTGTTCTGAATTGATTCATATTGAATCCAAACAGAGAAAGTTACAATCTCATGAATCTTCAGTTGCTTATGTTGTCAGAGAGGATCCTCTAATACTGTTCCTAGAGGATGATCATCCTTTAGAGGTCACAAAGGAGGTTTTAGAGACGATTTTTGTGGTGGTGGTAGACCAGTTTCTCGTGGCAGAGGTTGTCATTACTCATCAAATCTAATTTGTCAAATTTGTGGCAAATGGAATCACACAACATTGGACTGTTGACATAGAATGGATGTGAACTTTCATTAACCTTCTTTATCAAATTTTTCTTCCTCGTTTGCTCAAGCATCCTCTTCTTCTAGATATCCTTCACTATGTGCTTATGTTGCTTCTACTACTTTATCTGTCCCATTTGAATCTTCTTACTAGTACCTTGATTTTGCTGCCTCTGATCATATTATTCATGATCTTTCTAATCTCAATATGTATCATTCATATCAAGGCCCTGATCAGATCACAGTTAGCAATGGTAATTCTCTTCCTATTTATCATACAGGTAAGGAAATCTTACTTACTCCTCATTTTTCTTTTAAGCTTAACAAACTTTTACATGCTCCTATATCCTCCAATCTTCTTTCTGTGCATCAACTCACAAAGGACAACAATTGCACTATTACTTTTGATGAGTCTTCCTTTGTGATTCAGGACAAGCACTCGAAGGCCATTCTGTACAAGGGTTGTAATGCTCATGGCTTATATCACTTTCCACATTTGCAATCCTCCTCCACTACTACAGTGCATGCTTTTCCTTTATCATCATCTCATGCTTTACTTTCCTCTACTACTAATTCTGTATCTGAGAATACTTGGCATAAGAGATTGGGACATCCATCTCAAATGAAATTTACTACTTTAGAGAAGCACTTATCTGTTGCTATCAATAAGTCAGAATCTTTTGTCTATCCTTGTATACATTGTAGTGTAGCTAAAAGTCATAGACTTTCTTTCAAACTTTCAAATTCTACTGTAAATAAACCCTTATCTCTTATTCATAGTGATGTATGGGGACCATTTCATTTATTCATTCTTATTCTGATTACAAGTTTTATGTGTTGTTCATTGATGATTTTAGCAAATTCGCTTGGCTTTATTCTCTATGCTATAAAAGTGAAGTTTTCTCAAAATTTTTAGAGTTTAAAGCTTATGTTGAGACTCAATTTTATACTCAATTGCAAGTGCTCATGACTGATGGCGGTATTGAATTTGTTAATACTTCTATGACTCAATTTTTAAAAGCCTAACGCATTGTTCATCAATTATCTTGTTCATACACTCCTCCTCAAAATCGTGTCTCTAAAAGAAAACATGGACATATTATTGACACCACCATTGCTTTGCTTCATCACTCTTCTGTTCCAACTAAGTTCTAGTTTGATGCAGTTTTTACTGTTACTTATCTTATTAATAGAATGCCCAATGCAAACCTTTCTCATAAATCACCCTATGAGCACCTTTTTTCATACCTTACCTGATTATTCTTTTCTAAGAGTTTTTGGATGCCAATGCTTTCCTTGGTTAAAGCTCTACACCACGAGTAAGCTTCAGCCTAGGTCTGTTTTCTGTGTCTTTCTTGGTTATCATTCATCCTATAAAGGTTGCAGATGTTTAGACATGACTATAGGTAAAATTCATATTTCTCGACGTGTGAGCTTCTATGAGGATATCTTTCCTTTTTTCTCCTTTATCAACTAAATCTGCAAACTCTTCTTTGTCTAATCTCCATTCTTTTTTCTAGCCTGTTTGTTCTTCTTCTTCTATTTCTTTCTTGACTACTATGCCTGCAACTCCTTTGTCCTTTGTTTCTCTACCCCAGACCCCTGCCGCACAGTCTTCTTCACCCGCTACTGCTTAGCACTGGACTGTTCCCATTGCAGCATTGTCTCATACACCTGTTATAGCTCAGAACTCTACTCCTATTGATATTTAGGTCTCTTATCCTTTGTCTAGTCTACCTAGTCTGCCTTTAGAACCATCTTCTATTCTTGTTCAGTCAATTTTTATAGATTTACCACATCTTTCTTCCTCCTCCAACATCCATCCAATGATTACTCATTCAAAAGTTCATGGTCTTGTGGCCAACACATCCTCATTCTTTGTTAATGTTGAGCCTTCTACTTATCAACAAGCACTTGCTTCTCCACATTGGCATACTGCTATGTTTGAAGAATACAATGCCTTGCTTGCTCAAGGCACTTAGTCCATTGTTCCTCTTCCATCTTCTACGAAGGCTATTGGTTGTAAATGGTTTTCCGAATTAAAAGAAATAGTGATGGTTACATTGCTAGATACAAGGCAAGGTTGGTGGCTAAAGGATTCTTACAACAAGAAAGCATTGATTATACTGAAACCTTTAGTCCAGTAGTTAAACATCCTACTATACGCATTTTGCTCTGTGTTGTTTACATTATCATTGGCCATTAAAGTAACCTGACATTGGCAATGCCTTCTTACATAGTACCTTGGATGAAGAGGTTTATATGAATTAACCACCAGGTTTTGTCATTTCTTCTTCTCCACATCACGTTTGCCGATTAAAAAAGGCTCTCTATGGGTTAAAACAAGCTCCCAGAGCTTGGTAGTCTACATTTTCAAGATTTTTGGTGTCGCAAGGTCTTGTCAATAGCCACTGTGATAATTCTTTATTTATCCATAAAACTTCTACTTTTATTACTATTCTCCTTGTGTATATGGATGACATACTTCTTACTGGGAGCAACCCATCTCATCTTCCGCCTTTGCTATGAAAGAGTTACATGATATTTATTATTTTTTGGACATTTCCATTCAATCTCTGGGAGATTCTTATTTTTTTGTCTCAGTAGAAGTATGCTTCTGATATTCTTGTCAAAGCAGGAATGACTTCTTGCAAGTCCTGCCCTATACCTAGTTCCATAAACCCTCCTCTCCATTCTGATGGTTCCCTTCTTTTTGCTCACCCTCAGTTGTATAGAAGCATAGTTGGAGCTCTACAATATCTTACTATCACTCATCTAGATCTTTCCTTAGCTGTCAATCAGGCCTATTAATATATGCATGCACCTACAAATGGTCACTTTGCTCTGGTCAAGAGATTTCTTCAGTTTGTTAAAGGCTCTCTCTCTCTCATGGCCTGACTTTTCGTCCAAGTTCTTTTGAGTTGCAAGCCTTTTTTGATTCAAATTGGGCAGGTGACTTCATAGACCGCAAGTCTACTTCGGGTTATTGTGTCTATCTTGGCTCCAATATCATTTCTTGGTTTGCAAAGAAACAGGCCACTGTTTCACGATCAAGTACTGAGACTGAATACAGATCTCTTGCCTATGTTATAATCGAATTGAGCTGGTTACAAATGTTTCTTCATGATCTTTCTATTTATTTTTCTATTCCACCTATTCTTTGGTGTGACAACTTATTAGCAATTGCTCTTGCCTCTAATCTGGTGTTTCATACACGATCCAAACACATTGAGGTGGATTGTCACTTTATCCATGAGAAGATTGCCACTTGTTCTAAAATATATTGCATATGTTGATCAGATTGCGAATATATTCACTAAGCCTCTGTCAGCTTCTCGTTTTCATTTTCTTCAGTCCAAGCTAATGGTCCACTCCTCTCCCATCAGCTTGACGGGGGCTGATGAGGATATTATAGCTACAGCTCATACAGCTTCCACTGCAGATACAACTGCACAACTTCCATAGCAGCAGCTCAAGGCTCAACGTCAAGCTTAGCTAGTAATCTAGCAACTGTGATAGTTATAACTCCTAACTACTCAATCGTATGTGATTAGTTAGAATTGGTTATGATTTGTTAGTTAGTTAGATATGCTATCTCTTGTATAAATATACTTTGTATCATTGATAATCAATAAGGAAAAAATCTTTTTCAATTGTTCTTCAAAATCATCCATATGGCTTCCCATTTGCTAGGCCTGCTTGAGCTTTTTTAGGACCCTAGGAAAACTTCCTAGATGGGTCCTCTTATAGTTATAGAGTAATTTTTCGTGATTTCAAGCTAATGGGTTACGTTGATTGACTTTATAACTCAAAATACCTCAATTTCATTTATTTATTTATTTATTTGCATCATTTCATGTATGAATGTATCTAGATTCAACTCTCATTCCAATCAATCAACCAAATCAAAGTCACAATTCCACAAAAAAAAAAAAAGAAAAAAAAAGGCATTATATTTATAAAAACTATATATACATATCTATAGTGTAGAGGAGGAGTTTCAAGTGGAAGAGATGTGCAAAGAGGGAAGAAGATTTTGAGAAAGTGATTTCGATAGGGGATGAGGAGCAAAGGGGAAAAGAGTGCAGAAATAAAATGAGAAAGAGCTTCAAAGAGAGATATAAGAAAGGGTCTATTATAGGGTTAGGGAATTAAGGTAGTAATTGTGTGGTGGCTGCAAAAAAATTTGTCATACACATAGGCGAATTCTCAAAATGAGTCTTCAGATTTTACACTTGAATTAGGGGTCCTTCATTTAGGCTTAACAAGAACAATTATATTTTTGGGTCAAGTAATAAGGCATAACCCTAGGTAGGGTCTTACTTGGGGCCCTAAGTGGATGTTTTGCTTGCACATTCTCATAATCGGCCCCGCCTATGTTATGGTATAGCTAACTATATTTTAGATATTGTGATTTTTATATACTTGTGTTATTTATTACATAAATATACTAGGAGGTGAATCAACGATCACAATATCAAGGGTATCTATTGGGACCAATCATGTGCAACTCTCTCATTTACAATTTGCAGATGATTCTCTATTGTTTTGTGAAGTTGAGCTGTCAGAAGTCCTTAATTTGAAAAGAATCCTCAGGTGTTTTGAAGTGGCATCAAGTCTTAAAATCAACTATCATAAAAGTGTGGTTTGTGGGATTGGTATCTCTAACTCTATTCTTGTTGAGTTTATGTCCCTGTTGAACTGTAAGACTCAAACACTTCCAATTAAGTATCTAGGATTGCCTTTGGATACTAATCCCAGGAGAAAGAAAACATGGCTACCTGTTGTTGATAAGTTTAAATTGAGACTTATTGGTTGGAAAATGAGGCTTCTTTCTTTTGCAGGTCGATTAACCTTGGTTAAAGCAATGTTGTCAAGCTTACCTATGTATTACTTGTCTCTATATAGGCTGCCTGAAGGAATTGCCAATGAGATAGATAAAATTCAAGCCTCATTCTTATAGGGAGGCTCAGATTTAAGGCAGAAAATCCACTTAGTGAAATGGTTAGAGGTAACTAAGAGTATAAAGCAGGATGGGCTGGGCATCAGAAAAGTTAGGGATGTGAATGTGTGCTTACTTCTAAAGTGGTGGTGGAGGTTTGCTTCTAATCATGATTCATTGTGGAAGAGGGTCATTTGCAGCAAATACAGATTTCTTAGAGGGAAATGGTTCCTAAATCTTAGCCCAAGCATCAACTCTTCTAACATATGAAGTGGCATTGTGGCAGTAATGAAGCAGAAAGAGTCCTTTTTACAATACTATGCCAGTAACCTACAGTTAAGGGTGGGCAATAGTTGTCTAATCAGATTTTGGTATGATACTTGGTGTAGAGCTCTTTGTCTAAAAGATGAGTTCCCTCGGCTTTTCAAATTGTCATTAGATAATGAAGGATCACTTATGGACTTTGTGGATATCTCTGGACCTTCTAAGAACTGGTTGTTCACCTTTAGGAGGCTTCTCTTTGATTGGGAAAAGAATGAGCTCCTCAGACTCACTGGCATCTTATCTTCAGCCCCTTCATTGAACTTGAAGGCCCAAGATAGTGCAGTTTGGAAAGAAGCTAAACCGGGGCAGACTCTTGTATCAGATCTTTACAACCATACTAACATTGTCTATGGAGGTACTGATAGATCTAATCGAATGGTATGGATCAAGTATCTCCCACCCAAAGTGCAATTCTTTGGTTGGCTTGCATGGAAGCACAAGCTTAAAACTTCTGTATTCTTACAACGAATTGGTGTCTTGGATAGGTCTGCATCTACTTTGTGCATTTTTTGCAAAGCTCAGTAGGAAACAATTGAACATGTGCTAATCTTTTTCCCTCTGGTGTGGAGAGTCTAGACTGGATTGTTACAGTGGTGGGGGATTACTTGGGTAGTTCCAGACTCTGTTCAAGGTCTGCTGCAATGGTGGTCAGGTTACTACTGCAGGAAATCTGAACGGCGAATTTGGTGTGCCATACCTCTGGTGACTCTTTGCTCGATTTGGAAACACAGAAATGAATGTTTCTTTTAAGCTTCCCCACCAAAACTGTAGGAGCTACAAGAACTCATTATCACCAAGCTTGCCATCTGGTTGAAGGCTACTTCCAAGGAGCTTTATTTTTCGATTAATGATTTTCTATATAACATCTCAGGTGTTAGGCATTGTATTCAGGGCTAGCCTGTAGTAGATTCCTTATATTTGCTTTGTTGTTGCTGCCCTACTATTGTTGGGCTGGTCTTGTATCTTTGGTTGTATTCTCATCAACCTTGAGGTGTACTTGCAAATGTTTGGGTATTCCTTGCGGTGCCAACCTAGTTGGGATCGTTTGGTGATGCTTTGATGCTTTGCACTTCCTCATCTTTTCTTTGATGTTCATATGTTTGTATGGTTTCAACATCAATAAAGGGCCTTTTTTGTTGTTCAAAAAAAGAAAAAAAAGAAAACAAAAAAGGGAGTTGTTAAAACCACACAAAAAATCTTTCTACACTTGTGTAAGAGTTTGTTTGTTTGTTTTTTTTTTTTTTTATTATTTTTTTTAATGTGAGTAAAGTACAAGTGTTTCAATATAGAAGTTGGGTGTAGAGAAAAATATTTGATGTATATTTAGTTGCTCTCAATACATCAATCATGTAGCTAACTAACATGAAAAATAATTCCAAAACACAAATTTAAATAGGGGTTGTGATGTTGTGTAATTGATGGTGGATGGGACCAGCACGTTTCCTTTTCTTAGGGCCCAAAAGAAGGTCCTTAAAAATATATATTAATAAAAAATAATAATTGCCTTAATAATGTATCTGGAGAGAATATTTCCTCAAGACTTTGGTGGGTTTGGATTATAATAACTATATGAAGTGTAATATTAATTTCTTTTTGAGTAATAGAGGGAGTGCTCACTAACTATGAAAGCTATTTGTATAGCCTATTTCCTTATAAATGAAAGAGGAGGCCCATCCCACACCACCGTACCTTTCTTTATTTAGAAGCCTCTCATCCAATTCTTGTTAGAGATTGATTATTTATGTATTTAATAGAATTGTATAAAATATCATCTAATTTATTAAAATTGTCGTATACATACTGATTTGCCACTAATTTTTGAAATTTATAATCCATATTCAAAACAGTTCCGGTCCATCATAATTAATATATATATATATATATATATTAACTTTTAATGAAATATCAAAATAAAAATCAGTGTAAGAGATTTAAGATGTAGAATTTATTGCAAATTAGTGTTATATATTATGCAAATGCTTGATAATTGTTTAAGATTATTTTTCAATTAACTAATAAATTGAAACTGCTTAAACTGTGGTTTAGTTATTTGTCAATCTGTCATTTACGATTTAACTTATAATTTTACTCTCAAACCGCACCGAATCACATCGTGGACATCCCTAATATTTTAATATAATTTCTCACTTGTAGTCACACAAGATATTAATGTTAGGGCAAATTACATATACCTCCCTCGAGGTTTAGCTAAATTACAAATACTCCTCTGAGGTTTCAGAAATTACAGATACCCCCCTGAGATTTATATTTTCATAACAAATTGCCCCATGAGGTTTATATTTTCATAACAATTTGCCCCTAATTTGTTATGCAAATAGTACTTTCAGGAGGGTATCTGTAATTTTGCTAAACCTCGAGGGGGTATATGTAATTTGCCATTAATGTTATGTATATAAGAATTATTATACCAAACATCAAATAGTAAATATAAAAATGATCAAATCAAATTATAAGCATAACATTGAGTCTTCAAAATAAATATTCAAACATGGGTAAATTACACAGTTAGCCCATTAATCGAAGTGAAGTTTTACTTTAATTCCTATAGTTTTAATTTAAATAATTTGAATCTCATACTTTCAGCTCTGTTATAACGTGATTCTTCCGTTATGCGCCGTTAATATTTTGAATGGAAAAATATTTGGTGTAAAACTAAAGGGACCAGAGTAAAATTTAAAAGAAGCTATTGGGACTACTAATGTAATCTATTCATTATGCTGGGAGTCCCTGAATTTTTTTTAATTTTTTTTTTGAATTCTACTTTGGTTCATTTAATTTTGCATGTCATCTTTTTTCGTTCAAAATTTTAACAGTAAGTGATGGAAGGGCCACATTCAACAAAATAAAAAATGTAGAGTTCAAATTATTTAAATTAAAATTACAAGAACTAAATTCAAATTGGGTTTGGCGTCTCTCAAGTTGAGATGTTGAGTTGGCATCTCAGCTTGAGAGAATGTTTGGACTTCATAAGCCCATTTTGAGACCGATTTCGGTGATTCAAATCATTCACTTTTTAGAACTCGTTGAGAAGAATATCTATACAAAAAATCAAGATAATTGAATATCGGTAACTATATGTTTGAATAATATTTGTTTTTAAAAAATAGACGACAAATATAATTTTGAAAATAGTCATCTATTTTTTGTAATACAAATTTTGTTCAAACTTATAGTTACAGATGCCCGATTATTTTAATTTTTTGCATGAACATTGTACTCAACAAATTTTAAAAAGTAAACAATTTGGATCACCAAAATTAGTCCAAAATTAGGTTTACAAAATTCAAACGCTATCTCAAATTAAGATGACCAATTTGAGAGAAACTAAACCCATTAAAATTTCGTTCAAATTAAAAGGAATAAGAATATAATTTACCCTTCAAACCTAAATTAACGATCATTTGCTTGTAATAAATAGGGTATAGTGGATCAATGCTTCTTAATGATCCATTAAAGTATATTGGGCCCATATTTGAAAATTTGAGGAGGAGTGATGGAGACCCCTCCAATCACCACCCCCACCACCCCCACACACATGTAGCAGATGGTGATTGGAGGACAAAGGAAACACAAAAAAAGAAAAAGAAAATCCAACCAATGAGAGAGAGAGAGGGGGTCAAAGGGGGTGGGAAAAAAAGAAGATCTTAGACATTTTTGTTATCTGTGCAAGTTCATCATTTTTTTTTCTTTTTTTTTTTCCTCTGAAAAGCTGAAAACACAAATAAATATTTTTTAAATGTTCTCGAACCAGAAACAACAATATTTTTTTTATCGGTTAAAAAAAAATTAAATTAAATTAAACAACAACAACATTGTAATTAAGGAGTAGCAACCCGATTGAAAACATAAAATGACGGCGAAGTAAAATTTGTAGTGGGGGAAGAACCGGTGCAAAATGTGAGTCTTATAAAAAATTTGTTTGTTTAAATTTTTTTTAAGGATAAAGCTATTTCTAAGAAATTGATGTGATTGAAAAATACTAAAAGATTTTTTTTCTTTTATTGGCAAAGTTGAAGTGGGGTTCAATTTACATTTTTTTTTTTTTTTTGAAATTTTGTGAATTTTTTTCCCCTACTTCTTAGTTCCTTGTATGATAAGACCTGAAAATAGAGAAACTAAAAAAAGAAGTTAAATGTACTAATTTTTTATTATTATTTAATTATTTATTTTTGAAGCACTTGCCAAATAGTCAAAAAAATAACTTCTTTATAATAAAAACCAAACAGGGCATTAATTCAGGTAAGCAACATTAGCGTAGTTTTATGTATGCATCCTCACAAAGGGTAATTATTCAATAATTTTGAATATAATGTGACATTATATGCACTGCACTTCAAATAAATTACAGAACACAAAAATTTAGAAGTGGGACTTGTGATTGACTTTTATTAAATAGTTAGAAGATAAAAAATAACTCACTCTGTGTGTATTGTGATTTTTCATTTATTAATAGTATTATGTAAACAATTAATGTAACAAAATATTTTGGAATCATGTAATAATTTTCCTCGTAGAAGACAAAATCATTAGGAATGAACAATATTACATATCCATAGATAAAACTTAGAAAATTATCATGAATTTAAATTGTGTGAATCAGATTCTTTATAAATATAATTTATAACTCATGAAAATTATTGTGAAGACAAAATTTTGGAAACATGTAATAATTTTGCCCGTAGAAGACAAAATCATTAAGACCGAACAATATTACATATCCATAGATAAAACTTAAAAAATTATCGTGAATTTAAATTGTGTGAATCAGATTCATTATAGATATAATTCATAACTCATGTGTAATTGTGTGAGTGATTTTCTAGTCACACTGCCCAACTCAGTATTCAGTTGGAGAGCACTGGCAGAATAGATGACACCTGGCTGACCTGCAACAGAAAGAGAAGATTCCGGCGGTGGTTCTTCCACCTGGGGGCACTCCGACGATCAGGTCAGTATATCTCTCAAAGATAATCAATAGTTCTAAACTCACTGTTCAGAATATAAATTGCGTACTTTAGACCCATCGGGGGTGCCTCCTTTTATAGTTAACTCAATCTTTGTCCCACTAGAAGCCTAGCTTCAATGGACTCTTGCTCGGTGCTTATCCTGGACTCTCCAAAAGATGAAGATAAACTTCCTAAGAGTGTTATCTTTACTCATGCTAAAGTCCTTCTTATTTTAGGACTCTCGCCCCTTATCTGCTTATCTCGGATTCCGATATCTTCGGAGATAACCTCGGCCTTGCCGAGATTACCTCGGCGTCATGACCTGGACACGTGGCACCTTGGCTGACACGTCGGCGTCACCTTGGCCACGTGTTGGGATTCAGAAAATATATCCCCACAGTAATGTATGTCTTCTTCATCAATAAAGATTTTCTTAGCTGATAAAAAAAAAAAAAAAAAAAAACTCATGAAATTTGAATTTACACCATATACTCGCTTTCCTATATAAATTTCGGACTAAAATTTCTGGTTGTTATATTTTCTTTTACGGCCCACACCAATGATTTTCTAAAGAAAAATGCCTAACACCCCCAGTGGGGGTCACTGGGGGTCGCCTCTGATAGGCTGAAATTTTTTTTTTTTTTTTTTTTTTGAATTCCACCCAATGGCAGTGTGCCACCTGCCACTGGGGTCACTGGGGGTGCCCCCAGCTGGGGGTCTGTAGCATAGCTCTTTTCTAAACCATTGTTTCCTCCTTGGAAAGAAATTGAAGGAGGGAAAAAAATATTATTGGAAAATACCCATTACAATGACCATGTGTTGAAGGCAAACTAAAAACCAAAGAAAGTAGCTAGTTGTTACACTGAAACATCCAAACTATACAGTACCCACCAGTTCACCTTCCTCAACATCCAAACTATACAGTACCCACCAGTTCACCTTCACCTTCCAAACTATACACTGAAACATCCAAACTATACAGTACATCTAAAGCCCTCTTTTCTTCACTGTTTCCCTTGTTGCTTTCATTCTTCACTTCTAAATCTTGCCATATACAATCACATCTCATTAGAGTTAATCTAAGCTTGTATAGTGCAATGGAACAAGCTCGGTATTGGATGCTGTCGAAGCCAAAACATAGCTTGAGCTCTCATCTTCAAGCATGCGGTGATTCATGGGAAGAACAAGCTTTTGCAGAAGACGCAGCCGGACCTCTCGGAGGATGTATATGGCCTCCAAGATCTTATACTTGCAGCTTTTGTAGAAGAGAATTCAAATCAGCTCAAGCTTTAGGCGGTCACATGAATGTGCACCGGAGGGATAGAGCTAGGCTAAAGCAATCTCCAAGTCCACTTAATGAAAATCTTCATCAGCACCACCATCAAAATCATCACAACCATATTCTGAATCCTTGTACATCCTTGGATGTTCAATACCCTTCTCAGATTTGTACAGTGGTTTATAACCCTAACCCTAATTCTGATCATGTTGTTTTTGCATCACCTCCACTTGCACAAGAGAACCCTAATGAAAAGACCTTTCTCCCTCTTTTCTCTTCTCCAATTCTTGGAGATCATCATAAGAAGTCTTCTATTTTTGCCCCTCCATCATGGTCAAACTTGGTTGCTGACCGGTATTTTGATGTCTCGGATCCGAATAATGAAGAGAGGAATAGGAGCAAGGAGGCTTATTTCACATCAGATTTGTCTGTAAGCTTGAATTTGATTGTTCGTCGAACTCGCTCTAGCTCATCTGAAAGCAAGGAGGAGGAGGCTGTGAGTTGCAAGAGGCAGAGAATTGATCCGACACGATTACCATCCTTCTTGAAATCAAATTCAACTGATACACAACATCTTAAATCAGAAGTACTTAGCTCATCTAGCTCAATAGAAGACATAGATCTTGAGCTAAGACTTGGTGATCGGCCTGAGGTGAAGTAGACCTGCTAGCAAACTTGTGTGCTTAATGCTTATATTCATAGATGAACATACCAACTTGTTCTTTTGTGCAATTCTCTTGTTTGATTTTCTTCTCTTTTCTCTTCTCTCTTCTTACCCTTTGATCTAAAAGCCAAGGCTTTGGCTTGGCTTTGAGCGTGATGACTTTGCCTCTCTCTGAGAGTACTTGTGAATTTGTAGGTTGTAACAATAACCATATGGTATTCACAGAAATCTTGAAATATTTATTTGTCTTTTACAAACTAGAATTCGTCTGCGATTTGAAATTTGCTTGATGTTAATATCAATCTAATCAATCGGTATTAACTAGACATTTTGGCCTGGGAAAACTAAGATTTAGATTGATATTTTATATGCCTGCAGAACAATATATTGTATTTATCTTGTTGTAATCCTATTGCCAATTTTGCTAAAGTAAGAGATGATTTACTGAATAAAGAAGTAATATAACTTAAGGTTTGGATTAGGGCTTGAGAATATTAGAGAAGAGGAGGTGATTGTTCTTCTAGGATTTAGGTTAGCACACATTCACACAAAGATCACGTTGAAAATTAAGTTAGGCTAGAAACCATGCATGTTTTAAACTTCAATCACTATGCTTCATAAAGGGAGAAATTTTTTTTCCATACAATCTTTTAAAATCTTTGCTAAACTTCAATATACTATCCTTCATTTTTAGGCCAGAAATCATCTGCCTATAACTTTTCTTGTAACAAATAACTAACAACCATTGGATATGTTTGAAGATTGTTGTACATTGAGAATTTCACATTATCAATGGTTGTAAATGATTTGGGACAAGAGGAGCACAGAGATTTGGGGATAGAAGATGTTTGGCGTCGTTTACCTCCATACGTTAATAGATGAGTGCATGTCCGGATCATTTTTATGAAAGATGGAGTCCGTGTGTGTATGCATGGGAGCATCCATAAAATGGGTCAGTATTATCTCATTCATGAAAAATGCCAAATGATATCCAGGACTACATAATATTTACCCATGAGAGAGAGAGAGAGAGAGAGAGAGAGAGAGAGAGACCATATTGAAGTTCTTAAGGTTAAGGATATGCGATTAGTACGTATTTTTAGGATTTAATAATGAAGAAACTGACTAAAACTACATGGAAAATGGTGAACACTTTTCCTATTCAGTACCTCACTGACATTCTATTAGAAAACAACTAACCCACCAAAAACTCAAAGACAGTTATGTTTTCAAGGACACATAAGTCAGATACATCACAACATGGACTCCCTTTTCTTTTGTATTATTCTCATCATCATCAGAGATCTGTATCAGTTACAGACTTACAGTATCTCCACATAAATCCGCATACTTGTTTCTATTTGCTCACTTTTCCTCTACACTTCTCAATCCCTCCAAAAATGCCACCAATTCAATGGAATCAACCCATTAAAGTATCAAACACAATACACTTATTTAATCACAAAGAGAATATAATTGCATCACGACTCATAAGCGCTAACTACGCCTCTTTTGTTTCTTGTTCTGTATCAAAAAATTATTTATAAAATATCTCAACATGGAAGAATAAAGAATGAAAAGTGAAGAATAAAGAATAAAACCCTTCAAAGTTTCAAAACCCTAACCCTAACTTAACCTAATCTAAGGATATCATCTACTTCCTTGTGGTGGCAAATTTGAATTGCTTAAAATCTTGCAAGATACAAGGCAATCATTCTGGAATCTATTTTCACCTCTTTTCTTTTCAAGGAAAGTTGATAGAACATTGCCTTGGACTTAAATGGGCTTGCAGAGAAGCTGAGAAGGAGCAGTTAACGATAGGGAGTTAACTCATGCCCATACAAAAATTTACCTATAAAGGCAATGAATTGAAGATTGTCGTAATGATTTGAGGGCAATTTCAATGTGGGTATTTGTACCCTACAATGCTTGTGAAAGTGAAAGGTAGAGTAGTGCAAAATAGGTTTCATTACATGATAGTGAAATGTTTACTTTGGTTTTGTCAAAGTTCTCCATCTGTGTAAGAGGGTAATTATTCAGTAGTTTTAGAGCATTATTATGGCATATTATTTATGAATAAAGGTTGAGACCCCCTTTGGGGATCACCCCCTTTAGTTTTGATTGGTCAACTTTTCTCTTTTTTTTTTTTTTTTTTTCTTCTCACCCAATCCCTAACCTCCATGTGTGTGAGGGGGTTGTGGAGGTGGGTGTTTTAAGGGGGTCTAAATCAATGCCCATTATTTATTTAGTGCTTTAAATTAGAGGTGGTAAATGGGTGGGTATGGAAAGGTCAAAACGGGTGTATATTTAAAACAACAATAATGATTCATCCCCCCTTTTCCTCCCACCCCCTTTGACCCCCCCTCTCTCTCTCTCATTGGTTACATTTTCTTTTTCTTTTTCTTTTTTTTCCTGCTCCTCCAATCACCATCCGCCACGTGGCAAAGGGGGGGTGAGGGGGTGACCCCCAAAAGGGGGTCCCAAGCATTATTCTTAAAACAATCCAACCCAAGCCCGCCCATTTAATAAATGAGTTTAAATGGATTTGGTTGAATTTGATACAAGTTAGATAAAAGAACACAATCAACTCATTTACTTCATATCTTTTTTCACTCTCTTTTTTTTTTTTTGAAAAAAAAGTTGTAACGCTTTTAAATTTTTTTTTTTTCTAAAAAAGTTTATTTTTTTATTTTTTTCTAAATTTTTTTTTTTAAAAATTTGTTTAAATTTTTTTAGAAGTAGTGGTTGAAGTGGTTTCCATTTAGATGGACTCAAATGGGGACTCATGTCCAACGTATGTAAACCCAATTTTAATTGGGTTAACAATAAGCAACTCATTTAAGCCTATTTATTGGCTTGGGTGGGTTAATATGGGTTTTAAATAGGTAATGGGCGGGTTCATGGGTTTGGATTGAGTTTGCCACCTCTCCTTTAAACTAATCACGTAGCGAAAAATCATATGAGTGAGATATGTTGACTCACTTTTATTAGGTAGTCGGGAGGTAAAAAATGATTCACTTAGGTTGTGTATGGATTGAAGTTTTAAAGAGGAAGCGTAAGAAAAAGAATTAAGTAAGGAAAAATGAATGAATTATAGGTTAAATTTGTCATATTTTTCTTTTCTTTTCCTTTTTCTTCCTCAAATTCTAAATCTAAATACAGCCTTGGTATTATTGTGACTTCTTATTTACTAGGGATATAATGTAACCAATGTCACATGATATTTCAAAAAATCTAATAATTTCCTTGTGTAAGGGTTAGGGATCTTATGTTCCAATATTTTTATGTATTACCCATTGCACTCATAATTATTTGATGTGACAATTTCAAAATTCAAAATCTCAAGATATGATCAAGTGGCTACAAATGCATCAGGACAAAAAAAAAAAAAAAAAAAAAAATAGACAGATGATCTCTAGCTCTGTGTTAGTGGATTTAAACTAGATTGGTTAGGGCTTGTCTTATTTAGGGTTGTTGAGTTTGATGGTCTGATTAGTAATAACAACTAGCATGGCAAGGTCTGATAAGTAGCAGGGAAGTCAGAGTGAAATTTTGTAGAGGACTGAATGACAGAAGTGCACATGGGATCATATGTCTTTTTGTATTCTTGCTATAGGGGTAAATATAGAATTTAGAAAAAGAATGGGGAGTGATTCTAAGCTAGCTTGGGTTTATCTGGTTAGGGTATTGTAAAATTCCGTGGTATTTATAAAGTAATGAAGATTTCCAAGAAAGAAAATTAAAAAAATAAAAAAAATTCTAGTGTGATCTGGTTGGGTGGTGATCTGAAGCAATTGTTTACAGTTGTTTTGACAACTAAGGGTATATTTGCATGGGAGAAGGTACCTTCCGATGTCACGAGCTTAAAATGTAGCTTCAGTTTTAGATAGATAATGGGATTATCTGCTACAGTTTATTTGAATTTTTATAATTTTTTATTTTATTTTTAGGGTTTATATTAGCTTATTTAGTACAACTTCTCTTATTAAATAGAAATAGCTTAAATAATTTTTATTTTATTTTTATAAAAATAGTCATCTACAACTTGAAGGAGATGTGCTTTTGATTTTTAATTTCTGATTATCAATTTTTATCTTATAATAAGTTGTACCAAATAGGTCAAATCCCTTCTCTCTGTGTGTTGGTGGGAGGGATTTATGTGAAAATTTATTTAGTAAATCCAACTTATATTGTATATGGTGTGCCTTTTGTAATTATATATAGGATTATATAATTACTTTTACTCACTTTTTTTTTTTTGATCGGCAAAGAAAATCTTTATTGAAAAAACATTCAAGGAATGAAGTTTACATCAATAAAGAGGAGCTTGGGCCTGAACAGTCCCAAGCGCCAGTTGGTGAGAAACCAACAAAGATAGAAGGAGAGGGAGAACAAAAACAAATAACAAAACCAAAACTCCCAGAGGTTGAAAAACTGCAGCAAAATCAGCCAAAACAGAGGTATTCACACACAGTGGAGGGAGCAATTTATGGTAGAGTTCTCGCACAGCAGCAGACAGGTACACAGCCACATGGACCCAAGATACAGCAGCAGACTACTACTCACCAGACTACCACTCAACTGCTGGACCCAAGAGACAGCAACACAGCCACATGGACCCAAGCAACATAACAAATCAGCACTATAGCACCACAAATCAGTTACCACAACTGATAGCACCACATATCAGCACCACAAATCAGCAACCCCAATTGAAACAATTAAGTCCACACAAACCATAAGAACAACTTGATCAAGCTCCTTTGTACAGACTTCCACATCAGACCAGAGACCTCCCACGTTACCCCTACACACCTGTTCAGTGCAATTTATCAGCCCAAAAACTGAGCATTACACTGCCCCACATCAGCCAACCCGATGTATTGTTTACACCCAGCAACACAGCTTAAACCCTACCACCAAAGACCAGTCCACCGTATTTCAAAACAGCCTACCCTACCAAATATCTGACAGCACATCACAGCTCAGGACACCATACCAGCACACCCACCCAAGCACTCCCTCACCTGCCTCAGATGAAACACAAAATCCTGGACTGAGAAATTAAACTCACTGAAGACTAGCTTCAACCAAAATGCAACCCTATATTTAATTAAATCACAAAGGTCCTCCAGATTTGGGATAGATTTTCTAAATACACACTCATTCCTGCACTTCCACACAGACCACATCACTGACAATGGAATCACCCTCCAAATCTTCCTCTCCTTCCTCTTTAGCTTCTCCCCTGCCCACCACAGCAATAAACTTTCCACCGATCCTGGAATAGCAGCTTGGATACCCCACCATACCAACATGTCAGACATCCGAGTGATATAGGTTATGCCTGTCAAATGACTTCTCATCTTCGAAGGTGAGTGAGTAGATCTAGCTACGGTTAGGGATATTTTGGTTTTAAATTTTTATCTCCTTGGTTCCTAATATGATAAAATCTTACAAAATTTCTCTTTTTCACCGAAAAGAAAAAAAATGATAAAAATCTCAAAACATAAATATACAATTATAATTATATTAAAAATTATAAATATAATTTTAAGAACAAAAAATCTCATGCCATTAGTCACTCAAAAGTTTAGCTAGTTTCAAGGCAACATCCACATCTAGGAAAGACAAAACCTTACAAATAAAACATGTGATGTGAGATACAATTCTCACTTGTAATTTATTATACTGGAATTAGTTTTGAGAAAATTGATCTAACATTCCTCTCCAACTTTTAATAATGGGAGAGGTCCACGATAAATATTTTTGTAGTCTAAGGTCCCTCGCCTATACCCATATATAACACCTACTCTTTCATTCTCTCTCATCTCTTTTCTTGCACCAAACAACTCCTCACTCACTCTCTCTCTATCCTCTTTGTCTGCAATATTGTTCAAAGCTTCATTGGCATTGACTACGACGGAGGAATTCGCACTAGCAAAATTTATAAAACTTTGCCGATGGAGATCGTTGATTTATATGAAAATTCCTGATAGTGCTTTATACAACAAAATTTATATGAAGCAAAGCACTAGTCCTCATTGTTGTTCCTGATAGTGCTTTATTCATCATTGCTTCTCTTACTTTTTTCTTATTTCTTCTTCATTGTCTTTATTGTTGATCTCAATAAACTAAATCTTAAAATCTTCATACAACATTTAATTAAGAAATCCACATAAAAAGATGAATTCGGGAACTGGGGATATGGATTCAGCAAAGAAGGTGTTTGATGAAATGTCAAGGAGAGAATGTCTAAGTTCCCTCAAATCAATTCAGAGAAATTTCAATCTAAACCAGAGAATTTCTCTAGACCAACCCAGAAAAAATTCAATCCAAATCAAAAAATTGCTCTAGACCAATCCAGAGAAAATTCAATTCAAACCAGAGAATTTTTCTGGACCAAATCAGACAAAATTCAGTCCAAATCAGAGAATTTCTATAGACCAATCCAGAGAAAATTCAGTTCAAACCAAAGAATTTCTCTAGACCAACCTAGAGAAAATTCAATTCAAACCAGAAAAAATTCGATCAAAATTAG
Organism: Camellia sinensis; assembly: GCF_055761805.1. NCBI lineage: Eukaryota > Viridiplantae > Streptophyta > Magnoliopsida > Ericales > Theaceae > Camellia > Camellia sinensis. Next base: position 53,619,034 of record NC_138970.1, read on the forward strand.
AGAATTTCTTTGGACTAACCTAGAGAAAATTCAATTCAAACCAGAGAATTTCTCTAGTCCAAACCAGAGAAATCAATCTAATACACAAAGCAGAAGCAGCGATTGTTATGTACAAAAGTGAAAGACAATCCTGCCAAGAAAACACAACATCTGCCTGGTCGAAGATGTTCATCTACAGATGTGAACAAAGCCAAAAAAAATTGTGAACAAAGCTGGGACCATGAATTCGTTTAGTAACTCGCTGTTGTGGATCTTGGGCGGGGCTTCATCTGAAGGGTTCAACTCATTTCTTTTGATTTTTAGAGACGTGCGAGATCAAGGCGGCCAAGTTTATCCAGATCTAGCTAGGTAGGAAAATCATACAACACAAAATGCTCATTAACGATTGGAATGTTGGTTGGTTCTTGTAATGTCGTTGTAAAGGGTTTTTGTAGAAATATTAGTTTATACATAAATGATTGCATAAACTGGATATGGAGTATTGGTCAATAACAACAGTATTGTTAATAAACAGAAGTTGAAATAGGAAAAGGAAAAGGAAAAGGAAAAGGAAAAAAATTTCTCTAGTTTAAACTCAAAGAAGTTTCAGTTTTCTCTAGTTTGAACCTAGAAAAATTTGGTGTTGGTGATGTGTAAAATTTCTCTGTGATGTGTCCAGAGAAATTTGGCATTGGAGATGTGTAAAATTTCTTTGTGATGTGTCCAGAGAAATTTCGTGTGGGTGATGTGTAAAATTTTCTCTGTGATGTATTTGGAGAAATTTGGAATTTTTTCTATGATGTGTTCAGAGAAATTCTCTGAATCGAATTTTCTCTAGATTGATATTGAGGGACCTTAAACATTATAAAAATATTGAGTGCCATTTATGCTATAAAATCTTAATATCATGGACCTTAAAAAAAAATTCCCATTAGTTTTCTCATTGTTAATCTTGTTTGATTTCCAAACTCAAAAACTATCTTTGACCTTCTTTTTAAATATGTTTCTTTTTTATGAAAATTTCGTATTCTAATTAATTTTTTTTAAGATGCACCTAATCTAAATATATTTAAAAAATAAATATTTATAAATCTTGTTTATATTTTTTACTAAAGATAAATAAATAAATAGAATAAAAAAAATTATTTTAAAGAAAAGTAAAGAAAACTTCATAGGAGGGAAGAGTAAAAAAGACGAGAGATTAATGCTACAAACCCTATAATGTGTTTCAAAGAAATGCTTGTGACACGTAAGAGCAATTTCAATTATTTTTTTTTTGATCAGCAAAGAAAAATTTCATTTAACAGCATGAAATTAAAAGTACAGGAAGATGACATGCATCGAGAGAGATTCGACAGTATAAAAATACTCCTACTACTGCTACTCGCAGTCATACAACCAACTCCTAAGCCTCTCGATTTTTTTTTTAAAAAAAAAAAATTAAGTAAAACTTAACTAGAAAAATTAAAATACATGAATCTCCACATAATCAATCCACCAAAACACCAAAACCAAACTAAAATAACAAAACCAACACCCAAAGCAGCCCGAACTAAAAACCCATCTAATCAACATCCACGCCTTTGCCAAGGCCCACCTGCTATTTTGAAAACTAAATCATTACACCTAAGCTGCTAACAACTCCCAACGCCACCCTTCTTCACACCCGACGCCTGACAACACTATACGATGCCCATCCTACGCCTGCTGCACGCCAGCTGCACGCTCCGCTGCTCCACGCCTGCTGCACGCTGGCTGAAAAACTCCATAGCCACCCGCTCGAAGGCTGAGAAAACTCCCTTGACTGGAGAAGATCACTCCCTTGACCAACTTCCCAACCACCCCTAAGCTGTTACAACACCCACACACCCACCGAACCAACACACCCCTGCAGCAACACCCCTGTTGAAGACTCCGAGCTGCTGCAACTCCCTTGCACAACACCCACAGATCCACAGATCACAACACCCGCAAACACACCCAACAGATCATCTCCCACCAGGTTTTCTTCTTAGCTCACACCCAGTACCCACTCCAAAGCCTCTGCTGCAGCCCACTCCAAAGCCAACAGGACTTCTACCTCACAGGTCTTCTAACTCACACCGCAGATCCACACACCCACCGAACACCGACCACCCGCTGGGACACAATTTCAATTATACTTTTAATTTTTTATTAGCTAACATATAAAAAAGATAATTTTTTATTTTGTCTAATTTCTTTTTTATTTGTGTATTTTAAAGTTATTTTTTATTTTACCTATCTATACACATAAATTGTTTAAAGAACCTTCATAGGCTCTTCAAATGAAGCTAGTTTCGAAGAATTTTATTAAAATAACTATGTAATAAAACGTGAGTTGGAGTGACTAAAATATTATAATACTAACTATAATAACTAACATATCTTCTTTAAAGAGAAAATTCTATTTTTACACACCTACTTACCCCAGTGCACATACTTAATGAAACTTTATTTTAATAACAATTATACCTTGAGGTAAAATGACCATAATGGACATCAAAACCTTAACCAACCTATCTGATCTCTTCTCTCCCCTCTCTCTTTCTACCACCACCAACAACAAACAAACTCACAAACCCTTTTGTTTTCTTCTTCTCTCTCTCTCTCTTTAGAATTAATTGAATTTGTTTCGATTACGAATCCAATAGAGAACAACAGAGAGGAATACGATCTTAAATGGTTCATCGTCAATAACAATCAGACAATATCTTCTTCCTCATCATCATCGCCTCTACCGTTGTCGCTGCAAAACCACAATTTTAATTTTCCAACGAGCTTTGCTTTCCAGGAATGCCCTCTTTTGCAAACTAGTGTCGAAATTTTTTATTTTTATCAGAAATCAAAATTATTATTTTTGTTCGAAAAATAATTTTTGAATCGAAAAAAATTAGATACATTCAGAAATCAAATTTCAAAATTTTAGGAAATTTTCGGAAGTTAACAACTGAGAAAACTAATTTTTGGAAGTTAACATCCTCTATTGATACATAACTAAAATGTTTTCAAAAAAGCACTAATTATGTGAATAAAAATGTTTAGCTCACCTCCCACATATGCTCTGCTATTGGTATAGGTAATGCCAAAAAACAGTGAACAATTTCTAGAAAATTTGTATAAAAACGAGCTTGGAATCTGGAAAAGCTCTAAAGGAACTAGCATTAGCTGTCCAGATAATGACAAAACCGTTCTTTGTTGATCCCCACATTAAAAACTCAAAAACTTATAAAGCACGGATACTTCGAAATGGCCCCCGTATGTGTATCGGATACGTATCGGATATGGATATGCGTCTGATATGGTGGGCTACGTATCAGATACGGCAAAAATGTATCCCTTGTTTTTTTAAAAAAATTTTGAATTTCGGATACGTTTGGGATATGCGAGGATACGTTATGGATGAGATCGGGATACAGCGGAGCGAAAAAATAATTTTACAAACTCATAATGGGGTCAAAGTGTAAAATAACAAAAATTATCTAAAATAAAACAAAAAAACTAAAACAAACCCTAGATAGCTCACGAGCACTGGAGCAACAACAAGTCGAACAGAGCAAGAGTCGGCATCGTCTTTTCTATCGTTTCCATCGCCATTTATGAACATCAGCAAGGAGGAGGAGGAAGAGTCATCATTGATCAAGGTCAGTCCCTTTCTCTCGCTCTCATTCTCACTCTCACTGACACTTTCACTCTCTCTCGCTCTCGCTCTCTCGCTCGCTCTCACTCTCTCACTTTTCTGTCTCTATCACTCGATCTTAGTCTCTCTCTCTCTCTTGCTCGATCTCATTCTCTCTCTCTTTCCCTCTTCCTCTCGCTCGATCTCTCTCTCCTTCTTGCTCACTCTCTGTCTCTTCGTCTCAATGAATCTCACTCTCTCTCCCTCTCACTTACTCAGTCTCTCTGTCTCACTGTCTCTCCCTCTCACTGTACTAAACTAACCCCTCTGATTTTATTTATTTATTTATTTATTTATTTATTTATTTTGCAGCTAAGCTAAGCTAAGCTACTACTAGTACCCATTGTCTCTTCGGCTCACCCAGTCTCATTGTCTCAGCCTTGTGAGGTTTTTTTTTTTTAAATCATTGAAAGGGTTAACTGCATTAATGTTTTATTTTGTTTGTTTGTTTATTTTTTTTATATATTTATTTTTATTGAATCGCTAAAATTGTTGAAATTTTATTGAATTGTTGAATTTTTGGAATTGCTGAAATTTTATTGAATTGCTGCTCCATTTTTTATTTTATTTTATTTTTGATGGTCATGCCAAAAGATAACAAAATACATTAATGTTTTGTTTAATTTCTTTACCAAATTTATAAATTTTAGGAAATGAGTTCAGGTACGGGAAGTTTAGGTTTAACAAGTGGTACACTAATGGAAGAAGATGATCATGCTCCTCTTTGGTGTTATGTTACAAAAATGAAAAAAAATGGGAGATGGAGGTGGTAATACCAAGTTTAAATGCAATTACTGTCAAAATAAGTACAAGGGGTCATACTTTAGGGTCAAGGCACATTTGTTAAAACTTTCTGGCCATGGGAGCAGAGTGTGCCCCAAAGTGACTCCATAACACCTTGCTGAAATGTAAATGAGAATTAAAGAAGCCGAGAAGAGGTTAAAGATGGCTATGCCTATAAAAGTTCGTTTACCATCTTCCACTTGTCAATCTACTTTTACAGGTTCAGGGCATTTAGATATTGGATGATTTAGAATGAAGGGGTATGAACCAAGAAAAAGAAAGGCTACTGAAACTTCTGCTCTAGCAAAAGGCATTCAACCCTATTATTCGGGAACAATTGCATTTTGAGATTGTTCGCATGTTTTATTCAGTGGGGTTACCTTTTCGTTTATCAAGGAACCCATATTATGTTAGTGCTTTTCAATTTGCTGTATCCAATTTCTGGTTATGTACCACCTGATTATAACTTGTTAAGGACTACATTGCTTCAAAAGGAAAGGGCTAATGTAGAGAGATTATTGGAGCCAACTAGAGCATCATGGAAGGAAAATGGGTTGAGTATTGTTTCAGATAGATAGACTGATTCTCAAAGAAGGCCCCTTATTAATTTTATGAGAGCATTCGAAGCTGGAGTAGTGTTCTTGAAAGCTATTAATGGTGAGGGTGAGCACAAAGACAAGTTTTTTATTTCCAACTTAATTAGTCAAGCAATTGAAGAAGTTGGACATCGGAATGTCATTGAAGTCATTACAGATAATGCTCTCGTGTGTGGTGCAGCTGGTTTACTCATTGAAAGTAAGTACCCGAATATCTTTTGGACACCATGTATAGTTCACACACTGAATCTTGCTCTTAAGAATATTTGTGCTCCAAAGGGAAACATGGGGTATTGCTTTTGCTTATGATGAATGTCACTAGATCACACTTTTTGTTGATGATGAAATGTTTATCAAAAACTTTATCATGAACCATTCCATGCGGCTAGCTATTTTCAATGAATTCGTACCCTTAAAGTTGCTTCTTGTTGTGGACACAAGTTTTGCATCTGTCATTGTCATGCTCAAAAGGTTTAAACTTATAAAGCGTGGCCTCCAATCAATGGTTATTAGTGACTAGTGGGTTTCTTACAAAGAAGACGATGTTGGGAAAGCAGCATCTGTGAATGAAAAATTATTGAATGATGTGTGGTGTGATAAGATTAATTACATTTTGTCTTTTATATTGCCTATCTATGAGATGCTTAGGTTTTGTGACATTGACAAACCATGCCTTCACTTAGTCTATCATGGGACACCATGATTGAAAAGGTGAAGGCAAACATCTTTAGACATGAAGGGAAGCTAGATCATGAGGAATTAATCTTTTATTCCACTGTGCACAATGTACTAGTTGAGAGGTGGGCCAAAAGTAACACTCCTCTTCATTGTCTTGCACATTCTTTGAATCTGAGGTAATAACTTAATTCATACTCTTACTAATTAGATTTCTTTGTTCACATTTGTCTTTTAATATGAATAAAATAATTTAATTTTGAAACTTTCTAATGTTGTAATTTAGGTATTATAGTTCAACGTGGCATAATGAAAATCCCAATCGTGTCCCTCCTCATAAAGATGAAGAAATTTCAAATATGAGAAACAAGTGCTTCAAGAAATACTTTCCAAATTTAGAGGAGAGAAGGGTTGTAAATGTGGGATATGCCAAGTTTTCAGGAGGTTTGGAGATTTTGACTCAAAGATTAATAGAGGAGTATTGGATTCACTTATTTGGTGGTTTACACATGGGTCTCCTGCTCCTATGCTTCAATCTTTAGCATTAAAATTGTTTGGCTAGCCATGTTCCTCATCATGCTGTGAAAGGAATTAGAGCACCTACTCCTTTATTCACTCCATGAAAAGAAACAAAATGACATCATAACGTGCTGAAGATTTGGTTTTTGTGCACAACAATCTTCATCTCTTATCAAAGAGAAGTCGACAGTATATTGAAGGAGAAACCAAGTTGTGGGATGTTGGTGGAGATGCTTTTGATTTATTGGAGGGTGCATACTTGAAATTGCAAGTTTTTCTCTTGATGAACCAGATATGGAAGCTGTGATATTCACTGACGAAGGGGAACAAGTTGAACCTATTGACCTTGAAGACTCTTAACTTTATAGGAATCTTTATTTTTTATCAAGTTGTCTTTTGTTTAAAAATTGTAATGTTTGGTAGAGCTTTTGAAATGTAATTCTATCCCTTAGTTTGAGTGTGTTGTTTGGTTGCAGCTTTAGAAAATTAATTCCACACTCACTTTTCAAAACATTCACTTTTCAATATTATATATCACATCACTCAATTCAAACTCTTTTTAAAGCTTATAACCAAACAAATTTTTCACACTCAAATCATAATTCAAAAACTCACAATCTCAAAATACAACTCTATTCTCAAATCATAATTCTAAAACTCTACCAAACACAATCAATATTTTTTATGAACGTATCACTACCGTATCCGTATCTTAGTTTTTCAAATTTTGCTGTATCGCCGTATCCGTATCATATCGTACTCATATCTTGTATCTGTTTTCGTGCTTCTTAGTAAAAAACTGATTAGGTATTATTTGCCTTTGTATGTTTAATGTGTGTGAGAGAGAAAGATACGAAGATCCATGGCTTGGTTCACCGAAAGCTAATTGTCGGTTTTCGGTGGCTGTGTGGGTGTGTGTTTGGTTGGGTTGTTTGGAATGTGCTACATAAGTGTATTTTTTGACTTTTTGGCTAAAAGAGTAAAGAAAAAAAAGATGTATATTTGGGATAATTTTTTGTCTTTCTCCGAAAAGATATGCAATAAAATATTGTAATAAAATCAAAATGACAATTCTACCTTTGTTCACTTTTTGACTTTTGGGTAGTTGAATTCAAAAGGTAAAATAATAATTTTTCTCTTTAGGCTTCCCCCACAAGCTTTTTCCAAACAGTATGGTCTTTTTGACTTTTTTAATAGTTTTTTAACTTTCGTTATTATTTGGAATTTTCTATATAAGTGTATTTTTTTTTTATCTTTTTGACTAAAAAGGTAAAGAAAAAAAAGATGTATGTTTGGGATAACTTTTTGACTTTTTACGAAAAAATGTATAACAAAATATTGTAGTAAAATCAAAATAAACATTCTACCCTTGTTGACTTTTTGACTTTTGGGTAGTTGAATTCAAAGGGCAAAATAACAAGTTTGCCCTCTAGACTCCCCAAGCTTTCCCTAAATAGTAGACTTTTTGACTTTCTTAATAATTTTTTGACTTTTTGACTTTTGTAAGTTATCCCAAACCAAAGTGTTTGACATAAACTATATAAGTGCACTTATTTGGGTTAAATCATCTCCTACTTTTCTGCGTATCGTTTCATAAAAAATCAAAAAGTATATTCATTTGGATCATCCCAAATACTAACAAAATTTATAAGTGTGCATTAAAAAATTATGTGTACTGAAATAAATAGGTGTGTAGAAATAAAAATTTTCTCATTTAAAAAGCCCATTGAAAATTTTCCAGCGATAGACCCATAGTGGGCCCAATAAACTCATAATGGACCGGACTGGACTTCATCAGTTCTCTAGCTAAAACCAATTATACTAAAATACCTTTTGTGACTAGAAATAAAAGTAGGCCCAAGTCAAAGAAAGCCTTACCAAAATCATCACATATCGAACTCCTGCTTTGTTACAAATCTCTTTTATTTTTTATTTTTCGATCGGGGGTACACAAAATGATTGAAATATAGAAACTGGGTTTATTCGATTCACATTAACAAAAATGTACACTCTGTTCGGTTGAATTTTTAAGGTCGTATATCTAAAAATAAAAAAATAAAAAAATAAAAAAATTATTTGGTATAAAAAATTAAAAAAGAAGGATTATTTTCATATAATTTTCTCTTTTTTGGTGCAAAGTAACTTTGAAAAATTTTAAAATATTATTTGATATTTATTTTAATCAAATTAGTTTTAATTTTTTTTTTAATTTAAAATTATCTAAAAACCTAATAGAACTAAGCTTGTGCATAGCCGTTGTTTGGCATAAGTTATGTTAATGTAAATTGTAAATTGTGTAAATTACCACACCACCAACTCCACCTACCATTTCCACTACCACCCACCACCTCCACTACCATCCACTACCACCACTCACCTACCTCACCTACTCCCAAATCCTCTCCTATATAATAGCTTGTAATATACAAAATATACACAACAATCTTGTAATACATCAATCAATAATACATCATTTATAACAACAATCAGATATCAATATCAATCAATAATACATTTATTTTAACATGGTATCAGAGCAGGTTTAGAACCTAATATTTTCGCTTCACCGGCGGGCGGCAACCTCACCTTAGCCGTCCGCCGGACCTCAACCTATTCCGCTTATTTTCTACACATACCTTCCGCTCTCCACAGCCGTACCTCTGCAAGAAGAGAAGCTTCGCTCCATCATTTCCTTCCACGAATCTTCTTCGTGGCTTTCACACATCTCTGCCTCTCTCTCTCTCTCCTCTCAATTTCTCAATACCAATCAATTTTGGGTAAGTAACCTTATCAGCCACCAAATCTTTCCCGGCAGTCTTCCCCAATTCTTGCGAGGACTTAGTAACATCGAGTATGTCATCCACAACCTGAAACAACAACCCAATACATCTCGCAAACTTTCTCAGCTTCTCAACTTGTTCATCAGACCCACCTCCCAAAATCGCCCCAAGAACCACAGACCCCTCCAATAAAGCCGCGGTCTTGTGGCGATGAATGAATTCAAGGTGTTCTAACCCAACATCAGAAATTCCTTCAGAACTTATATCAACCACTTGGCCAGCAACTAACCCTTCTGCTCCGATCGATTTCGCCAATTCACCGATCACTCGAACGATTTTCTCAGAAGACACATCTTTCGTAGCTGTTGCGATGTGCTCGAACGCGAATGCGAGAAGAGCATCGCCGGCCAAAACGGCGACGTCCTCGCCGAAGACCTTGTGGTTTGTGGGTTTTCCGCGGCGGAGATCGTCGTTGTCCATGCAAGGGAGGTCGTCGTGCATGAGAGACATGGTGTGGATCATCTTCACCGCGCACGCCGCCGGCATCGCCATGGACTGGTGGCCGCCGACGAGCTCGCAGGCGGCGATGCAGAGGACAGGGCGGATCCGCTTGCCGCCGATACTCTTCTTACTTGGGCTTACTACTGCCAGGGAAAGAGCATGGATGAGCTGAGGCAATCTCTGCTCTTCGCAACTCTGGAGCTAAAAACAACACGGCACTAGCTTTTGAAATCTATTTTTCACCCCTGCCCATGAACACCACCGACAGAGAGCACATGCATACACATGCTCATCATTCCACATTTTTGAACTGAATAGTGCTGGTGGGCCCTACCACTAGCCAAACCAATTTATAATCTTGATTTCTCACTTCTTTCCACCGAATTCCACTCAATTTGTCTCCACTTTGCATTTTTCTCTTTTTTTATTTCTTTTGCTTTTTTTTTTATCATGCCATCCACCTGAGTTTGTCCCTCTCTCTCCTACGTTTGCTTTCAAATTTAATTATTATTATTATTATTTTTTTTCCTTTCTTTATTTTCTTGTCTCAAAAAAAAAAAAAACAAAAAAAAAAAACAAAAACAAAAACAATTCTATTAATTACATCTCATTTTTCTGCTCAGTCTTGTACCTTCAAACCATTTAGATTTGTACAATACACTCATTTTATTTCTAGCGGGACTTCGCCCTGATCACCATTCTACACCAAAAAAAAAAAAAAAAAAAAAAAAAAACCCACACAACCACAACAAAACAACCACACCCACAGTGGGATTTTTCTTCTCTACTCTGCCGCAGGTCTCTTCTTTTTGCCTCCGTCCTGGGCAGTCCTTGACGGTGTTGCCTCCGTGTTTCCTTGTCCACCGAGCACGTTCACTCCCCCATACTCCTCCACTGCAGCATATGGCGGACCTCCAAATCAGAACATCACGGTGGCCTTCCGCTTCAACTCTTTGTTTTCCGCCTTCAGCACACTTATCTCTGCTCGCGCATCCTTATATATGCGTTGGAGCAGAGCCAGTTGGGTGTTTAAATGCTGCACCTCATTTGTCCTACTCTGCAGCCGGTTCGATAAGTTTGTGACCGCCGTCATGCTTTCCACACATGCCTTCAAAGTATACTGATTGGCCTCCACATCCGACTGCACTGCCATTCTTTGCTCCACAGACCGCATCGGAAAGTTCAACGGAGCAAACTCCGGGGCGCTTGGTTGAGGTTCCAGTGCCACCGCACCAGTTGTCTCTCTTGTTGACTCGTTGAGGTCGGGAAAGAGGGTGAGCAGTCCACGGGAAGACGAGGACGAGGCCATTTTCTCTCGCAACAGAGTGTTACAGACTCTCTCTCTCAGCACAACGAAGAGTTTTTCAGACTCTCTCTCTCAACACAACGAAGTTTTTTTCAGAGGTTTTTCGCAGCTTTTCTCTGCCTCAGCCTCAGCCTCCATCTTATCGCCGAGGCAGCCACGCGCATCGCGCGCCTCTTGCCACCAGCCGACAAATGGGCACGCAAGCCAAGGCGCCCACGTGCCTCGCCATCATGTCCGGCACGCCTTTTGATGGCACGCCTTTTGACAGATTGGGTACACCTTTTGAGGGCACGACTTTTGAGGGCTCGATATCTACATCCATATATATTTTTTGGGCAGCCTCTATACACACTCATACAGTGTCTTCTACACCGGTCAACTTTATCAATCCCTTTGTTTCAACCTCAAATAGGTTTCTATCTTTACACCTATTTGAGTTTGAGGGGGGGTTATACACAGTATCATGTATAAGTCACTCATGGCGCACTCCCTAAGTCGCCCCCTTGGTACACCACCACAACCTGCTACATCGGTCCGGCATGACCTCGTAAACTGTCCTGCTACAACGGTCCAACATGACCCCGTAAACTGTCTTCTACAACGGTCCGACATGACCCCGTAAACTGTCTTCTACATCGGTCTGACACGACCACACAGTGTCTGCTACAACGGTCCGACATGACCCCGTAAACTGTCTGCTACAACGGTCCGACATGACCCCATAAACTGTCTGCTACATCGGTCTGACACGACCATACCGTGTCTCCTATCCTGTTTTATTTTTCAGTTTATTTTTCTGTTTTGTGACTCTCTCCAAACTCAAGTTGGCTAGTGTCTATCCTCCTTGAGTTTGAGGGGGGCTGTTAATGTAAATTGTAAATTGTGTAAATTACCACACCACCAACTCCACCTACCATTTCCACTACCACCCACCACCTCCACTACCATCCACTACCACCACTCACCTACCTCACCTACTCCCAAATCCTCTCCTATATAATAGCTTGTAATATACAAAATATACACAACAATCTTGTAATACATCAATCAATAATACATCATTTATAACAACAATCAGATATCAATATCAATCAATAATACATTTATTTTAACAAGTTAAACGGGGGCTTTTTGACTAAAATAATTTCAAAAAGACAAAAATAAGTTTTTTAACGCAATAAAACAAAATATCACTTCCAAATCATAATCATTTTATTTTTTTCTCACAAAAATAAAAAAAGTCAAAAAGTTTATCTCAAACGAGACTTTTTAGCCCCAAGCTAAAATAGCCAAAAACCAACCTACATCCCAAACGAACCCTTATTAGGCAGAATTATATTTTTAGGTAAACACTTAAATCTAATTATCGCAAAATCATTTTTAATAAATGAATCAATTTTTATAGAATATAATTACTTAGGATGAGTTTGGCATACAATTAAAAAAAGTCACATTCACCACAAGAAAACACATTTTTGGCGACCAGTTTTGGCTACCAAAACAAATTTAGTCGCCAAAAGTGTGGGAATTGGCCGCCAAAATTAATTTTGGTCGGCAAAAGTCAACTTTTTAGCTACTAATTTTTCTTAGTAGGGGAATGTTGATTATTGGCGACTAAAATAAATTTAGTAGCTAAAAATACTACAATTGGCCACTAAAAAAATTTTTAGTAGCTAAACATATCTCCATTAGCAACTAATTTTACTTTTAGTAGCTGTAGAGGCACCTTTAGCTACTAAATTGTTTGGTAGCCGAAGGAAAATAAAAAAATTTATTTTTGATCTTTGGCGACCAAACTTTTGGTCGCCAAAACTATCTTTTCAGCGACAAAATTCATTTTAGTCGCTGTAGACCTACTTTTGCCTACTAAATTCTTTGGTAGCCGAAGGGAAATAAAAAATTTTATTTTTGATCTTTGGCGACCAAAATTTTGGTCGCCAAAAATTATTAACAAAATAGTTATTTTATTTTTATTTTTATGAAAATGTTGTCAAATCTTAACAACAATGACATTTTATCCACTTGAAATTTGACTTTTTTTTTTAAATGAGAAAAATAAAATTGAAAGAAACTTCTTTTTAAAAATAAAAATAAAAATAAAAATAAAAATGAAAATGAAACATGCTTATTAATTAAATAAAAATGAATTCCCATTAGTAGTAGGTATATGAATAAAACAATCAGATTTATTGAATTAAGTGGTAAAAGTCAGTTGGCTTTATTAGGCTATACTAGAATCCAAATGGTTTATCATCTTCTAAAATTAATTTAAGGTTTACTTTAATATAATAAACTAGTTACAACTGCATAATAAATTAATTAAATCCACTTAACACATGATTTCTTCATTTGCCTTTATTTATGACAAAATATACATATTGCATGTTCTAAATTTCTAAATCAAATTGATTAGTGCCTAGTTAGTCATGCAGGAGTCCCCAAAAAAAATTAAGTATGTTTTACAATATCTATATAATAAGATAGAACGGTTTTTGAAAATATGTTAGAGGCAATTGTCCTACTAAGACATTTCAATGACTATGATTCATTTGTCTATTTAAATAGATGGCTGAGATGACCCCCTTAAATATATATCAATCCCCTTCCAGCACCATTGTTACATATCTGTTCTGTTTGGGAAGTTCAGCCTAATGAAGTAATGATGGTTGGGGATAACCTTAAAGATGATGTGAGTTCTGCTCTATTTCTCTCTCCATCATTTGCACCATATTTATTAAGAACATTTCTGATTCATTTTGAGGCGCTGTTTTTGTATATATATATTTTTTAATTTCACATTCTTTTATCAAATTTGTTTGAATCAAAACATGCTTTTGTGTAAATTAAAGCTCCTTTACTTGGTCATCGCAGGTTGCTTGTGGGAAACGAGAGGGAGCATTTACATGCTTGCTTGACGAAACAGGGAGGTATGATTCTCCCGAATACACAGATGTGGAATTTAAGCCAGATTACAACGTGTCTTATCTTGCCCATGTTCATTCACTACTGGAAGCAAATTTTGACCTGACACCATGATCCACAATTTCCTTGACAATAAAAATTTGCATTGTTAAATTGAGTAGCATTGAGATTCTCATACCATTTATTAGTTGGTGGATACACCTATTTTTGATCCTATGAAGAATTCATAGGAGAAGCTTTGTTGTATATCTATATGTAATACTTTTGACCCATTTTATAATGCGATTTCTTTCTCCCTTTGGTGCAATGCAATGCATATTTTAAAATTACAATGAAGTTTATATGTTTATTTTTGACTAAATGATGAAATAATGTGGCTACGATTATTTTGATTCTTTTTATGTTTGATTTATGATTTATACATAGGGATTTACAAAATGAACAATTTAGATCACTTGAGTGAGACTTGAGGTGAGGCTTATAGCAAGACTGCATGCCTAATCCACTTTTATAGACTAGAGGCAATCCTGATGATAATTGACCTTAATTTTGATGATGACAGTTTGAATTAAAGAAGATAATAAGTCAATTCTCTTTAATCTCAAATATTCTTATATTTGAAGTCACTCCGTCCGTTGCACCACCACATAACTTAGGCACAATGCAGTGTACTAATTACATAAAATATTCAAAATCTGTAAAATTAGTGTCTCCCTTCATCGCTAGAAAGAGTTCATGCAGCATTTCATAAATCCTCTCAGAACAAGGGTGGATTTTATCAGCAACATAACAACTGTGAGTTTCGCTATTAATATATCTCTGCAAATGTGTGTGTATATGTATGAGGAATTTGGGGATCCTGGAGAAGAGAAAAAAGAAGAAAAATGAAAATCATGTGTCTCTGGAAATGTGTGTGTATATATATATATATATATATGTATATATCAGTCGATCTATGTATTGGAGAGAAGTGAATTACAGAGTTGGGAAGACAAAAGCAGACAAGATCTTGGTCACAGTTGACCGTTTCAAATCTGGGACCAATTTGAAGGCTTCCCTGTGTTTGAGTTTGTGTTTAATTTCTTTTATTTTTTTATTAGTCCTGTCGAAGAAAAAAAACTTCTCAATCTCATCTCTATTCTAATTCATACCCCCCCCCAAAAAAAATTTAAAATAAATAAATAAATTTTGACAATAATGCGGTAATATGATTATTATAAATAAATTTATTTTTTATATTATTTTATTTTAAAATAAGAAATTCACAATAAATTTTTCTATTTGTATAGTATTAGTCTTTTACAAAAATATTTACAATATTGAATTATAGGGAAAATTTTGAAATTATGTATTTGCAAAAATTTTGAAAATTTGAAATTATGTATTTTGAAAAAAATATTAGGACAAATATTTAAGATAATTTAATATTTATAATTTATAATTTTATTACTTATATTTTTATTTAAATATAATTTTAATATATTTGTTATGTCACGGTTCGATTTGCTCACCCGTTCGATTTTTAAAACATTAATGTTAGAAACTTTGTAACATTTACTTCTATTTTCTTTTAAGATAATCAATTAATATTTTTAATTTTATTTTTCTATCACATGAACCATTGGGCAACATCTAAAAAAACACCTATTTTAAGATAATTCATTTTTTCGAGCCGAATCTGACAAATATATATGTTTTAAAAATTCAAAATAAGCAACAAATATTTACTATTTTTTTTGTTAATTTTTATCTTTATTGAATTTTTTTTGAAATTTTAGAAAAAAATTATAATTTTTCGATTTGTTTTGTCGAATGAAAACAAAAAATAAAAAAAATATCACGTTTTTACCTTTGGCGACCAAAATTTTGGTAGCCAAAAGTTTGTTTTTGGAAATAATTAGTTTCAGCGACTAATTGGATTTTGGTTGCCAAATAATGCAGTTTCACCGACTATGTTTTTGGTAGCCAAACGTGCCACGAAATTGTGGAGGGAATATTACTTTTTCATAATATATATTAGCGACGAAAATATTTTTTGGCCGGTAATAAATAATTTTTTCTTCTATTTTCATTGCAAAAGTATCCGAGTTCCCTCCCTCTCGCACTCCCGCCTCTATCACTGCTCTGTCTCCATCGCAAGAGTTGTTGTATCATCCCCCGAACTCCCTCCCAGGTATCTCCCTCTCTCTCTCTGTATCTCCCTCTCCATTTCTTAAACATCTCACAAGGCTTTTCGGTTTCCCTCTTTCTCTCTCTCTCTCTCTCTGTTTACACACACACACACACGAATCATAAATTCACAACCTTGATTCCATATATACTCGATTATATACACAAATCATATGTACACTCACGCCTCTGCCCTCTTTTGTACAGGAATAGTCTCCATCGCCCGAACTCCCCCGAACTGGATCATCCCCTGAACTCCCTTCCAGGTATGTTTGAATTTCGCATCTGTCTCTCCCTCTCTCTGTATCTCCCTCTCGATTTCCCTCAGTTTCTATTTGTCTCTGTTTACACACACACACATACATACATATATATATATATATATATATATATATATATATATATATATATATATATGTCAAAACACACAGAATATGAAGTATGAAATGCCCTCAATTAGGGCATTGTTATTGAAATGTGATTCAAATTAAAAATTAGGGCAATGCTTGGGGTGAATCAAGCCATTTGCTACATAAACTAGGGCAAAGTCTTGTAGTAGTAGTACATATAAAAGAGGAATTTTTATGGTTTTGAGTAAATATACTAGCGGCTCGTTGCTTTTGGATGCCTTGGTAAGAATGTTGAGGTACTTAATATATACCTACTGTTCTTCTTCATAGTTGCATTTCCAATGTATGAATTTGATGTAATATGTGGAGGTTGAGAATCTTGAGATATGAATGATTTTAAAATCTACAAATGAATAAGTATTCACACTTGAGGTAGGATATTTTGTGTCTTGGAAGTACCTTCAAAGAGATGCAGTCATCATAGTTTTGGTAAAACAAGGACAGGGATTAGATTGTCTTTGTAGATTCTTCGGCTAATGTTGTGTTCTTGAATGAACATATAGTAGTAGCTTGGTACCCATGGATCATGACTTTCGATCTGTTGGCCTAGCTGTGTATGCTCTTTTTTTTTTTTTTAACATTTGGTGTTACTGAGCATTTTAAGTTGAAATATGATTGTAGAATATAATAATATTGTAAGTGAACATTCAGGGAATTGACTAGCCAAAAGATTTTCTTCAGATTAAATGGATTTTATTTTCTATGTACTTGTGATCAGCTACATTCATCCTTTGTCCTTGACCTTATTTTTTTTTGGGGGGGGGTTTTAAATCATGGGTTGCATTTCTTAGTTTTCCCTCTGGTGCATTTAAGACTGAGTGCAATTATTGATCTTTTTGCTTATGAGAAATATATCTTCCTTGACGTTCTCTAAAGTCTTTCGGAGATGCATTCATATTTTATTAATCATCTCCTGCATTGCTAGTTGCCGCATCTCTTTCGCAATGCTATGGAATTTTTTCCATAAAAAATCATTATGTTCTTGCTGATCAGAATATTTAATTCAGTTTATTGGAAATTTATTTTTGGTAATCTGAATGGGGTGATTTAAATCAGGTTCTGAATGGTTTCTATCAGAACAAGATCTGGTTTGTTTGATAATAAACTTTTTTTTCCCTTTCATTTGTGAATGAACTCTTTTCACTTGTTATTATAATTTATATGGACGGTTGCATCAAATTGGCATCTTTTAACATATGACCTATCACGTCTTCATTCTAGTATTACCTATTTCAATATTTCCCAACACTTAACTACTTCAAATTGAAGGAAGAAAAAAAAAACGGAAGGGGAAAAACAGTGCACCTCTACTATGCTTGGGGTGAATCAAGCCACTTGCTACCCTTAACTGTTTTCGTAAGTTTATTATTTTTGTAAGCATTACCTTTTCAAAAGGAATTTTTATGGTTTTGAGCTAGATATACAATTAAATCATACATATGGATAGCATTGCCTAGCGTAAATGTTTACTTCTGTGCTATAAATAAGCATGGTAGTTTGTGGATGGATAGCATTGCCTTGTCTTGAATGGATAGTATTGACTTGTTAAATTCTTGGAAACTACTTGGCAAACATGATAATTACATGTGAGTAATATTTAAACTTCATTACATAAAAAAAGTACAAGGAGGCTGCTCTTGGTATGGGAACTGAGGAGAATATAACCTCGATGCTTCCATTTTAGAAGTATCGAAAATTTATGATGCTTGCATCATGGCGGCATATTGCTCATGTTGCCTCCTTAGTAATTTAAGTCCATATTTCCAAAGAAGGAGAAAGCTCGTTTATGCCCAAAGCTTAGGTTGGAAATGTGTGAGTATGCATTTGCAGACATGCACAGTTGCCATGTATGATATTTTGTTTTGTGATTTTATAGTAAATAGGATGAATGTTCTTTTCTCTTTTATTGGTGTTTCTGTCTTTACTTTTTTTTTTAATAAATAACATGTCATGCACACACACTGTGAAGAGCATGAAATGGTTTTCATTATTTTGATATATCATTCTATTATTGACCATATGGTTTCACCAGTACTAGTGCTCTACTAGTTATGCTATCTAGTGGTCCAAAATTACGGGTCATTTCTTAAATTAACTTGTTTTAGAACAAATCGTGTCATAAAGTTCCACCCTAAAAGAGATTTATGTGACAAGCCAAACAGTGAATGAAAAACAACCTAATCTATCTCAACTTGAAATGCGTGTTCTCATGGCTTCCTCGGTTAATCTTTGTGTGAGTTGTAGGTGACAAAATGGACAAGAGTTGGATGACGATAAATAATCGGTTGACAAGTAAAGAGTATCAACAAGGGGTGAAGTCATTCCTTGATTTTGCTACGGCAAATTTAGGCGTAGAGGATGAAATTAGGTGTCCGTGTGTCGATTGCATTAATGGCACAAAATATAGCAGACAAGTTGTGTGGATGCACTTGATCCGAAGAGGCATGGCATCTTCGTATCTAACTTGGGTGCATCACGGGGAACATGTTCCCGTGTCTCGTCCTAGTGTATCAAATGACCAATGTGGAGGTAGTGGCGAATGTATGACAGATATCGATGATTCGCCCATGGATGAATTGCTTATTATGTTGGAAGAAATTTATGTGAGTGGTCTTATGGATGATCATACCGACGAGGAACCTAATGGTTTGGAGAGGGAGGATTTGCATAAGTTCACTAGGTTATTCGAAGATGCACAACGCAAAGTTCACCCGACATGTGAAAAGTTTTATGTGTTATCATTCGTCATTAAGATGCTTCATGTGAAGGTGTACAACAAATGGAGCAACAGGTCATTCGATATGGTTATGCAGGTATTCAAGGACATTCTACCAGAATGTGATCCAACAGTTCCATGGACACTCTATGATGCTAAGAAGTTCTTACGTGACTTGGGTTTGGGATATGAAACAATTCATTCGTGCAAGAATGATTGTGCACTATTTTGGAAGGAGAGTGCTAATTTAGAGAAATGCCCTACATGTGACGCGTGTAGATAAAAGTTGAACGATGATGGTGGTAAAAAGATTCCACACAAGGTATTGCGGTACTTTTCTTTGACACCGAGGTTGAAAAGACTATATATGTCCAAAAAAACAGCCGCAGATATGAGATGGCACAATGAGAAGCGTGTGGATGATGACATATTAAGGCACCCGGCCGATGGTGAAGCATGGAAGGACTTTGATAAGCAACATCCGACGTTTTTTGATGACTTTCGAAATGTAAGGCTAGGGCTGGCAATAGATGGTTTCAATCCATTTGGGAATATGAGCACATCATATAGCATGTGGCCCGTAATCTTAATGCCTTACAATTTCCCACCGTGGAAGTGCATGAAAGAGCCATATTGCATGATGTCATTGCTTATTCCCGGACGATCGGCACCTGGAAGAGACATTGATGTTTACTTGCAACCACTAATAGAAGAATTGAATAATTTGTGGGAGCATGGTGTGCAAACATATGATGCATTGAACGGGCAAATTTTTAGAATGCATGCGGCAGTAATGTGGACCATGATTTTTAGAATGCATAGAAAGAGCCATACCACATGGGAATCATTTTAATCTTTTCCATGATTTGTTATTTGGCATTATTTATTTTACTTTAATCTTTGGTTCTATCTTTTTTAATCTTTGATTTTTCTCATGATTTCCTTTTTGATATACTTGACCCTCTCTTGACTTATGCTTTTCATTACTTTGCATCTTTAACTAGACACGTTAATTTTTCTGTAGAAAATATTAAGTACACCATTTTTCCTTGTCCACTAATACCTCACTATGAGATTGTCGTAGTTTTTGTAATTTAATTTACCCCCTTGGCTTGGATCTTTTAAAGTTTGATGGATAATTTTGTTGTCATCCTCACGTCTTGAAGTTATTTGATTTGTTGTGTTTGGCTATTTTATTTTACGAGTAGTGTACCCAGTACTAAATTTAATGCATTTTCAACCTCCTTGAGGACAACAATAATAGAGCCTTTGCCACCGCCACCAACAATAATAATAACAACAAAAAATACTAATGGTGATGTAATTATTGAAGATACACTTATAATGTACAACCTATGCATGGATTTGGTTGCATTTATCTGAGTTGCATTTAGGAACTTGGAAGATAGAATATCCTTCGTATCTTTTAACTCAATTTATGATTCTAATGCTATCATTCTTTTTCCTTTCTAGGTAACATGCCGGTTACTTGGTGTGGTTCTTGAGGAAACTAGTCCAGAGGAGCTTCAGGTGGTGACATTCTCTGTCAATTAAATTTTGTGCTTGAATTAGAAAATGATTGACATTGTGGTTACCTTGCTCTGAGCAGAAACAAGCGACTGTGAGATCGTCTGTGCTGGAAGTACTGCTAGAGATTACAAAATTCTGTGATCTTTATCTCATGGAAAGAGTTCTGGATGTTGAAAGTGAAGTTAGTGTAAACCTTTCTGCTTATTTTTATTTTATTTTTTTATTTATAATTAATCAATATTATAATTTGTTTTCCTCTGCATGCTCAGTGTGTAAAATTTTGTTAGGCTGACTTCATAGGTACTCATTGGCACATTAAAGTTTTCTTATTTATTTACTTTGTGTTGGGGAAGTGATTATGAGATGAAATGCTTAAAACTGATGGATCAACAAAATCTGTTCAAACTAACCCTTCCTTTAGGCACGGGTATCCCAACTTCAAGAGGATAGAAGAGTTAACCATGAATAAATGAGTTTAGTTTCAAATGATATTGAGTTGAAATTTAACCAGAGTTCGAGGCTCGACAAAGGAGTTCTTGTGCTGCTAGTGCTAAATAGATTTTTTGAGTGGTTGCTTAATTTGTTTTAGCTTACAGTTAATTATGTTCAATCAGTTCAGGTTGTAGTACAGACAATGATGCATGGTGTCTTTGTGGCATCTTGTAAGTTGAAATAAATTACACATTGTTAGGTTTTACAGATTTCCACATTAGGCATATGTTACCTAGGGCCGTAGAATGAATCAAGTTATTCTAGTTCAATTTCATGTTTAAGTTTGTTAAAAATTATTTGACATCAGTTCAGTAGGTGTTAATCAGACCACTGAGCAAACTATAATTCATGCCTGAAAAATAATCAGACCATTTAGTTTATAATCATTCCATGCTTATTGGTCAATTACATATTTCTTTTGCTTGTGGACAGATAAAGGTGTGGGACGCACAAGGAAACTACCAGTTAATTAATGTGACACAAAACAAATCCAGAACAAAAAACAGATCCAAAGTCAAAACATTCCACAAATAGCAGCAGGCAACAAAACATCAAAAGTCAACAAATAGCAGCAGAAAATATTGATCAACAGCAGCAAACATATCAGCTTAAACAGATCAGCAAACAGTTCAAGGTCAGTTAACTTATTCCTTCTCTCCTGTTTTTATATAAGACTTAGATGCCCTGATGTGATCCATTCCTTATTCTTCTAGCTTGAAAGTGCAATAATCAAGCATTATTTGGGTGTACTCTTTTTCTGTGACGAAGTTTTATTTATTTTTGTTGTTTTGTGTAATTTAGTTCATGTATATCATGCTAAATCATGTAATTAAGCATGTGTTAGTTGAGTTAGTTCATGCCTTCTAAATTATTTTTGTCTAATTTATTTTAAAGCAAGCATATCATGGCATATTGGAAAATGGAAAATGGTGTTACTTGTGTTATTGTATAGTTCATGTATTATTTTTGTCTGCAATAATCAAGCATTATTTTTGTCTAGTTCATGTATATAGTGTTACTTGTGTTATTGCAGATTGGAAAATGGTTCCTGGCTTAAAGACTAGTCGGCTTCGGAAGAAGACACTCACGCAGCCAGAAACAGACTCGCCAGCTGCTATTCCTTTAGGATCACCCATTGCTCCGTCTCCTGTTCTACCCGTCCGATCAAATGTAGGACCATCTCATCATGTCACTAGCCAACCAATGGTTGATTCTGATGAGGCACAAGCCTCATCCGAAATGCAGCCGAGTGGCGTAGGTAAGATTAAAGTGTATAAAATTTGTCAATTAGCACATGCCATTGCCATTGTTTTTTTGTAGCCAATTTTTAGCCAATTTTCATGATGTTATGTTGTTAACAGGGACTTTGAAGCCCCTACGTGTACGCGGACCGACACTTGGCAAAGGCATACAAAAAATAATTAGAGCTAAAAAAGGGGAAAAATGTTATGTTCACATCGATCGTGGGTTGAATGCAATGACTGGCAAGTATGCCACTCCAGCAACTAACGAGTTAGGAATTCAAATTAGAACCTTGTGCCCTTTGAAAGATGTGAAGTCATGGCTGGATCTTGATGAGACTACAAAAGCTGCCGTCATCCAAGGAGTTCTTGTAACTAATATTACTTGTCCACAATATGTAATTGTATTATGTAAGTAATAAGAAAGACTAATATTTAATGATTACTATTTCAATTTGTTTTGCATGTAGGACAAGTTTCAAATTGGAGACGATTTCCACAATGACTTACAAGCACAAGAGATTGTGAATAAGAAGGCCTATGGGTTGTACAAAGATTGGAGGTACACCTTGAAGCAAGAGTTCGAATTGTTAGAGGGACTTCCACGTGGTGAGATCTATGGTCATCCGCCCGTAGGGGTGAGTTTAGATAATTGGAAGCATTTGATCGATGTGGCATGGCAAGATGCATCTCACCAGGTAAAATAATAGACTAGATAGAGTACATACATCTATGTGAAAATGTGATATGCCTTAATATTTACCAAAAAATTGTTTATCTGCTTGACTTATTTTTAGAAATGGTCAAAAGCTGGCAAGAGTAATAGGAGTCAATTGCCGTACAATCATACCAATGGGTCTCGCTCATTTCCTATCGCAATGGCTGCTATGGTGAGTTCGATTTTTTTTTAAACTTGAATCCATTATATGTTGTTTGGATATGAAAAATGTTATGTTCTGATACATATATACATATATATATATATGTTAAACTCTGTTAGTAAACATCTATTGTCTGCAAAAAATCTGTTTGGAAAAAATCTGTTAATGATACCCTTGCCACATGTTTGCATTCTAAATCTGTCTACACTATACTCTGTTTTTCATTCGAAATCTGTCTCGCAAAATCTGAACTATACTGCCCCAAATCTAAACTATACTCTGTTTTTCACTTAAGATTATTAGTCTTGTAGCTCTATTTGTTTTAGATTTAAGTTAATGCATTCACAAAAAACAGATATTCCTGTACATACACATGTTATAATACACATAATCTGAAGTGATTATAAGTGGCTATGTGCGAAAATCTGTTGGACATAATCTGTTTGAGAAATTTTGAACAAATGTGTTGTCAAAAATCTGTTGGAAAATATAAATCTGTTAATGATAATCTCTTTGAATTCAAACTAGAATACTGCTGCCTCTATTTCCAAATCTGGCTGCAAATCTGTCTGAAAATCTGGCAGCAAATCTGTTTAAAAATCTGTCTCCAAATCTGTCCAGCAATTTGTTTAAAAATCTGTTGCATCAAATTTGTCTATTTGGTGCATAAAGTGTCATTGATTTATACATTGATGTGTTAACAGGTAGCAAAAGATGGAGAGTTGGATTTCCCAAAGTTCTATGAGGACAGCCACACTTCAAAGAAAACGAATGACTGGATCCATCCGAAATGCCGTGAGCTGCAAGTAAGTATGTGACAAGGAAATATATGTATTCAATATTTTCTTGTACTTAGTACCTAATAATACATATATGTTGCCAAAGTTTTTTTCGTTTTATTTATTTGCAATGACAGCAAGAGATGGTCAATGTACAAGCAGCTGCCATTGAGTCGGGGACGCCATTGACACAAGAGGAGATTTCAAGGCAAGTGCTTGGACAGAAGAAAAGGTACTTGCTTGGATTTGGGAGTGGCCCACAACCGTCTACCATATTTGCAACGCGAGCACACGATAAGGACATGGAGGCAATGCGAGCTGAGGTGGAGGCACTTCGTGAGGAGCGGCAAAAGGATCATGACGAGTTAATGAAAGAGCGAGAGGAGCGCGAGAGATGTTACAATGAGCTGTTGAAAGAACGAGAGGAGCGCATTCAATTATCCAATGAGATATTGAAAGAGCGGGAGGAGGGACAAAAGGCAAGGGACGAGACAAATACAAAGGTCGAGCATCTCAATAACGTAGTCGCCAAACTGTCACAACTCTTGGGAATCTAAGTTGGGCATCCGACATTTGTTTTTTAGTAAGAACAATTTCATTAATGTCACACTTACTTTGTTTAAATATGTTCGCTTGAAGAGTTGAAAATTTCATCAATTTTTGAGTTATTTGGGGTTAATG
Source organism: Camellia sinensis (assembly GCF_055761805.1). Classification (NCBI taxonomy): domain Eukaryota; kingdom Viridiplantae; phylum Streptophyta; class Magnoliopsida; order Ericales; family Theaceae; genus Camellia; species Camellia sinensis. The sequence goes on from NC_138970.1 coordinate 53,643,691, forward strand.
ATTTCTTGTGTAGTTACTAGAGTTTGGCATTGAGTTTTCTTAACAATGAACTTGTATTTAAAATATGTACTTGATTAAGATTAACAATAGTAGAAACATGTTTGTAGACGCGCCCGTGGGCCTCGCTACAGTTCGGACTCGATTTGTGTCACGGTCCTTAATCTGAACCAAAGAGTCCAAATCCGACAAATCGTTTTGAGAAAACAGATTTTTAGAAAAGAAGTACCAAACATGGACTGCTTTGTCAGATACAGAGTCGCCACCTAAATATTTTTTATGGGGGAATTTAGGAAACCCTGACTCGGTGCCAAAGGCCACGTGTCCGTCATCACCAAAGTTGCCTCGGCTCGGGAGCTAGGGTACGATTGGGGAAGGTCAGCTATGAGCACTCCCTCTCGCCCGATCCGAAGATCAGCCTCTACTAACCGTGATATCCAATTTTGAAAACGTTATGTGTTCTTATCCCGACTATTAGCCTAGAATTACTATGTTATGAGCACAGCATAAAAGTATAGACTAGATCGCCTAATTTGGGAATAAGCATTGCATATCCGTTTGTTTTGAAAAATGTTTTGGAATTTGCTACTCGCGAGTAGGCTAAAACACAGATTTCAATGAGCTATTCCAACTCAGACAATCCAACCTTCACCCATAGGCATTCAAGCAATTTATAACACATAAGCATCTAGCCACATGGTAAGCATGCTGTCATGGCAACACTCACACGCATGCAAGGATGCTAAAGCATAAATACTTACATAGTACTCCAAGCCAAAATAGGGAACTCGTCAGCAAGTCAATGTATGATCCAAGTCCATGTTAAGTGCCTAATGTAACACATACCAAATGCCACTAGAATAGGCTCGGCTAACCTAGAAGTGGCATGTGAAATGCACCAACATCATGTATTCAAGTTAGATTTGAAATACTAATGCAGTTAGCATGATGCGCCGAGCCCGGTGCATGCAATACTGATGAATGATGCACGCATGCATAGCATAAGGTATGCTAAATTAAACATGACCTATTACTAACCATCAAAGCAGGTAAGTAAAAGGGAGAAAGAAATGGGGGTTGGAAGACATGCACACACTCACCCACACTTATTACAGATTCGCCCTCGCTCGGAGGGACCAAAAGAATAATACAATTCGAATAATGAATTAACTATCCTAGCTAATTAATTATTACAGACCAACTAAATTAATTAAACAAATTAATTAATTTAAGAAAGAAAGAAAAAGGGCCTCGGGAAGAGGGCTCAATGCACGCGTGCTCGGGTCTTGCTCGGAAGTCCACTGCTATGCGTAGGCTGCCTCTGTTTTCCCTGTTCTGCCCCTCTGAAAACTGCCAAAGTCTCAGAATTGCTTCCCTGGACATTGGGAGACACCACCGGCTGAGGAGAATGGCCACCGGCAGTAAGATATGATCATCGGCTGTTGATGAAGCTATCGGCCACGGATGGATTGCCGGTCGGCACTATGTGCAGTCGATCGGCAAAAAGTTCCTGCAGAATCTGTTTTGATAGCAGCAGAGGGCAGAACTTTGCATGGCAATGCAATTCAAGCAATGTATGCACCAAACATATCCCTTATCATGTTTATGACTCAAAGGGACATGGTCCTTGGTTCTCGGACTATCAAGTGTGCATTTCAATGCGTGATAGCCCAAGAAACCAAGTTGTGCATTTTTCATTTCAAATGTAATGCAATGCACATAGTCAAACCAAGGGGCTTCTACCTCTATCATGACTCACTTCAAGAGGTGAGGCAATGTATGCACAATGCAATGCAACGTAGGCATGCGAGCTAAGGATGCAACATGGCAATGCAATGTGTACATGCAAGTATGCAAGCAGCCATGCGAGGTGAGCATGCAAACAAGCAAAGAGATGGACTTAAACATGATTAGGCAATTCTCAAACAAGCCTAAACCAGTGGCCAAAGTGCTCAAACATGGAGGCCAACACACGCACACACATGCACATGTTAAAGGGCTAATACTTAAGCACAAAAGGGCAACTCTCAAGCACACTTGAAAGAGGCATAACATGGACAATTAGCATGTAAATTAAGCTTTGAAAATCATGCAAGAACATGGTGCCAAACCAACCCAAACAATGCAATCAAGGTATGCAAGCAAAGTCCAAGATTCAAAGTAAGCTAAAGGGGTATTGAACCACACTTAACAAGACCAAACATGGCATGAATTCAATGACCCAAAACAGAGTTTTAGCACATAAAACAAAGCCCAAAAGATTACTTAGATGGCATCTAAATGACTTGAATTCAAAAGCATACACAATGACTAAAACATGGAGCATGCAACACAAGCCCTTGACACATCAAAGGGACCATGAAATGCAAGCATACAAGCATACTAAGTGGACTGAAATGACATGGAAAATGGTCCCAACCCACTAAATCAAAGCAAGTAATGCATGCTATACACTCACACCCTTTAGGCCAACAAGCCAAAAATGCAAAGGGGCTATACAATGCATGCCAAAGTTGACCCAAACAACTAAGGACAGACCTTAATCATGGCAAAATAAACATGAAAGCTTCACAAAGCCAAGCCTAAAACATGCTAGAACAATGGTTTACAACCTAAGGCATGTTAAGGCAACAAAATGGCATTACAAGGCATGTATGCTAAGCAAGCATGGTGTACCAAAACCAACTTAAAACAATGCTATTTCATGGAAAAATAAGCATAAATAATAGCTAAGGCATGGTCAACAAGAACCTAAGCTAGGTGCTCCCTCAAGAAGCAAAAATGGTCATTTTCAAGGACAACAAGGAGAGGGGGTGGCCCTCTCCTTCTAGGGACCTCAAGGCACCATCCTTACCACTGAAATCCCTCAAGATTTCAGTGGTGAGGAGGCCCAAACACCAAAGTCCCGGAGCTCACACAAAATAGCACAAAACAAGGGCCAAACAAGGCTTAAGAGGGGTCAAACAACCCCAAAGCTTAAAACACTCTTAACAAACTATTTAGAGGCCTTAAAAACAGAACTTTTATGTATTATATGCAAAGCCAAAAAACAGTTTCAAGATACGTAAAAGTAGTGTGCAAAAATGGGGTAAAAAGGGACTAGTTTCTTACCCTTGAAGTCCTCCTTCACAAATGATGATCTTGTTGCCTCCTTGAGCTCAAATCCAGTCAAGAACACCAAGAACAACCCTCTGGTCCCTCAACAACCAAGAGAAGGTGTAACACTATGTGTTTGTGTGCAATAATATGGACAAACACACACTAGACACACACAAGAGAGAGATATAGAGGTAGGAAATATGTATCAACCCTAACCCTAATCCAGAGCTCCCTCTGAAATTTTTTGTAACCCTTATGCCAAGAGAGGAGCCCTCTTCTTATAGGCAACTCCCTCTTGTAAGATTTTCAAAACAAGCCATCCAAGAGGGCAATCCCTCCATACACGTGTATGGAGGGGAGCAGAGTGGGTGCCAGCTATCACAGCTGGCACAAAATATCTACTAAAAGTAGATGAACAGTGATCGGCCTTTCAAAATTGCCATTTTGACAAAATAAATGGCCGACCGGCAACAAAGAGTGTCGACCGGCAATATACATTGCCGATGGCATAAAATCACTGGCCGGTGGCCTCAAGCCATGGCCGGTGATGTGTGGGGATGCCTCACAAGGCATTCCCTGCCCCTCTAAGGCAAAATATAAGTGTTTGGTGCAAAACCAGACACAACACGGTCGAGTCGAGAGATCCTGAGGCAGGCGCGCAACCGAGACCTCCGGGAACTCAAGACGAACACAAACAAGGGTAATCACCAAGTGTTCCAATGGTGACGTCCAAGTCTTGAGGACGGTCAAAAATGGGGTGTTTACAGTTGCCCCTCTTTGACAGAACTCGAAAGTCATAACAATGACGGGAGTGAGTGTCAAAGCCCAGAGACGACCCATTTTTGACAAGGCCGAAGACTTAGACAAACATGTAAGACAAACAAGATATGCACCCGAAGGCGGGGGCAAGATGCAAGACAATGCACAGAGTCGGACATAACTTATAATCATGCAAAGAAAGCTGTAATGAAGCACACATGCGACAGTTTTAAGCTAGCATACACCAATGCAACTACATTACAAATGCAGAAAGGATGTAAGAGAATTATGCAATTCTCAATACGTCTCACTCGGAGGATACAATACCTGTGCGGCTCGCCTGGTTGCACTAGCTTCAAACGAACCGTACATACAATATCGTGCCTGCAAAGAAAGCAAACTTAACAGGTACAATGTTATTAGCAACATGCATGACAATGCAAAAATGAATGCAAAATGATATGCAATATATACAAAACTATGTATGAACAATGCAAATGAAAATGCAATGCAATTGAATCATGATCCAATCATGAGTGGTTCGAAACCACACCTATGTCAAATAGATTGATAGAGGTAACAAGTCCGTCTACCATAGAATGGTCAACAGAACTATGAGTAATGTAGACGGACACAGGAACAAGTATTGGGGGGAATGACAAAGGTGGGAAAAGGACCCGCTGGGGAAAGGACAACGATCCTAATGCTGGATACAACAATTACACTACAATGTAATAAATAATGAAAATGCTGGGGAAATGGCAATGGATATGGCACGCGGGCCAAACCAAATCTTGCCTAGGCAAAGCATGTACGCATACAAGCCACGTCTAACATAGAACGGTCCACTGAACTATGCTTCGACACGAGAAGTATGGGCACATACCGGACCAAGCTCAACATGGAAAGACGCAAGCCATAAATGGAAGGTGATGCAATGAATGCATGCAAATTACAATGCAATGTGCACTGGAATGGAAAAGATACAATGGATAAGGCACGCAGGCCAAACCAAATCTTGCCTAGGAAGGGCATGTACACATACAAGCCGCGTCTACCATAGAACGGCCCACTGAACTATGCTTCGACATGAGAAGTATGGGCACATACCGGACCAAGCTCAGTCATGGAAAGGCGCGAGCCATAGATGGAAGTGATGCAGTGAATGCATGCAAGCTACAATGCAATATGCACTGGGATGGAAAAGATACGATGGATAAGGCACGCAGGCCAAACCAAATCTTGCCTAGGAAGGGCATGTACACGTACAAGCCACGTCTAACATAGAACGGTCCACTGAACTATGCTTCGACACGAGAAGTATGGGCACATACCAGACCAAGCTTAATCATGGAAAGGCGCGAGCCATAGATGGAAGTGATGCAGTGAATGCATGCAAGCTACAATGCAATATACACTATATTACAATGATGCATGACAATGCAACTATTTACGATGGTGCATGACAATGCAATTATATACAATGATGCATGACATATGCACTATTTACAATGATGCATGACATATGCACTAACTACAATGATGCATGACATATGCATGTTTTTGTTTTGTTTTGTTTTTGTTTTTGAAATGCAAAGGCATGATGATGCATGATTTCGAAGTGCGCGACAACGCGCGGCTTTTAAGATGCACGTGAACTTGAATATGCGACGACGCGAGTCGCTTGAAATACATGTATAATGCAACTTATCAAAATTCGTTCGGGCACGACAAACACCGAAAGACTTGCACCTTCAGAGGATTTAGGGTCTCCTAGATCGTGAATGCATGCAAAATGCAATAAGATGCGCAAAACAGCGCGATGCGTTACACAACGCGAGTGCATAAGACAGTGCAATTGATTTGAAATGCACAAGACAGCGCGATTGATTTGAAATGCACAAGACAGTGCGATACGCAAGATAGCGCGATGGAATGCATGCAAGCTACGATGCAATGTATATAATATGCATGACATATGCACTATATTCAATGATGCATTTTTGAAATGCATGGCGCATGGAATGCGCGGCACCGCAAGTCGCTTGAAATGCATGACAATGCATGATCTTTTCTTAATGCGCGATGACGCGCGGCTATGAGATGCATGACGATGCATGATGCATGAGAATGCATGAAGATGTATGATTTCGAAATGCGTGACAAAGTGCGGATTTTGAGACGCATGACAATGCGACCGAGTGGATTTAAGGTCTCGCCAGACTGCGCGTGTTTTTGGTCCCGCCGGACAGGGTCGAATGCGTGAATTTGAGATGTGATGCGCAAGACAGTGCGATTCGCAAGATAGCGCGACGAAATGCATGCCAAATGCAATGAGATACGCAAAACAGCGCAATGCGTTAGACAACGCGAGTGCACAAGACAGTGCGATTGACATGTGATGCACATGGGGCAACTTTTGAGTTTTGTAAAAGCCAAAAGGATACGGAAAGGATACACCTTGCACGAATTCGAGTGCCACGCACAGAAGACACGATCCGAGGTCAAAACGAAGGTCAGTTGAGCGTCGGAGATACACGTTTCTTGCACTGTTTTGAGCACTAAAAGCCCTGGACCCCACACATAACTCAAACAAGGGTGTAGGAGGCTCCAAAACCACTGTAGGAGACCATCGGATGTCCACCAGCCATCAGAATGCATCACCGGCCATCCAACGGCCATCATACAATTTCCATCGGCAAACTATTTTGCCGACCGGCAAAGAGTGTGGCCGACCGGCAAAAAGTCCCTGTATCGGGGCAATTTCGGCATTTCGCTACGGGCCTTTTAAAATAGGGCTTCTAGCCCTATTTTCTTTACTTCTCCTTGCTCGAAATCTTTCCCCCTCTCTCTCTAGATCAGTTTCCTCATTTGATTTCCTCATTTTCTTGCGTTCTAGCCTCCATTTCGTCGTCCGATTCGCGAATACCTTCGTGTTTCGAACGTTTTGAACCGATTGAAATTTCATTTCGGTGTTGTTTTTTCGATTTCCACCACTCGGGGCTTGTTTCCCTTGAGTTTTTCTCAATATTTGTGCCTTTTCCGCACTTCGGCTTTTTCGGCCTTTTCCGGCCCTCTCGGGGTTGACTTTTTGTTGACTCTTCACATTCTCGCCCGATTTTTCGTCTTCCAGCCATTTTCACATTCTCTTCGAGATGGCGGACGATCTATTCCATAGGGCGGGACCTTTCCAGAGCACGAGATGGATCCCGAGGCCGACCCCTTGCCATTTCATATCCGGCCGTTCGATTCGGAGACCTATAGGCCTACGGTTCATGTGATGCTCCCCGATGGACTACGCTAGTTCCGGAGCTTTGAGAGGGGCGTGGCACCCGAGCTTCTCCTGCGTGAGCCTACCTCCCATCTGTCCTTCAGCGCTTCCGAGGTAACATTCTTTCTTCTGTTTTATTATTTTCCGCAATGTAGAACATAACTGCCATTAGTTGATTCTGTTCTCTAACTGCTTAGCCCGGATGCACCGATACACTGTATACTGTAGTTGATTGCAAACAAACTTACAATCGATATCTGTTTGAAACTTACACGTGCACACACACTGCACTGACCCTGAATCACCCAAACACACGGCGCACACTGTATTTCACTGCATACACACTGGTACCCGGTATCTGCTTGAGTCTGAAAACATGCACACATGTTGTATTTGCCCTGAACCACTCAAACACACTGACACATCACACGTTGTAGTTCACTGTAAGTACACCGGCACCCGATGTCTGTTCGAATTTGAAAACATGCACACATGCTGTATACCTGTATGCTTCTTAAAACTGCGTTTTGAATATTGCCTCGCAATTGTTGTTTTTGATTACAGGGGGATTCCCATACCATCCGCGGGTATGGGAATGTCGTTGCTCGGGATTGGTACATAGAGCTGCCAGACGCGGTTCGTCATATCGTCGACGAGGCCGGTTTCGGCATCTTCTGCAGGGGGCTCTCCCAGCTTACGACCTGCAGGCCCTTACTTACTGCTTTAGTGGAGAGGTGGTGGGATACCACCAACTCCTTCCACTTCTCCGTCGCGGGGGACATGACGATGACCCCTTATGATTTCTCGATGCTCACCGACATCGGGGTAGGGGGTGATCCGATCCCCTTCGACACCGATATGGATGAGTGGGATGCCGCCCAACTGTACCTGCTTAGCACTCAGCCTCCCCTCGCTCGAGCAAGGTTTGTTAGGTACTCGTGGTTCGAGAGCCACTTTCGGATTCAGCCAGCCTTAGCGGAGGAGGCGCAGATGACCCCAGAGGAGGTGGATCAGTATGCGCAGGGCTTCATCATGTTCCTCTTCAGGACGACTCTTTTCACCGATCGGGCGAACACCGTGTCTCTATGTTTGTTGAGCGCACTGGTGGATGTCAGGCGGATCCACCGCTATGACTGGGGTGGCGCCGGCTTGGCCACTTTGTATGGTTACATGAGCTCTTCTTCCCGCCTCAGCGGACAGCTTCTCGGCGGCTACTGGCGAGCTTGGGAGGTACATCTTCTTCCCCTTTTACATTTCTGCTTCACGTTTTCTGTATTCTGTACACTGCACACACCACGGTCTACCTCTCACTGACTATATACTGCACACACGGCACACATATACTCTGCTTTACTTTGACTGTATACTGCACACACTGTATACTCTGTACAATACATTGCACAACACACGGCTCTGCTATTTCTGCTTCATTCTGTATTTTGCTTTATCTAATAGTCATACTTATATCTGTTCTGCAGTTGTGGGTGTATGCCTACTTTCCTAGGCTTGCCCCAGTACCTGATGTGGAGACCCCACTCGGCGTCCCCTTTTCTCATCGCTTTGATGTGCGATGCGTGCGGAGACCACGGGAGTCTTTTATTTTCTTCCGCCACTACTTCGACACTATCACCGCCGCGGAGGTATGTTTAACTTTAGAATTTGCTTAGGCTTCGCTTAGCACTGTATGTTTGATAACAGATAGATAACAAACTGCATATTTACCCGCAGATCACCTGGCAGCCCTGGACTCCGTTGCCGGCCGTGGTGAGGGATCACTACGAGGGCGCAGAGAAGACTGCCCGTTGCCGGATTCTGTTGGAGGGCCCGGTCTGTTGGGCTTGGTACCTGGGCGAGTGTGACAAATGATATATGGATTTGTAAAGTTCAGCTAGTCCTTTGGAAGTTGGAACAATGGATTTGTAAAGTTCAGCTAAGGTTTAGGCGCAATTGTGTATTTGATAAGTTTAACTATCACCACTACAAAATGTGCAACAGTTGAACAATAGACAGTTCATATATATAACATGGCCTCAAGATTTGGCTGATGGGAGGATAATTCCTCAGCAACAGAATAGGGAACTTAGGACTAAAGAAGCTAAGTATTGAAGATACGTATCAAAATTAGATGGTGTAATGGAAGAATAGTTAAGCATAATCTTATATAGCTCGTCCCCATAAGCCTATAAAGAACCCAAGGCATTACTCATTCACAAACAGAAGCATATCTACATCTATAAACCCACTAATTAGTTTCTTCTTTAAGGAAAGTGTTTCCAAAATTTCAATGAGTATATCGAGAAAATTAGAATCTTTTATGAAGAAAAAGACCATATTAATTTCCATCCGTGGAGGTCAGAAAAACACTGAACTAACGTAACTGGAAGCTTCGTGGAGGTCACAAAAGCATAAGCATAGTGAGTTTTATGGATACCAGACAAACTCTAATGATGGGTTTTCTTACATTTTTATAACAAATAATTTTTGGATGAAATGGTAAGTACACCCAACATTTTTGTAATTTCATAATACCTACACAATTTACTTTCACATTTAAGTAGTTAAATTTACTTCGATAGATTTAGAGATAAAAAAGCTAAAACAAGAACTCATGATGGGTTCATGTTTGGATGTCTTGCATTAGTTAATAGATATTACTCTCCTTGTCTTTTAATGTTTGAAATTATTACGATATATATATGTCGTCCAGAAGTGCCATTACACGCACCGAACTAATGATTTTTTCCCCCTTTTTTGCAAATGTTTTTGGACATACAAATGTGGATATGTTTTTGTTGACAAGTACGGGAGGGCATTTTTTTTATATCTCTATCCGTATGTATAGTGGTTTGTACAAAATTTTTTGTTGGTAGAGTTAATATCAGCTAATTTGGTAGCAATTAACATAGCACGTGGTACATAATAGTTTTGTGGCAGTACCGAATATAATTTTTGTTGTGGTACAAAAGTTGTAGGTGCACAATGAATTTGGTTATTCCAGTATTATGTATTGAATTAAATTACTGACGTGGGCTTAGACTTGGTTCTTATGAAATTTGTAATATATATATATATATATATAAGTGGATGTTCAATATTAATCTTTTGGATGGTTGGAACTGAAATGTGTGTATCCGTTGTTGAATGCTTGATAACATATTTACTGTTGATGGATTATATTGTTTATACAGGGTACAAGTTGTATTAATAATGGATACAGGTGGTTTAGAAAATTTTATTTAAAAAAAAAAAACGTTAAAGTATTTGGCCACCAAATATTTTGGTAGCTAAATATGTAATCAAATGTTTTGGTGACTAAGAATTTAGTAGCAAAAACATAACCCATTAATTTTTTGCGACCAAATAATTAGTAGCTAAAACAATTGAGAAAGAGATAGAGAAAGTATTGGCCACTAAATTTTTTAGTCACGGGAAAAATGGTATCATTTGGCGACTAAAATGTTTGGTGGCAAAAAATGAAGAAGTGAATGTGAGCAGGCTTTTGGCTAAGAAACTTTTAGTGGGCAAAAGTAACAATGACAAAAATTACTTAGTCGCTAAAAATATGTATTATATTGGTGACAAAAATGTTTAGTCTATAATAGTTATTCTTAAATTATGGTAGCACTTTTAGTGACTAATACTTTAGTGGCAGAAACATATCTTTTGCCGACTAAACTCAAAGTAGTAGCCAAATGTGTACTTTCGGCGACCAATTATTTAGTAGCTAAAAGTGATACCTTCCCTGACCACAACAGGTTGGTAGCCAAAAAGCCTCATTCGGCGATCAATTATTTAGTGGCAGAAACATATCTTTTGCCGACTAAACTCAAAGTAGTAGCCAAATGTGTACTTTCGGCGACCAAATATTTAGTAGCGGAAACATACCTTTTGCCGACTAAAGCCAATTTAGTAGCCAAATGTGTACACTTTCGGCGACCAAACAGATTTTAGTTGCCAATACTATCGCCGACAGGGTAAAGGCGACGAGCTTAGCGACGAAAAATTTTGGTCGCTAAATCGTTTTGGCGACTAAATAAGTGACTTTTGGCGACCAATATTTTGGTAGCCAAAAGTGACATTTCTTGTGGTGATTGTTGTAATTTAAAAAAAAAAGTTTAGCAATTTTTTTTTTAAAATTATGTCAAAATTTTTATTTTCTAGGTCCGTGTTGTGCAGACGAATCTAAAAATTTTTTTTAAAAAAATATCTTTTTTTGTCCTTTCTAAACTTTTTTTCAAATTTATTAATTTATTTATGTATTTATATTTTTTCAGTCTGTCCAATCAAATATAACTCAAAAGTGTAATTTTTTTTTCCTTCACAAAATCACTAAATATATAAAAAAAAAAAAACGAAACAAAAACAAAAACAAAACAAAAACAAAAGCAAAAAATATTACTAAAAAAATAAACTAGAAACACCCACTTAGTAGGGCTAACTTAAACTAAACAAAAGAAATTTCTCCCATGGGATTGGTTTGATTCCACTCGTTCATCAATTTTATTGTAGATTTGACCATAACCAAAACTGAATCCAATCGTTCATAAATTTTAATTTCAAGTAAAAGTAATTAATTGAGCCTTTAGACTGGATAGTGGTTCTCTGACTTGAATGTGGCTCGAAAGTAGAACTATTCAAAGAACCATCTAACATATTGTGCCTGCTTGGCAGAACTTAAAAGCAGCTTATTTCAACTTTCAGCTTAATTTAAGCTATTTTGATGTGTTTGATTTAGCTTATAGCATTTTGGAAGTCAGAAATCAGCTTATTCTTTGAGTGGGGCAGGAGATGCTTAATTTATAAGTCAGAAATCAGCTTATTTTCATAGTTATAAGCTATAAACTGTTTAGGCATAAGCTATAAGCACTTTCCCACAGCTCTACCAAACAGGACCATTGTTATGATAATCACATAGGGGTGATGATTGATCCAAATCACTGCACTTGGACTTCATATTGTTAAAGGGTATGGCTTCTGTCCAGTTTAAGATCGGACTGGACCGTGCTGTTAGGCCCGTGGAGGCCCACCACGGCTCCCGTTTTGATAATCTGAACCGCGCAATACGTAAAACTCATCGAGTACTATACGCCTGTAAAAAATCACGTTGATCGGATATCGATAGCTATATGATCAAGTCAGTTTTGTATTAAAAAAATGGACGGTGAACAAATTAATGGTTGACAAAAAACTGTTTTGATCACATAGCTATCGATATCCGATCAACGTGATTCCTTACAAATGTATAGTACTCGACGATTTCTACACATTGAACGGTTTAGATTATCAAAACGGGACCCGTGGTGGACCCTCACGGACCCAACAGCACGGTCCAGTCCGATTCCAAATTGGACAAAAGCCATACCCATTGTAAACTCATTCAAGTTCTAGTTATTAAATAAATAAGTTAATTTTAAATATATTTTAAAATTTGTTAAAATTTTCGAATCAACCTTAAATAATCAATTGTCCTTTTAGCTGAGTTTGATAAAATTTAAAACTATATAAAAATATTAAATTATTTCTCAACAAAAGCTCGTTTGAGATAAGTTTAAAAATTTGACAAATCAAAATTTAAATAAATTTAAAAATTCGTTAAAATTTTCAAATAAAACGTGAACAATTAATTGATTGTCTAAGGTGATGTGACTTAAATATGATAACAACTTTTTGACTTTTTGACTTTTTTAAATCATACCAAACAAGGCCTTATAATTAGGGTAATGCTATATAATATACAAGTTATGACATTTGTGAATTTGATTATTACAAATGTCATAACTCAATCCTATGAGAGTGAGAACTAATGAAAAAAATTGAATTGTAACCAAACATTGCATAAGATATAACTAAAGAGCTCTCAGATTATAACCAAAATAATATCATAACTAACATTATAATGAGTCATAACTAATACCACAATAGGTCATAACTAATGACCACAAATGATGTAACCAAAGGTGCATATAGGGCTGCAAACGAGCTAAGCCGAGCTGAACTAAGCTTTAATATATTTGGGCTTGTTTATTAAGATTTTAATGAGTTTGAATTCCAGCTCAATAAAAATTTAACGAACCGAGCTCAAGCTAAGTTGGCTTAGACTTAACTCAAGCTTGAGTTTGTTCACGAGCCTTAACGAGCCAAAAAAATTATAAATTCATATTTGTGTATCAGCTAAAGTTATAATTAAAATTTTAATTGCACAATTTTATATACAATATATATATGGGAGACTTATTTATAAGTTCTATTTCGGACACTTATGCTATGTTAAGTCCTGTGTAATTTCTTATAGAGTTTCAAATCCTATTTAGATAGGAATGTATTTCACAAAATCCTATGAGGTGTACATAAAGGGTATTAATATACTATTATACACTGTAATGGCAAAACTATATATAGGAAATTGAATGTTACTATAAGTCATATCTATATGAATGTGAATTTCAAAATACACGAACAAGTAACATTTTCACATTCAATTTAAAATATCAAAAACCTAGTAAGTTTGCGAAACGTAACGTGACACGTTACGTTACGTTTATGTAGGTGTCACGTTATGTTACGTTTATGTAGGTGTCACGTCACGTTACGTTTATGTAATGTCCCATCTGATATGGTCACGTTACGTTACGTTTATATAGGGGTCACGTTACGTTTCGCAAACTTAATGAGTTTTTTAATTTTTAAATTGAATGTGAAAATGTTGTTGGTTTTTGTTGGTGTCACGTTACGTTTCATATAAATATAATCTATGGTAACATTCAATTTCCTATATATGGTTCTGCCATTATTTATGATATTAACAACTAATATTGAAGGTAAATGTGTATTTTGAAATTCAAATTCACATTTATATAGATATGATCTATGGTAACATTCAATTTCCTATATATGATTTTACCATTATTTATAATATTAACAACTAATATTGAAGGTAAATGTACCAACAAACTTCTCACAAGACTTATGGGAACAAATTTTTTTTTAATAAGACCATATGCAGCATAAGTCTCCCTAATAGGACTTATAAATAATTTTCCCTATATATATATATATACATAATAAAAGAAAATTAATATTTTACAAAAATAATAATATTGATCACTACTATTATATAAATATACTAGCTACGCCCATGCTTGAAGGCACGGTGTAAATAATGTTAGGATTAGGATATAATTGTAATCCCAACACTATTTAAATTTATTTTTTAATTTGATAAAATCTCAAATTTATAATAAAATTTTGGAGTTATCACAAAACTCCTCACGACAACTCGCTTTTGCTTATATAATATATAGCTAGATAGATAGATGTGCCTAGCATACATACAATTTCTATGGGCATACATACAATACTGCTTTTGTTTATAAAATTATATGAAAATTGTATGTATGACCGTAACGTCCTTGTATGGAAATATGTGTATAATATATTGAACAGAAAGGAGAAAATAAAAATAAAATAAACAAATAGAGAGAAAAATAACAACGAGAGAAAAAAAAATAAAAATAAAAATAAAAGAGAGAGGAAGGTGGGATCATACAATGATGGGCGAAAAAAGTAAGAGAGAGAGAGAAGCGGGAAAATACAAAATGTATATGTATGACATTTTTTAGAAAATATATCTCAGTCATTGTTTTATAATTTGAACAAATTTGACCCTTCCAAATGTCCTAAAAGGACAAAAATATGTTGAAGAATAAAAAACCATCCTGCTTTATTATATAGATGTTAAAGATTCATATGATATCTAAATTTATAAAGTCTATCAAGTATTTAGTATATTTAAAAATAATAATTAATTGTTCAGATTCATTTAATTTGAGGACTATAAAATTCATTAATTTAATCTTCACCACACATAGTAAAATTTGGCTCCTAATTTTGGGATCGCAAACTTTTCCGTATAATATGAATAAAAATAAGTGAACAAAAAGAAGAAAAGAAAAAAAATAAAAAAACAAATAGAGAAAAATAAAAATGGGAGAAATAAAAAAATAAAAAGAAAAGAGAGAGAAAGGTGGGATCATGAGATCATAGAATGATGGGTGAGAAAAGGAAAAACTAAGAGAGAGAAGCGGGAAAATAGAAAATGTACATGTAGGACATTTTTAAAAAATAGATCTCAGCTGTTATTTTATAATTTGAATAGATTTGAGCTGTTCAAATGTCCTAGTAGGACAAATGTGTGTATGAAAAATTCAAAAATCATCATGCTTTATTATATAGATTATCTATATTATTTACATTTACGTTTTGTAAATATATAAATAACATATTTATCTTATTTTTTATACATATTTTTACATTATTTAATGTATAAATAATAAATGTTAAACGAGTTAGCTAACGAGCTAAGTTTAGTATATTTAGACTTATTTATTAGATTTTAATGAGTTTGAATTCAAATGCAAAAAATAAAAAATAAAAAATAAATAAAATTAACAAATCAAATTTGAACGAGTCTTTATGAAATCAAACTCAAGACTCTTCACAAACGGACTCCACTCATTTACAACCCTAGGTGCATATATGGTACACACCCTAAATCCTAAGCTCCAAAGAGAGTGTGTGTCCATAAAATTTTCCTTATAAAAAATTATCTCCAAGTTCAAGTTTTTAGTTTTGACTCATCAATGTTATGAACATAATCAAAGCAGGCTTAGAAGAGTTAGAAGAGTTGGGAATGAATATTTTTGTTGTTGACCCAATAAATATAGAGAAATATTTAAAAGTAAGTATATTATGCTTTTGAGGTCACATGGAAACATTTGTAGCTGAAGTATCCAGCAACCTGAACTACATATGCCAGACCAGATTAATTTATAATTCATTAAAATTAATGTAGTGCTTGGATGGTCAGCAACTTTTGTGTTTTTCAAGTGTTTTATGGAGCAATTAAGTACGTTTTCAGATGTTAGGTTACTTTGTTGCAGTTTATAAGCCAACACATGAGCTGAGATTAAAATAAAGGAAAATTTAGTGAAATATCATTCTCTAACTATATGCAGTATGAGAGGTCCAAAGTATTTTTTTTATTAGCTTAGGTCTCTCGATGAAATTTTTCTGTGATCATACCAAAGAAATTTCAAAAATTTTTTTGTGATCATGTCAGAGAAATTTCTCTATAAAAATTAAAATTTCTTTAAGTCGGGCCGAAATTTTTCCAAGTCAGACACAAATTTCTTCGAGTTGAATTTTCTCTGTTTAATTTAAGAGACCCCAACTAATATGAAAAATATTATATATCCTTTATTTTATGAAATTTTAATATCAGGGACTTTAAAAAAATTCTCCTAAAATAAATTATATTGTTTGTTTGGCATAATTATGATTTTTTAGGTTTTATTATGGTTAAAACAAGTTAAAGTATTTGTTATTTTTTGGTAACTTTTTCTTTATTAGAAGATTACTTTTTTGACTTTGTTGTTTTCGGCCTTTAAGTTTTTGGAGAAAATACACTGCAGTGTAATTTAAAAAAAAAAAAAATCATCTCAATAGTAAATTTTATGTACTTTAATAATTAAATTCATAAATATTTTGATTAATCTTTAAATTTTTTTTTTTTTTTGAAAATATCACTGAACTGTATTTTTTCCCTTTAGTTTTAGGTTCGTCTAGATGATTTTAAAAAAAATTTAAAAATTGAAAAAAGTTTAAACTAAAGAATAAATATGTCAGTTTTAAGTTGTAGCCAAAAGAAATATTTTTTTTGGGTAAAATAAACTAGTCTGACTTATTTTACCTTTTGTTTTTAGGATTCAAGAATTGACTTTTTAATTTGTGACAAATAGCAAAATAGCTTTTTAATGGAACGTTTATTCATAAATCCCTTTATACTTACTTATATTTCACTTAATTCTTTTTTTTTTATTTTTTTATGTTCTAATAAGTCATGTGAGTGACATAATTATCAAAATACTCCTAATAATAATAAGGTGAATTGGACATTAATATTCATATTGACAATGTGAATGTTTCATGATGTGAATATTTACTCTGTCAATGTGAACATTCACACTGTCAAATTTATTTAATGTGAATGTTTACATTATGGAACACTTATATTGTATTTGGTTAGGAGATTTGAGAAGGAATTTAAAAAAGGAAAGAACAAAAATGTGTAAAACTAGATGAAATGTAAATACATTTTATTCATATTTTACTTACCTTTTCCCTTTCCATTTTTAAATCCCTCCCCAAATTCCTTAACTAAACACAACATTAAAATAGTTCAAAATAGCACACATCAAGTTCCTAAAGGTTCAAAAAATATTTGTAAAGGTAAAATTAATCATAAAATATCTTAAATATGAGAATTATAATTTGGAGATCAAATGTCTAAAATAATAAAATTTATTAAAATATAAAAATATCTTATAAACTAATTATGATACAAACACTTAAAAGAAAATTTTCTAATAAATTTTCTCATTTTCATTTATAAAGTAAGAAAACCAAATCAGCTTGCTCACATGCCCACCAAAGGAGGGTTGTATTTAGATAATCAAGATTTTATTTTATTTTTTATTTTACACTTCATGAATTATTTTTTTATTTTATTTTAACGGGACTTCATGAATTCAAAATGCAATTACATATTAACTAGAATACCATCGAATAGTCCGTAGCCCGTCGTGGTAACATGAAACAATGTTCTTTTTTACCCAAAATTTTACTTAGAATTTTATTTAGTAATATTAGTATGTGATTTAAATTCATTTCACATGTATGGATCTTACAATATACTAATTCAATTTCCGTCAAATTTTAAAAGTCTAAATTAATTCTTATCACTTAATTTTGTTTTTTTGCTAAATAACAAAAGCAGTGTTTGGTTTCATTTTTGAATCAGTTTTTATGAAATTTTTCTAAAAAAATAAAATTACTTTGACAAAAATAAATATGAAAATATATTTTAAAAATTTTAAAATTTATTTTCACCCAAAAAAGGTAAAACTATGTAAAAATGATAAGTATTATTTCTTTTGATATTTTTTTAGCCAAATTTGTTTAATTTTTTTTGTCAAGAAAAATCAAACTAAGGGATGTTTGGAAAGAGGATAAAATAATAAATCATTAAAAAAAATAAAATTAAAAAGTCAAAATATTAAATAAAAAGGTCAAAATTTTCTTTTCATTCTTTCTACTTTTGATACATATTTTTTTACAAAAAGTAAAAAAATTATTCTCAAACCCTTCAATTTTTTTGAATCTCATATTTTAACTAAAATTTTTAAAAACATATTATATTATCAATTAAGAGTCGCATGCCTTTTGCTCACGCAATAGCACCGCTCACCGTCCAATTGATAATTTGGTGACGCAAACAGAACCGATTGATCTAATCACATTTCATCATTATAATATATACATATGGGTTGACCCCTTTTTTTTTTTTTTTTTTTGTTCTTTTAAAAAAAAAAAAGCCTCGTGAGGATATCATAGCATCCGTGGGTTTTGGTCCCTAGATAACCTGGTTGCTGGCCAAATTTAACCCAACTCATAGGAAGAGACAAAACACTGAGACACCCAATGTATCTCATCACGCGCTACAGAAGATGACAAGTTTCAATCGAAGTATAGTATAAAGTCTCCGCAAAGAGAGTGTATCTCCAAGATTTGAATCTGACTCACCCCTATGGAAACACAATGCGATGTCCATGAAAAAACCACTTCTGGTGGTGGTTGAACTTCTCTTATGTTGGCCATCTCAATTTAAGAGATCATTTCAGTTTACTAGGCCCATTTTAATACCGATTTGGATTCGAATCATTCATCTTTTAGGACTCGTTAAGTAGAATATTTATGCAAAAAATTAAGATAATCAAACAGCGGTAATTATATGTTTGAATCAAATTTGTATTACAAAAAATGGATAATATTCTTGAAATTATATTTATCGTCAATTTTTTCAAAATAAATATGATTCGAATATATAACTATCGATGCTCAAATATATTTATTTTTACATAAATATTATATTTAACGATTTTCAAAAGTGAATTGTTAGTATCATCAAAATCGATTTTAAAATGAGACTATTAAATATAAACGCGCTCTTAAAATGAGATGACAATTTAAAAGAAACCAAATCGTATATATATATCTTAAAATGTAATGGAAAATATGAAATAAGGTATTACCAAGGAAAGAAGTATCATCATCCGATCAGATCATGAGGTATTTGGTGGAGATTATTTTAAGTGAAAAATTAATAATTAAAAAATTAAAATTAAAATCACTCCTTACTCAATATTTAAAAAATTAACTTCTTTTAATTTATTTAAACTATTTATTCTAAATAAATTATAAATAAAAATTATACCAAATAAATTAATATAAACTTATATATTAAAATAAATTATAAACTGCTTCCATAATCTCCGGAAAAAACAAAGCGTGGATAGACATATTATAGCATCACGCGGCACGCTTACTCTCTGGTCACTGTTGGGCACTCGTAAGCTATCACGGCCTGCACCGAAATCATGTTGGTGATGTCTTCTTATGTTGTGTTCAAACCAGCAAGGATCCTCTAGAGTGATTTTTCTCTAAAGTTTTTTAGAGTGCTATATTGTGTGGTTGAGATTTACTGACAAATCACATTAATTTTTCTGATGTGACTTGCCAGTAAATCTCAACCACACAATATAGCACTCTAGAAAATTTTATGAAAATTTCACTCTAGAGGATCCTTGGTGTGTTCAAACAAAATGACTACGATTGTGGAACAGTAATTGGGTGTCTGTCTTATTAAGTTGCGACAATATCTGTCTATCTATTTATTACTATTATAAAAGTGAAAAAGATTATTATATTTTTTAATTTTTATGTATTTTAGAAATGTCCTCTCAAACTTATTAAATATCAACAAAATCACAATCACAAATATTTTTTAAAATTCAAACACTTTCAAATATCAAACATCTTAAAACAATCAAATACTTTGAAACATCACAATATACTATCAAACACCTTGGATGATTAGAAAAATAAAAATAAAAATTTAATTTTCTGAAAGTGAATCCAGAAAATTAAAACCAAACAAGGTAATTGGTATTTTGTGAAGTTGTCAAGTTCTCTGTTTCAGACTCATGACCCATGTCCAATTATATCCTTTGTATTATACTATTTGTGTGCATCATCATACATAATAATATCCTCAATATCGTCAACAGATTAAAAAGGGTCTTATACCACTTAAAGGTTTTACCTAAACAGTATAAATCCACAATCAATTTGAGTGGGTGATTTTGTTAAAACCGCTAGTAGTGGGTTGAGTACCCTAAAAAATATATATATTTTTAGTTGATTCATTATTCTGAATTATCATAACATCTTAATTCTTTGTTACCCACTATGTTTCGAATTTTATAACTAAACAATTGATCGCATTGTCTCTCAATCAACTCTGTTTGACAACCCAATGATTGTACAAATAGATAAAAACATAGCATCCCACTCTAATTCGTAGACAAGCCGCCCACTTATCAAGTTAGGCTTTATACAAGTAGTAACCTTTTTCTTGTTTTTTTCCGTTCTTCGTTCATGTATGCATAAAGAAAAGCAGACGATTCTTGAGTACATTTTTATAGGTCCAGGCTTCTCTCTAATTGGGTTTTCCAATTAGAACATGTTGTTGGGTCTCTATAGGCTTAGTACGAAGCTCACATCGATAATTCAAACTGTTGAATACGTAAGACTCGTCGAGTAATTTATCCCTATAAAAAATTATGTTGATTAGATATCAATAGTCACTTGATTAAATGACATTTGTATTAACAATTTATTTTAAAATCATAGTAATCGTAGACACAAATGTGATCTGATTTAGTGGCTATTGATATCCGATCAATGTGATTTTTTACAGAGATAAAGTAGTTAACGATGACTACACATTGAATAATTCGGATTATCAATGTGGGTTTTATAGTGGGCTAATAAAGGCCAACAACACGCTCTAGTCCGATCGGACTAGAGAAAAGGTTGTGTGAAATTTTTTTTCACTCTCTGTGGTTTGAAATTTTCAAAATTAATTTTTTAAGTTTTTAATTTTAGATCGTTCGTCAACTCACTGTTTTGGCCTAAAAGTCAAAAAATTATTAAAGAAACTAAACTAACAACCTATATCAAAAAGTTAAAGATTTTCTTTTTTCTCTACTTTTTGCACATCTTTTCGTAAAAAAAAAAATCATTCCAAACATATTAATTTTTTTTTTCCAAACGAGCCCTTAATATATATGCACTTAAAAAATATATAATTTGTACAAAAAAATTTAAAAAAATTATTGAATATAACAAAATACTAAAATGTATTAATTTTTTGTATTATTTTGTATTCAATAAATTTTTCACAATAGTTGGATTATGTAAAAGGGAGGGAATAATAGTGTTTTTATTTTTTTATTTTTTTTAAGGTAGTAGGAATAATAGTGTTAGCCTCACAAATAAAACACACAAAAATGTTGGATGAAATTTATTATCATACTCAAAATGAATTTTAACTTCCCGAGACATTTTCTTTATATATTTTATATTCTATTTTTGTGCACTTACTATTATAAAATAAGAAAAAAATCTTAAATTTACCAAGTGTCTAGAAAATTAAAAAAAAAAAAAAACTAAAGATTAACTTCACTTCTAAAGAATTAAAGATCTACAAATGATCACCAAACCCATTTGAAAATAGGCTATTATAGTTGACTATTTAATTTTTTACGAAAAGACGTGCAAAAAAATAAAAAAAGTGATGTGATGAGGTGTTTTATTTTATTGACTATTTTAGCCTGGGATGAGGCAACCCATTCTAGAGGAAATTGCATTTTAACTTTTTTCTACTTTAGAGTGACTATGTCAGCAAAATCAACTATAATTATAGCATTGCAAGCTAAGCACAAAATCATTATATGAAACAAAAGCCCACATTAATATTAATATAAGATTATCTGAGAAAACAATCCAAATAAGGACCCATGTTTCGTTTATAAATCAATTCATAACCCACGTGCAACGCACGTACACCTCCAACTAGTATATATATATATATAAAGAGAGATTAATTATAATTGTTACCATATAATTTCTCATATTTATTTATGGATATGGATGACATATATGATTTTGATAATATTTTTGATGACCGTTTACACACATTTCGATTAATTTCGAGATGCACGCAAAGTGCTCCCTTCATTTAGATCAGGCAAATCTTGGGTACTGTCTATGAACGTAGCTTCAAGGAGTTGATAACACCTGATGGGAGTTGAATATGAGAACTAGAGAGAGCACACTCTCAAATCCCAAACTACACCCATTAGGCCAACCCTTTGAGGTTTATGATTATAATAATATATTGTCCACCTTTTTGAAAATAAATATGATAAATATATGGTTTATGATTTTCATATCAATTTGAGCTACAAAGGAAGAGCTAAAAAAATAGAGTTGTTATAATAATGAGTAGTGCTAGAGACTTACAATTTTATTTATTTATTTATTTTTTTGTTGAACACACTAGAAACTCACAAATTAGACTCTTAATTTACCCAAAGTGATACGATAAGAGAGATAGACTCCACACAATTGAGTATGTGACAAATCAAAAGTTGTTAGGTTTTATTTCTTGGCAAACCCGTTTGACAAAACTCCTTTGAGTTGTAATTTTATTCGCATTTTTATTTCAGTGAGACTTTGAGTGTTTAGATGCGAATCCAACCCAAATCAAGCCTTTCAGAGAAGTTTGTGTTGATAATGCTTTCAAGATTGCCACTTCGCTGATTATGACGGGGATCGAGCTGCCCGGTCAGCTCGCGGGGGTCCAGGGGGCAGCGCCCCTTGGCGGGTCTGGGGCAACGCCACGGCGGGGTTGAGGGGCAGCGCCCCCGAAGCAAAATGCAAAAATGCATTCAAAGTTGCCTGTCCGATCATGTTATTTTTTTTCCAGTTTTTCCATTTTTAGCTTTCCCGCTCGAGCGGGGAAAGGGACGCTCGAGCGGGGATTGGAAGCTCTCAGCATCTCTGCAGTCGCCTGTAAAAATACTGGAATGTGTGATTTTACGCTCGAGCGGATTCTCCTACGCTCGAGCGCATCTCAGTTTATTCGCACGCAGTTTTTGGTCAGTCCGCTCGAGCGGGCTGTGTTGAGCTCGAGCGGAGATCGCGGGACAGATTCTATAAATTCGCGTATTGGGTCAGATTTTGAGGTGAACTGCTCCAGATCTTCTTTTTGGTTTCTAGGGTTTATATCTGGGGATACTTTGGGAGTTTTCTTTGATGTTTTTATTGAGTATTCAACTCATGATCTAAAGAGAGTACATCAAAGGTTTGTTTGTTATACACAAAAGAGAGAGTTATTCTTCAGTTGTGGATTCTGAAGAATTCGAGCCTGAAGCTTTGGTGGAATCCGGAGTGGCTCATCAGAAAGACAATTCCGTGGTGAAGATGGGGTTGGAAGAGGCACATAGAGGTTGGTTCAATTAGGCGTTGTGGATTCGCTAGGTAATTGAGAGTATACCTGTGTAATTCCTTTAATTCTTCTTAGTGGATTGTTCTTGTGGCTGTTGCCCGTGGTTTTTTGATCACAGTTGGAGGTGTCCAATTGTGGTTTTTTCCACGTTAAATCACTGTGTCTCTCTGTCTTGATTGTTTGATTGTTTGATTGGGATTGTTATATTCTGCTTAAAATTGATACATAATCACAAATCAACATCTAGAGGATTTCTAGATTTTTCAGGGATGTATCATGTCACATCATTTTGGATCAAATATTGAGAGGTTTTTTTTGTGAGTTTTAAACATTTTTCAATAGTAATAGAATAATTTGTTTTGATATGAATGAAAGATTTTGTTACATACTTTTATTTTATTTTATAATTTTGTTTTTGTGGTTGCTTTTATTATTATGTAATACCTACACTATGTGGGCGTATGGAGTTTACTATTTTTGATTTTTTTTTGGTTATTATTTATTTATTTTTTTGTGGATAAATCTTCTTTTTAAGTGTTTTATTTTATCAAACCCATATTCTTTTTGAATATTCTATTAAGTCCTGTTTAATGTAATATGACCAAATTATTATTTCTAAATTTTTGCACATGTTTCTATTTTAAAACTAATAGTACATAACAATAGTCCTTCATTTTATGGAAAAAAATATCTCCCACATCTTAAAGAGAAAACTTTTCCCTTATTTCATGGAGAAAATTTCTCCCTTATTCTATGGAGAAAATCTCTCCCACATTCTATGGAGAAAATCTCATATTATAAATTTTGAACATTTTTATAATTTGAAAATTTTAAAAATAATGCAACAAAAAATCTGAATGAAAATCAAAATATAATGTGAATGTTCACAGTAAACAACAAACATACAATTAACTTTTGAAAAAACTAAATACAATGTGAATATTCATAATTTACAATTAACATACAACTAACCTTAGAAAAACTAAATTCATACTAATATGAACATTCACACTGCAAGGTAAAACAAAATTGAAAAAAAAAAGACTATTTCAATTGTTTAATAGTAACAAAAAATGATTGTTTAAACAACAAGTATAGTAACAAATAACCAATAATATGTGAACATTCACATCTTGCAAAATATATAAGGGTGATTTACAGCTAAGTCTCAATTTAGGAAATAATGGTACATTAAGTCTTACTTCAAAAACTTTTTACCAGTAAGTCCTATAATTAGTTTAAATGACGAAACTACGCTTACCAAATCAAAAACACAAAACATAAATTGCAGATTCGCGATTTCAGTCTCACAGTTCATCCAGCCATTTCTCACCCTCGCGAATTTCATTCTCACCTACATCAATTTCGCCACACATTTTGTCTTACTCGATCAATCTTGTCTCAAATTTTAGAAGAACAAACTAGATCATCAAACATTCTGAGATCCGAACAACCAAAAATGGTGAAAACAAGTAAGATTCAAGTATCTTAAATCCTAGTTTTTGCGAAATCTTTCATTTTCGAAAACTTTTGCTTTTGATTTCCACTTTAGTTTGAATGTTGAGTTCGAAACTTTAGTTTTTGTTTTTGTTTGTGAATTGGAAAACATTCACTGTAATGGCACCAAAATTATGTTCTCATTCTTTCAGTTTAGGTTTCATTATTGATTTTGGTACGATTGCTGCGAATGTTCTTAGATTTTGAATCAATTTGAGTGAAAAACCTTAGTTAATAATATTCCCTTACTTTCAATTTAAGTTTCAATGTTGATTTTGGTACCATTGATGTTAATGTTCTTAGATTCTCAGTCAATTTGAGTGAAAAACTCTAGTTAATCATATTCACTTGCTTTTAATTTAGGTTTCAATGTTGATTTTAGTGCGATTGTTGTTAATATTCTCAGATTCTTAGTGAATTTGAGTGAAAAACCTTAGTTAATCATATTCTCTTACTTTCAATTTAGGTTTCAATATTGATTTTGGTGAGATTGTTGTGAATGTTCTCATATTTTGAGTCAATTTGAGTAAAAAATCCTCATTAATCATATTCTCTTACTTTCAATTTAGGTTTCAATGTTGATTTTGGTACAATTGTTGTGAATGTTCTCAGATTCTAAATCAATTTCAGTGAAAAATCCTAGTTAATCATATTCTCTTGCTTTCAATTTAAGTTTCAATGTTGATTTTGGTGCGATTGCTGTGAATGTTCTCATGTTTTGAATCAATTTGAGTGGAAAACCCTAATTAATCATGTTCTCATGCTTTCAATTTAGGTTTCATTGTTGATTTTGGTATCATTACTGTTAATGTTCTCAGATTCTGAATCAATTTGAGTGAAAACCCCTAGTTAATCATATTCTATTGCTTTCAATTTAGTTTTCAATGTTAATTTTGTTACCATTGTTGTTAATGTTCTCAGATTCTTAATGAATTTGAGCGAAAAACCCTAATTAATCATATTTTCTTGCTTTCAATTTAGGTTTCAATGTTGATTTTAGTATCATTGTTATTAATGTTCTCAGATTCTTAGTCAATTTGAGTGAAAAACTCTAGTTAATCATATTTTCTTGCTTTCAATTTAGGTTTCAATGTTGATTTTGGTACCATTACTGTTAATGTTCTCAGATTCTTAGTCAATTTGAGTGAAAAACCCTTGGTAATCATATTCTCTTTCTTTTAATTTAGGTTTCAATGTTGAGTTTGGTACCATTGTTGTGAATGTTCTCGGATTCTGAGTCAATTTGAGTAAAAAACCTGACTTAATCATATTCTCATGATTTCAGTATAGGTTTCAATGTTGAGTTTGACACGATTGTTGTGAATGTTCTCAAGTTTTAAATCAATTTGATTGAAACACCCTAGTTATTCATATTCTCTACCTTTTGATTTAGGCTTCATTGTTAATTTTGATACGATTGTTGTTAATGTTCTCAGATTCTTAGTCAAATTAAGTGAAAAACCCTACTTAATCATATTCTCTTGCTTTCAATTTAGGTTTCAATGTTGATTTCGGTACAATTGCTATCAATGTTCTCAGATTCTTAGTCAATTTGAGTGAAAACCCAGACTTAATCATATTCTCTTGATTTTAATTTAGGTTTCAACGTTGAGTTTGACATGATTGTTGTGAATGTTCTCAAGTTTTGAATCAATTTGACTGAAAAACTCCAGTTACTCATGTTCTCTTCCTTTAGATTTAGGTTTCAATGTTGAGTTTGACACGATTCCTAATTGATTATCTTCTCTCGCTTTCAATTTAGGCTTCAATGTTGATTTTGGTACCATTACTCTTAATGTTCTCAGATTCTTAATGAATTTGAGTGAAAAATCATAGTTAATCATATTCTCTTGTTTTCAATTTAGGTTTCAATGTTGATTTTAGTACCATTGCTGTTAATATTCTCAGATTCTTAGTCAATTTGAGTGAATAACCCTAGTTAATCACGTTCTCTTGTTTTCAATTTAGGTTTCAATGTTGATTTTGGTACCATTACTGTTAATGTTATCCGAAAGAACATTATCTTAATACTCCTGTAGACCAGTATACACGCCAATACATTGCAGAGCGTTTAGCCGAGTGTGATCAGTGGATAGCAGACTTGCAGACGCTGATTCACGAGCAGATCATTGCGTGGGCGGCCAGTAGGCCTCCACCACCTCAACAGTAAGGTAATGAGATGATATATGTTGTAATTTGTTTTCTTTATACTCATATTATGTGTATCTTAATTCCTGGGTTGGAAGGCCATAAGTATACTGTTCGTAAGGAATAGACATCCGATCATGGCGGTCCCGAAGTTTTTTCCTAACACGTTCGGCAAAAAGGGTTGGAAGGCCATTAATGAACTTGGCTTTCTAATGGGTGCTGTTACCATCAGGGCGTTGCATAACCTTGATGAGGAAAACATCCTTATACCAACGGAAATGGGTAAGAGAAGGACAACGAAGGTTCTGGAGTAGTTCTCGGCCTCGATCCTGAGAACTAGTACTGGTGCCAACAAAATGGAGGATGATGGTCTGGATGAGAGTGTAAACAGCATCCTGCTGTTGGACAGGCTGATGGGTAGTTGGATCAACTTCAACTTTAACGGAATTAAGAATTTCTAACTGTTGGGTTAAGGTGAGGATATTATCCCACCATCCTTTGAGTTGTCCGGTAAACAAGACACAAATGAAGACTTTAATGGCTTGTGCAACATTATGATCAATGATGCACCTGAGGGAGAAGAACACATTCATCAACAAACACTTGAGAAACTTCAAACTGAGAACAACAATTTGCAACTTGACAACACAGTGAAGACCGTCTACATAAATAAACTTGAAGAGGATAACAGGCTACACACAGCACAATTACGACAATTAAAAGATGAAAATTCTCGATTGCATAACAATTGGTTGAAAAAGAGGTCCATGAGATAACTCAAGAAGTTTGTAGATGAAAGAATTTTGGGACAGATGCAAAGAATGTGGGTCATATAACAAAAGATGAAAATTCTCAAGTGATGCAGAAAGAGGTCCATGAAAATTCTGAAGTGGTAGACAAAGAGCTCCATTAGAAAGAGGTCCATGAGATAACGTAACAAGCTTTTGCAACAAAATATTGTGAGACAAATACAAATGCAAAAGATTGTCAAAATTCTCAGTTGCAGAATCAGTTAAGGGAGGAAGAGGTCCATGACTTAACCCAACAAGTTTGTACAATAAAAGTCGATGATATGACAGAATCAAGACAAATTTCCAGAATTCCATGATTAAAAAGGTCAAAGCTAAAGCAAGGAAGAATACTGAGATATCAAATTATGAGTATGGAGGCAAGAAAGTTAAAGTTGAGAAAGAGAAGAAATACAAAGATAAGAC
This sequence comes from Camellia sinensis, assembly GCF_055761805.1. Lineage (NCBI taxonomy): Eukaryota > Viridiplantae > Streptophyta > Magnoliopsida > Ericales > Theaceae > Camellia > Camellia sinensis. The sequence continues at coordinate 53,672,147 of NC_138970.1, forward strand.
AATTTCTAACAAGTATGTTGTGGCTCAATTGCTACTTCCTAAAGATAAATATAAGCTACAAATTCTTTGGAAAGAAAAGCAAACAGAATCAAGGTATAATCTTACATAAATCTTACAATTTTTCATGTAGTACAAAATATGAAATGAAATTGAGAAATATCTCTGTTTTCTAAAAATATTTTGAATTAATTATTAACACATTCTTTTATTATTTTGTAGTGAGTGTATATTGTTTGGCGCAAGATATGACAATTGTGTGTTTATTAATGATATCAAAAGTTTGGTAAAAGGGAATGACATATCCAGCGGTGTATGTATAAAATTTGCAATATTTTAACACTGAAAAACGTCTCATTAATTTATTAACATCACTTTTGTTTTCTAATTTGACAGACAATTGATGCATATGCTGAGATTCTTAAAAGAGAACCACAAGCACAAAATTCTGGTGATGGAGCAGAGCACAATGGCAAGCCATTCGTACTGTCAAGTCTATATTAGGTAAGGAATAAATGTGCATGTGTCAATTCTATACTTTATCTTCCTTTTGATTTTGGTTTCAAAGTTAATTTTTTGTGTTTGTTATCATTGCTGCGAATGTTCTCAAATTTTGAGTTTGGTATCATTGCTGGGAATATACTCAGATTTCAAAACAATTTGAGTGACAAATTATAGTTAATCATGTTTTGTTGTTTTTGATCGAGATTTGAATATTGAGTTTCGTGCCATTATTGTGAATATTCTCACATATATATATATATATATATATATATATATTGTAAAAAAGGGTCAATGTTGAAGAAGAAAACTTCAGAAAAAAGGAAATTTTTTTTGAAAAATACTTTGCAAAAATCCCTCACATGTAAATATATCCATATCCCCATCCACAATTCCAATTGTTATTTAGGAAGGCAACCCAAGAGGGGGTTGAATTGAATAATTAAAAATTTAGTCTGAAAATGAAGTTGCAAAGACTAAGTATTTAATGGAAGATGACAATAAATAAATGGACAGAAAATAAAAGGAAAGGAAAGAAGAACTTGACACAAGGATTTATAGTGGTTCGGTTCATCGGCCTACGTTCACTTCTCAAGACACCTCCTTGAGAATTTCTTCACTATGAATAGATGCACCACCAAGCTCCACCTAGCTTGTAGATTTTTATAAGGACTTACTTCAATCTATTGAGATCCTCTCAACTAAATGCCTCACTTTACAAATGTGTCACTCAGAAAATAAGGAATAAGAATAAGAGGTATAACTTTCCTCTTTTACAAATGTTCTCTCACAAAAGATGGATATGAAAGTGTAAGCTCTCAAGTAATTTAAGACTCACTCAGATATGAAAATGACAAAATGGAGTATACTAAATGCTCTTGATTACTCTTGAATGCTCTAGGCTTGTTATATTGAATGAGTGTGTTGAATGAACAAGAAGAGCTTCATCTTTATAGCATTAATGGTTTCGTTGTTGGAAAGAGAGAGAGAGGTTTTGAGATTTCTAGCCATTGGTGCAGATCAAGCATGATATCTTCCGGCTGTTGTTTGATCAGAGTATGGTGAGTTGCAGACGACTGTGGACAGGTCTTGGGAAAAGAAGGATCATTAAATGCACATGCTTTTTATTTAATGCTCTTCTTCATAAGTCAACTTCTTAGAGAGGATATGGTTCCAGAAGATTTGTTCAAAGGTTAGAAAAGATGACATTATTTCCAAAACTCTGAAAAAGTGACTGAGAAATGATCTGCAACAGTCTGGATTTGATTTGGCAGGTGGGATTTTTAAACCCAGATATTATGGATGTCAACCCTTGCAACTTGGGTGTCGACCCTTAGCTCTTTTTCTCTTTTCTGAGTTAAGTTCTAGGTGACTCTGGTGTCGACCCTTGCTATTCTTGGTGTTGACCCTTGCTACTGGATTGCATTATGAAATTTGGTGTCGACCCTTGCTGTTCTTGGTGTCAACCCTTGCTGCTGGATTGCATTCTGAAATTTGGTGTCGACCTTTGCTGTTCTTGGTGTCGACCCTTGGTTCTGGAACACTTAAGATTTTGAGGTTTATTCTAGTATCGACCCTTAGATCTATTTTAAGCAAGGATAGAGTTTTGCAACTAAATGCTAATGCTTATGTTTTGAAGACCCAAAAATCATTATAAAAAAAAAAATACTCTCGAGTCATATAACTTCTAGCACAATTTTATTTTATTATTTTGAAAACTTTGAATGACTAAATAAATTCATAATATTTGTCAATAATCAAAATCAATAGAAATTAAGGTTGAATAACCTTGGGGCTAACAATCTCCCCATTTTTGATGATGACAAATATCTAAAGTTTTCAAATTATGAGTTTCAAAAAGAAGGCATTTTAGAAGTGTTTTTCAAGGAGTTTTGCCAAAAATGGACTTGAAAATTAGGATTAAAAACTCCACCTTTAAAAAGGGCTTCAAGATCAATTCTAATGTATCTTTCCAAAACATGTACTTCCCTATATGTGTTGTTCAAAAGTTTGTAACCAAAAGATAGGTTTACCAAGGCATCCATACACATGAGAATTATAGTTAAACAACTATCCAACTAAACAACTATCCAATGACAATTAGAGAGCAGTCCCAATAACTGAAACAACTAATAACTACAACTACAACTTTCTCCTCCTTTGTCATCAACAAAAATGGGCAGCAGCAGCTAGCGGAAAGGTGAAGGAGAACGCGGCCAATGAGGAGCAACTTCACGCCAACCTTGGGAAAACCACAACATAAATTTCCTAATGTATTTCCCTAAATCATCGTCCCAGTGCTGTTGAAAGATTTGACAAAATTCTTCGTTGGAGTTCTTGATCTTGTAGACGGCGATCACCATACTTTCGACATTTTCTTTAGCAGCTGTAATGACTTGGGCTGGTTACAACTTCATTTGATCAATGTCTTTTTGCATTTCAGTTTGCTGAGAGACAAGTTGAAGAACCAGGGCGCTCAACTCATCTATTTTTTCTTCCATGGCAGAGGAGGATGATGTATGAATAGAGCGAGAAGATGATGGAATGTCAGTGGCAAGGATGGAGTGGGAATCTAGGTTGAGATTGTTAAACCTAGAATTAATTGAAGCAATCCCATCCATCAGGGGGACCCTAAACCATAAAGTCAAGATGGTTGATTTTTTGAGAGAGAGAAGAGAGGTCAGAAGAAGGTGGTGGAGAAAAGGGACTAGGGGTGGAGAAGGGAAGTAGAGGATTGTGAAAAGAAGACCCAGGGGTAGAGAGACCAGGAGAAGACAAGGTTTTTTTTGGTCTTGGTCCAAATTCGGTTAACAAGTGAATATCCCATGTTTCGAAGAGTTTCAGCCCCATAACATGAGGGGTCTCTAGGGACTTTTTCTTTCCCCTTCAAATCAATCTTGAAATGCTTGAAGATTTTAGGCAAAATCATTCTGTAGGGAAGAGTTTGATTATTTTGTTTGTGGGCATTTTTGATACAGTGTATAACCAGAAAACCAAAATCAGTGGGGAAACCAGTGGTAAATGCCCAAATAAGATAAATGTGTCCGTATGTGACGGTATCAAAATGGTCGGAATGAGGAATGATGTTTTGAGTGATGATGTGATGTAACAGTCTCAGTTCTAGGGATAGATCTTTCCTAGAGATTGTGACTAGGTGATCTAAATCAGGGTTGTTTGTGAGGAGACAGAGACCAGTGAGATAAGAGTATTGGGGTGGTTTGAGAGTTATAGATGGATTTACCCGATATCCATCATTGGAGATTTTCAGAATAGAGTTAATAGCAGAGGATGTCAGAGTGAAAGGGACACCTTTTACAAAACATTCGAGGGTATGTGGAGAGGTGTCCTCATCACAAGATAGATTTGCAAAAAACTCTTTGATAAGTGTAGGGTAAATATCACAGTCGAGTTTCAAAAGGGATGACCACTTTTGATTATCAAGCCATGTTTTTACGAGTATAGAATGTTTTTCAAAAAATGCGAGATCTATCGTACGACCAGAAATTACCTTTTGAAGATTAAAGTTCTTGTTGAAAGCAGATCGACATTCAGGGTTCTTGAATCGAAGAATAGAAGGAGAAACAGCGACGGTGGCAGAAATGGAGGAGGTTCGTGGTCGTTTTCGTGTTGTAATAGGAGGAAGGGCTTGAGAATCCATGGAGGAAGGAGAGCTCGCGAGGAAGATAGGAGAAGATCAGAATAAGAATCGTCGAAAAGGGACGCCGGAATAGGAAAAAGGGGCTAGGGCTAGGGATTTAATGGGTGTCGCAAGAGAGAAGGAAGGGTCGCATGGTATATTAATACTCTTGAGAAGGTGTCGACCCTTGGGAAGAGAGGTGTCGACCTTTCGAATTTGAAAAGACCGTGCAACAAACATTTTACTCAAAATGTAGGTGTCGACTCTTAAAAGAAGGGGGTCAACACTAAAAAGCAGTGTCCTCAGATTCATCAGGTGTCGACACCTTCGAACAGAGGTGTCGACCCTAAGCAACAAAAAGGCACAACCTTAGTTCACAAGGTGTTGACCCTATAGAGTAGGGTGTTGACCCTTAGGGTCCTGGAAGGCGAAAACTAGAGTTTTTCACATCAAATTTCTCAAATAAGCATAATAACACATAGTTTAAGATCACATGGGAATATTTAACATTCTAAGCTCAGTTCATATAAAGTAGAAATGTTCCTTACTGAGAGGCTTTGTAAAGATATCTACTAATTGTTGACTTGTAGGCATAAATTCGAGTTCAATGTCACCTTTAAGTACATGATCTCATAGAAAGTGATGCATTATTTCAATGTATTTAGTGCATGAGTACTGTATGGGATTTTTTGAGAGATTAATGGCACTAGTATTATCACATTTAATAGGTATGTGATCAAAGTGAAGTCCAAAATCAAGAAGTTGTTGTTTCATCCAAAGCATTTGAGCACAACAACTAGTGGCGGCAACATATTCCGCTTTAGTTGTAGATAAAGCCACAAAATTTTGTTTTTTACAAAACCAAGATGTGAGTGAATTTCCAAGAAAATGACAAGTGCCACTAGTGCTTTTATGGTCAAGTCTACATCCCACAAAGTCGACATCCAAATAACTATAAAGATCAAAAACATTTGTTTTAGGGTACCAAAGCCCCAAAAGTGGAGTGCCAACGAGATATCTAAAAATGCGTTTTACTGCAGTGACATGTGATTCTTTTGGAGATGATTGAAAACGAGCACACATGCAAACACTAAACATGATATCGGGTCTACTAGCCGTTAGATAAAGTAAGGAACCAATCATACCTCGATATTTGTTTTCGTCTACCGGTTTATCTTACTCATCTTTGTCGATTTTAATCGAAGTGCTCATAGGAGTTGTTGCAGGTTTGGACAAATCCATTTCAAATCTTTTGAGGAGATCTTTGATATATTTTGCTTGAGATAGATGAATGCCATCTTGGGTTTGTTTTATTTGCAATCCAAGAAAGTATGTTAATTCTCCCATCATATTCATTTCAAATTCGCCCTACATATCCTTAGCAAATTCCTCACACAAAGATTCATTAGTAGCTCCAAATATAATATCATCAACATAAATTTGAACAATAAACATATCTTCATTTTTAGTTTTTATGAAAAGAGTGGTATCAATTTTCCCACGAGAAAAACCTTTTTCAATAAGAAAATTGCTCAAGAGTTCATACCACGCTCTAGGGGCTTGTTTCAAACCATACAAGGTTTTTAAAAGTTTATAAACGTGGTCTGGGTGTTTGTGGTTTTCAAAATCGGAAGGTTGTTCAACATACACTTCCTCCGAAATATACCCATTTAAAAAGACACTTTTACATCCATTTGAAAGAGTTTAAAATTTCTAAAACAAGCAAATGCAAGCAACATACAAATAGCTTCAAGGCATGCAACGGGTGCAAATGTCTCATCAAAATCAATGCCCTCTTCTTGATTATAACCTTGGGTTACAAGTCTAGTTTTGTTTCGGATAACAACCCCAGATTTATCTATTTTATTTCGAAAAACCCATTTAATTCCAATAACAGGATGACCCATAGGACGAGGAGTCGAAAACCAAACTTCATTTCTTTTAAACTGATTTAACTCTTCTTGCATATCAAAAATCCAGTTTTCATCATGTTTAGCCTCAGAAAAGGTTTTTGGCTTAATTTGAGAAATAAAAGCTAAATTTCCACAAACATTATGAATAGAAGAATGAGTTCTTACTCCTTGTGTGGCGTCTCCTATAATGAGGACTTTGGGATGTCCATGAGCATACTTCCATTCTTTGGGTAGATCATTTTCTTTTGTTGAATGGGTATACTCTTTTTGAAGATCTTCCATAGAGACTTCAATATTGGGTTCCAAAGCAAGAGGTTCATCATTTTCCGATAAGTAAATGCCTTCAATACTTGGATTAGAATCTGTAATATCATCACTAGCGGTATTCTTGGAAGCAAAGGAGTTAGATTCATCAAAAGCAACGTGTATAGATTCTTTAACAAGTGAGGTTCTTTTATTAAAGACATGATAAGCTTTACTAGAATTTGCATATCCAAGGAACACGGCTTCATCAGATTTTAGATCAAACTTCCAAAGATTTTCTTTATTATTATTAAGTACAAAACATTTACAACCAAATGCACGAAAATGACCAATGTTGGGTTTTCTACCTTTTCATAATTCATATGGCGTTTTCTTAAGGATGGGTCTAATCACGGCATGATTAATAACATAACAAGCTGTATTGACGGATTCCACCCAAAATTATCTTGGCAAGTTATTTTCACAAAGCATAGTCTGATCCATTTCCTCAAGAATTCTATTTTTTTTTTCTACCACACCATTTTGTTGCGGAGTTCAAGGAGCAGAAAAATTATGATCAATACCATGTTCATTACAAAATGAAATAAACTCATCATTATCAAATTCTCTACCATGATCACTTCTAATGCTACAAATAGTAAGACTAATCATGTTTTGAATACGTTTACAAAGAGCAGTAAAATGCAGAAAAAGTATCACTTTTGCGTGCCAAGAAAATCACCCAAGTCAATCTAGTAAAGTCATCCACACAAACAAGACAATAAGATTTACCACCAAGACTTAAAGTTCTAGAAGGTCCGAACAAGTCAATATGCAACAATTGAAGAGGTTTAGAAGTGGAAATAATATTTTTAGATTTGAAAGAAACCCTTGTTTGTTTTTCTTGTTGACAAGCATCACAAAGCCTATCTTTTTCAAAATCAATTTTTGGTAAGCCTATAACTAAATCAAGTTTTGAGAGTTTTGAAAGCAAATCCATATGAGCATGTTCTAGCCTCCTATGCCATAGCCATCCGGATTCATTCATAGTAGATAAGCACTTAACATCATGATTAGAAGATAAACTGTGCAAATTATGCCTATAACCAACAAAAAGCACTTTGTTTTTAGCAGATTTTTTAATGGTGCAGTGGGATTTTTCAAAAGTGATATGATTGTCTTCATCACTCATTTGACTAATACTAAGCAAGTTATGTTTCAATCCTTCAACAAGCAACATATTTTCGATGATGGATGGAGAAGTTTTACCAATACTACCTTTGCCGATGATCTTTCCCTTACTATTGTCTCTGAAGGTTATGTGACCTCCTTCTTTGGATTTAAGGGTTGAAAACATTGTTCTATCTTCGGTCATGTGCCTTGAGCACGTACTATCAAGGTACCATCGGTTGTTGCTGGATTTTGACCTAAAGCACACCTACAAAAATCAGATTTTTGTTGACCTTTTGGTACCCATTCTTTCTTGGGTCCATGAGAGTTATGAGTCGAAGTGTTTTTGGGAACCCACTTCTTTTTCATTCTATCAAATGAGTTTCTCTTAGCAGGACATGAAAGAGAGATGTGACATTTTCTTCCACAATAATGACATGTGAAATGAGAATAGTTGGATGATTCATAAACAAAGGTCTTTTTGGAATTTTTTTCTTTTGAAAAAGGTTTATAGCCAATTCCCATTCTTCCAAATGTTTGATTTTGAATTTTGAGAATTTTATCTAAGGTGTCTCTACCTTGAGTAAATTTTAAGAGAACATTTTTTAAATCTTCTATATTTTCATTTAAGACAATTTTCTCCTTTTTCAAAATTTCATTTTTCTTTTGCAAATCATCTACTTTCTTTTCAAAAATGAATAATTCTTTTTCCTTTGAAAATTCTTTCTCATTTTCCAACGTCAGGACTTTATTTTCCAAAGTATTGATCATAGAAGTCAAGGATTTCTTTTCTTGAGATAGATTTGATTTCATTTTCTTTTGACAACTACTGTTCATACTTAATTTTTTAAATTCAGCATGCAATTCATCAAAGGCAGTTTGTAATTCGTCAAAAGTAAGGAGTCATCATTTACCTTATCTTCAAGTGCCATCAAGCATAGATTTGCGACTTCATTTTTGCAAGATCCGTCTCCGAGTCGCTGTTATCACTATCTTCCCCCCAAGCTGCAATCATGGCCTTTTTCTTATCCTTCTTGAATTGTTTTTTGAGCTCTGGACATTCCAATTTGTAGTATCCCGACTTGTTACATTCATAGCAAGTAACTTCAGATTTTTTTATGAATTTCTCCTTTTTGAAGATCTTTGTTGAAGTCATTTATGAAAAACTTTCTTTTTCTTTTTTACAAACCTTTTGAATCTTTTGGTAATGAAAGCCATTTCTTCATATTCCTTTGAAGAATCTTCTTCTTCTTCTTCTTCTTGAGACTTTGAGGTAGACTTGAAAGCTATCCCTTTCTTTTCATTTTTGTCTTCTTCTTTTTTTCCTTCTTGCATGATGATTTCATGGGTTAGGAGAGATCCCATTAGCTTATCAAGACTCAATGTTAACAAGTCTTTTGCTTTTATTACTGCAATAACTTTGTTCTCCCAACTTTTTGGCAATGATCGGAGAACTTTTCTGCCAATCTCTGTATTAGTATAAGTCTTCCCAAGAGATTTAAGACTGTTTATAATGTCTGAAAAGCGAGTGAACATTTGGGATATATTCTCATCGGGTTTCATCTTGAAGAGCTCGTAATTGTGAACAAGTAAGCTCACTTTAGACTCTTTGACTTGAGTAGTTCCCTCATGAGTTACAACGCGTTTATCCCAAAATTTTTTCGCAATTATACAAGTGCATATTCTATTAAACTTAGTAACATCAAATGCACAATATAACATCTTAACAGCTTTGGCATTGGATTGAATATCTTTGTAATTAGCACTAGTCCACTCACTTTCAAGTTTGGGGACTAACATACCATCTATGCTTTTGGTGGGGACTTTAGGACCATCACATATGATTTTCCAAACTTCATAGTCGGTAGATTGAATATGCATAATTATGTAGGTTTTCCAATAGTTGAAATTTGTGCCATTGAAGAAAGGTGGTCTGTTTGAGGCTTGACCTTCAGGAAGAGAGGAGCTAGGGGTTGCCATAGATTACTCTAAGACGGTTAAGTCATAATACTAGAGACGAGGCTCTAATAAGGCAACTCAAGAGGGGGGTGAATTGGATAATTAAAAATTTGGTCCGAAAATGAAGTTGCAAAGACTAAGGATTTAATGGAAGATGACAATAAATGAATGAACAGAAAATAAAAGGAAAAGAAATAAGAACTTGACACAAAGATTTATAGTGGTTCGGCTCACCGGTCTAAGTCCACTCCTCAAGACACCTTCTTGAGAATTTATTCACTATGAATAGATGCACCACCAAGCTCCACCTAGCTTGTGATTTTTATAAGGACTTACTTCAATCTGTTAAGATCCTCTCAACTAAATACCTCACTTTATAAGTGTGTCACTCAGAAAATAAGGAATAAGAATAAGAGGTATAACTTTCCTCTTTTACTAATGTTCTTTCACAAAAGAAGGATATGAAAGCGTAAGCTCTCAAGAAATTTAAGACTCACTCAGATATGAAAATGAAAGTACAAAATGTAGTATATTAAAAGCTCTTGATTGCTCTTGAATGCTCTAGGCTTGTTGTATTGAAGAAGTGTGTTGAATGAATAAGAAGAGTTTCATCTTTATAGCATTAATGGCTTCACTGTTGGAAAGAGAGAGGTTTTGAGATTCCTAGCCATTGGAGCAGATCAAGCATGATATCTTCCAGCTGTTGTTTGATCAGAGTATGGTGAGTTGCAGACTGTGGACAGGTCTTGGGAAGGAAAGGATCATTAAATGCACATGCTTTTTATTTAGTACTCATCTTTATAGGTTAACTTCTTGGAGAGGATATGGTTCCAGAAGATCTGTTCAGAGGTTAGAAAAGATGACATATTATGTCCAGAACTCTGAAAAAGTGACTGAGAAATGATCTGCAGTAGTCTGGATTTGATTTGGCAGGTGAGATTTTTAAACCCAGATATTACAGGTGTCGACCCCGCAACTTGGGTGTCGACCCTTAGCTCTTTTTCTCTTTTCTGAGTTAAGTTCCAGGTGACTCTGGTATCAACCCTTACTGATCTTGTTGTTGACCCTTGCTGCAGGATTGCATTATGAAATTTGGTGTCAACCTTTGCTGTTCTTGGTGTCGACCCTTGCTATTGGATTGCATTATGAAATTTGGTGTCGACCTTTGTTGTTCTTGGTGTCGCCCCTTGTTGTTGGATTGCATTATGAAATTTGGTGTTGACCCTTACTATTCTTGGTGTCGACCCTTAGTTCTGGAACACTTAAGACTTTGAGGTTTATTCTGGTGTCGACCCTTGGCATCTTGGTGTCGAGGATAGAGTTTTGCAACCAAGTGCTAATGCTTATGTTTTGAAGACCCAAAAATCATTAAAAAATAATAATAATACTCTAGAGTCATATAACTTCTAGCACAATTTTATTTTATTACTTTGAATGACTAAATAAATTTAAAATATTTGTCAATAATTAAAATCAATAGAAATTAAGGTTGAATAACCTTGGGGCTAACACCAATCATTGGACATTATTTGTAATCGACAAACACTTGGGGACTTGAAAACATTTCAACTCTTTGAGACCAAGAAAAAGAAAGAACAAGCACTATAATGTTGCATATCAACTGGTAAGAACAATTTCAGATTACCATTACAATAATCAGATGTAAATCATTACATACTTTATATTGATGTTTTTTACAACAAAAACATGAAATCCTGATGTGAAGATTGAATTAGTCAAAGACAACCCTCAACAAGAAGCAATGACATATGTTATGTTTATTCTAACTAACAAATTTTAATATCCTTTTCAAAATTTTTTGTTTTTTCCCAAACTGTGTCAAAAATGATTTCTGTAGGGCTGACTATGGAATTATTGTTTGCTACATCATAAGACAATACATAAGGCATCAACCAATTCCAAACACATTACCACCAAGCATATCCACAAGATTGAGAGCAGACATAATACATGAGTTCCTCAGTGATCCACAAAGATCAATTAGAGTTAAGTAGAGTCAAGATTGCAATATTCAATGAAATCTTTTTTGATGTGTAACTCAATGAACTCTTTTTTATCACACTCTAATACAAGGACTAATGTTTTTGTTGCTAGTTGCAAGCATATTGCCTCACAAACATATTACAATTTCTATGATGTGTAATGGAATATTTTGTCATACTCTCAAAGATATATGCACCAGGGTTTTCTTGATGTTTTTCTCCATATTTTTAGTTTCTATTATCTTGTTCCTCACACTACTATATGGGAAAAGTAAAAATAGTGTTACATGTGAAAATAGTGAACACAAGACTTTACTGTATCACAATCAGTGCTTTGTTGATGTTTTTGTTTATATTTTCAGTTTTTATACAGTGTTTTGTTGCCTCACAATATTATCACAATTACTTCTTTTGAAATTAAAAACTTAAAACTAAGAATATTTTCAGTTTTATATAGTGTTCGCTCAATTTTCAAAACAACAATATTATTATAACAATTTATTTGCTACCTCACAATATTATCCCAATTTGAAAAACTAAAATTCGAAATAAAGAATATTTTCACTTTCAGTCCACTATTACTTTTGTAAAAAAAGTATAACGCAGCGGGTAAAAATTATTTGGTCATACCTTAGGTGATAGAACCTGAAGCAAAGAATCTTGTGGGTAAATCACGTGCTTTAAAAATGTGAACAATGAACACCCAGCAATGGAGTGATACCACAATATGAGTAACACCCACACACGTCACAGTGCAAAAAGCTCGATTGTTATTTTAATGGGAGAGAGTCAGAGAGAGAGTATATAAAAATGTTATTGGTAAAAACCACATCACATATCTGATATCAATATATTATTGAAATATATAATTAGATATATAACCATATATATCAATCTATCCAATCAGTTGATATGATAGGTATAGATATCAAGAGTGGGTTATCCAAATAGGCTTTGAATTCAAATTCAAAACTTACATAGATAAGGTTCAAAAGGGTCATGCCACATGGGCGCCCAATTTCTAACAACTTTATTCAAAACATAGAGTATTGATCACATCTATTTAGAATATTAATTCACATTTATTCAATTGATCACATTTATAACTAATTCCAATTCATAATAAGAGTCTCACACTGTTATCACAAAATTAGCTATTTTGAACTAGAAACTTAAACTGTTCATTTTTTATACCGTATTCACATAATCTTCAAAACAAACATTCAACAGTTAAGTTTATTTACAAAAGCCAACCAAACAAATAATTCACATTAAAAACAAAAACAAAGCCACCCAAACAATATTATCACAAAAAATTTCAAAGCTAAAATTCGAAACTAAGAATATTTTTACTTTCAATTCAATGTCACTTTATTCAAAACATAGAAGATTATTACTCAGCTCTCAACAATACAAACTACTATTTCAAGAAATTTATGAATATGAAATTTTTACAATCACAAAGCAGCTACAAAAAAATCACAAAGCCTCCTTACATGATTTCTTATTGTGATTGCCAACCTTCTCACATCTACCACAAGTAATTTGCCTTACTTTCTCACCATTGGAACGAATCCTCTTCTTATTTGGCCTTTCTGGTTGCTTTCTACACAATGGAGGAAGAACAACATCACTATCATCATCAACATTAAATTCTGGTTTCCAAATTGAAGGATTGGGATATATGGAAAAAGAATAGGACTCTCGATAACTTTGAACATAGAAGTACTGATCAACAAATAAACTCAAATCATGTCCACTCTTTTGTATAGCACCAACTGCATGTGCACATAGAAACCCTTTCAACTGCTACTCGCCACAAGAACATATTCGTCTACTAATGTCAACTGAAACAGATGGATGTGAATGCACCTCATAGACATCATTTCCAGATGAACTAACAATCTATGGCCTCGAAGTATTAAAAGCATCATGCAACTTGGACATCACTTTAGGGTATATCACACCATTCCATTTATTAACAAGTTCCATACTCTTAGCAATTTTCCTCATCAACTTAATTCTTATACTATCAATCAACTTTGTGATAGGCAAATGGCATTCCTCCTGTATCCACGAATTAAAAGATTCAGCCACATCTCTCCGAAGCGTTGCCCTCTAAAATATGCATTACTCCAATCATCATATGGTATGTCATCTAAAAACTTTTCAAGTCTTGACCCACCTTCAGTCTTTAACTTAACCAAACATTGATGAAATGTTTCTTCAGTTGGAGCATATGCACATTTCTTAAACAAAGTGATCAGCTTTTCTTTCAATCCTTGAAACATACCACGCAAATGATGCCTCAAGTTCATCTTCAAATGATATAAACAACAAGCACGGAAAGTCATTGGGAAAACCTTTGGCAAAACTTCAACTAATCCAAGGTTACGATCTGACACGAATGTAATATTTCGTTCTGGTGAAACAATTGTACTCAAATGCTCCAAAAACCAAAGCCAGTTGTCTTGATTCTCTGAGCTAACAATTGCAAAACAAACAGGAAAGAACCCTGCATGTACAAAACAGAAAAAATGGGAATATTCTATTATTCTTAGAAAATGGTAACATTTTAACATTCAAAATATTCAATACTAAAATGAATAACTGTAAAAATAAAAAATGCATATATAGCAACAATATTATATAAAATTTAAAATATTCAATTATATTTCTAAATTGAGAACTTTCTCAATTTCAAAATAGAGAAAACAGGTTTCTTATGTACCTTGATTTTCATTTTTTCCTATAGCAGCAAGCAAATTTCCTCTAAATCTTTCTTTCAAAAATATGCCATCAAGGAACAAGAGAGGTCGACAATAATCAAATTCACTAATGGAACCATGAAAAATAACAAATAATCTCTTAAACCATTTAGTATCATCGTCACACTCAAACTCAATGTAACTCCTTGAATTACAAATCTTTGCAAAATCAACATACCATCTTTAACTGGTCAAATGACATTAAGTAGTCTCCAAAAATATCACACGGTGCTTTCTCTACCCCCAACCAAGCTTGACAATAACTAACTTTCAGCCCATACCCCAACTTAAAATCCCGAACAACATCAACTGGACGTGTCAATGGACTATCACGAACACCTTCAACAATCAAATCAGCAACTAAATCAGAACTCATACGAGAATGATTCATTGTACTTACTTCAGCACCATATTTGTGGACATTGCTTCCTTACATAAAAGAATCCATTAGCATTGTCCACTCTGCCATGAACATTCCACATACAACTTTTTGTCTCTCTAAACATTGTGCGGTAACACGAACTTTATCATTCTTAACAAATATGAACTCAAATCTACACGCAATAGAAAACTTCAACAATGCATTACGAAAGTCAACAATTCCACCTTCAAATTTATGTCCTACATATGTAATACTAACTACCCAACTAGTAGACAACAATACTTTTCCCTTGTGTCGACAAAATGATAATAACAACCTCTTCTTCAACCTCCAACCTCGAATTCCTCTTTGAGGATGTAGATGCCCTGTTTGACAAGTTCACAGACTTACTATTGTCATGAGACAATGCAATATCATAAACTTTAAGCTCCAACATTGACTCTCTTTCTTCATAATCTAATCTTTTGTTGAGATTACCACAGTCAATGGTTGATTTTTTTTTTCTCTCACAACAACATCAATATACTTTGAATCAAAATGCACAACTAATGCCAACAACAATTCTAACTCCCCATTGTTGTCCAACGTATAGCTAGGATGTGCAGGCAACGAGTTAGATAGGCAAATGTTATCAGATTGCAAACTATCCTATTTCAAACATAGCTTATCAACAAACTGATCATATTTAACATTCTAATCAATCTTAATTGCAAATGTGCAACCATTATACTTGCACAACAAAAAATAGGGACACTTGTAGAACCTTCACTCATCTTTCAATCTAAAAAAAAAAAAATAGATTGCATCAATAAAAACTAGAACAATTCTTAGTTTATTGAAACTACAAAACTAGAACAAATACTTCATAACAATACTAAGAACTTTATTAGCTTTCACAAATCACGGTTTCAATTCATAAAATACAGAACCAAATCGAGAAATCATCTAGCAAATCACGTCTTTAATTCGTAAAATCAAAATTATTCAACATATTCTCATAAATAAATTCAATGAAAACTAAAGATAATTCTAAAAACACATAATATACAAAATCGAAACAATATATACCTATAAACTAGATCGAAAATCAAACATCCAGCAAATCAATTCTTTAATTTATAAATCAAAATCGTTCATAACAAACTCCAACATATTTCAACTCAAAAAGCCTCAAATACGAATCTGTCAAAATCACGAAATCGGTTTAGGTATAATAGCCAAACTGAGAAATCCTTTAAGATCCTTCGCAATTCGAATCTTCATCTACTTCCATAACTAATTTGTTAACTGATTTGTTTTTACTTTCTAGTAAATAACGTAAATGCTATTAAATATACACTTGTTTGGCTTAAAGGGCAAAAATGTCTTTTTACCTGTAAATGGGACTTATTGGTTCAAAAACTTTTTGGCATGACCTAAACTACTACCAAATATGTATATAGGACTTTCAGGAAATTAATCCAATATATAATTATGTCCATATCTATATTCCAACACTTATTTCTTAGATTTTCAAATAATGTGAAATGTGAACATTCACACTGATTGATAAAAAAATAAAAACAATGGTAGCAATAGAATTAGAAATTAAAAAAAAAAAAAAAAAAAACTCAATCACTCTAAAAATAAAAAATATATCACCCATATCCTTATGTTCATCATCATCATCATCATCTTTATCATTATCACTATCATTAACAATTTATACAATTTCACAATTTCATCAATTCAAATCAAACCAAACCCACATTTGAAGAATATGGTTATAACAAAATTGACTGGACATAAACAGAGTTTCAACTTACAACAATGAAGAAACATAAAGTTTCGAAAACAGAGCAACAATGAACGAATATAGAACTTCGAATACAAAGTGACAATGGAGAAACACAAAGCTTCACCGCAATAATGAAGGAACATAATATTATTTCACCACCGTGTGTAAACTAGAGTTTCTAAATCCTGCCAAATAAAGAGTTTCGAAACCCTAACACAATGAAACCATACAATAAATGTGAATGAAACTGATCACAAAAAAAAGAAGTGAATAAATGGTAGCTACCAAGATCGAGGTAGTAACAAAAAGGAAATATGTATATCATTTTTCTATGTAATACATATCAATAATTGACATAAGGGTATAATAGTCCAACAAACAATATAAATAAAGAAAAAAGGACCTCATGGAATAAAAGTATAAATATATGGAGCTAAATAGGTTACAATTTTTTTTGGTAAACTTATTGGGTTAGAATACCTCTAAATGAGATTTATTAATAAAATATCTTCTTTTTTTTTTGTTGGCTTATTTTTCTTTTTAGTAAATTTTTTATTAAATTTTTTTTAAGGCTTCTAGATTTTACTTGATGAGACAAACTGAATTTTTTTAAAAAAAAAAATTCATAAAAGACAAAAATAAGAAAAAAATAATTGACTTTTTTTTTTTAATTTGTTGAAATTTTTCATTTTTTTAAAAAAAATTCGTCTACATAATATAAATCAATTTTGTAAAAAAATTACTAAACGTGAAAAGGTTAGAAAAAAATATTACTTATTGAAAAGTTCTCAAACAGTACCTACATATTAATATACTAACATATACCTGTGCCTGAAGACATGATGTAAATAATGTTAGGATTAGAGTATAATTGTAATTCCAACACTATTTAAATTTATTTTTTAATTTGATAAAATCACAAATTTATTATAAAATTTTGAAGTTCTCACAAAACTCTTCATGAAAACTCATTTTTGCTTATATAATATATAGCTAGATAAATAAATGTGCTTAGCATACATACAATTTTCACGGACATATATACAATACTACTTTTGCTTATATAATTATATGAAAATTGTATGTATGCCCGTAATATCCTAGTGTATTACGGGCACACAAACATTATATGGAAATATGTGTAAAATATATTGAACAAAAAAAAAAGAAAAAAAAAACAAATAGAGAGAAAAATAAAAATGGGAGAAAATAAAAAAAATAAAAAGAAAATAGAAATGAAGGTGGAATCATGATATCATGGAAGGATGGGTGAGAAAAAGAAAAAGTAAGAGAGAGAGAGAAGCGTGAAAGTAAAAAATGTATATGTAGGACATTTTTTGAAAAATATATCTCAGCCATTGTTTTATAATTTGAATAGATCAGAGTCATCCAAATGTCCTAATAGGACAAAAATACGTTGAAGATTCAAAAACCATCCTGCTTTATTAAAATACTAGTGTATGCCAGTGCCTAAAGGCACGGTGGAAATAATGTTGGGATTAATCTTCTCCTGTCCAATCTTTTATGTAGTGCATGAAAAATTTATTCACAAAATAATTTCAGAAAAAATTTGTTCTTTTCTTATAGTATCACTGTTATTCTTATCCAAGCTATCAATCTTTCTCGTTCTAATTGAGGAGGTTGGTCTCATTTGAACTTCGGCTGAAATTCAAAAGAGAATATAATCTCAGTGATTACAATATTAACAAACCATCTCTCCTATAATGTTTTTTTTTTTTAAAAAAGGCATGGAAAGAAAAATCGTGCATTGCTACTCACCCCCATTGTGCAAAATTAAAGCATATCAAAGCCCAAAATGTAGCAAGAAAAATGTATCAATTAGTTAAATAAAATATATGATTAGCAAACTCATGAACATATTACACTCAAGTCTCAGTGATATTGTAGTATTAATTAGTTAGAACACTCATTCCATTTTCCTAAGCTTAAGTGTCAGACTCTTCATATTACACTTCTCTCTTGGTAAAGCTTAGTTAATAAACCAATTATAGAGAAAAAGAAAAATAGAAAGTAAAAAAAATAGAAACTAAATCTTAATCAACAAAACCAGCCCTCTTTGGACAATCAACTAACCCTCCAATCAAGCATTTATGTCTATGGATTACACCAACCTTAAAAGATCAAGCACTATCTATAATAGTTGCAAAAGTTAAAATCATCAAGCACTAATTGAAATTTCTAAACACATTATTAGATTTTAGCTCTTAAACACATTATCAAACACTAATGTTTATAAATGACTCCCTCCATCATCAAGCACATTTAGCAAATATATTTAATTTCTAAACTTAAGCATGTCAGTCTTTCAGAGACATGGAATTTAGCACTTAGGTAGATAACTTTTCAAGAAGCAATTTGTCTCACACCATTTTATTCATTTATCTGCACTTTTTGCCTCCCTCTATCTCTACTCCCCCTCATCCCACACCCACACACCCTCTCTATTTTTTAATCTATGTAGCAAATATTCTCTATTTTTTAATCTATGTAGAAAATATTTTATGCAACCAGACACGTGGGGTTCGCCCAGGAAACTACTATATATCAAAAAAATGTTTCAAAGATACATCCATATAGAGGGTAAAAAAAAAGAGAGATTTACTGACCAAGAAAAATGCTCATTTGATAACCTTTATTAATATCTTTGGCACCACCATGCAAGGAGCATCCATTTCAAAAATCTTCAAACCACAATCTCAAAAGAAATATTTCATAGACTCACAACTAAGATCCAATTGAGAGCATTCAAACTATTTAGAAGTAATGCAAACAAAAAAAAGCAAAAAGATGCTATTTTTTTTACTCTTTCCCAAAAACAATAAATAATTATAAAAATAATTAGCAAAGAGAATATCATCCAAAAAATAGATAAATTCATAAACTTAACCTAGTCAAGCAAAGGAAAACCTTTTCCTCAGCCCAATCAAAAGTTTAGCAAAGGATAACTTTTTCTTCAACCAAAAGTTTGATCATTCGATTAATCTCCCCTCACCTTCCATTCCCTGTGAATTAATAAACACATCAAACACATCGAATAGAGAAAAAATTTATCAAGCATTTGGTGAACATTGTAGTAATAGAATTTATATAGTGGTAAAACCAATTATTTTGAACTTTAATTATTGCAAAACTTCAATTATTCCAAGTGACATGAAGAAGTTGGTCTTTGAACTATGGAAATGGAGTAAAAGATTAAATCATCAACTTACAACATGAATGTACAAAAAATAAAAAATAGAAGCAAAAAAAGGGATGGAATCTTGATTACCTCTATTGATGGAGCCTTTACAACTATTTTCCTCACCAAATTCCGATGCCTCCGTCGCATGTACAAAGCATTAAGAATAAAAACATCAGCCTTACATGACTTGATAATTTCTTTGCAACACTCCAGCTCAACAAAATATTGTGCATTAATTTTAGGAGAAAAGATCTTTCATACTTAAAACAACTTCCCTAGATAACAACTACCCAAAAAAAAAAAAAAAGAAAAAAAGAAAACTACAACAATAAAAAACGGGTGTGTCCAACACAGATGAGGAGCTGAAGGGTTTGCACAATTCGAAAGGAAGATTCATCTTAATTTTATATATATTTCAACAACAACAACAGCAAAAATAAAGATATCTATAAATAAAACTAACAAAACTCCACTGACTTATGGATATAATGTTAAAGGGAATAAAGAGATATGAACAACTAACAAAAGAGGGGGGGAGAAAGTCAAATGATGGCATATAGTCAAAAGAAACCCTGGACGACATTTACAAATCAAACGAAAGGAAACTGATAGTTATATTTTCCATTTTAATCGACCATAATGAATCTAAGGAAAACTTTAACAGAGATACGTAGTAGGATCAAAATTTAAATTAAAAAAATAATAAGAAATTAATAAAGATTAGTCATGCATTGTGTTTCAATATGCATTATGAAACGTAAATATAGTGAAACATGCATTACTTTATCAACATAAATGGGACTACGGAGCATCAATCATAGAGTACACAACTAAAAGCAGTCATATAATATATATTTCGACAAAAGTTACTGTTGCATTCCCATAAAAAGAGACAAAATGAAGTAACCAAACATGCATATCAATGAATTTGAAATGTAGAGGTACCTGCATGAGAAGGTTAGATAGGAGGCGATGTTCAACTCTGGTAGATGCTAAGGGTGAGGCCAGATGCTGCAACCCGGCGAACTGGAGCCAGCGTGCCATGATTGCATTTTCCACCGTCGCTCCCTGGACGACATTTACAAATCAAATGAAAGGAAACTAACATTTATATTTTCCATTTTAATTGACCATAATGAATCTGAGGAAAACTTAACAGAGATACGTAGTACGATCAAAATTTAAATTAAAAAAATAATAAGAAATAAATAAAGATTAGTCTTGCATTGTGTTTCAATATGCATTATGAAACTGATAGCTATATTTTCCATTTTAATCGACCATAATGAATCTGAGGAAAAATTTAACAGAGATACCTAGTCGGATCAAAATTTAAATTAAAAAAATAATAAGAAATAAATACAGATTAGTCTTGCATTGTGTTTCAATATGCATTATGAAATTGATAGCTACATTTTCCATTTTAAGCGACCATAATGAATTTGAGAAAAGCTTTAACAGAGATACATAGTAGGATAAAAATTTAAATTAAAAAAATAATAAGAAATAAATAGAGATTAGTCTTGCATTGTGTTTCAATATGCATTATGAAACTGATAGCTATATTTTCCATTTTAATCGACCATAATGAATCTGAGAAAACTTTAACAAAGATACGTAGTAGGATCAAAATTTAAATTAAAAAAATATTAAGAAATAAATAAAGATTAGTCTTGCATTGTGTTTCAATATGCATTATGAAACATAAATATAGTGAAACATGCATTACTTTATCAACATAAATGGGACTACGGAGCATCAATCATAGAGTATAGAACTAAAAGCAGTCATATAATTCATATTTCAACAAAAGTTACTGTTGCATTCCCATTAAAAAGACAAAATGAATAACCAAACAGGCATAGCAATGAATTTGAAATGTAAAGGTACGTACATGAGAAGGCTAGGTAGGAGGCGATGATCAATTCTAGTAGATGCCAAAGGTGAGGCCAAATGCTGCAAACCCGACGAACTGGAGCCAGCGTGCCAAGACTGCATCTCCAGCATCGCCCCCGGGACCCTCATTGCGTAGGGACCCTCCGCCAGGGTGATCATATGGAGCAATTGTCGCAGCAACATTGCTCTGTTGCATCTGGCCATCCATGTGGCGCTGCTGGCGTTGGGGAGCCAATTTTTCAAGATCTATCAAACAAATGCTACAATCACAGCACACACGAACAATTCAGTCAATTCAAAAATATACATCAACAAATCTACTGATCCAAGTAAAATATGCTCACCCGTAATTGATAGGTTAAATTCAAAGCAACCACACAAGAATGTGATTTCCTTTCAAATGAAATTCAAATCCACATCAAACAGAATTTAATTGACTTCGATTGAAGCCTTCCAATGCAGATAACATTATAGAGAAAATAAATGTAGGAGATAATGCAATTGAAGACAAAGACAAACATACTTAAAGTACCAAATCTAGGGGAAAATGAACAATTTTTGGAGCGGATCATGATTTCGACCTGTTGAATTGAGTGGTTCGACATAAGAATTGTTGTTAGATCTAAAGCACCCATGAACAATTCATTCAATCCAAAAACATACATCAACAAATCTATTGATCCAAGTAAAATATACTCACCTGAAATCGATAGGTTAAATTCAAATCCAACAGAATTGTTCAAACAGAATTCAATTTGAAGGAAGATCACGATTGTAGGGAAATCACGATTTCATTTCAGAATTCAAATCGTGTTCAAACAGAATTTCAATTTGAAGGGAAATCACAATTTCAGAATTCAATTTTGGAGCAGATCGTGATTTCGATCTGTTGAATCGAGTGGTTCGGGATACAAATTATAGTTAGATCTGAAGAAAATTGTCAAAATTTGAATAGCAACGAAAGCAGAACATATTTCCTCCGAATGTGAAATACAACAGAGAGAGACCAAAATTACCTTGCGAAGGGAACAACCGAGGGTGGGAGAGAGGAAACCTTGCGAGTGGTGATGATAAGCAGCGGCAAATTAACTTCAACAAAGACAATAACGATAAACAACAGAGCTAGATTTAAGATGTATTTCGGGGGAAAAAATACAACAGAGAGAGGGAGGAGGACAGGAATAGAGGTGGTCGATGGTCGCGATGGTGGTGGTCGAGAGAGAGAGAGAGAGAGATAAAGAGGAAATGGGGAGATACGTGATTTTGGTGGTTCTGTTCAAGAAGAAGAACAGAGAGGAAGAGAGATAAATAGGGAATGTGGAGGAGACGTGAGAACAGAGAGGAGAGAAAGATAAAGAGAGAAGGCGAGGAGGAGATGTGGGTATGTGGGAAGGGTAAGGCAGAGACGTGTTTAGCCAGCTGCGAGAGAGAGAGAGAGAGAGAGAGAGAGAGAGAGTGTTTGGGCGGGAAAAAAATTCATCAACACCGTTGGATATTGATTAGGAATTATCTCAGCCATTTAAATAAATTGTATCTCTGATACATTTTATATATTTTCAAAAATTATTCTGTCTTATTATATAGATGTTGAAGATTCATATGAGGTCTAAATATATGAAATCTATCAGATATTCAATATATTTAAAACTAATAATTAATTGTTCAAATTCATTTAATTTGTGGACTATAAAATTCATTAATTTAATCTCCACCACGCACAATAAAATCAGACTCTTAATTTTGGGATCGCAGACTTTTTCAAATAATATGAATAAAAATAAGTAAACAAAAATTAGAAAAAAAAAACAAATAGAGAAAAAAAAATGAGAGAAAATAAAAAAATAAAAAGAAAAGAGAGATGAATGTGGGATCATGGGATCATAGAAGGATGGGTGAGAAAAAAGAAAAAGTAAGAGAGAGAAGTTGGAAAATAGAAAATGTACATGTAGGATATTTTTAAAAAAATATAACTCAGCCGTTGTTTTATAATTTGAATAGATCTGAGCCATCCAAATGTCCTAATAGGATAAATGTGTGTAGGATAAATTCAAAAATCATTCTGTTTTATTATATAAATATTGAAGATTCATATGAGGTCTAAATTTATGAAATCTATCAGGTATTCAATATATTTAAAAATAATAATTAATTATTCAAATTCATTTCATTCGTGGACTATAAAATTTATGAATTTAATCTCCATTGCACACAATAAAATCTGCCTCCTACTTCTGGGATCGCAGATTTTTTCATATAATATGAATAAAAATAAGTGAACAAAAATGAGAAAATAATAAAAATAAATAAATAGAGAGAAAAATAAAAATGAGAGAAAATAAAAAAAAAATAGAAAGAAAAGAGAGATGAAGATGGGATCATGGGATTATAGAAAGATGGGTGAGAAAAAGAAAAAGTAAGAGAGAGAAGCGGAAAAATAAAAAATGTACATGTAGGATATTTTTTAAAAAATATATCTCAGCCGTTGTTTTTTAATTTGAATAGATCTGAACCGTCCAAATATCCTAGTAGAACAAATGTGTGTAAGTTAAATTCAAAAACTATCTTACTTTATTTTATATATATATGTGTGTGTGTTCGCGCGCGCGCGCGAGCGCACGCGCGTATCTATTATATAAAATAGGGTTATCTTTCTTGTTGAACCTTAAGAAAGTACCTTAACTAAACAGAGGCGCTATTGTAGCTCCAAAAAGGATATTGTAGTTACAATGTACATAGCCTCCGTTTAGAAAGTGGGTTGACTTTTTGTCCTTTGATTTTTTTGATTATTTTAGCTTGGGCTAAAAAGTAGGATTGAGTAAGGAATCCGTGAAATCCGTAATCCGATCCAGTCCAGTCCAATCCGATAGGTTTTGATTGGTGTTTTGAATCCGTGGTTCGGTTCCGGAATGAAGAATTAAAAATCCGTAATCCACGGATTGGTTCCGAATTGAACCCCATGGTTCTGGATTGGAACCGATCTGGACCGTATACATATAGTCTATATTTTTATTATACATCATCCTCCATAGTATCTTTTCTTATTCCGTATAAAACATAAACTCAAACCTAAACCCGCATCATATCTTCTTTTATTACTTTTGTTTGTTAGTTTTTAGTTTTAATTTGTAATGGTCTAAATACTTATGGTGAAACCAATTTTCTTATGGTTGTTTAAATTCTAGAATAGTATGTCGCTATTATAGAAAGACATGTTGCTATTGTGGAACTAATATAGCGCTATGTTTATGTTTTTATGAAATTAAAGTGTTATATATATATATTTTTTGTTATTTAATTATGTGAATTCGTGGTCCTAAACCGATCTAATCCGTGTTTAAATGGATTGGTTCAGATTGGTTCCATGATTTAAACGGATTGGATTGGTTCTAATTTTTCAGGAACCGTAAATAACGGATTGGCTCTGATTTTATCCTAATCCAGTCCAATCCGGACCATGCTCACCCTTACTAAAAAACTTGGTTTGGAAAGGATTTTTTGGCTTTTTGACTTTTTTGACTTTTTGGCTTTTTCGACTTTTTTTGTGAGAGAAGAGTGTAATAATTATGGGTTGAATGTGATGTTTTGTTTGTTGTGATTAAAATAGTCTATTTTGTCTTTTGTAGCTAAAATAGCCAAAAAAAAACTCTTGCCAAACGGAGCCCATGGCTAGAGGTTTGTTCTCTCTCAGGTTTCGAGTTTGAATCTTTTAATTAGTAAATATATATTTTGAGGTCACGAACTACAGGGCATAAGCCTTGTTTTGGAAAGTTGGTTCAGACTGTATAGACTTTTGGTGCGCGTAAGCTGGTCTATGACACCCTTAAAAAAAAAAAAAAAAAAAAATGGCTTAGGATATCCTACATAAATATATATATATATATATATATACAAACATAAATGTATTAAGGTTTGGTTTGGAAATAATTTTTTTAATTTGTTGACTTTTTAACTAAAATATGAAATAAAAAAAATTATATGTTTAGAATAAAAATGTGCAAAAAGTAAGAAAAAAAAAGATTTTTTTTTGACTTTTTTTTGTAACAGTCATTTGTTGACTTTTTGACTTTTTAGTGATTTTTAGATTAAAATGTACACTTTCCTAACAAAGCCTAATGTGTGTGTGTGTATATATATATATATATGTATGTATCGATAAATTAGCACTCAGATGAAGGAAAAAATAATCTGGAAAGACCTAATACCACAATACATGATATTATTTAATCATTTATACCAATACTAAAATGATCCAGAATTTAATAATATACAAAAGCTTTGTTTGGGATATGTTTTTTTAGCCTGACTTTTTAGTTTTTTTGACTGTTTTAATCTGACTAAAAAAGTTTCGTTTGGAATAAACTTTTGGTTTTATTTTATTTTATTTTTTATTTTTATTTTTATTTTTGTAATTTTATAAAAAAAATAAAATAATTATGATTTAAATGTGATATTTTATCTTTTGCCATTTTAACTTATATTATTTTTGAATTGGTTAAATTAGGGAATGGCTTCCCTTCAGTCTGACTGGAGGGTGCTGTTGGGCCCGTGGAGCTGTTTCGATAATCCAAACCGTTCAATGTGTAGAACTCGTCAAACATTGTATGTCTGTAAAAAATCAAGTTGAGCGGATATTGATAACTATTTCATCATATCAAATTTTTGTCAACTGTTTATTCTTTCATCGTCCATTTTTTCATATACAAAAATGATTTGATCATATATTTATAAATATCCAATCAATGTGATTTTTTTACAAATATTTAGTACTCGACAAGTTCTACAGATTGAACAGTTGGGATTATCAAAACGAAACCTTTTGTGAGCTTGCAAGGGTCCAACAACACCCTCTAATCCTTAAAGATTAGAGAGAAGCCATTCCCTTAAATTAACCCAACTATCATGCCAAACAAAACCAAAGTTACCATTCAGTTGAATACATATGTTTCTCACCCCCTATCCCTTCTTTCTTATTCCAAAATTGAACGCCCAGACTAAGGGTTGTTTGGCTAGAACTATAAAAGTATATTTATTTATCCTTTTATTATTATTTTTTGATCATATCATATCTTTATTTTCTTCACATCTTTTTATAAAGTGTTAAAAAATTTATTTATTTAAATAATTCCAAACAATCCTATCTCTAACATGTTTGCCCCAATCAAAGTGAATCATTTTCCATAATCCCTACCATTATTGTTTTCTATATTATATTTGTTGTCCACCCTTGCAAGTTATCTATAACAATATAAGCAGGCCTGATGCCATGGTTTCCTCTCAATAAAAACATCCCTCTCTCGGCCGACCATTTGATTCCTCTCTCTCTCAGCTTGAAAATGGAGTTTAATCAGCCAACTAAAGAAAGCCCTGACCAAATAGTATATACCTCAGATGATCACCAAGTTAGGTCATATACATGCACCTTTTGCAAAAGGGGCTTCTCAAATGCACAAGCACT
This sequence comes from Camellia sinensis, assembly GCF_055761805.1. Taxonomy (NCBI): domain Eukaryota; kingdom Viridiplantae; phylum Streptophyta; class Magnoliopsida; order Ericales; family Theaceae; genus Camellia; species Camellia sinensis. Next base: position 53,699,050 of record NC_138970.1, read on the forward strand.
TGGAGGTCACATGAACATCCATAGAAAAGATAGGGCTAAACTTAAAGAATATTCCGGCGACATGACTGACAAGAAGGCTACTCCCTCTGATCATCTGATTGTCGATGAAGACGACTCGAAACTAGATGGTAGTGAAGAGAAAAGTTGCAACAGCCCTAAAAGGCCTTGGATTTTCTCTGGAGAAGATGAGGATGGTTCTAGAAGCGGAGATGGCGTCGGAGAACCACGGAAGCTGGACTTGTTTGTTGAGACACCATTGGTGAGAGATGATGCAGAGGCAAGCAGTGACGTGAGTGAGGATGTGGAGAGAAGAGAGAAATTGAGTCATGGTTCATCTAACATAGAATTGGACCTTGAGCTTCGGTTAGGGTTTGGAAGTTCATGAGACATGGACATCAGGTATAAACATGGTTTTAAATATCGGCCGATATGATATTTTGCCCTCTGATCCTATTGATACATTCCATTATATCACATCCATATCGATCGGTTTACAATTGGTTTAACTGCTGTAAAGCTCTTTTTAGCATCCTAAAAATTTAAAAAATTGATGCCATATTCTTGATACTCTTAGGCCTCGTTTTGAAACGGGCTAATTTAGTAACTTTTTAGTTATTTGACTAAAAAAGTAGGTAAAAAAAACTTATATGTTTGAGATGACTTTTTGGCTAATTACGAAAAGATGTGGAAAAAGTAGAGAGAAAAGAGAATCTTTGACTTTTTTGTATGACTTGTTGGCTTTTTGGCTAAAAAAGTAACTTTTTAGCTTTTTGGCTAAAAAGGTAAGTCCCCAAACGGGGCCTTAATATCGCTGTGACAGAGATAATTTATGGAAACAGCTTCCCTCCAGTTCTAGATCGGATTAGAGGGTTCTGTTAGGTCTGTAGAGGCCCACTAGAGGTCCCATTTTGATAATCCAAATCGTTTAATGTATAAAACTCGTCGAATACTATATGGTTATAACAATTTACATTGATTGAATATCGATAACTATCTCATCGGATCAATTTTCTGTCAACCGTTAATTTGTTCACCGCCTATTTTTTTATATACAAAACTGATTTGAACACATAGCTATTGATATACGATCAATGTGATTTTCTATATACACATAGTATTCGACGAGTTTTACACATAATGGTTCAGATTATTGAAACGAAACTCATGGTGGACTTTCACGGGCCCAAAAACACCCTCCAGCCTGGTCTAAGACGGGAGGGAAGCTACTCCCATAATTTATTGGCATTCTTATTTTTAACTTCTGGTTTCTTATGTTCAGAAACACAACATTAAGAATTGCTTCTGAATGAAAAATAATGCAAAATGGTTGATATTAAAGTCAGCTTCTACTGCAACTTATGTGTTGCAAATCGAATGTTTCTACGCTTTAGTTCTCTTTATTTTTTAGGGGAATTACGATTCATTGGTTTTTTTTATAAAAAATATTTGCAGATACATGAAAAAATTTAAAATTTTAATTATTAATATTTATAAAATTTATCTCTAATTTGTAATTTTTTTCCTTCTAAATTTACATTGAATTATAATTTTCCCTTATTTTTTTCACAGAAAAATTCCACGTCTTTCAGTTTTGTCACTCTCAACAAATTTATAAATATCCACCATTTTACTTATCATATCGGCTCTAGGTGCCAAAATTTTGAGTCCTCGAGTCAGATAGTTGTGAATATATTGTTGTGAAATGATTTCACATACATATTAGCCTATACATGTTCTAACAGTGTTACAGGGCTAGTATTCTCCGTAACAATTTTGAGTCAAATATTTTGTCATTGTGGTTTATGTGGATGATTTAAATCCCAAAGCACAAACAATGGGTAGACGTGATTCAGTGCAATGATTTTGCAATGGTGATTTAAGATTTGTTTAAACCCCAAAACCCATTGGCCCTGTTTGATTACGAGATTAGTTATCCAGCAGGATAATAAAATAAATAATTTCTTCTTGTCCGCATCTTATTTTGCTTTGATAAAGAAATATTTAATTCTAATTATTTGTTCATTTTGCATTATTAGTTGGAGAATTAAAAAATTCATTAATTTTGTTGAATAGAATGTTCATTAGAATTTAATCTGAATAACAAAAATTAAAATCAAATATTGAAATGTGAAATCCAAAAGTTAAAAATTTCAATTTTACGTCATAATCTATCCAATCAGAAAGTTTATTGAGTTTTAAATAAATACTATAAAATTATTACGGAGAATACTAATTAGTCCTAAGATCGTTAAATTGTTTTACGTAAATTATATATATAGTCACTATAATTTATACGATGTGTTAATTTAGTTTTTATTATTTTAATTTGTTCGATTTTGCTCCTTAATTTAGTGGATTGTATTATTTTAGTCCAATAAATAACGGTTGTTAAGTTTGATAGACAGAAAATCAAACTATGTGTCAATTTGGTCCTTGCAATTTACACAAAATGTCAATTTGGTCCTTATCAAAATTGAGCAAATTAAAACAACAAAGACCAAATTGACACATTGTGTAAACTACATGGATCAAATTGACACATTGTGTAGACTTTCCGTTCACTAAACTTAACAACTGATATTTATTAAACTAAAATTACACTATCTATTAAATTAAGGAATAAAATTAAATAATTTATAATAACAAATATTAAATTAACACATTATATAACCATTTGCAGAATTTGCGCTTGTTTTTAACTTTTTGTCTCTACGCTTAGTTCTTTGGATTGCTTTTGAGATCTTGTGTTGAAAAATGGAGTTCAACTTTTGGCCTCTACGCTTTGTTCTTTGGATCGCTTTTTAGATATTGTGTTGAAAAATGGAGCTCAATTTACCACAAACTGGGGAGAGAAAATAGAAGGACGACACTAATGTACTTTCGTTAGTGTCTAGAGTACATAGATATATATAGGCCTGAAAACATGTATTTAGCTATGAGATATTTATGAGGTACATTATAAGAAATATTATGCTATTTTACGGTGTTAGAGTTATATCATTTTGTATTAGAAGTTATGAATAGACGAATTTGTAACAGTACGTGAAAATTACATATAATTGTGATTATATTCTTTATGTTATTGTGTAAATTTTATGAATTATTTGTGATGAGAAATATTATTGTGTGAGTGATTTTCTGACCACACTGCCCGCCTAGTAATCAGCTGGAGAGCACCGGCAGAATAGATGGCTTCAACAAATCTATAACAGAAAGAAAAGGCTCCGGCGGTGACTCTTCCACCCGGGCGCATTCCGACGATCAAGTCAGTATATCTCTCAAAGATAATCAAGTGCTAAACTCACAAGTTTAAGCGTAAAACTGCGTACCTTAGACCCACGGGGTGCCTCTCTTTTATAGTTTACTTAATCCAAGTCCCACTAGAAGCCTGATTTCTATGGATTCCAATTCAATACTGACTTTGGACTCTTCAAGAGATAAAGATAAACTCCCTAAGAGTTTTATTCTTATCTTGGCTAAGTCTTCTCTTTACTCTAGGACTCTTGTCCCTTATCCGCTTATCTCGGATTCCGATATCTTCGGAGATCACCTCGGCCTCGTCAAAGATAACCTCGGCATAACTACCACGACACGTGGCACCTCGGCTGACACATCGGCGTCACCATGCCACGTGTTGGTACTCAGAAAATATATCCCCACAACTGCCCCCTAGGTTCAATTACCTCGGCATTCTGAGGTGATGAAACCTATATCTGTATTGTTTTCTAGTACCTCGGCGTAAGAACTCTTCGACCGAGATCATTCATGTTAAGCCGACATGTTCCCTTCGGAGAACAAGAATTCTAGTGATCCTTTTCATATGTGTGAGCTGTCATGCACCACTTTTCAACCGTTTCTCTTACGCGTCTTTGCCCCATTGGTCCGTGTTTGTGACGCGCTTATAAACCACGTTTTTCCTGCGTACGCCGCCTGACGTATGCGCTGCTCCAGGCGCATTGATTATCTTTTTGCCGTCGTTTTTGGTTTTTGACAAAAACTTTTCCCCCTTTCTTTCCGTCTCTTCACTTTTGTATTTGCTGTTTCTTTCTCTAAAACTTGTTCTTTCGATTCCGCCATTGCTGAAGCTCCAAGCTTTACATTTGTCTTCCTGGTGGAACTTTCGTCATTCTGTCACATCTGTAACTACCGTTGACTTTGGCAGCCCTCACATCGGCTTCATTTTTTCTAGTAAGCAACTGTTCCTTCTGATTTCAATTCTTGACTGTTTCTGGAACCTCCCGTTATTACTGCTTTGCTCAAATATCTATCTTGCGAATTATTCATCTGAATATGTTTATTCTTTGATTTGGCCCTTGCCTATATCTTGAACACACGCACTGTTGCACCACTTCCCTGTATTTTTGCCACTGATCTTGGTCCTTTATTTCTCGTATTCTTTATGTTCTTGATAGCCCATCCCTGTTCTTGTTTCTGAAACTTCGCCTTTGTTTTCTATTTTTTGTGTCTTTGCCAGATCTCTACCTTCAATTTTTGCTTTCAATCTTTGCCTTCATAGATTTAGGTTTGGGATTTGTCTATAGAACCTATCAATTCTTAGGAAAAAACTGAAACAATCCTTACCAGCATATACCTAGGGTTTTGCCGAGGTCCTGATAACCCCTTAAGAGCACCTTCTTTCTGAAACCTAGCCCTTTGACTTTAGGCCGATGTTATGGGTATGTGGAGACATAGGGTAGATACCCCGACCAAACTTGAGTACTTTAGGCAGGAGTTTTCTATTCCCGCCGATGTCCATCTGAGGCTAGCTAAAGATAACGACACCATCATGCCCACAGATGATTCAATGCCTTTTCCCATAGTAGCTTTTACTGAGTGCGGACTCCGGCTCCCACTTAACATTCTCTTTCACGAAATTCTTCACTTTTACAATTTGAACGCTATGCAACTTGCCATAAACTCTTATCGAGTGATTTTTGGTATCATTACCTTGGCTAGACAAGAAAACGTTAGAATCACCCTAGCCGATATACAGTATTGTTACACCATGTGCCCCCTTAACTTGAAGGAAAAAGGTTTCGTCTACTACCTCAAGCCGAGGTCCACTGAATTCAAAATCGTAGCCGACCTTCTAGACTCCAACAAGGGGGCTGGAGATGATTATGTTATCGCTTCGGGAAACTGGGAATTTGGTGCAGATGAGGACGCCTATCTCTACCCTCTTCCCTGATTAATTAAAGAGGACAAGGGTAAGAGCCCAGTGTCAATACTTAGTTGTTTCTGTTCAAGTCTTCAATATTTTATCTATTTCTAATGTTTGTTTCTTCTTGCAGACGTTCGCAAGCCAGCGAAAGACTTTCGCCAATCTTACGTTCCTAGCAAGGACCTAAAAAAGCTCCTGGACTTGCCTCTCCACAAAAGAAAAGCACCTCTTCTTCTAAACTTTATTCCCATATACAAATCGATTCTACCCGACGTCCCGAAAAGAAAGAAGAAGAGCTTATCTCCTCCATCTGCTACCACTCCACAAACCGTATCAATATCTCAGGCTGACCAAGGGTCAACCTCTGATCCAACCGATCAGCCATCAACTTCAGCCCCATACTTAATCCCAATACCAGAAAGAAAACGTCGGCGACGACTTGTCAAAACTGCTGAGATGGGTCGCCTGAAGCCTGTTGCTGTGGATCTCTTAGCCGACCTACCTGCCGACGTGGATGCTGTTCTGACTCAATCCATGCCCCCACCAAAGCCAAAAAGAATCGAAAAGGCCCAGCCTAAGGCCAAAGCTACTAAGGTTGAGGCTGAGGATGCTTTGCCCATCTCACAATTGGCTGAGAGTAAAAGAACTGCTTCTGCTTCTGCAAAAAGGTCTGCTGAGACCCCACCCTCTGAGTCCACACAGTCAAAGAAGCCGAGGTCGGCCTCAGCTACTACCTCGGGGTGCAAGAAACCGGATGTCCCTTGGGCTCCCAAAATTACTTTGGAAGACAGGCCAATTATGTCCAGTGAAAGCGCCGACGACATAAATGTCGGCGTTGCCCTCAGCACGGCGTTGCTTCTTCCGGGCGACCTCGAGCGAAATGCTGAGTATAGTAAGTATGAGAATTACGCTCTAATGCTCCAGTACTCCGTTCAAGTGAGTGTTCCTGCTTGGAACTTTCTACTTTCTTTCTGTTTCATACTTAAAATATTTTCTAACACTTCTGTTTTCTTTCAGGCCATCCAGCATGCCTATTCGTTTTCAATGCAATCTTTCAAGAATCGGGAAAGGATGGCCGAGATGAAGAGGGAGTTTTCTGCTCTTCAAAAGATCAACAAAGGTCTTCAACAAAAGATGAAGAGGCTAGAAGATCAGGCCGAGGCTGCCACTAAGGCCCAACAGATGGCCGAAGAAAGAGCGGAGTCTGCTGAGGTTATCAGAAAAGTTACCGAGGCTGAAAAGAAGGAGTTCGAGTAAAAAACGGCCCAGGTTGAGAAGGAGCTTCAGAAGGCTCTGGCCATCAAAGAAGCCGAAATCAAAGAAGCTGATGAGAAGGCTTACGCCCAGGGCATGGCCGACGTCACTGAGGAATACAAACTTCAAGTCAGGCAGGCATGCAACAGGGGCTTTTCCCTTGGTTGGATGTCCCTTGCCAAAAAGCTTAACATTCCTGATGATTCGCCACTGCGCAAAGCCGACGCTATTCCTTTGCCGTTCCCCCTACCTCCTCCATCAAGTCAACCTGAAGGAGAATCTGAATCTGGGTCTGAAGATGCTGATGAGGAAGAGGATGAGGCTTTGGTCAGAAAATCAAAGGATGCTGATGGGGCTAAGTCCCCTCCTCAGAATGAGCAAGTCCTTGACTTGACTCATGAGGAGGATGAGGACGTTATCAAGGAGACCACTCCTGAGCAAGCATCATCTGATGTTCCTCCAGTTGATAGAAGACCTGATCAAACACTTACCGAAATTAATGCCGAGATTGCTGCAGATCAGGAAGCCGGGGTATCTCTTCAGGAGACTTCTGAGGTTCAGATCCAGCCAGTTGCTGATGCTGAAAAGTCTTAACTTTCATGTTTTTTCTTTTGCACCCTTGTACTTTGTTTTGTTTTCTGGACAATGTAAGCTTCCTTTCATGGCCGATGTGCCTATTTCTGTCATTGCTGAGCAATTTGCTTTTGGTTAGGCCGAAGTGCTTTCTCGGTACACAACTGCAACTGTTTTTTTTTTTCTGAATGCTTTAGTTTTTATTTTCTTTTGATTGCTTCTGCATGGTTCTATACTTAGAATATTTTGTATGCCTTTCATATTTTGCCACCTTTGTGCAATCTTCTCGGGGTTACATATCTCGGGTATAATAACTACAAGTTTTACTTCGGCAAGATACTGACCTGCAAACTTTTCATGAATTTCAACAAGTATATACTATTCAATGCTATCTTTGCAAACATTTCTCAGGTTATAACAAGTGCTAAACCATGATCTACTTGTAAATTGCTACAAATTTCAACAAGTGTTTAAACAACATACTTAGTTTTTACCTCAACCTGTAAATTGCTGCAAATTACAACAGATGATCACATGTCGGCTTAACATTATCTTGTAAATTGCTACAAATTTCAACAAGTGTTAAGTATCTTTTTTGGTTGGACCAACCTGTAGATTGTTATAATTGTGCAAACTATAATCTTGGCTTCACTTCGACTTGTAAATTGCTACAAATTTCAACAAGTGAAGAGAAACAGTAATCTCGGCTTAACTTCAATTTGTAAATTGCTACAAATTTCAACAACTGAAGATAAGGAATCAGTTTAACTCCAACTTGTAAATTGCTACAAATTTCAACAAGTGAATTAAGGAATAATCTCGGCTTAACTTCGACTAGTAAATTGCTACAAATTTCAACAAGTGAAGATAAGGAATCAGCTTAACTCCAACTTGTAAATTGCTACAAATTTCAATAAGTGAATTAAGGAATAATCTCGGCTTAACTTCGACTTGTAAATTGCTACAAATTTCAACAAGTGAATTAAGTAATAATCTCGGCTTAACTTCGACTTGTAAATTGTTACAAATTTCAACAAGTGAAGATAAGGAATCAGCTTAACTTCAATTTGTAAATTGCTACAAATTTCAACAAGTGAATTAAGTGTATCTGTCTTCTCTTTGCCCCCAATGTGAACCTGAGTTCTACTTGGGTTCTCATTATTTATGTCTCTAAAAGCACCAATATGTAACTTCATCAATTATATGTGTTTTAAAGAAAAGGGAAAAGCTTTTATTGATGACATCGGCCAAAAATACTGCACATCTAATGATAGAAGAATTTCAAATTACAAGTGTTCAAAGGTCTTGGCAGTGCTTTGCCCTCGTTATCTTCAAGCCGATAAGCTCCATTGCCTAATACCGAAGTAATTCTGTAGGGTCCTTCCCAGTTTGGGCCAACTTTGCCCTCTCTAGGATCTTTCTTGTTGCCGATGACTTTTCTCAGGACTAGGTCGCCGACTTGAAAATCTCTTGGATTGACCTTCTTGTTGTAAGCTCTAGCAAACTGTTGCTGGTATGCTGCGAGCTGAATTGCAGCTTTCTCTCTTCGTTCTTCTAAAAGATCCATACCTCGGGCTAAGAGTATGTCATTGGTGCCATTCTCTACTCCCTGGGTTCTGATCCCTAGGATGCCGATCTCCAATGGGATGACTGCTTCTGTGCCATAAGCCATGGCAAAGGGGGATTCCCCTGTTGATCTTCTCGGCATAGTCCGATATGCCCAAAGTACGTTGGGCAACTCGTCTACCCACTTTCCTTTTGCTGCCTGCAGCCTGTTCTTTATTCCATCCAAAATTACTTTGTCAGATGCTTCTGCTTGCCCATTGCTTTGGGGAAAACTTGGTGTTGAAAAGTAATTCTTGATCTTGAAATTCGTACAAAAGTTCTTGATGAGTTTGCTGTCAAACTGCGTTCCGTTGTTGGCAACTATTGCTCTTGGAATCCCAAATCTGGTGATGATGTTTCTCCATATAAAGTTCTTGACGTCCACAACTCGGATTTTGGCAAGAGGTTCTGCCTCTATCCACTTCGTAAAGTAATCTGTTGCTACCAACAAGTATTTTCTCTGCCCAGTTGCCTGGGGAAGTTGCCCAACAAGATCCATGCCCCATTGGGCAAACAACCAAGGGCTGGATATTGGGTTTAGGTCAGCTGCTGGCTGATGTATCAAAGGTGCAAACTTTTGGCATTGTTCACACTTCTTCACGTAGGCTTTAGCATCCTTTTGCATGTAGGGCCACCAATACCCCTGGGTAATGGCCCTGTGGGCTAAAGATCTGCCCCCAGTATGGCTTCCAAAAATTCCTTCATGAATTTCATATAGGAAATCTTCAACCTGCAAAGGGTGTATGCACCTTAAAAGGGGTCCAATGAAGGACCTTTTGTAGAGGTGTCCATCTTCTGTCAGACTGAATCTTGTTGATTTCAATCGGACTTTGTGTGCCCCCTTACGATCTTCCGGCAGCTTTCCTTCTTTCAGGAATGCAACAATTGCATCCATCCAGCTTGGCCCCATGGCCACACACATTGCTTCTTGCTCTATGCTCTCTGGTTCTATGCTTGAGCCCGACATATAGTCGATCATAATTGTTCTTGTTTTTCCAGTCTGCATTGAACTTGCCAGGTTAGCCAACGCGTCGGCGTGGGCGTTGTCATCTCGGCTAACTTGAAGTAATCGGCAGTTCTGAAATAGGGCTGCTAATCTGATGACCTCTTTTGCGTATGCCGACATCCTTTCGTCTCTGGCTGTAAATTCTCCTGTTGACTGGTTAACAATAAGTTGTGAATCACAAAAAAATAATTACCTCATCTGCTTCTGCTGCTACTGCCAGTTTTAGCCCTGCAATTAATGCTTCGTATTTTGCTTCGTTGTTTGAGGCCTTGAACCCTAAACGGATGGACTGTTCTATAATTTCTCCATCTGGAGATATCAGCAGTACTCCTGCCCCCGCTCCTTGTCGGTTCGAACTTCTATCGATAAACAGTCTGAATGAGTCGCCGATGTAGATGCTGCAGGGTCTGAGTTTTTCCTTCCTTTGCTCTTTTGCCTTTGGCTGGGATTCTCCTTGCTTGTTGGGACAATTCTTATCCTGGCTCAACGGAACCTGATGTTCAATGGTTTCGGGCGTGAATTCTGCCACGAAGTCGGCTAAAACTTAGCCTTTAATTGCTGTTCTCGGCCTGAACTCCAGGTCATACTGACTCAGGGCTACTGCCCATCTTGCTATCCTTCCTGTTAAGTCTCCTTGTTGCAACAAGGACTTCAGTGGATGCTCTGTTAGGACCACAATCTTGTGCGCCTGAAAGTAATGGTTCAACTTCCTTGAAGTCGTTACTAAGGCTAGTATTAATTTCTCTAGTGGTAGATACCTTGTTTCTGCGCTGGCCAAGGTTTTGCTTACATAGTAAACAGCCTTTTGCTCCCATTTTTCTTCTCGGATTAGTACTGCACTGACTGCGTGTTCTGAAACTGCCAAGTACAAAAATAGTTCTTCCCCTGGTTCTGGATTGGAAAGAACCGGAGTTGTGGTCATGTACTTCTTTAGGTCGGTCAAAGCGGCTTTGCATTCTTCTGTCCACAGAAAGTCTGTGGCTTTTTTCACCAAGTTGAAGAAGGGCTTGCACTTATCTGAGCTTCTGCTGATGAATCTGTTTAGGGCTGCGGCCCTTCCAGTAAGCATCTGAACCTGTTTTGCCGACGTCGGGCTCTTCAGCTCTAGGATGGCCTTGATTTGGTCTGGGTTGGCCTCAATGTCCTTTCTTGTTACCAGACACCCTAAAAACTTACCTGATCCAACTCCAAACACGCACTTGATGCGTTGAGTCGGAGCCGGTATGTTTTGAGTATATCAAAGACCTCTTTTAGGTCGGTAAGATGACCCTTAGATTTCTTGGTCTTCACGACCATGTCATCGACGTAGACTTCTACCGTTTTTGCCAATCAGGTGCTTGAACATCTTTGTTACTAACCTTTGGTAAGTTGCTCCTACGTTTTTCAACCCAAAAGGCATTACCTTGTAACAGTACAGGCCTTTAGAGGTGATGAACGCGGTCTTCTCCTCGTCTGGAGGGTACATAGCAATCTGGTGGTACCCCCTATATGCATCTAGAAAACTCATTCTTTCATGCCCTGAAGTAGCATCTACTAGCTGGTCAATCTTGGGTAGAGGAAAGCTGTCTTTGGGGCAGGCTTTGTTGAGGCTGGTAAAGTCTACACAGACCCTCCATTTGCCGTTCTTCTTCTTCACCACTACTGTGTTGGACAGCTATGTCGGGTAGTGAACTTCTCGGATGGCCCTGGCCTCCAGAAGTCTGTCTACTTCTTCTTCTACTGCTTCAACGTGCATCAACCTCGGTCTTCTGGCTCGTTGAATCACAGGTTTTGCCGACCTGTCGATATTCAGTCTGTGGCAAGTGACCTCGGGGTTAATGCCAGGCATTTCGTAAGGTGTCCAGGCGAACACCTCTATGTTTGTTCTCAAAAAATCTTCCAATTCTCTTTCCTCTTCTTCGGCTAAGCCTGACTCGAGAAGAAAGAAGCGCTCTTTGTCGCCCTCCTGGACGAGGATTTTTTTTAGTGTTTCTTCACTCTTTTCGGCTGGCTCCTTGTTGACATCATCTAGGACCTCCATGTCCTCGTCTTCAATCTCTGCCTTTTTTGGCTCTCGAATGCTGCAAGTAGACTTCATTGCTGCCATGGAGCAAATTTTTGCCTGCAGTTGATCTCCTCTGATTTCTTCAATCCCATGCTCTGTTGGGAACCGCAGTAGTTGATGTAACGTTGAGGGAACTGCCCCCATTGCATGCAACCATGGCCTTCCCAAGATGATGTTATATGGCGAGGGTGTGTCAATCACTATAAATTCTGTCTTGATCTTCTTAGTACCAGCTTGTACTTCTATGCTTGTCGCGCCTAGTGGCCACGTCGGCGTTCCATTGAAGCCGACCATCGGGTTGCTGGATTGTTCTAGGTCATCAGGATGAAGTCCCAGCTCCTTGTAACATCTGACATATATGATGTCGCAAGAGCTGCCTTGATCGATCAGGATGCGTTTCACTTGGCACTCCCCAACCTGGAGGGATACTACCAAGGCATCATTATACGGATGTTGGACCATCTTTAGGTCGGCTTCAGTGAAGGCTATCATCGGTCCTTGGCATTCTTCAGGCCGAGGTCTTTTGTGTCCGACCTGGTTCACGTGCTGCAGGTGTTTTACTCTTTGGGTTTCTCCCCGAATGTCGCTTTTGTTCACTTTTGAGTGAATTACATTAACCACCCTAGGTCCCCCTTACTGTGGTTGCTGTGCTGGGGGAGGCGGGGCCGCTGGTGCTTGAGGCAATCTTGCCTGTTCTTCTCTTGTCTTGGCTTCGTCGATGAGGTCCCTGAGATGGCCTTGCCTTACTAGGTCTTCTAAGTGTGCTTTTAAGGCTCTGCAACCCTGAGTTGGGTGTCCTTCATTGTGGTAAGCACAACGCCTACCAACGTTTCTTCCCATAAATTCCCCTGGTGCTCTTGCCGGTGCCCTGAAATAGGGTTGGTTTCGTATTTGATCCAGGATTTTATGGATAGGGATTCGGAACACCGTTGTCACTGCCTGTTTACCCTTCAATTCCGTTTCTTGTTTGGTCGGCCCGTTGTTACCTCGGCCTCGCTTCGGCGAACCGTTTCCCTTCTCCTGCTTCAACTCTTTGTTTCCCGACGAATCTTCCTCGGCTCTAGCGTACTTCTCAATTCTTGCCATGAGCTCTTCCATGCTTTTTGGCAAAGTTTTTGCCAAAGACTTCCGTAGTAGACAATGGTCTTTTAGGCCGTTCTTAAATGACACGACCGCTACTTCTTGATTGCATTCTGGTATTCGATTGAACACCTCATAGTACCTCTTCGCGTAGGCCCTAAGGCCTTCTTCCTTTGTGATTCTTAAAGCCATTAGGGCGTCGACCCTCAAGGGCTGTAGTTTGTTCGTCACAAACCTGGCCACAAACATCTTGGCCAGGCCTTCTCACGTCTTTACGCTTCCCTTCGGTAGTTTATGGAACCAATCGGATGTAATTTCCCCAAAGGATGAGGGGAATACTTTGCAGAGCAATGGCTCGTTCCCACTATATAATGCCATTGAATTCAGGTATAGTCCAACATGAAAGTTGGGATCTGACTTACCATCATAAATTTGGAACCTCGGCATACTGAATCTCTTTGGCGCTTCAAATTTGTCCAGTTCCACCGAGAATGGTGTCCTTGGCTTCACTGGGGAAGTTACCTCGGCTTCAACATTTTGTTGCTTCCTTTTGAGGTAATTCCTCAAGTCTTCTTTACTCCTACCTGGAGCTCGGCTATCTCTGGACTTCAATCTTTTTGGCACACTACTTTCGGCCTCGTGGTGGGTCCGTTTCGATCTTTCCCCATGGGTTGTGTCAAAGCAGAGTGCTTGCCCTTGAACATGCCGATGTTCTTTGGGCCCTGGATCCTTCATGCGATGTGTCCTTCGGGACTCTTCTTGCCTCGGCTCCTCTCGTCCGACTTCCCTGGAAGGTTGGTGAGAGTGCCTTCCGCTCCTGGTGCGCTGAGGGGCTTCGGGGATTGTTCTTCCTCCTCCCTTCTGGGTATTGGTTGCTGGTATCGGTGTGTCCTACAGCGGGTATGGTGGCTGCATGACGTTGATTTGCATCATGAAGTTGATGGCCGACTGTAGGTCTGCCAACTTATTTGCCAAGTCTTTTACTTCCTCATCCCTCCGTAGGCACCTATCCTTCCATACCTGAAGGTTATCTTCGTTATAGTACTTGCCTTGGTCTGTCTTCTTTGAAGTGTTGCCCTCCTTGCCAACGTCTTTCTCGACGTGGCCTTGGTCATGAGTTTCTGCATTGTGGTTGTCTCCTTCAACATCAAGGTCAATTGGTCTGCCACTCTCAGCAGGAGTGTCGCCCTCAATGTTTTCCTTCTGTCCGTTACTGGCCATCTATTCTTCTAAGATTTCCACAGACGGCGCCAAATTGTGTGGGTGATTTTCTGACCACACTGCCCGCCTAGTAATCAGCTGGAGAGCACTGGCAGAATAGATGGCTTCAACAAACCTGTAACAGAAAGAAAAGGCTCCGGCAGTGGCTCTTCCACCCGGGGGCACTTCGACGATCAAGTCAGTATATCTCTCAAAGATAATCAAGTGCTAAACTCACAAGTTTAAGCATAAAACTGCATACTTTAGACCCACGTGGGTGCCTCTCTTTTATAGTTTACTTAATCCAAGTCCCACTAGAAGCTTGACTTCTATGGATTCCAATTCAATACTGACTTTGGACTCTTCAAGAGATAAAGATAAACTCCCTAAGAGTTTTATCCTTATCTTGGCTAAGTCTTCTCTTTACTCTAGGACTCTTGTCCCTTATTCGCTTATCTCAGATTCCGATAATTTTTTAACAACACTAAAAAAATTTAATTTATAAGGCCATAATTTATAATTTCTTATTTTTAATTAAATTTAATTTATAATTAAAATTTTTTATTTAATATATAATTTTAAATTAATAACACTAAAAAAATAACTTATAAATGTTCAAAAGACTATTTTATCATTTTCTAATTATTTGCTAAGTAATAGCATGGAGGGTAAAATCAACATTTCACAAAATAATCCCATGGGATACCAATCCCATAGTTTCTATCTCATCTCCCCCCATGGGATAGAATAGTCCCATATTTGTGGGATTAATAGTCCGGAGCAAAAAAAATAAAACAAACAATAGACTATTAGTCCGGTGGGACTAATAGTCTAATCCCACCCCCTAATCTTTCAAAACAAACAAACCCTAAGGCCATGTTTGTTTGAGCGGACTGGATTAGTATTCCCATGACTAATAGTCCTAGGACTACGAATCCGTTGGATCATGTATCCTATCTTAACTAATAGTCAAGTTTAAAATAATTAGTCCCTACTTCAATTGTTTAACCAAACATCGGATTAATAATTTTATTGGGCTATTAGTCCAATCCCAAGTTTATGTCCACCCAAACTAACATGGTCTTAATGTGTTCTTTCCCAAGATGACCATTGATATAATTGATGTATTCATCATGTTCAACCATTTATTTAGGGTGTGCATAACTTCTTAATTGCTATGCATCATTATTCATGTATAATAATCTTCCAGAAAATCAAGTTTTTTTTTTTCCAACAAAAATATTTGTACAGTTTGGAGTAAGATCTTCACAGAACTATCTTCTAATTCATTGCTAGGTTGCTCTAGAGCTTTGGACGTCAATTTTTAGTATTTTATTTAAGTAATTTCTTTTGCATAGTATTTTTATTTTTTTAGGGATATTAAGCTAAAAAAAGGCTAATCATATTAAGTTCTTATATTGCCATGCAACGAGAAGTTATTCGCAATCTAGGGGCACGGTTACTTAACGCTACAAATTGAATGTGATCAGTGAAAAAAACAGAGCCTATTGATTAATATTAGTAATTGGGAAAATAACATGGAGTATCACAGTTGATAATTGATTGGTGACATGGCCTCGTTGTGTCCCCGGGGCATCGAATAATTTTCCCCATGCAACATCAGTTCCAGCCCTAACATGCGTTGAAATTGAAAAGTAAGGCATCCAAAACTCTAAACTATGAGGTCTAGGATTAGTTCACCATCACATATCTACTTGACCAAATGATATATATATATATATATATATTGATAACTCCGTATTCGACCTAATAGATTGATTAATTTGAAAGACCAATTGATCCACTAGCAAGTTGATCAAATGAGATATGCTACAACCTTGAAGATTGTCTTGAATGGTTGGTGGGTATACTCTCCACACAATTATTCAGGATGCAACTCTTGAGGTCAAATCACAATAAAGAAATTTTTTGTGAATTTTCTAGTCCCGACATTGATGGACTGCCTTCGACCGGACTAGAGAGGGGATTAATTGAAGTGCGCGTAAATTGATTTGGACATTTTTTACCGTTGAACCAAAAAAAAAAAAAATTGAGATATGCTACAAGATGGTATTAATTGATAGCAAAATAAATCTAGCTAGTCCAACGAAGTGGGTAGACTGGTGTTGCGTATTTTCCTTTTCATTATTGTTTGAGAGTCTATTTATGGAATCTTATGATTGAGATTACGGATAGGAAGTTGTGCCAATGGAATAAATAAGCCTACTTCTAAAAACAATTGGAGTCGAGAAGGTTTATACTAAAATTTTGGGACCTTTTTCTCAATTATTATTTCTTTTTGGAAAGTATACAGATATTATTATAATAAAAAGAATAAAAAATATATATCAAACTATTAAGGAGATGGTCAGCCAAGATCAAAGTAAAAACAAATCAATGTGGAGAAGACATAAGCTAATAATTTATAACAAGGAAATACAGAGGAACAAAACAAAATTCACCAGAAGCCAATCTATAAAGCCACACAATCAATCATCACAGCAACATCAAAGACATAGTGAGAGTCCTCAGTCATTAATCGAAAATCACAGCCGCGCATGCATTTTATCGGTCTTGCCAAGAGAATCATCTCAATCGGATCATTTTCAAGCAAGTTCATTTTAAGTAGATTCTAACTGAAAAATCTATCTCACCGTTTACTCAGTTAAAATTAAGTTATTGATGACGCTACCCTAACTATATCAATCCAACCCAACTTGGATTAACTATGGATGTGCCAAACAGACCTTGTCCTAGTCGGTAATATATACATCAAGTCTAATTACAGACATTTTTCATTAAAATTTTACGCATGACAACGCCACAAAAAGAAAAAAAGAAAAACAAATTATAAGCAGATATAAAAACTGAGCTGGACAGTTGTGGTGTTGGGCCACTTGGGTAACCCAAGATTTTGAACCTGGGCTTAGCACAAGCTGGGCCTCATTCTCCCCATGGATCGGCTTGCCCTTCTAACAAATGTTTAAATTTAAGCTCTAAAAAAATACAAACACACATATATATATTTTATTGTTCATTTTGTTTATAAATGCTTTGAAAAAAATGTAAATAGGCAGAATGCTAAAAATAAATTATTTCAAAAAAAATTGGGTATTCAAAATCACAAATTAAAAAAAAATGATTAAAGAAAACTAAAATGAACCAAACTAATGATTTTGTAACATTTTCACTTAAAAAATGTTAAGATAATCAGTAATCTCATTACACCTGTATTTTCTAAATTCATCTATGTGATTTATTTATTTTATAAATAAAGTATAACTAACTTCATTAGTAAGTATTATTTAATTTTGCTATAGAAAAAAAAAGAAGTTGGCAAAGTCATATTATTTTCAAACTCAAATACATTTTTTGAGTTATTTATTTTCAATTTTTTTTTATCTTTAGTAAATTTTTTCATATTTCACTAATTTTTTTAATTGTTGGATACATTAATCTAAATGTGCCTAAAAAATAAATTTGTGAAGAAAATTGCAAAAAACAAATCACTAAAAATGAAAAGGTCAGAAATGAAAACAAAAAAATGATATATTTTTCGTAGTCTTGTGTTTAGTAAATTTTTAAATTTTCTTTCATAAATATCTTAGTTTGTAGGTGTATTTGACTGAAATATTAAAAAATAAAAAGAATTTATTGAAGACAAAAACAAAAACTCAAAAAAAAAATTAAACCAAACAAATTTAATAAGTGTATTTTTAATAAAAATAAATAAATAATTATTAATAATGTTCGTTACATATGTACTTTCTATGTACATATATATCTCTTCACCTTACAGCTATCACCACATGCTTGACTATACCACACTTAATCATAAATTCCGAAGAAAAAAAATTTCGACATAATCAATTAGAAAATAATAAACATTATCCACCCTTTAATATCTTTGGCTAAAGAGTTTAAAAGTGTTATGGTGATTTATTATATGAAATAATATTTTGAGCGATAAGTAAATTTTATATGGTGTGAAAAAAAATGTTTGTGATAGAGAGAGAATATATTGAAGAAAAAAGAGAAGGAAGAAGAAATTTTAGGCCTTGTTTGGTTTGTTTTTGAGAAATAAATTTTGAAAATTTTAAAATTTTGTTTGGTTTAGTGATTTTGGAAAAAAAATCCAAAATCACTTTCTATCTCCTACACATCAATCAATCACTTTTTCTCTCTCTCTCTTCTCTCATTCTCAATCACTTTTTTTTCTCACACATATCTGCTCAACTACAACAAAATATCAAATCATTCCAAACTTCCACACTCCAAAACTATTTCCAAAATATACAACCAAATAAACCCAAAAAAATTTTGAACTCTTTCCCTAAAATTTTTAAAATTTCTCTCATTATAAATTTTTGGAAGATATAATAGGCTTGTACAATCAGGAAAGATTTTCTTTTACCTATTCTTTTGAAAAATATAAATCATGGAACAATTAATATTTTCATAATTATTAAATTAATGTGTTACGCATTAGTATTTTTTATTTTTTATTTTTTAATTTAAAAATTTAGTTGAAATTTTAGAACTCCCACAATATTTCTCACGAAAACTCACTTTGCTATAATATATAGTATAGATATAGTCAAGGTATTTTTATTTTTTTCTTCTACGTTGTTATAGTGGCGCGTATGACAAATATGTTTTTAACAACTCTTTGTCGACCTTTTTTTTGTGAATTTTTTAAAATTTGAAAATAAAATTACCTTTAGGTGCTACCTACTAGAAAAAAAGAACCTATTTTTTTAATATATAACTAAAAAAAAGTCCACTAAGATAAAATAAAATAAAATAAAGTTATTTTTGTCTTTTATTTTAAAAACCTATCCAAATTAGGACTTGAAAAGAAAAAAAATTCAAAAAAAATTACTGTTAAAAAATATTGACTTTTTAACATTTGAGAAACAGAACCTAATTATATTATTTACCACACGCATTATACCGCTTACAGCTTGTCTAAGAAAAATATAATAATATATATTGATTACATTTTTAAAATTCAAAATCAATGGTTTATGTTTATTTTAATTGTAAGATTTTTAAAAATATATTTGAATGTAAAATAAACATATTTTGATGTGGCTACATAATTTATATACATATATATATATATATATATATATATATATATATATATATAAAACTATTGGACAATGACATTCTTACAGTTATAATCCTAATACAGGATATTTTGATTTTAAAAATAAAAAAACCACATTATTGTGTTTGAATAACATTATTCATATAACAAAAAATCATTGCATGGGGATAGAATACTCATGTGACAGTGCAATGTGATTCCCTTCACTAATTACAAATGATTATATGTTCACTAGTTATATTTTTAAGGTTTTAAATTTGAATAATACTATATATATCAATTAATATATTAGCAGATGATATGACATAATTTTAAAAGTTTTGGGTATTTATAATTTGTATAATAGATGGGGTCAGTAATAATAACATAACACCAGTTTTTTTTTTTTTTTTTTGAACGGCAAAAAGAAGACTTTATTGATGAAAACATATGAAGTATGAAAATTACATCAATAAAGAGGAGCTTGGAGCTAAATCAAAGCTCCAACCTCGTAGTCGGTGAGAAACCAACAAAAGAGAACAAAAGGAAAGAAAACCAGTCCACAACAAAACTGAGCAAACTGAGCAACCACAAAAGCTACAAGCACACTACAACAATCCTCAACAAACCAATCCTCAAGTTGCAACCGCTGCAAACACTCTAATCCTACAAAACTCTGTAGCAGCAAGAAACTCGTACAAGAAAACAACAAGTAAGACAAATTACCCAGAAAAATGATTAAAGAACCAGCACACTCCTTCTCATCAGTAGTAGACAAAATCTCAAACCAACCCTAATAGTGCATAATGCAGAACTTCACATTCAATCAAAACAACTGAGCAATCCTTAAAATCCAGCTTGCAGCAGAAAAACCAGAAGGCAAGCAAACAAGCAGATAGCAGAAAAACCAAAAGACAACCAGCTTCTAGCAGACCAACAGAAAAGCACAAGCTAGCACAAGCTCATTGCTGAGCATAGACAATTCACACCCTTCCACAAATACACTTCCTAATACCTGAGATGTTATAAAAGAAGTCATTAATAGAGAATGAAAGGTCCTTGGTAGAGGCCTTTAGCCAAATTCTAAGCCTTATGATTATGAGCTCCTGCATCTTTAGTTGTGAATCTTGAAAGAGATACTCATTTCAAACCTTCTATAAGGACCAAAGGGTGACCAGTGGCATTGCATGCCAAATTCTCTGTTCATATTTCCTACAAGAGTGACTTGTCTACTATTGCAGCAATCCTTCTACAAAACCAGGAACCACCCACAGAGCCCCCCACCACTGTAGTAGCCCAGACTAGACTCTCCACACCAAAGGGCAATGGAGAAGCACATGTTCAATAGTTTCCTGCTGTGATTTGCAAAAAATACATAGAGTAGATGCAGACCTATCCGGCACACCAATCCATTGCAAGAACACAAATGTTTTAACCTTGTGTTTCCAAGCAAACCAACCAAAGAACTACACTTTGGGAGGAAGACATTTGAGCCAAACCAAACTGTAGGAACTAACAGTGCCACCAAAAGCAAGACTAGAATGGTTGTAAAGAACATATACAAGGGACTGCCCAGATTTTGCAGCTAACTATGTAACACTGTCTTGGACCACCAAATTTAGTGCAGGCATTGATGCGATGATGCCAAATAGTTTGAGTAGCTCCTCTTTTTCTCATTAAAAAAGAGACCTCCTAAAGGAGAACAACCAGTTGTTAGAGGAGACATCCACAAAGTCTTTAAGTGATCCCTCCTTATCATTAGACAATTGAAATAGCCTTGGAAACTCTTCTTTAAGGCATAAAGCTCCACGCCATTGATCATGCCAGAACCTGATTCTGTAACAATTCCATACTTTTAGTTGTAAATTACTAACATAGAACACCAAAAGAGACTGTTGCTGTTCAACAGCCGCTATAATGCCACCCCAGATTTTAGAGAATGTGGTACTAGAACTAAGATTAGGTAGCAATGCCCGACCTTGAAAATTGTATTTGCTGCAAATTAGCCTCTTCCATAATGATTCATGCTCAGAAGCAAACCTCCACTACCACTTGAGGAGTAAACACACATTCACATCCCTAATTCTTCTAATGCCCAGCCCACCTTGTTTTAAGCTTTTTGTGACCTCTGACCATTTCACAAGATGGATTTTCCTCCTTAGATCTGAACCACCCCATAAGAATGCAGCTTGTATTGTGTCTAACTCCTTAGCTATTCCTTCAGGCAACCTGAACAGAGACAACTAAAACACAGGCTTGACAACACTGCTTTCACAAAGATCAATCTCCCTGCTAAAGAGAGAAGCCTCATTTTCCAACCAGCAAACCTCAATTTGAACTTGTCAATAACTGGTTTCCAAAACCTTTTTCTCCTTGGATTAGCACCCAATGGCAAACCTAGGTACTTAAGTGGTAAACTTTTAGTCTTACAATTTAATAGGGAAACACACTCACCAAGAATAGAGTTAGGGATACCTATCCCACAAACCACACTTTTGTGGTAGTTGATTTTGAGACCTGATGCTACTTCAAAACACTTGAGGATCCTTTTTAAACTCAGAACTTCTAATAGCTTAGCTTCACAAAATAGAAGAGAGTCATCTGCAAATTGAAGATGAGAGAGTTGTACTTGATTGTTTCCAATAATTACCCCTTTTAGCAAACTCAAACCTCTAGCTCTCTGAAGAAGAATATTTAGTGCTTCTACAACCAAGTTAAAAAGGAATAGGGATAAGGGATCACTGTAGACACCCCATTTTTGACCGTCCTCAAGACTTGGATATGCTTGCAGGTACATCCGATGACAAGTTCGATTACTTGTTGAGTATTGGAGTTCGCGGCGGAACGTCACCGGTTTGAGCTTTCCAAACCCTGTATCCTTTCTGCCCCATTTTTGGACCCTGTATTGGCCCTTTCTGCATGCTCCTTGTGAGGCACTGCCGACCACCTTTTGGCCCTGCCAACCATGGTTTTATCCCTGCCTACTATTGATGAAGCCTGCCGGCCATTAATGAGGCACTGTCGGCCACAACTGATGGCCAGCAGAACACTTTGTCGCAGCAGATTTCACTCCAGATCTTTTGAGCCAGCTGGTTTTCACTCATCCCTCCTCCATACACGTGTATGGAGGGATGAAGCCCTTTCCAAGCTTGTTCAACAAGCTTTGCTTTGCATGCCTCTATATAAGGAGAGGCCCCTCCTCCCCAGCAAAGGTTCAGCATTTTTGGAGAAGACATATCTCTCTCTCTATATATATTTCTCACTTTCTCTCTTTATATTGTGTTGAATAGTGTCCCAAAGTATGTTTTCTCTTCACTTTTGCAAAAGAACACTTAGTAATACATCACCATCTTTGAGCTGAGGTTCATGGGAGTGTTGTTTGGGCTTTGAAAATTGGTTTTTGGCCCCTGAGGTTGTTGGTTTCGAAGTTGTGCTTCAAGGGTGAGTATATTCCCCTTTTAAGCCTTTGTTTGTATCACGTGTTGGCCATCCTTGCATATTGTTTTAGGCCTTTCTTTCAACTGAAAAAGGTTATGTATTTAAGTGCTTTTGATGATTGTTTAAGGTCTTTTTGGTGTTAAGGGTGTTCTACCCTCTTGTGTGCCTTTGAGTTAGTCTTTGTTTGGCCTTTTAGCCACTGAAATCCAGTGGATTTTCAGTGGTAGACATGTGGTTTTGAGGTCTCAAATCAGAGAGGGGTGGCCCCCTCTCTTTTTGTTTTGTTTGCTTGAGTTATTGGCCTATCAAATGAGCATGAGTTTCTACTATTTTGAGGCTTAGTTCAGGAATTTTTTTGTGACTTTTAGAACCTACCTTAACTCTGTTTTGGGCTGGTTTGGTCACCTCTTGCATGACTCATGTACTTGTAGTGCAAATCTTGCTTACTAGCCTTGTATGCATGATGTTTTGGCTCTTTATTCTAGTATATTTTGGCTTTGCTCCAGCATGATTTTATTCATATTTTGGGCTGTTCTTGCTCTGTTTTGAGGCTTCTTGGTCGAATGATGCTTGTCATGCATGCTTGTAGTGTAAAAGCTTTGACTAGCCTTGAGTTTTGAGGACTCTTGCATGCTAAACTTGATGTATTTGCATGTTTTGGCATAATTTAGAATGATATTTCAGAGCATATTTCATGGTCATACACTTGTGCTTGTCACTCTTTCAATACTTTGAAGAGTTGGGGTTTTGTGTTTCAAGAATGGATCATTATGCATGCCATCATACTTAGGCTTTTGGGATGCCATCTCCGTGGATTTTTGGGCTTATTTTGACATTCCATAACTCTAATTTTCATTGGTTAAGTCATGCCATGTTTGGTTGTAATAAGTGTAGTGTAATATCCTTTGTTAGCCTTGCATGCCTCATGCTTTTGGGACTTTTGTTCTAGCTTGTGTTGGCTAGGTTCAAGCATGCTTTTGGTCTTATTTTGACCTACCTTGGGACTGTTTTGGTTGCCCTTGGCCCTTTGGGGCTTGCTTTGCATGACCATGGTTTAAGTCCCTTTGCTAGTTTCAAGCTTTGAACTTTCTTGCATGCTATCCTTTTGTTATGTGAGTGGTTTGACACCATTCCATGCATGATTTCAGGGCCTATAGTATTGTCATACATCCATGCTTTTCATTCATTGCTTATGCTTGAGAGTTGTTGTCTTCATACCTTGTTTGCGAACCAAAGTGTATGCATGTGTGTATGTGCATTTCATGCCATTGTTTCATCATTTTGGCCACTGATTTGGGCATGGCTGAGGTCTGCCCATTTTGGTTTAAGTCTATCTTTGCATGTTGTTGCATGCTTGTCACATTGCATGTTGTTGCATGCTTGCTAGTTTGCATGTTGTTACATGCTAGTCCATTTTTGCATGTTGTTGCATGCTTGGTATATAGCATGTTGTTGCATGCTTGTTCCATTGTGTTGTTGTTGCATGCTTGTCGCATTGCATGTTGTCGCATGCTTGTCGTATTGCATGATTATTGCATGTTGTTTACATGTTTATGTTACGTTGCATTGTGTTCAACCCGGTGTTGTGTTTGAACACAAAGTGGATTAGCTCATTTCATACTTGAAGTGATGAAATAAGCCAATCTGCCTTTGGTCTCCATTGCCTTTGATAACTCATGATAAGGCTATGGTTTTAGTGTCTTGTTTGTCATACATTTATTGAGTTTGTACAAATTGGATCTTTCGCTGTCACGCATTGCGATGCTTGATTGATGGTCTTGGATCCAATTATGCCTTTCCATTGATGTTTCGAGATGATATGGAGGGGTATAGTACGTACATACCCTTGGGAGACCCTCAATTTCCTCTATTTTGTGCTATATTGCAGCTTAGTGTCACAGAACACTAGTGGCCGGCACCCTCTCATTGTTGGCCGGCACCCCTTCATCTGTGGCCGGTAGTGTGCATCGTTGGTCGGCAGGAGGGTCGGCAGCAACCATTCATAGCCGGCAGGCCACTGGAGCATTCCTCAGCACTATTTTGGTGAGATCCAACAGCAAGTTCTTGAAGACACCCTGCAAACAGAGCCTCAAGAGAGCAAACTGGAAGGCTTTTCGGAGCGAGAAACCAAATGTGAGCATGCATCCTTTTCTCCTTCAAACAGAGCTGGAGTAGCTTAGTTTAAAGCTTTATTTGTTAATTAGCTTGAACTTGTAATTTAATTAATTTGTTAATTAATTAAGTGTTGTAATAATTAAGTAGCTTAGTTTAGCTATTTCTTTATTGTTCTGTAATAATTAGTCCAATTAGCTTAATTAGATTAGTTGATTAGCTTAGTGTAGTTAGCTTAGCTTATTCATTCGGACCGTCCGTTGAGAGGGAAAATTTTGTAATAAGTGTGCGTGAGTGTGCGATGCATGTCTTCTAACCCCCATTTCTTTCTCCCTTTTACTTACTTGCTTTCAATGGTTAGTTTTAGGGCATGTTTCAATTAGCATCCTTATGCTTGCATGCGTGCATCCATTCATCTGTCTTGTATGCACCAGGCTCGGCACATCATACTAACTACATTGTATTTCAATTTCAAGTTGAATACATGTACTAAGTTGCATTTCACATGCCATTCTAGAATAGCCGAGCCTATTTTAGTTACATTCTCGCATGTGTTGCATTAGCCATCTTAACATGAACTAGGGTCATGCATGACTTCTAACTAGTTCTTTGTTTTGGCTCGGAGTACACAGTGAGTGTTTACGCTTTAGCATACTGCATGTGTTATTGATTGACATGATAGCATGCTTGTCATGAGGCTCTTTGCTTAAATGATATAACTGCTTGAATGCTTGTGGGTGAAGGTTGGATTACTTGAATTGGAACAATTCATCAAATCCCTGATTTAGCCTACTTGCAAGTAGCAAATTTCAAACCTTTTTCAAACAAACGGATATGCAATGCTTTGTTCCAAATTAGGCAATTTAGTCTATACTTGTTTGCTGTACGCATCACGTAGTAAGATTAGCTAATTAATCGGAATAAGAACGCATGTGTTGTCAAAAGCAAGATATCATGTTAGTAAAGGCCGATCTTTGATCGGGCGAGCGGGGGTGCTCATTGCATGACCTTCCCCTCTCGTACCCAAGTTCTCGAGCCGAGACAACTTTGGTGATGACGGACACGTGGCCTTAGGCACGAGTTAGGGTTTTTTAAATTTCCCAAAACAAAATATTTACATGGCGACTCTGTATCTGGCAAAGCAGTCCATGTTTGGCACTTCTTTATAAAAATCAGTTTTCCAAAACGATTTGCCGGATTTGGACTCTTTGGTGATTTATCGGTCTTCCATTGCACTTTACGAGATTAGATTCAGAACCGTGACGAGAGTCCGAACTGTAGTAGTAAGTCCAATGAACAAAACGGATTTCCGTACCAATTTCATGCGCGGGGGCCATGGCGTTCGGGCACGTCTACAATCACCTTGCCTGAGACCTTTCTGAGGGCTAAACTCCTTAGTTGGTGAGCCATTAACAAGTATTGAGATCCTTGTAGTAAAGACATATTCCTTAATTTAGGAAATCCATTTGGAACCAAAACCAAAGTTTTCTAACATTGAAAAAAGGAAATTCCAATTGATGAAATCAAATGCCTTTTCAAAATCTATTTTTAGCAACAGTCCTGACTTCTTAGATTTATACCAACCATCCACAACTTCATTAGCAATCAACACTCCATCAAGGATATTCATACCACCTAGAAAGGCTAACTGTGAGTCACCAATGACCATGGGTATGACCTTTTCGAGTCTGGATGCAAGAACTTTAGAGAGTATTTTGTATATAGAACCAACTAGGCTTATAGGTCTAAACTCACTTAGAGTGACAGCTTTCTCTAGCTTTGGAATCAAAGTAATGAAGGTACTATTCAAACCTGAAGCTAATCGGCCACTGACATGAAATTCTTTCATAAAGTTGATCACCCTCTCCTTGAGCATCTTCCAAAATTTTTGAAAAAACATCAGATTGAAGTCATCTGGGCCAGGAGCTTTGTTCCCATTACATTTTATTATTGCTGCCCAAATTTCTTCTTCAGAGAACTCTGCTTCAAGCATATGGAAAGAGTCACTAAGCCTTACACTCTTAAAATTTCCAGCAAGCCTTGGTCTGTTGCTCCAATCTTCAGTGAAATGATTTGAAAAGTGTGTCCACACTGCATGTTTAACTTGATATGGCTCCTCCAAAACCATATCCCCCACTATGATGGAGTTGAGAGTGTTCCTAGTTTGCCTACTGCTGGCCATAACATGAAAGAATCTTGTGTTCTTGTCACCTTTCAGATTCTAGTCTAACCTTGATTTTTGGATCCATTCCCATTCCAACTTCCTACTCAACATCCACATGTCATTTCTTTTCTCACTTTGCAGCTTCAATTCATCATCATTCAAAGGTCTAGATTCAGCTTTCAGATCAAGGTCATGAAGTTCATTTTTAATGACTTGTAATTTCAACATTACCATAAACCTCTCTACTTCATGTTTTTAATACCAACTTAAGAGTATGTTATTTTCTCTGCAGAATGAAACCAGGTGACCCAGAAAAATGTGATTCTCTCCATGTTTGTTTCACTAAAGAGATAAGATGCGAGTGCAACAACCAAGCATTTAAGAACTTGAGAGGCTTAGGTCCCCAATCCCTATCATCTTCCATGAGCACAATAGGACAGTGGTCAGATGCAATTCTAGGAAGGCCCCACTGTTTGAACTTGTATCTCTCCAGCCATTCAGGGCTTAGAAGGAACCTATTTGACTCCATTTATTCCCATCAAAAGCATTGCACCAGGTGTATTTTCTGCCCAGCATTTGTAGGTCCACTACCTTACATTTATCTATGAACTCATTAAATTCTTTCATGCCCCTATCCCTTATTGATATACCTATTCTTTCCCTTGTGTTTCTGATCTCATTGAAGTCACCTCCAAGACACCAGGGTTTGGGAAATAAGTCCTTCAGATTTAACAGAGACTGCCAAAGTTTCCTTCTCCTAATGATATCATTGGGAGCATAAATATTGACAATTACACAATCGAATGAGTTGTAAAGCTTACCTTGATAGTATAATAAAATTTCTGTTGCTGCAACACTCTAAGAGTTGAAAGACCTCAAGGTCCTAGAGACAGAATAGACCACCTGCCATCCCTTCAGCATCCACAACTATGGACTCTAACCTATCCTTGGGCCAAAGACTTTTCACCTCCAAACTGGTAATGCTTGACTTTTTTTTTGTTTCTTGAAACAAAGCAATGACAGTTTTCATTGGTAGAAAAAGATTCTTGATCTTTTTCCTCTTTACCGGCCTTCCTATCCCTCTGATGTTCCAACTTAGTGTCTTCGTAAAAACATATATGTCACTGATCTCACCCATTTGGAGCTGATTATTCCACAATACCCTTCTATTTTCCCAATCTGTCCTTGTCCTTTTTCTCCATGTGTGCTAATTTTCTGATTACCTCAATTTCCTGGCCCATGTATTCAAACCCCAAACTTTTCCCCATCTACAATGTTGCTTGGGCCTCTTGAAGAATATCATTTCCAGGAAAAAGTTGTTTAATTTCTGGATTGTGATTTGATATAGGAACAGTTGTGGATCTTGATCTCGAGCCTTTAATGGTTCATTTGCTTGTGCATGCTCCCTTCTGTCCAAGTCTTCTAATAAACCCAGTGAACCTACCAGCTAGTAGAGGTTGTTTGACTCCTACACGTCTAATTTATTTCCTCTTGCCTCTCTTTAAACAGTTACTAATAGAACCTGAAATTGATGGGCTGATAGTGTCACTACCCACCCCTGATGGTCTACACACTGGCCTTGCAAATGAAAAATGAAGTGCACAACTAGAGGGCCCAATGGGAAGCAGATCCAAATGGACCAAGTTATGGGCTGTAACCCAGTTGGGTTATGGCCAAAAGCTACCTCTAGACAAATACCAAATCTATTTTTTAGAGGTGGACTTAGGCTTTTGATAAAACCTGGGGTGATGATTTGACCTTCTACTATAGGGGCTACTATACCTTTTTGAGCTTTATGATTGCACCCTACTCTCTGCTGCAGGCTTTCCACTAACTAAGCTTCAACTCCTGTTTGAGCTTCATGAGTGCACCTCTACCTCTACTGCAGGCTTTTCTCTGGCAAAGAGGACTCAACCACACATGCACCCTCTTCATTTGAATTTCCTGCATAATCTTTTGTCTCTTTTACTACTGATGCATGACTCCAACTGCCACCATTCCCTACAGCCACATCAGATATTTTTGCCACTTCATCTGCCCTTTCATCACCTTCTATCACCAGATTGATTTCTGGATGGAGTACACCCTTGATTTTGGAGCAAACATCTTGGGCTGCCTCATTAGATGTCGTTCCTTTGTAACTAGTACTAACATCATCTGTGATCTGCTCCTTAAAGACTCTTATTGGATAAAATCTGCCTTTACACTCCAGATTCAGGCTTGTACTAATCGGATCCATGACACTGGTAACTATTTTGAACCTTCCACAATGAAAGGAATTAGGTGTGCAAACATCACCATCTAAAAGAACCATCTCTCCCCACAATCTTCCTATCTTTCGGAAGGTATCTAAGTTCCATAAATTAAGGGGCACCCTGTAGCAGCTGATCCAAACATACCTCTCCTGATGGAGATGCATACCTGGTCTCTATTCAGTGATATACTCACACCAATCATGGAACCAATCCTTGAGCAGAGTCCTTTGGTTCGACATATCTTCTTTGGAATTAAATGAGATGATAACATCTTGCTTTCCTCCTACTCTTACCAACACATTTTGCACTTATCTTTTTCTGAGTTCATTCTTCACATTTAGGACAAAGTAATCTATTTTGAGTCTCATTATCAGACTCTCATACAGCCACCCATTTCCTAGCTCATTCACTTTGATAGTTACCGGTGAGGGACATCTGGGCTCAACTCCCTTAATGACCTCGACAAATGACCGATCGTCGGTGCATTGATGCCAAATTTGTTTGGTTTCCATATCAGATGCATTTTTGACTTTAGCTTGTCTTGTTAGTGATGGTTTCTGCCTCTGTCTATCTTCTATTCCTTTACCATACTCGGCGATTTTGACCAACAAAGATTTGTCATTGACCCACAAACCATTGGCCTTCTGTTCAGCTACATTTGCTACAATAGAACAGTCGTATATGAACCCGAATCTTGTATTTGTTGATTTTCTTCGCTTTTGTGGTATGTACACATCTTTAACTACTCCAAAGTTGATGAACAGATCACACAAGTTTCTAGGTGAAAAGGATTCCGGCAAGTTATCCACAAATAGTGTAATCAATGCTACCTGTCGATCATTAGTCCACGAGTCAGGATGCACTTGCCTACCTCTATGCTTGATCATTGGGATCCAGCCTTCCCGACCGCTATTGTTGTCCATGGTGGAGTTATAAATCGGAAAACGGCAACTTCACCTTCTTCTTCCCAGCGCCGTGAGTAGTTTTTGTGATCTCCCTTTCTCTCTCTCTCTCCGAAACTCACCTAATAAATTGTTGAGACCTTAGTTCACCTAAAAATCTCTCTTTGTTTATATTCTCCAGTATATTCTCTATTGAGCCCCCGAATGAGCTTTACATAACACTAGTTGGTATACTAGTATGTCTATTAATTGATATATGTAACACCACTGTTTAAATATCTATCTATTGGTATTTTGGAATTCATATATATCAATAGATATTGTCTTATACATACCAGTTTTTTACTATATCATTAATACTGTACATATTCCAATACTACTATCTAAAACCATGACCATTTTTTTTCTCAAAAATAAAAATAAAAAAGTAAATGAATCCAAATATCTAAAACAATTATAAGAGTGGAATGTGCCAAGTGTCAAAAATTACTCCGAAATGTCAAGGAAACAATAAAAATACAAAAAAGAAAAAAAAAAGAAAAAGAAAAAAGGGCACCGCCGTTTAAATATCTATCTATTGGTATTTTGGAATTCATATATATCAATAGATATTGTCTCATACATACCAATTTTTGACTATATCATTAATACTGTACATATTCCAATACTACTATCTAAAACTATGACCATTTTTTCTCAAAAATAAAAATAAAAAAGTAAATGAATCCAAATATCTAAAACAATTATAAGAGTGGAATGTACCAAGTGTCAAAAATTACTCCAAAATGTCAAGAACAATAAAAATAAAAATAAAAATAAAAACAAAAAACCATAAAAATAAAAAATAAAAAAGAGTTGGAGGGGTCAACACCCCGAACCGTTTTGTACGGAAGTGCGGACCAAGTTCCTACACAACACGCACGTCTTTAAAACGGGTTACATTTTTGTCTGGCAACTTAGTTTTTTTGTTTTTTTAGTTTTTTTTATTTGGGAACTTAGTTTTTATTTTTTTATTAAAAGATAAATTGGTTATAAAATTAAAAAATAAATCTAAATAAAATATCACATCAAATCTCATAATTATTTTATTTTTTCTCTTACAAATATAACATGTAATCACAAAAAAAATCAACTATCTTTCCAAACACAAAAAAATTTTTCTCCAATAATATTTTCCATCTAAAACAATTTATAAAAAAACCCACTTTGCAAACACTCACTGTAAGATAAATTAATAGAGAGAGAATAAATTGTATGTATTATGATATATTGAATGTTATATTACAAAGGTTCAATTGACACTACAACAAATAAGCCTTTTGGCGACCAAATATTTTGGTCCCTAAAACTACTATTTTGGTCTCTAAATGATTTTTCTGACAAAATTAATTTTGTCACTAAAAAAGTCACTAAAAGTGCGTCTAGAAAAGTCTTTAGTGACGAATTTTTGAAAATGTCACTAAAAATGACAATTGGCGACCAATTTTATATTGTCACAAAATATTTAATTTTACAAGACTAAACATTTGGTCGCTAATACTTCGTCATAAAATGTCCCAATTTGGTCGCAAAAAACAAAATAATGGTATTTTTAACGACAATAATATTTGGTCGCTAAAAGATAGAACTTTCTCTACAACACATTTTCGTCACTAAAAATCAAAGTTAAGAATTTTGTAATCATTTAATTTTATAGCTAAAAATGCACAAAATTAAATGTCATCCAATCATATTAAAAAAAAATGACATCCACACATCAAAAACATTTTATTCCCAAACCACAATGAGTATATAAAAAGTAAAATTTTACAAAAAATTAAGACCGAAAGTTTCCAAATTCAAATCAAAGTAGTAACCGTTCAAATGAAAAATAGCAACAGTTTCTTCAAAGAGAATATCTAAAAAAGCATTTTCTCAACATCAATGTCATGTTTTATATCAAACAGCATTGGCACAAGAGCCTTCAAGTTGTACTTAGGTGTGACACCCTTTGGACATCCCTGCAACCCAAAATTCAAAAAGAAGAATCAAATAATAAGAATCAACACAACATAAACTCATTAAATAATCAATAGTCATTCATAATCAAATAAATTACAAATAATGAAAAAACAAATTATCTCAGTGTACTTGTAGTAGTAGTGAGCTATAATAAGAATCAACACAACAAGAAAATGAGTCACCTAGAATCAATACAATAAGGTTATCATAATCCAAGCATATTATCATAATCAACCCTTTCAAAGTTGATATTTTATAAACTTATCTCTCTATATAGCAGGTCTACTATAGCAAAAAAGTATATAAAAAAGAACCAAGAAGTACTAAATCTGGTCGATTCATCTGGCTAATTCTATAGGTAATATCCCTCATACACTTCAAAGCAGCAAAAACTACAAATAATTAACACGAACAAACCAAGATTTTCAAATCCCACAAGATCTACTAACAAGTGATGATGATTCATAGAAGCAACACTATCTACCAAGAGAGCTAATTGAAATGTTTAAGTGTGAAACAATACTAACATGATAAATTCTTTTACCCCATCAATGTATTGATGTAACCTTCTATTATGAAGTTGCATCCAACTCCTATCCATCCCGAAATCCCTATTATGTAGTACACAAAGACATTATCCTTAAATTCCAATATCTAGTTACTTTCTATATGTGGTCTTAGGGGAGAAACACAACTAAATTCTTGAAGAAGTTTCACTAATATGTATATCTACTTTTGACTATGTGATTCAAATCTATCTTTTGACAAACAAAAATTCAGGGATGTATTGCCAAGGCACACCACATAAAACAAAAGCAAAACATCAGGACACGTAATATCTCATTGGTATTTCGGATTCTAATGGTAGTTAAATAAAAAAATAAGTTGGAAAATAATGAAAATGTTGAATTTATTTTGTCGTTTTTGTGTTTCATCTTTTTTTTATATATAAAACATAAATAAATAAACAGCAACAAAAAAAATAATGAAAAGTTTGAGTCATTTTTTAGAAGTCAAATATTTCTTTAAAACAGTCTACACATCCAAACTGATGACAAAGCAGCAAAATAAAGGCAAGGAGGAAACCAGTTCAGAATCCACCAACATGGCCAAAAATAATAATAATTACTAACAAAAATAAAAATAAAGAAGAGAAAAGAGCTCATTGAAAAACATACCAAAGATGAAGCAATTATACAACCAAAAGCCAGTGCAAGAGAATGAAGAAGCCTCTTCCTGCAGTCAATACCCACTTAATGAGAATATATCTTCAATTCTAAGAGGAAATGAGAACACTGCAATGTTAATAAGATTTGATGCCCTTGGAGCCATACGGGTATGAAGCAAACATAATTTAATATAAAGTCAAACACTACTTAGATCTTTTGTCATACATATATGAAGCAAACATCTGAAAATTTGTTTAATATGCTCCAAACACTACTTAGATCTTTTGTCATCGCAAATGTGTTTAACTAACCAAATAAGAAAATAGAAAAACAAGCACTAAGTAGCACACCTGAGGCATCAGTGCTCAGTTGATGCTTTTTCAGCTCTTGTATTGTTTCATTAACAGATTTATTTCCTGCGAAGGATGAAGCTATTTGAGGTATAAGCTGCTTCAACTGGGGCTCAGACTCTGGGTTACTGCTGTATCTTGCCAAAATGTGATGTCCTAATGTGGATCCTCAGAACTACATAAATAAGAGCAATATGCCTTGAATACATGAAAACAATCTCTCTAAAATTTGCAGAACACAGCAGATTAGTTGAGCATTATTTCCATATGATGTCAACAAGTATGAATGTGAAAAATGAATCACAGATTCACAGAATGAAAATTCATCAATTTGTCAAAGAAATGGCATCTTCACAGCTCCATGTCTAGGAAGAGATTGACCAACAACAATACTAATTTACTATCACTAAAGACATGGATGCCTACTTATTTCAAATCGACAGTGTTTCACACCAGTTAGACATAAAACAGAGCATTACTGAAAGGTTTAGTAAAATATATTGGGTGGTGAAAATGAAGGTGAGTAACATATATTGGGCAAATGAAACATAAGGTCATGCAATGGAATCAATATGACACAATTATGATATATCAAATAGACAATTCAGTTCCACAAAAACAAATATACTCATTATGAACTGAATGAAGATCTGAGACATACAAGGTGGCTGTCAAGAGATTCTCCTTCAATGAACCCAAGTTTGTAGATGGTATGTAGTGCATTCCAAGACCTACATAGAGTGCATCAGCAGGTGTAGAAATCCTTTTTCCAGTCATTCCAAGATAAGCACCTGCAAAAACTCTCTTTGTTAAATAACATGGAAAAACATAGAAAATATACTCAGAAAATGAAACAAAAGTACCCAGTTAGGTGTACTATATGTGTCTTTCTTCAATCTTAAATATCATAATCCATTTTCAGTGTTCAATTTCTTTTAGTTTTCCTGAATTTCCTGAGTCACCAAACAAAGCAATCCAGAATAAATAACACAGAATTTGAATCATGCAGATAGCATGAGGCGCAAGGTGCCCGGTTGGAGAAGGGATAGAGATGCCTGAAGAGTTTTAGCATGGAGACAAGGTGTAGGGAAAGAAGAATACTCTAAATGAAACACAAAGAATCCACTCCAGTTACTGAGTTGTATTAAGTGAGAATATTAATAGTCATTTTTACAATCTTATATGTAAATTATCATAGTTTTAAAATTGTCCCTAAAAAAATATTTTTAGCGACCAAATTTAATAAGAGAAAAAAGAAGAACTGTTCATGTATGTTCAACTGCTACAGTAGCCCAAGACTTATGTGATCGCTGCTTTATCAACTCAAGTAATCACCAAGTAGAATTGGCATGTGGCTAGTAGGTGTAACTATGTGTGTTGTTTTCTTTCTTGGGGGAGAGACAAAGGTAGCAAAAGGCAAAACAAGAAAAAAAAGGAAACGAAGAGGAAGAAATAAAAGAAAATCATATTATAGAATTGACAAAAGATCCCTTGAAGGGCCTTGGCAATGATCCTTCTGGTGATAGAAACTGATTTATACAACCTTACCTACTAAAAACAAAAAAATAGCGAACTACTAATAATTGCAAAAGTTGTCCTAAAAAAGTTCCTAAAAAAGTTACAGTTCGGTTGATAGTGTTACCAAAGATGGGCAAATGGATGTAAAAAGGGATCCCATAGCATAAATAATGCAGTCAACAGACCTCAATTGGTCCAGGACAGTTGGATTTACATTGGAAAAAACCTATTCGATAGAAAGCAGACATTATTCACACAGCAGACAAAAGAAATCACAGATATACTAACATGAAATTTTATAATCATGCAATATCAGAATATCAGATATACTGAAACAAAAATCCACATATACATCCAAACATCTAATATTCGCACACAATTCATGCAAAGTACACATCATCCAAGTAGCAAGTTGAGGCAAGAGTGTATTGCATTTACATGGACAATTTACTTCAATTGAATATAAAGGAAGACAAAAAATTTATGACCTGTTTAGAGATAGGATATAGAGATTCCAAAAAATGCCAGTACCTTTGCTTCCTCTAGGACTTCTTCTCTACAATTGCATCATGTACATATATTGTGAGATACCATCAAATTAACACACACAGAGAGAGAGAGAGAGAGAGAGAGAGAGAGAGAGAGAGAGAGATTGAAAACACACCAAATCGTTATTGAATCCAAATTACTACGATCTCTGTTAGAAACCAAATCGATTTACTCAAACTTATATATATTTGCAAAAAAAATTGAAGAAGATGAAGAATAAATTATATAAGATCTCAGAATATGTGTGTATATATATGTGTGTGTGAAGCTAAAAAAAATGATAGAAAATCTCAGAAAATTGTGCATCAAGATGAAGATCTCAGCAACCATGAAAATCATTGATTTACCTTCCGATTGAAGCCGGATCTTCAACGATCGATTCGGATTGAAGCTGAGATCAGTAGCTGAGATCTTAATCGACTCGGATTAAAGTTACAATAGGTAAGATTGATTGAAGCTGAGATCAATACAAAGATTGATTCGGATTGAAGTGAAGATCGATTCTGATATGAGGCGGCACAAAGATTGATTCGGATTGAAGCTAAAGATCAATCGAAGTTGAAGATCGATTGAGTCCTAGACAGAAGAAATAGCTGAGATCGAGAGTCCTAGTGAAGATCGATTCTGATATCGCGTATTTGACAACCTTTAGCAACAGAGGAAATAGCTAAGATTGATTGAGTCCTAGTGAAGATCAATTCTATATCGCGTATTTGACAACCTTTAGCAACCAAATTAATTGGTCTCCAGCTTTTACCCACCTCACAGACGCGCGGGTGTGAGGGAAGTGTCGAAATGAACGTACGTGTTAATTTTTTGGTCCCTAAAAGTCTCTAAATAAATTTTTTTTTGGCCGATTCTAAAAGAATATGGCGTGTTTGTATAATTTTTCCTTAAAGTTTATTTTTGTCCCTATATGATAGTTTTTAGAGACTAAATGTAATTAGTCCCTAAATATTAGTCTCTAAATCACTGTTTTCTTGTAGTGTGAGCTCGTTTATATAGGAGAGGAGCCAAAAGTGGGAGCCTAAAGTGGCCGAAAGTGGCACTAATAAAGTAAAGTAAAAGTAAAAGTAAAGGAAATATACACTACTAACAGCTACACACTACTAACATCATTACAAGCACTAATATAATATACTAACAGCCCCCCTCGAACTCAAGGAGGATAGGTACTAGCCAACTTGAGTTTGGAGAGAGTAACAAAATAGGAAAATAGGATAGAAGACACTGTATGGTCGTGTCGAACCGTTGGTGAAGACACTGTATGGTTATGGCAGACCGATGTAGAAGACACTGGCTCGTGTCGGACCGATGTAGAAGACAGTTTATGGGGTCATGTCGGACCGGTGTAGAAGACAGTTTATGGGGTCATGTCGGACCGTTGTAGCAGGACAGTTTACGAGGTCATGCCGGACCGATGTAGAAGCTGACCGGAATCAAATGTCGGGACAGTTTACGGGGTCATGTCGGACCGTTGTAAAAGCTGACCGGAATCAATGTCGGGACAGTTTACGGGGTCATGCCGGACCGTTGTAGGAGAATTTGGTGGTGCACCAAGGTGGCGACTTAAGGAGTGCGCCATGGGGTGGCTTGGGTGGTTCGCATGGTGTGTAACCATGCTCACCATGATATATGTATAACCCCCCCTGGAACTCAAATAGGTTTGAAGATAGAAACCTATTGGAGGTTGAAACAAATGGAATTTATTTATTTATTTTTTTGGTGGTGGAAAAAGAATAATAATAAGAAAATAATGGAAAAAGGGATGATGCTCACCAACTGAGATGTATAATAATGAAATATTGATGAAAAAAGAAAGATAGAAAAAATAAAAGAAAATAAAAAGAAGGTAGTGAGAATAGGAAGCTGGAAAAACTCACCAACGGAGTGTTAAAATAAGGAAATCTCGAGAGAGAAAAGGGATGATTTTTTTTTTTTGAAAAAAGAAGATAAAATAAAATAAAGTGATAATGGGGCCACGGTTTTGTTCAAACCAACCCATCATGGTGCCAGCCATTAGATGAATAAAATATGAAAGAGTCATTGATTTGGGTGTAGGGTGGCCCATTGATTTGGGTAAAACCAGCACATGGTTTGTTGGTTTGTTTGTTCAAAAATATTGTTTAGAAAAAAAAAAAGAAATGGAGGTGGTGGAGGATATGGTGATGAATAAAAAATAAAAGAAAGGAGGAAGTCCGAGAGAGAGAGGTGCCGAGAGAGTGAGAGAGCTCTGTTAGAGAGAGAGAGAGAGAGCTGGGTTTGGTTAAACCGTGTGTGTGTGAATGGTGTGTTGGGTGTAATGCTCTCTCTCTCTAAACCGTGTGTGTGAACGGTGTTGTGCAGTATCTTGTTCACAGGTGCAGTGCACTGATTTTGTGAAGGAGCAGATTCAGATGACACCTCAGTATGTGCATCTAATGGAGGATGTTGAAAAGCACAAGAGGGAGAGGTCGGTGAGGAGACTAAGCTCCGGTGAGAGGTAGCTGGTGATGTCAGCGTGGGTGAGATCGATGCCGGCGACAACCCGTTGAGAAGGATCGGAGGGAGAAGGGGGACAGAACACTCGACGAAGTCGTTCTTGCACTTGTGACCGACCACGTCGGGGGGGGTTTCAATGGAGACCCGTTTGTCGCAGTGGTAGCACCAGTACTGTAACGGATCAGGATCCGAACCCGATTGGGTTGTCTTTAACAACAACAACAAGCGGATCCGAACCCAACGGGTTTGCTTTGATTTTGGAAAAAGATGTATGAGCCATTTGAGTTGATTTGGCTGAAGGTGTTGGGGCCATTGAAAGAAAAACTCAAAAAAATTTGAAAGGAAATCTCAAACTCTGTTCTGGGGTCAATGAGTAGAGATCTGAAATGAAGATTTTCTTGGAGATTCTCGAGAAAATTCAAGATTCAATTTCAGAATCTTCTGGATTTTGAGAGAGATTAGAAGATGTAGTGGAGTGGCGAGAAAGGACGCAGCAGCGGGATAGGTTGAGGTCTGGTGGGCAGTTAAGACAAGGTATGTGTTGGAGGTTTCAATTGGTTGAGGTCCGGCGAGCGGTCAAGGCAAGGTTGCCGCCCGCCGGAAGGCGAAGAACACCAAGATCTTTAACCTATAGCTCTGATACCATGTAAGATAAATTAATAGAGAGAGAATAAATTGTATGTATTATGATATATTGAATGTTATATTACAAAGGTTCAATTGAGCTCGTTTATATAGGAGAGGAGCCAAAAGTGGGAGCCTAAAGTGGCCGAAAGTGGCACTAATAAAGTAAAGTAAAAGTAAAGGAAATATACACTACTAACAGCTACACACTACTAATATCATTACAAGCACTAATATAATATACTAACACTCACATTGCATTGAACCGATTTGATGAGATATATATACACAAATTTTTGAAGTGATGATGATAAAAATTCAAACTTTGAAAACCACTTTCGCAAATTTGATTGCCATTGAAACTCTTCTTCTTATGCTTCACACTTTCTCTCCATTTCTAAACCATGTCCCAAACACCAGAAACCACTCATCACAACAACACAAATCTTCTCAAACCCTTCTTCCATTCCACACTCTGTTCCACTGAAATCTTCTCACCCTTCATGAAACCTCTTCTCTTAATCTTCCTAATTGCCTCAATCTCTCACTTCTCTTACACCAGTTTCTTAAACCCATCTACACCATTCGAGCCAAACCCAACAACATTCACTCATGATGTTTCCTAAGAACAAACCAACCTAACCCACGTCGTATGCGGCCTCGGAGGCACCACAAAAACCTGGAACCACCGCCGCAACTACTCCGAGTCATGGTGGAAACGTAACATCACCAGTGGCTTCGTCTGGCTCGACGAAAACCCCTCTGATAATAACCTGACGTGGCCTGACACATCACCGCCTTATCGGGTTTCTAGTGACACGTCGATGTTTAAGTATACCAACTGGTACGGGTCTCAGTTCGCTGTACGCATTGCGCGGATTGTGAAAGAGTGTTTTGAATTAGAGTCAGAGAATGTGAGGTGGTTCATGATGGGGGACGATGATACGATGTTTTTTACGGAGAATTTGGTGAATGTGTTGGGGAAGTATGATTATAATGAGATGTATTATGTGGGTGGGAATTCGGCATTAGGATCCTCTAGATTTAAAGTCCTAGAGTGATTTGCTAAAGTATTCTATCTAATGGCTGAAATCAAACCTCACCAAAACGACGTCGTTTTGGTGAGTGATTTGGAAAAAAAAAAAAAAAGCTTTAATTCAAAACATCTCTTGCAAATATGAAGCATGAGAGAGAGAGAGGGCTAAGAGGAGGAGCAGGACATCGTCGCCCCGCCTCACTCCGCCCCTTTCCACTCTCCCATCGCCGTCGCCGTCGCTGCCATGCCTTTGACAGAAGAAAAAACCCCCAAGAGTCCAAGACTGACTCCATGGAAGAGAAAGCAAAAATTATCAGGTGGGTTTGGGAATTCCACCATGACCCTGTACAGAGATTAGTTTATTTAAGAGCTCCACTTTGATCATGATACTAAAATTATATACAGCAGAAGAAGTTGAAGTTTTGTTGATCTCATGTTCTTACATTATACATTTAAGCTTTTATGTGTTGAATATGATATTTTTTTTCCTCTCTTATTTTCTGTACATCTAATCTGAAAATGATTTGATTTTATTTTATTTTATTTTATTTTATTTAAAAATTTTACTTATTTTCTGTAGATCTCATGTTCTTACATCTAATGTTTTCACTCATATTATATAATACAGTGATCTTTACTTTCTTTAATTTAATGAGTGAAGCAATCACAATTTTTGTTTGTTTGTTTGTTTTTTTTTTTCATATATGCTTTCCATTCCATGTGAAACAATCCCAGATTTTTTTTTCTTCAGAGATTCACCTGCCAAAAGATAAAAGATTCTTCCCCAAATCTTGTTTTGCAGGGAATGGGAAAGAGAGGAAAGGGTTGGTGGGTTCGACAATGGTGGGGAAGGGGTTTGCAGCTGTGGCGCCTCTTTTATTCTCTTCTTCTTCGATGCTTCTCTCTTTCTCTTTCTCTCTCTTCCCTATTTGAACTGAAGAAAGGTTTTTTTTTTTCTTCATCAAAACGACGTCGTTTTGACGTAGGAAGATCTCAACCGTCTACCTCTTTAGTGGGACAGGTGTCGCGTTCAAAACTTTCATTGTAGAGGATCACTCTACCATTTCACACCAGAGGATCCTGACGCGGGAATTCAGAGAGTATTGAACAAGATGTTATACACTCGAATGGGATGGCGTACGGTGGTGGTGGGTTGGCGGTGGAGCTGGTTAGGGTTTTGGATGGGTGCATTGATTTGCATGCGGAGATGTATGGGTCTGATCAGAAGATTGGGGTTGTATGAGCGAGATTGGTGTGCCTATTACCAAAGAGCTTGGTTTTCATCGGGTTTGTCTGTCTGTCTGTCTGTCTGTCTGTCTCTCTCTCTCTCTCTCTCTCTCTCTCATCATTTTTTTTTGATTCATCTCCCTCATCATTGATTGTGTTTGCATTTCAGTTTATGACACATATGTGCCGTTGGGTAATACTTACATTTTTTATTTTCTGTTTATATTTATAAAAATTTGTTTTGTAAAATTTTTGATTTATAAATCAGTGGTTTCAGTTTATAAATTTGGCTAAAAAAATGAAAAACACAAAAAATGTGTTTCCGTTTTGAATTTCGAGTTTTTTTTTTTACCACCCAACACTAGCCACCACCCGCCACAATTTTCCACCACCGTTTTCCGCCACCACCACCACCACCCACCACCACCTGCTACCACCACCACCTGCCACCCACTCGCCACCACCACCCACCCTTCGCCGCCATCACCACCACCACAACCATCACCACCACCACCACCACCACCCATCACCTATCTGCCATCCACCCGCCACCACCCACCACCCGCCACTACCATCCACCGCTAGCCACCACCACCCGCCACCTATCCGCCACCACCACTCACCACCCTCCACCACAAGCCACACACCACCACCTGCCACCCACCCAGCCGCCGCCACCACCCACCACCTACCACCACTACCACCACCTACCTACCACTACCACCCACCTACCTCCACCACCCCCTACCTACCCACCACCACCTGCCATTTGCCACCCACCGGCCACCACCACTACCACTACCACCACCACCACCCACTTGTTACCATCCACCACCGTCACCCACCATCACCACCCGCCACCACCCACCACCACCCGCCATCCGCCACCCACCTGCCACCATTACCTACCACCCGCCACCACCACCACTCGCTACCACCCACCACCAGCCACCGTCACATACCCACCCACCACCACCACCCGTCATCCGCCACCCACCTACCACCACCACTCACTCGCTACCACCCACCACCCGCCACCGTCACCTACCCACCCACCCACTACCACCACCCACCACCCACCGTCACCACTTTCCACCACCGTCTTCTACCGCCACTTGCCACCACTTGCCATTTCTCACTCTTTTTTATATTTTTGAAATTTTTTAAACATTTTGTCAATTACCAAACGCGTTTGTAGTTTATATTTTTCTAAAAATAAACAAAAATCAGTTTATAAAATTTTTATAAATATAAATTGAAAACGTAAAC
Organism: Camellia sinensis; assembly: GCF_055761805.1. Lineage (NCBI taxonomy): Eukaryota > Viridiplantae > Streptophyta > Magnoliopsida > Ericales > Theaceae > Camellia > Camellia sinensis. The sequence goes on from NC_138970.1 coordinate 53,741,160, forward strand.
GTTACCAAACAGACCCATAGCTTTCAATTTTATTTTATTTTTTTAATTTGTTGTCACATTTTATGAGCTTTGCTTTAGTTGAGTGGAGATAAGACTTTCAGGTTGATCTATACAAAATAAAAGAGAAAAGTTAAGGATTATGAAAATTTTTTCATGAAAATGATCATGAAAAATTTATTATCCTTGCATTACCTTGATTAGTATGTGGTGATTTATTCTAAGTGTAATCCAAGGGTCATAAAACTTTCATGATTATTTTCATGAAAGGTTTTTAATGATACCTAACATTGCTGAAACAAAATCATTATATGTTAGTCAACAATGTTTTATGTAAAAAATAATAAATAAATAAAAATATCATCATTTAAAATATCTAGATTAGATTCATTTTGAATGTGTTATCTTATTAATAAGTTTAAATGTGAGAATATAATAATTTTTTTGTATGACATTTGCAACCTACAAGTAGAGATGTAAGAATAGGCTTCTCTAAGGTTGACCTCTTACAAAATTTCTGATTGAATTATAGTTGAGCCAGAGGGAATGTCGTCTCAAAATATGTAAGTTACAAATATTGGGTGAAATATATTGGGGCAAATTACATCATAATTTTTGGAGTTTGGCTCCTGTGGGTTCTTCAATTTTTCACATTATGTTATTTGTATTTAAATCAAGGATAAAATAGTTTATTCATGATTCTCAAAGTGATAGAGCGGCGGTTTGGGAAGTGAAGTTTATAAGACTAAATAGTTAAAAAGATAAAATGTCACATCAAATCTATAATATTTTTCTTTCATAAATATCACATCTAATTATAAATAAATCTAATCATCTTTTTCAAAACAAAAATTTTAACCTACTAAAATAATAAACTTCTCAAACACTGACAGAAGTAAACATCCAATTTAAAATTATCTATTCTAGCGTGAATCAACAATTAAACAGAAAAAATTGATATATTGAAATCACATAACTGAATTGACACCAAACCCAATATTTTTTTTTTCCATTTAAATCGTATGATGCTGAATTCTCATTATTTATAGGTTGACATAAGGGGAGACCCATATGGTTTACTAGCAGCCCAACCGGCGGCACCTCTGGTGTCCTTGCACCACCTAGACTACGTGCAGCCTATGTTTCCGGGTCTGACCCAGATAGACTCCCTCAACAAACTGGTCCAAGCATACAATCTGGATCTGGGTCGGATTCTGCAACACTGCTTCTGTTATGACCTAAACCGAAATTGGTCCATTTCAGTGTCTTGGGGTTACACTGTGCAGCTATACTCATTACTTGTAACAGCAAAGGAGTCGGAAACACAATTTCAGACTTTTGTGACTTGGAAGAGTTGGAGTCAAGAGCCATTCACGTTTAATACCCGGGCCATGAGCCCCGACCCATGTGAGAGGCCGGTTATTTATTTCTTGGACTGGGTTGAGGAGGCTGAGAAGGGTCAGACCCGGACCACCTACAAGAGATTTGAAGGTGAGCCGGGAAAAGAATGTGGCCAGAAGGAGTATGTTCCTGCATTGTCTGTTCAATTTGTCAATGTCCCAGCCGCAAAGTTTGATCCTGGGTTGTGGAAGACGGTGAGGAACTTCTTGTTAAAATCCACAAAGGTGTATGTGTGTAAATTAAATAAATCATAAAATAAAATAATTTAAAAAATAATTATATAAATTATTTTTCGAATTAAGTGCTTACAGAAATTAATGTCGAAACTTGTATTGGACACAATCTCCTTAAAGTAGATTTCACCATTGCTTCGGTGTTTCGAGTTTTACTCGCGTTTACTTCCCAGGATGCAGCGACTAACACTTAAATTTGCAGCACTACAAGTTCAAGTCTTGCGAATCAAAACTTTGCTGAAACTCTTTCTTTCTTTTCCTAAAATTAAATGCTGAATAAATGCAGAAAATAAGAAGATGAAAAGGGGAGAAGAGAGAGAAAAATCTGAGGGAAAATGTATGTTCTGAATTGCTGGAAGGCAAGTCTTAAATATGATAATTTGTGGCCTTTCCGAACAGGTATAAAACCTGTTCGGACAGATTGGAAAGGCACCAGACAGATTTGAATCTGTTCGGACAGATTCAATTCGGGTTGAACCTGTTTTGAACCCTTTGAACTATTCGGGTGGGTTGAACCTATTAGGAACCTGTTTGGGTGAAAGAATAATTCTGGACCAATTTATTTTGAATTTTGAAACCAAAATTAAAAATAAAAAATAAATTATAAAATTTTTTGGCCCAAAAAGATAAGTATTAGGCCGGACAAGCTCAACCCAATCTCACACCATGCATCTGCGCCCAAGCCCGGCCCGCTCGACTGACCGAAAGGACGATGGCGGCAGCGCATGCGTGTGGTTTTAATTTTGGGTCTAATGGGTCTAGCTCACTTCACCCACAACCTCACCCTTCCACAAATTTGGGTATTCCTTGGGGCCCATTCCAAGTATCTCAAGCTAAGGTATGTAAACCCATTCAAAACCTCAAGCCTTTGCAATGTAGGACAAGCACATTTCACAAATGTGTAGAAAGCCCACCAAAAAACTAGTTCCACGAATCCGAAAACACGCATTGAATTCTCATTCATCCGGAAATGGTTTTGAGCAACCAAATACATAAATTTATTCACTACGCGACATTAAGCACGAACCTAATTAGAAACGTTAAATATAACGTTTGGGTCCCACCTTAATTAATCTCAAAGTTAGCAAAAAATAAGGTAACACAAAAGCCATTTTCCAACAATCCCCCACTCAAGTTAGAACGGACATGCAACAAAATGCAGACAAAGAAAGAGTACATTAAGAAGATACACCACATCGAGATAGGTAGCTTTTGGCTTTGAACCTCTTTTAGTGAAATCTATCGGACTTACTAGCTAACCAGTGGATGCGATGTCTTGAACTGTTCAGCTGTTTGTGTAAGCCAAGACAATAGATTACACATAGTGTATCCGCAGACACAGTTTGGTTCTTACGGTTGTGTTCATTTTGGCCCTGAACAACGCCTGATAATTCATGAGTGCTCTAGAGAATTTAGCCTTCTCAATTCTCACAGCACCGGCCCAGTTCACACTCATATAGGTGATTTCTTATTAAAAGTATCCTACTATACCCCATTTGGATGTCCAAGCTATAAGAATCATTAAAAGCAAAGCTTATCCTACTAACGCTGCGGGTATCACTCTTCTTATCATAGAAATGGGTAGTAGTAAGCCTTCTTAGTGATATGTGAGGTCATCCATAATTCAATTGTCTCTTTGAACCTAGATCTTGGGATCTCCAGTTAACTAGGTTGGGTTGCCATTATGGAGACTTTTAAGTAATAGGCTTTAATCCCATTCTCCTCGATAAATAGTACACTTGCTCTCTGGCTAGCCCTTTAATCAATGGATCCACAATATTCTCCTTTGACTTAACATATTCTATGGAAATTATTCCATGTGAGAGCAAATGCCTAACGGTATTATATCTTTAACGAATGTGTCGAGACTTACCGTTATACATATAATTTTGTGCCCGTCCTATTGCTGCTTCACTATCACAGTGAATGCATCTAGCTGGCACAGGTTTAGGTCATATTGGAATGTCTTCTAAGAAATTACGAAGCCATTCTGCTTCTTCTCCTGTTTTATGTAATGCGATAAACTCAGATTCCATTGTCGACCTAGCTATGTATGTCTGCTTGGAAGATTTCCAAGAGATTGTATCACCTCTCAGGGTAAAGACATATCCACTAGTGAATTTGAGTCTTTAGTATCCGATATCCAATTTGTATCGTTGTACCCCTCGAGTCCTATAGAATATTTGGTATAATGTAAGCCATAATTTTGGGTATGTCTTAGATACCTAAGTATCCTAATTATCGCTTTCCAATGATCGGACCCTGGATTACTTGTGTACCTACTCAATTTGCTTACAGCATAGGCTAAATCTGGCCTAGTACAATTCATTAAGTACATCAAGCTTCCGATTATTCGAGAGTACTCTATTTGTGATATGCCTACACCTGTATTTTTTGACAAATGAAGACTAATGTCAATGGGAGTTTTAGCAGGACGGTTGTCATGCTTTCCAAATTTCTCCAGAATCTTCTCAACATAATGAGACTGAAATAAAACATATTCTTCAGATGTTCTAGTAATTTTTATTCTTAGAATTACATCTGCTACTCCCAGATCTTTCATGTCAAACGTTTTGTTCAACATTTTCTTTGTGGATTTGATCATGTCATTATCGTTTCCAATAATGAGCATGTCATCCACATAAAAGCAAACTATGACATAACCTTTGTCTGTGCTTTTAACATAGACGCATTTGTCACATTCGTTTATCTTAAAACCATCGGAAAGCATAGCATGATCAAATTTTTCATGTCATTGTTTCGGAGCTTGTTTTAATCCATAAAGGGATTTGACAAGTTTATAAACATTTTTCTCTTGGCCAGGAACTTGAAACCCTTCTGGTTGTTCTATATAGATTTCCTCATCTAACTCGCCATTCAAAAAAGCTGTTTTAATATCTATTTGATGTATTTTTAGATTATACAAAGCTGCAATCGCAATCAACATACGAATGGACGTTATTCTTGTCACTAGTGAATAGGTGTCAAAATAATCAAGGCCTTCCTTCTACCTGTATCCCTTAACAACGAGCCTAACCTTGTATTTATCTATTGAACCATCTGCTTTTATTTTTCTCTTGAATATCCACTTATATCCAAGAGGTTTACACCCTGGTGGAAGATCTACCAGTTCCCAAGTATGATTTTGTAGTATTAATTCAATTTCACTATTCACAACCTCTCTCTACAATGGAGCTTCAGGACTTGACATTGCTTCCTTGAAGTTTTGAGGCTTATTTTCTAACAGGTATGTCAGAAAATCTGGACCAAATGATTTAGAGATCCTAGCCCTCTTGCTACGTCCAGGTTCATCTACTTCATTATCATTTTAGTCTTCACTGCTACCCATAGCAGTATCAAAAGTTCTTTTATTTGAATTTTTCTCTTCAATTTCCTTGCTAGGAAAAATGTGTTCAAAAAACGATGCATTTCTTGACTCAATAATAGTGTTCACATGCATATTTGGATTTTTAGATCTATGAACTAAAAATCTATATGCACTAATATTATTGTCATATCCAATGAACACACAATCAACAGTCTTTGGTCCTATCTTAGTCGTTTTGGGACTAGGGATCGCCACCTTGGCCAAACACCCCCACGCTTTGTGATAATTATAGGTAGGTCATCAACCTTTCCATAATTCATAAGGTGTTTGATTGAGTTTCTTGTGGGGTACCCTGTTAAGGATAAAGTTAGCAAACAAAATTGCCCCCCTACAAGTTCTGAGGCAACCCTGAACTAATCAACATGGCATTCATCATCTCTTTAAGGGTTCAATTCTTTCTCTTAGCAACTCCATTTGACTGAGGAGAAGAGGGTGCAGTGGTTTGGTGAATGATACCATATTCAGAGCAAAATTCTTCAAATGGTGCATCATACTCACCACCTCTATCACTCCTCACTATCTTAATAGTTTTGCCAAGTTGATTTTCAACCTCAAGTTTATATTTCCTAAAAGCTTCTATGGCTTCATCTTTACTTCTCAATAAGTAAACATAGCAATATCGAGTGCAATCATTAATAAAAGTAATAAAGTACTTCTTACCTCCTTTAGTTTGAACAAATTTTAAATCATAGATATTTGTGTGAATTAAACTTAGAGGTTCAGTACTTCTTTCAACTTTATTAAATGATGCCTTAGTGAGTTTTGCCTCAACACAAATCTCACATTTATGATTAGGATCAAATTCTAAGTTAGGTAAACATTCTAAAGTAACAAGTCTACACAAAGAATTAAAATTAACATGTCTTGCTCTACCATGCCATAAGAAAGAAGACGTAACAATATAAACAGAAGATGTGTTCTGATTATTACAAGCCAAATTAGGTACAATAGTATTTACATTGAGCTTAAAAAGCCCATCACTCATGTAACCTCGCCCCACATGCATTCCACTCTTGGAGAGTACAACTTTATTAGATTCAAAGACTAATTTAAACCCATTCTTGATCAACAATGGCCTAGAAATCAAATTCTTGCGAATCTCTAGCACATGGAGTACATTATTAAGAGTGAGTTCTTTCCCTGAGGTCATTTTCAGCATAATCTTTCATTGTCCTTCTACAGTTGAAGTGGAGGAGTTTCCCATAAAAAATTGTTCCCCACTTTCCACTATTTTGTTGGTTGTGAACATCTTCTTATTTGCACAGATATGGTGGGTTGCTCCAGTATCCACCACCATTCCTTAGAATTGCCTACCAAATTTGCTTCAGAGACTACTGCAGCAAGATTGACGTCTGCCACTCCATCAGAAAGATAAAAATCCTCAGCTATGTTGGCTTGTGCTGGCTTTTAGTTTGAACTCCCTCTGTCCTTGCGAACGTGACAATCCTTAGCACGATGCCCATCTTTGCCGCACACAAAACACTTGCCTTTGAACCTCTTGTTGAACCTGTTGTTGATCCTTTTGTTGATCTTATTAGTGGATCCTTATTTGGGACCATTGCCATCATGCTTCTGCTTCTTGTTGTTGAACTTTGACCCATGTTCATGTTCCACAACATTTCCTTTAGCCTGCATGACATGGTTTCTTGACTTCTTGTCAGAACCACGGTTATCCTCCTCAATTCGGAGCCGCACTATCAGTTCCTCCAATTTCATCTCCTTGTGCTTATGCTTCAGATAATTCTTATATTCTTTCCAAGATGGTGGCCATTTTTCAATGATTGTCGTTACTTGGAAAGATTCACTAAGAACCATCCCTTCCGCATGTATGTCATGGAGATTTAATTGGAGATCTTGAACTTGGCTAATAACCGTTTTGGAATCCATCATTTTAAAATCTAGAAAACGACCGACATCAAATTTTTTGTACTGGTGTCCTTTGTTTTATACTTATGATCTAGAGATTGCCACAGTTCTTTAGCTGTACTTTTCACACAATACACATTGTATAGTGTATTGTCCAACCCATTGAGGATATAGTTTCGATACAGAAAATCACCATGTTTCTATGCATCGACTGCGACAACCACTTGCCGGTTAGTTTCTCCCTCGTTTAGTGCCGGTGCCTTTTCATGAGTAAAGCGAGCCAAATTCAATGTGGTAATATAAAATATCATCTTTTGTTGCCATCTTTTAAAATCATTATCATTGAATTTTTCTGCCTTCTCCCCATGATTTACCGGTACTGCCAGAGTCATCACTGGCATAATAGGTGTAGGGGTTTGAGTAATAACAGTCTCAGTACTGACAAAACAAAAATTGTACCAATCACAAATTTATACACAAAATATACAGAAAAAAATATTTTGTAACAAAATTCTAATGATAAACAGAATATTACTACTATGTTATCAAAGAAATCATTAAACAATATATTACTGCTATTTAATTTTTCGAAACAAAATATTTGTCTGTCTATTGCAAAAATAAATAAAAATAAAAATAAAAACTCTACTTTGAGATTGTTAGAACCCACAAAAGTGTATGTGTGTAAATTAAGTGTATATATTAAATAAACAATAAAATAAAATAATTTAGAAAATAATTATATAAATTAATCCCCAATTAAGTGCTTACCGAAATTAATGTCGAGGCTTGTATTGGACACAATCTCCTTAAAGTAGATTTCGCCTTCACTCTGGTGCTTCGAGTTTTACCGGGGTATACTTCCCAGGATGCAACGACTAACACTTAAATTTGCAGCACTATAAATTCAAGTCTTGCAAACCAAAACTTTGATGAAACTCTTTCTTTCTTTTCCTAAATTTAAATGTTGAATAAATGCAGAAAATAGGAAGACGAAAAGGGGAGAAGAAAGACAAAAATCTAAGGGAAAATGTATGTTTTCAATTGCTAGAAGGCAAGCCTTAAATAAGAGAATTTGTGGCTTTTCCGAACAGGTATAAAACCTATTCGGACAGATTGGAAAGGCACCAGACAGATTTGAAACTGTTTGGACAGATTCAATTCGGGTTGAACCTGTTTTCAACCCTTTGAACTGTTCAGGTGGGTTAAACCTGTTAGGGACCTGTTTGGGTGAATAAATAATTCTGGACCAATTTATTTTGAATTTTGAAACCAAAATTAAAAATAAAAAATATATTACAAAAGTTTTTGGCCCAAAAAGATAAGTATTAGGCCGGACAAGCCCAACCTAACCGGACGACAGCGGTGGTGGCGGCACGTGCGTGTGATTTTAAGTTTGGGTCCAATGGGTGTAGCCCACTTCACCCATAATCTTACCATTCCACAAACTTGGGTACCCCTTTGGGCCCATCCAAAGTATCCCAAGCTAAGGTATATAAACCCATTCAAAACCTCAAGCCTTTCCAATATGGGACAAGCACATTTCACAAATGTGTAGGAAACTCACCAAAACACTAGTTCCATGAACCCGAAAACGCACGTTGAATTCTCATTCATCTGGAAATGGTTTTGAGCAACCAAATACATGAATTTATTCATTACGCGTCATTAAACATAAACTCAATTAGAAACGTTAAAAATAACGATTGGTCCCACTTTAATTAATGCTCAAAGTTAGAAAAAAAAATAAGGCAACACAAAAGCCATTTTCCAACACTTGTCATTGCAATAGAATTTCTAACATAAAAGTAACCAGAAATCAAACAAAAAAGTAAAGTTGAGTTATAAAAAATGGATATATGTGATTTACAAGTGATTTTACAGAAATGAGTTAATAGAAATGTGCATAAAAAATTCTACTTTAAAAGGATAGTACTCAATCTATATATGTATATATGTTCTCATGATGTTGTGGTCATTGTCTTGTTTTATTGAAATGTTGACACAACGTGATCTGTACAAAGATGTTCATAGACAATTATACTATGAATCCGTACTAAAAACAACTTTTAAATTTGCTTTCTCTACGCACATCTTGTACATTATACCTAGAGATTCCAAATATGACTTTAATTATGTTCATTAGAATATAGTTTTTTGTGTTTGAAGTGAATGTGATGTCTATAACGTTTTGGGCAATAATTCAACACTGCTGGAAATTTCACATTTAGTGGTGTTTAAAAAATGCCACTATAGGTATAAAAAACGCCGTTAATTCTTTTGTGACGTTTAGTACTAAACGCTGTAGATGCGGCTGTCACTATAACGTTATGACGCTTTAAAAACTTCATTAGATTAGTATAGGCGGCATTTTTAAAAACGCCGCTAAATGTGGTAAATAACGGTAAAATGACGTCATCCAGTATTTAGCGACGTTTTAAAAACTCTGTGATAGATTTTTTTTTTTCTATCTTAAAAATATGACTTGGCACTGTAGTGGCGTTTAAAAATATGTGTTGATTCTGTTAGATTTCAAGACCAAAATCAACCAAAAAATAAAAAGAAAAAATATCATATCACACACATGTATTGCAAACTTGTCAAATAACAAATTCAACAAGACAAGCAGAAAAATATAATTTCAACAAAACTTCTACATCAATTTTCTACAGTCTTGGTTAGCACAGTAATAAGCAAATAATTGTAAGGCGTTGTAGAGATAGTCTCTCCAAAACATTTGAGTTTGCTACACATAGATAGAAATGGCTGGCTTAGGCCGATGATTTAATGCAAATCTTAACCACAAAAATGATCTAATGACCCATTACCAATGACATAAGTCCAAAAAGCATTAGCTCTGCCAAAAGGTAAAGATAACCAAAATCAGAGTGATGAATTAAAAAAAAAGAGAATAAACACAAAAGTATCTCTAAAACCCCAATACACCAAAAAAAAATATAATAATAATAATAAATCAGAATGATGAATAAAAAATAGAGAATAAGAACAAAAACTTCAATATCTCATCTTCTTTGATCTTGTCCAGCACAGCAAGAAGAGCTTTCCTCTTAGTCCTACCCATCCACTATTACAAAGAGAAGAGATGAGAGCAATAAATTAAAAAACATTCGCAAAACACAAAAATGTAAGTGTATATCGATGTATGTAAATATGGGATTTTTTTTTTTGGAACCTTTCCAAACTGTTTGAGGTAGGCATGAAAGAAGAATCCAAGACCAACCTCCCCCAAAATGAGTCACTTGTTCGCAAAAACTGTCCTCATGAAAAGACTCAGCTTTCACAGCTTGGGAACTTAATTCTCTAGTAGACCCAGATTCATAAGATTTCCCAATTTCACCCATAATATCAATCAATATCCAAAAACCTCACTAACCAATTACTAGTACCAAATGAAACCCAATTCAGTTCCTGTGCAAAGAAGCATAAAATTTTTGAAATTCCCAGACCCAGATTCAGAGACATCCCAATTCCACCCATAAAAATCGTGCATCGTTTAAGCCTAACTGAGAGAGAAGTAACATTAATCTATGTAAAATAAGGTATGCCTTTTATGAAGGAATAGCTTATCTCAAGCTGCCTAAATTTTACATGAAGAAACAAATTCTACAAAAAATAAGAGTAGCTTTAAAGCAAGTTGTGAAACATATCACTACCACACAGAATCTATTAAGTTTGTGACATTTCATCTAATGTACCACACAGAATCTATTAGCAAGTTGTGCTAATGTTCAACACTAGAATGGAATGAGAAAATAAAACAAATAACAAAAACACAGAATCAATCAGGACAATCACAATAGAGTCTTAATTAATGGACGAGAAATGTAAACTTGAGGATAAAAGAACAACAGACTTGCATGCGAATTTATGTAGCAATTTGAGCATTGATTCCAACTTGGGAAAGGGAAATTAAGTTTAGTCGTGAAATCTCCGAGTTCATCTAAAAACAGAATGCATAAATAATTTTTTTCAAGAACAAAATGGGAAAAAGAAACAAGAGTTCTTTCGTTTAAGAATCCATCTTCCAACTAGAACAGCACTAATACATTACAATAGCTACCAGTTTACTTTTAAACAAAAAATAAGCATTCCCAATTTAGCCATCATCGTTCAGACCATTAGGAAAAATATTTTGAATAAAGCAACTAAAACTTGCAATTTTGGATTACTTACCAACAGATCCTGAGACAAAGCTAAGGTAGTCCTTCGGTGTCAACCTTCTATCAAATCCTGGCAAAAGAATAAAATAACCAACGCGGCTGATCACAATTAACACAACTGTCACAAATAATCTCCGCCGTAGTTCACTCTTGAAAAAAGATTCAGCAGCATTATTGAGGACTGAATCAAGGTGTACAAAGTCCAAAAATTGATTTTTAAACATTTTAGGCTTGGACTGCAAGGTTCCAAAGCCATCTATATTATGTGAACTGGTAAGAAGACTATGTATAGCATTGAATCATGTAAATATATGTTTTAATATTTGATTGGGGAACATCAAACCAACGAAAATCATCACTTATAATATTTAAAACCATCAAATTTTGAAATGAAACAGTAGTGAATATACACATAGAATAGTTCAACAATCAAGTCATCCAACATTGTAGAAGTAAAAATCAAGATTTCAAGAACCAAAATAATAATTGTAGCAATTAATTTTTGAGATTTTATTAACATCTAAGAGTGTTAAAATTCAGTGTCATCAGAGCATGTCTAGATAGATACACAAAAAAAGAAATTAGAAAATTATTCAGAATATACAATCTAAGGTCAAGATGATAAATTTTGGGTTTTCTTTTATGTGTTGATAGATTTTCTCACAAGTCCTCCCCTTATCTTCGATCCCCACCCAACTCCCCCATTATTACAGCACTGTCACCAACCACCAACACTATAACTATACCTATTATTGTTGACAATTGAAGGCATTACAGAGCAAGTGAAAGCAATCTTCCAAACCAGGTTCCTAGATCACAAACTTGGATATATACAACTTGTTAGGTATTTAATGAAGGCTACTTTCTATTGTCCTTTTCAATGGTGATAAAAGTCTGTTAACTACTATGAAAATATATGTTTAAAAATTAAAAAGAAACCATTGTTAAAACAATCAAATTCCTAGATCACAGACTTGGATATAAATTGTCCTTATTGTCATTTTTTTTTTCCCAATGGTACTTTTACCTTGTTAGTTCTTCTTCTTATTTTTTTTCTTCTCTTCTTTGAAGGTGAACCTACATTTAATAAGAATTACTCAACAGGATATTGATTTAATTACTCAACAGGATATTGACTTAATTCAAGAATTAACAGCATTACATTTAATAAGAATTACTCAACAGGATATTGATGTTACTTTAACGATCCAAACCCACCAGCCCAAGAACAAAAAAGAGAAAAGTGAAGACCTTGTTAATAATATATTACATATCAATGCCATCAGATTTAATATTCTTAACATTCTACAGTTGTAGATCACATTGTAAACAATTAATAATGAACTAAAAAGGCATAGTTCAGTTCCCCAGATATATCACGTAAAATGTGTTAAAAAAACAACTTCCAAGGAAAATTATTAGACTATTCAAATTGGTGAGACAGTAATGGAAAATGCATTTTAAAAATTCAATTTGCAAGATCTCTATTAGCATTATTCAAATTACATAACAAACTCTGTTTATGAGATTCAAAGCCAAAAGTCAGTTGAAACTAGTGTTTGAGATAACAAAACAAAAGCATATACCCTTTTAAACTCACATGATAAACACTTATCAAGCTATGACTTGTACAAAACAAATTAGAAGAGAGATAAATCTTAGTCTATTTCTTCCTTAAGGTTGTAGGGAGGTATAGTGGTTATACTTGTGATGCATTGTCAAGCTTGTTTTACCTACATTTTACACTGTTATGCAACATGTGCATCTTGTGGATGCGCCCCGAACGCCCCGGGGAGAATCCCGTTTCGTTCATTTGGGCTTACCACGGTTCAGACTCAAATGTCACGGTTCTGAATCTAATCTCACAATGTGCGATGTGAGACTGATAAATCACCAAAGAGTCCAAATCCGGCAAATCGTTTTGGAAAACTGATTTTTATAAAGAAGTGTCAAACATGGACTGCTTTGCCAGATACAGAGTCGCCACCTAAATATTTTATTTTGGGAGAATTTAGGAAACCCTGACTCGTGCCTAAGGCCACGTCTCCATCATCACGAAAGTTGCCTCGGCTCGGGAACTTAGGTACGATTAGGGAAGGTCATTTAATGAGCACCCCCGTTCGCCCGATCAAAGATCGGCCTGTACTAAGCATGATATCTTGTTTTTGCAATCGTCGCTCTGAGGACTGATTACAATACACTACGGTGCCATTCAGACAAGGGGCAACTTTCCGTTGCCATTCAATGCGCTGCGGTGCCGTGCAAACAAGGGGCAACTTTCCGTTGCCATGTAGCTCTCTTCGAGCAATGGGGCAATTTTCCTCCAAATCCGAGGTTGTGCCTCTCAAGAGTGGGTTCCGTGCTTGTTAAGCATTGGCCGTTTGCAAAAATAGTTTTTGAGAATTTTTACTGAAGCTGACTACTTTTCTCAAAAATTGTTCCATCTTTTCCAAAAACTGGACCATTTCTTGGACCCAAAAAAGGAAAATTTTCAGTGCTCATAGCCTGACTTGCATGATTTCAAATCAAAAATCGAACAAGTATGTTAATCTAACTCTCATATTGGTCAAAAATTGTTTTCGTAGAAAACCAAAAAAAGATGGTCAAAATGATGAACTAGGGGCACAGTTGAGTCAGGTGTTTTGTCTTTCCCCCGTCATCAACTACCCGCTAAGAAGGGCACCCGACCTGCCAAGAAGGGCACAACTGAAGTCAACAACAAAGGGCTAAAAACTCTCTCATCCTCCAAGCAACGAGGAATCAAGTCAAGTACGAAGCACGAACTGGGATGGGGCGAGATATTCCACTCCCTCATCTGGACAGATGTAACCACGTTCGAACTCCCCAGCAGGGCATCATCAACCAATGTTAGCTGCAGATTTGCTACACACCCAGTTGTAGCACAACCCCTCTATGGGAGAAACTTACTATTGTGAACAAGAGTCTGGTAAAATACCAGGGGCAAGAGCCCACAATTTCCAGCTTATCCATCAACCACCCAGGGGAGGGATGAAAAACGAGAGATTAAAGAATAGAGAGATGTGCGCTGAGAGAAAAAGCGAGAAAAGGGTTTTGAGAGAAAAACCGAGCTTTAGAGCCGAGTGATGTGAGAATCACAAATAAGAAAGGGTGGGAATAATACCCGGTGAAACAGGCTCCCTGTGCACGTCTGTGTGTCGTGTCTTTTGTTTTGTTTGTCTCGATTCTTGCTTTGAGTCGTTCCGAGCGTGTCTCGACGTGTTTAGGTTGTTTACCTTTTGTTTTCCGTTGTTGAGTCTTTCTCGCTGTGTTCAGTCGTAGGCTCAATACCTGGTCGAAAACTCATCTCTCAATTTCAAAAATAAATCGTTTTGTGCTCAGAGTGCTATGCCATCCTTCACGTTTGTGCAAAACAAGATTCTTTTTTCCATAAAACTGCAGGGTCCACCCCCGATAAGTGTGAACGGTGAAACCAGGACCTATCTGAAGCTATGATGGTTCCAAACTACAAAGCAAAGACAAAAGAGCGAAAATCGAAGTATCTGAGTTTGTGTCAACTTCAGAAAATTCCGTGATTGTACTCCGGACGTACCTCTTCAGGGCCTTGTCAATGCTCCGAAATATGAGTGTACCTCTACCTCAGGCGCAAGATCAATCCTGCTTCAAGGTTATACACTCATCCACTTACATTGTTATGCACCCACTTCACTTGCATTGTAATGCATTATACCTATCAAGTTTCTTCCTCAGTCATGCACGATATTGTATGCACAATTCATTCAAAGAAGTTCCGTTTTAAGGTCATTCACTTTTGTGTATCAATCACACACACTCACTTTAGTGTATCAATCACACTTCATCCGCTTAGTGTATCAATCACACTTCATTCACTTAGTGTATCAATTACACTCTAATTTCAATTATACTCTAATCTACTTAGTGTATCAATCACGCTTCAGTTACGCTCTCATTCATATAGCGTATCAATCACACTTCATTTGCCTTAGTGTATCAATCACACTTTACTCGCTTTGAGTATCTATCACCCACATTCTCATTTAGTGTATCAATCACACTCTCTTCACTTAGTGTATCAATCACATTTCTTTCATTTTGTGTATCTATCACACACATTCTCATTTTGTGTATCTATCACGCACATATTCTCTTTTGTGTCTATTGCACTCTCACTTAGTGTATCAATCACACTTCTTTCATTTTGTGTATCTATCACACACATTCTCGTTTTCTGTATCACACTTCATTGATTTAGTATATCAATCATACTTGTTCACTAAGTGCATCTATCACACTTTGTGTTCACCTTTAGTATATCAATCATACTTGCTCACTAAGTGCATCTATCACACTTCGTGTTCACCTTTAGTATATCAATCATACTTGTTCACTGAGTGCATCTATCACACTTCGTGTTCACCTTTAGTGTATCAATCACACTCTGTTCACTAAGTGCATCTATCACACTTCGTGTTCACTTTTAGTGTATCAGTCACACTCTGTTCACATAGTGCATCTATCACACTTTGTGTTCATTTTCAGTATATCAATCATACTTTGTTCACACTGTGCATCTATCACACTTTGTGTTCGCTTTTAGTGTATCAATCACACTCTGTTCACACAGTGCATCTATCACACTTTGTGTTCCCTTTTAGTATATCTATCATACTTGCTCACTAAGTGCATCTATCACACTTCGTGTTCGCTTTCAGTATATCTATCATACTTGTTCACTAAGTGCATCTATCACACTTCGTGTTCACTTTTAGTGTATCAATCACACTCTGTTCACATAGTGCATCTATCACACTTTGTGTTCATTTTCAGTATATCAATCATACTTTGTTCACACTGTGCATCTATCACACTTTGTGTTCGCTTTTAGTGTATCAATCACACTCTGTTCACATAGTGCATCTATCACACTTTGTGTTCCCTTTTAGTATATCTATCATACTTGCTCACTAAGTGCATCTATCACACTTCGTGTTCGCTTTCAGTATATCTATCATACTTGTTCACTAGGTGCATCTACCACGTTTTGTGTTCACCTTTAGTGTATCCATCACACTACGCTTACCTAGTGTATCCATCACACTCTCTTCA
The DNA here is from genome assembly GCF_055761805.1 of Camellia sinensis. Classification (NCBI taxonomy): domain Eukaryota; kingdom Viridiplantae; phylum Streptophyta; class Magnoliopsida; order Ericales; family Theaceae; genus Camellia; species Camellia sinensis. The sequence goes on from NC_138970.1 coordinate 53,757,332, forward strand.
CTTTTGTGTATCTATCACGCATGTTTGTCCACTTAGTGTATCTATCACACTTCGTTCACTTTTGTGTATCTAACGCACATGTTCGTGAGAATTGCACAATTCTCTTACATCCTTTCTACATGAGATGTAGTTTGGTTCATGTCTACTTGCTAGCATAGCATTCGCTTAAAATGTTGCATTTATTTTGCATAATTGCTTCATCACAGCTACATTCGCGCTATTTTGCGCATCGCACTGTTTTGTGCAGTGCAACATTCGCGCTATTTTGCGCATCGCACTGTTTTGTGCAGTTTACATTCGCGCTATTTTGCGCACCTCACTTGTACTTGTTAGTACATTGCATTGTTTTGAGTGCAAACTGGCTTCGCGTGGCGTATAAGTCCAATTATCAAAGTCTTCCTGCATATCATTTGCATCCTGCCCCTGAACTACGCTGGTTTGATTCCTTGCAAAGGGATACGTAGGCAACCTGTGGGCACAACCATTTATTTATCGGTATTTTGTTTGTTTGTCCAAGTCTTCGGCTTTGTCAAAAATGGGTCGTCTCTGGGCTTTGACATTCACTCCCGTCATTGTTATGACTTTCGAGTTCTGTCAAAGAGGGGCAACTGTAGACACCCCATTTTTGACCGCCCTTAAGACTTGGGCACCACTGATGTTTTGCTTGGCGGAGAAAGGTGTGCAGGGCAAATGTTCAGTTTCTTCGGCAAGGAGAGAGGCAAATCCTTCAAAACACTTTGTTTAGGGGTTTGGAGTTGAAGAAGAGAGGAAAGGAGAGGAGAAAACTAGTTTGGGAGAAGTTCGGCATGAATCCGGGTAGAAGCAAGTCGAGCAGCCCTCGCTGAATCGGTCTTATCTATCTATACACTTGGATTTTAGTTATGAGGTCACCACCATTGGAAAGAAGACTTCCGAGGCTTCATTTTTCACTCAAGAATCTCTTAAATCCGAGACCGGAGGGCGGAGATATGATTGGTTGAAGTTGGGCATCATCCCAGTTGAGCCGAAACTGAGCAGCCTTCACCAAAACAAGAATAACTTTTTTCACAGTTGGAATTTTGATGCAAGGCTGGTTCCATTGGAAAGATTACTTCTGGGGCTTCAATTTGGACACAAGATTGACCTGAAAAGTAGTTCATATGAAGAAGTTATGCCCGTTTGAATTTGGACCTGCAGAGCAGATTTTTCCTGCCGGCCGGCCAAACATTATGCCGACCGGCCAAATAGATGGCCGACCGGCCAGAAAAGATGGCCGACCGGCCAAATAGATTGCCGACCGGTAGATTAAAGTAGCCGACCGACCATTTTTGCTAGCCGACGACCTTCCGGAGCATTCTGCAGATTGAGTGGATTCCAACTGTGCCAGCTGGAGGGCACAGACTGGATCCTCCATACACCTGTATGGAGGATCTTGGCTATTGGTTTTGAAGCTTCTAAGAGAAGTCTTACTCCCTTGGCTCTATAAAGGAAGCTCTCCTCTTCCTTATACTAGGTTAGGAAAAAAACCAGCTGGAGCATTACATATATCCCCCATATATCTATCTCATCCAAGCCTCCAAAGTGCATTGTTCTTGGCCCATTTCTTCATCAACTCATAGTACAAGGCATCCTTACTCCATTGCAGCAACTTGAGGCTGTTCTTCAGAGCTTAGGAGCACCTGAACTTGGTCCAAGAGGTGCTGGTTTGCTGGTCTTCAAGGGGAGTCCTCCTCTTCCCTTTTCTAGTCTTTTCTTGCTTCATATCTAAGCCATAGTTGCTTGCATTTTTGGGCTCCGACCCAAACTGTAAATCATCATATTTTGAGGTCCTCTTCATGTTTGATTGAGGACCTCTTGCTGTTTGAGGACAGTAGCTAGCACTTCCTTCTTTATCTCTCCTTTAGGCCCTAATCTTGCATGTTATTTTTGGCTTATGTGTAATATGTTTTGGGGCATGTCATAAACTGTAGATAGGCTTATTTTGAGCCCTTGTTCAACATTGAATAAGGGCTCAACACTGTTTGGCACCTCCATGTTATACTTGCCTTTATATTCTCTTTTTGGTCCCATTTTTGCATGCCTTAGCAGCCCCTGATGTTGCCGTTTTTGGACTGAGGTCTGAACTCAAAACAGCCTCATTTTGACCCATTCTTCATGTTTCATTAAGGGTCTTTGGCTGTTTGTTGAATATTTTGTGTACTTTGTGTTATAGCCTCTTTTGAGCCTCATCTTGCATGACATTTTGAGTGTATTTATATACTGTTTTTGGGGCTTCCATAAACTGTAAATAGTCATATTCTTGGCCCCTATTCAGTGTTGTAGAAGAGTTTTTTTCTGTTTGGGCTTTGCATCTACCACTTGCTTCTTTGTCCATTTTTCGGTCCAATTCTTGCATAAGAGCTTAGCCATACCTATGTTTGTTTTTGGGGTTTTTACAGTTCTGTAAAATGTCATATTTTGGGTCCCTCTTAAACATTGTTGAAGGATCCTCGGCTGTTTGAGGCCTGCAGGTGTGACTTGCTTCATTAGCTTGCTTTCGGGGCCATTTTTGCATACTAGTTTTCCCCTACTTGTGTTTGCTGTTTGGCCCTGATTAAAACTGAAAACATGCTTGTTTTGGGGCTGTCTTGAATCTGTCTTCACATGTCATGATCAAATAATGTATGCTTTGTATAGCTGTAGGCCATTGCGTATGCCTAATTTTGCATTTCGGGTCGCATGTCATGCATCGGGTGCCATTTTGCCATGATTCGGGGCTGTTTTGCTCCTCATTTTGCTACTAATTTTTGCATGTTTGCATATCATATTCTATGTCTTTGCCATGTCTCATTAGAGTGGCATTTTGGTGCCTGAGGGTCGGTCCTCGGTTTGCGTGCACGCATTTCGAGTTGTCTTGTTTTCATCTCATGGCCACTGATGTGGGTGCGGCTGAGGTCCATTCACATTGGTGTAAGTCCATCTTGCATTGTGTATGTCATGTTTCAATGCGTTGTGCATGTTATGTTGTTAGCGTTGTGTGTGCCATGTAGTTATATTGCATGTTTGTATGTTTGCTTGCATGCTTAGGTTGCATGTGCATTGTTGTGCATTGCCTCGCCTCTTGACCAACCATGATTGAGGTTGGGTCTCTTGTATGTTTTGTGTGCATTGCATTTTTACATTGAATTGCAAAACTTGGCCTCTTAGGCCATCATGCGTAATTGATGGCCCGAGGGTCGAGGGGCATACTCCCTTGAGTCCATTACATGATTGGGAGAGTGGCCATGCATACACTTGCTTGAAATTCCATGCCATACACTGTCTGTTCTTGTTGCTGTCAAAAACTCTCTTCTGTAGGGAGTTTCTGCCGACCGGCATCATTTAGTGCCGACCGGCAATTGGTGGCTGGCCGATAATTACATCATCTGCCGATGGAAATTATGCACTGCCGGTGGGCATTTCCCCCAGCCGGTGGCACTCTGCAGTATGCAACAAGCCTGTCCCAGTACTTTGGCACTGTTCAGAGAAGCAGGGCAGTGTAAACCGAGGCGGCAGTGGTATGGTACGGACTTTCCGGGCGAGACGGGTTCAAGCTTGCATCGTTCGCGCATCCCGAGGCAGGGGCTGTGGCCACCTTTCTTCTTTTTGCATTCATTTTGTTCAGTAATTAGAAATTCTGTAATAATTAATGTGGTTAGTTATTTATTCGGACTGTAATATTTATTTGGACCCTCCGAGTGAGGGCAATTGTGTAATAAGTGTGGGTGCGTTGTGCATGTCTTCCAACCCCCACTTCTTTCTCCCTTTTATTTACCCGCTTATGATGGTAGACTAGGGCATATTTAAATTCGCATAACAGTATGATAGCATGCGTGCATCCATACATTTGTCTTACATGCACCGGGCTCGGCACATCATGCTAACTGCACTTGTATTTCAATTCCAAGTTGAGTACTTGTTAGTTGCAGCATTTCACATGCCATCTTTAGGATAGCCGAGCCTGTTTAGAGTGCATCTTTGCATGTGTTGCATTAGCCATTTTTAACATGAACTAGGATCACGCATATGATTACTGACTAGTTTCTGTTTTGGCTCGGAGTACTAGGTAAGCTTTTATGCTTTAGCGTATCGCATGCGTGTGAGTGTTGCCATGACAGTATGATTACCATGAGGCTAGCTGCTTATGTGATATAACTGCTTGAATGCCTGTGGATGGAGGTTGAATTACCTAAATTGGAATAATGCATTAAAACTGTGAGTTTTAAGCCCACTAGATAGTGGCAAAATCATCTTTTCTAAAAGCCCACTTGAGGGTGGCAAAATCTGCATTTTAGCCTACTTGCGAGTAGCAAACCATTTTCAAAACAAACATGAAATGTTTTGTTCCAATTTGGGCGATTTGGTCTATACTTGTTTGCTGCGCGCACAACATAGTAATTCTAGGCTAATAATCGGATTAAGAACACATAACGTTTTCAAAATTGGATATCACGGTTAGTAGAGGCCGGTCTTCAGACCGGGCGAGAGGGGGTGCTCATAGCTGACCTTCCCCAATCGTACCCAAGTTCCCGAGCCGAGGCAACTTTGGTGATGACGGACACGTGGCCTTCGGCACCGAGTCAGGGTTTCCTAAATTTTCCCATTTTAAAATATTTAGGTGGCGACTCTGTATCTGGCAAAGCAGTCCATGTTTGGCACTTCTTTTCAAAAAATATGTTTCTCAAAACGATTTGCCGGATTTGGACTCTTTGGTTCAGATTAAGAACCGTGATACAAATCGAGTCCGAACTGTAGCATAAGGCCCCCCTCCGCAGGCGCGTCTACAGGCACACAGCTTATAACACTGCTCAATCTGAACACGTAGTCCATAACACAACACTCGGTTTGATCGGCACACAGCTCATAACACTGCTCAATCTGGACACACAGTCCATAACACAACATTTTGTTTGATTGGCACACAGCTCATAACACTGCTCAATCTGAACACGCAGTCCATAACACAGCATTCTGTTTGATCGGCACACAGCTCATAACACTGCTCAATCTGAACACGTAGTCCATAACACAGCATTCTATTTGATCGGTACACAGCTCATAACACAGTACATTTTTGCACTTTGAACGCACAGCTCAAACTTTTGAATTTCTGAACACGCAACTCATACTTTTCATTGTGAACACTCAGCTCACATTTTTGAAATTTGAACACGCAGCTCAAACTTTTTATGGTGAACACGCAACTCACATTTTTTGAAATTTTGAACATGCAGCTCAAACTTTTGATGGTGAACATGCAGCTCACATTTTTCAAGTTTTGAACACGTAGCTCAAACTTTTTGTGGTGAACACGCAGCTCACATTTTTCAAGTTTTGAACACGCAACTCAAACTTTAGTGGTGAACATGTAACTCACATCTTTTTGAAATTTTGAACACGTAGCTCACATTTTTTGAAATTTTGAACACGCAGCTCAAACTTTTGATGGTGAACATGCAACTCACATTTTTTGAAATTTTGAACACGCAGCTCAAACTTTTGATGGTGAACACGCAGCTCAAATTTTTTTTTTTTTTAAATTTTGAACACACAGCTCAAACTTTTTATGGTGAACACGTAGCTCACATCTTTTGAAATTTTGAACACGCAGCTCAAACTTTTGATGGTGAACACGTAGCTCACATTTTTTTGAAATTTTGAACACGCAGCTCAAACTTTTGATGGTGAACACGCAGCTCACATTTTTCATTTTCATACACCCCATACATTTCAATTTGAAAGCACAACTCATACATTTTCATTTGCACGCAGCCCATACATTTCAATCTGAAACCGCAGCTCGTACATTTTCATTCGCACGCAGCCCATACATTTCAATCTGAAACCGCATCTCATACATTTTCATTTGCAAGCAGCCCATACATTTCAATATGAAATCGCAGCTCATACATTTTCATTTGCATGCAGCCCATACATTTCAATTTGAAATCACAGCTCATACATTTTCATTTTGAAACTGAATATATCTGTTCAGTTTGAATGCAGGTATCTTCCCATTTCACACGGGATTATGGGTCCATCCTTGCGAGGGAGTGGTACACGAAGCTCCCAGACACTGTTCGGCATATTTTGGACGAGGCAGGGTTTGGCCTATTCTGTGCAGGATTGTCACGTTATCCAGCGAGTAAGACCCTCCTAGGCGCACTTGTAGAGAGGTGGTGGGACACCACCAACTCCTTCCATTTTTCAGCTACTGGGGACATGACGATGACCCCATATGACTTCTCCATGTTGACGGGCCTTGACATGGTAGGCCGCCCGATCCCATACGATGCAGATATGGGTGAGTGAGAGGCCACTTGGATTTATCTGCTCAGAGCCCGTCCGCCGATCGACAGATCATCGGGTAGGGTCAGCTACACCTGGTTTGCCGAGCAGTACAGGGGGACTTCGCCCCAGACCATTGAGACCGTACAGCAGTACGCCCGGGGATTCTTGATGTTCCTCTTCGGGACCACACTGTTCTCCGACAGGGGGAACACAGTTGGGCTTTATCTGCTCAGTGCTTTGGTGGACCTATCACGGGTCAGTCAGTATGATTGGGGTGGCGCGGGCCTTGCTACCCTTTACTGCTACATGAGCGCGACCTCCCGTGAGCGGGGGACCATAGTTGGAGGCTACTGGCGAGCCCGTGAGGTATATTCTGCCCTCTTAATTTACAGTTCTGCTTTTCATTATCTGTACACCGCACACTGCACACATCACATTTTGTATTCTACATTCTGCACTCAACATTCTGCATTTCCTGTATTTTCTTTATATTGTACACTGCACCCAGCATTCTACGCTCAACATTCTGAACTCAGTATTCTGTATACTGTACACTGCACACAACATTCTGTATACTGTACACTGCACTCAGCATTTTGTATATTGTACACTGCACATAGCATTCTGCGTTCAACATTCTGCACTCAGCATTCTGTATACTATACACTGTACACTGCACACAGCATTCTGTATTCTGACATTTGTTGTCTTACCTTTCACAACTTTGGGTTTATGCGTACTTCCCGACGCTGGCCCCTGAGCTAGAGGTCGAGACACCCCTTGTGATCCCTTATCCGCGCAGATTTGAGGGTCGGTGTCGGCCCAGGCCCCGGGAGACTTTGCCCTCTCTCTGGCAGTTCTTCGATACTGTACGGGCGACGGAGGTAATCCAGAACTCTCAGTTCTTCATGCTTTCCACTTTGATTTATCTTACATATTTATGACATCTAATCAATTTATGCACTTGCTACCAACAGGTGTCCTGGCAGCCTTGGATAGCCATGCCAGGGAATCCTCGATTTCTGTTCACTAGGGCATGGGGCACTTCGCGATACAGGGTCTTGCTTGAGGGACCGGTCGGCAGAGCCTGGTTCTTCAGAGAGCGCTTTATGCGCCAGACGATGGGCAACTTTGATCAGGACGTTCCTTCATCGCCGCCACCAGAGATGCGGTCCGCAAGGATCTTACGCCCCGAAAGACGGAGGACCTCATGCTGGGTATTGATGCAGTCATTTTTCTAAAGGAAGGGGATTACGCGACATATCGCCATACGCACCTGATGCCTCCGCTGTCAAGTGTTCGTATCCCTAGGAGTAGAGCTGCTGACATGGCTTCCTTGAGTCGTGCCCGAGCTGGAGGAGTTCCTTCGACCAACGGGGCAGGCTCATCGAGGGGCGGGACCAGATAGATGCCCTCGACTCGCCAATATGTTGGATGGCCAGATCTTCCGACCGAGCTGACGGGTTGGCAGTATGGGACTTCTTACCCGATTCCACTAGAGCCTCCGATGCCCGACCATCGATACGTCAATGACCCTGACTCACCACCGGTATGTTTTACAGTTTTCATTTATCACTCAGATATTTAGAAATTTATTCATTCACTGATGACTTGAACTTGTGTGTGCAGCCTCCCAGGAAGTATACTGAGGGGTTACTCGGAGTGGTCGTTTCACTCGAGGGCATGGTTCTGCGGAGGGAGACGATGCTTTGTGCCTCCGGCGTTCAGGTACTTTTCAATTTCCTCGCATTCATCATGTTTCTGATGACATATGGAAACTGAACATTTCACTGTATTGATTCATTCCATGTGTAGAGCACATCTGACACATCGCATTCACACACTATATCTACATGCACCCACTCTATGTAATTCTTGTATCTACATATGATATTCATACTGGCTGACGCATTCAAATTGTCCTTTTTAGGTCCCGCCTCTGCGGACTGGGCCATCCAGGCCTTCTCGAGCAGCTAGGAGAGGAGTCTCAGCACGCGGCTGAGGCGGACGCAGAGCACCTGTCAGTCAAGATGACGAGGAGTCTAGCGAGGAGGAGGAGTCGGCACATCCTCAGTTTGAGACATCTGCAGGTAGGGACGATGACTCAGGTTCCAGTTCGGAGGACAGAGGCGATACCGAGGAGGCTTCTGAGGACGGTGACTCCGATTCAAATGATGGTGCGGTGGCACGGAGGCTGCTTAGCCGAAGAGGGTGAAGAGGGCCTCTTGGTCTTGAGCTTGATGGCACTGATGCAGATGTTCTTGCTTTATTTTTCTTTTTACATGTAGTTGTAGCACATTGTACAACTTAGGCAGTTTGATTTTTCTTCCAAAACTTGTACCCTTTTGTAAAATGTTGTAAAAAGAAGCTATGATGGGATGAAAATGGCTTTTCATTCAAAAAGTGTTTTATTTGTATTTTGAGCATCGCATCGCACCATTTTGCACAAAAATGAAATTTGAGTGAAAATAAAACAACGTGTATTGCCAAGTCACGTAGTGAACCGACGCAACAAACTAAACAACTCAACTCAAAAACAATTCGTTAAACGAATTAACAACTCGATAAAAAAATAAGCAATAACTCGATAAACAAATGAGCAACAACTCGATGAACAAAATGAGCAACAACTTAATAAAAAAATGAGCAGCAACTCGACAAACAAAGCGACGGAATGCATCTGAAACAGAGATAAATTCAAACCTTCAGCACTCCCAGTGCACGAGGAAGTTAGAGACCCACTCCTGGAGGCAAGAAACAGGTGTAAACCACTTTCATGCTCATGGCCAACCACCAGAGGAGCCTGCCAACCAGTTTTTCTATCTGCAGCCGAAAAAAGTAGTTGGCCGACCAGAAAAAGTGGTCGGCCGACCACTTGATCTGGGAACCTCCAGTTTTCTAACACTTGTCCTCCAAACAGTGTCTTATCCTTTATAAAAGTTCCAGCTTCGTGGTTCCCTCATTCCAACTCAGTTTTGCACCAAAATGGAGGCATTTCTCATCCAAAATCTCAAATTGGATTGCTTCCTTAGATGGCTTGGAAAAGGTGAATTTCTGGGGCTTTGGCATAAATGCACTATTCATGCTGAGCCGCACCCCGCTGCGTTTTCTGTTTCTTCATGCCGTGGCAAGGTTTTGGAACCCGGTAACACACGTCTTTAGCTGTGGCAGACAAGAGATGTGTCCCACATTTGAAGACTTCCAAGCTTTAATGGAATCCGAGCGCGAGGAGGAAATTTTGCTGCAATTCCTCTTTGGCCACGTCCAAGCCTTAGGATGGATGTGTGGGCTCACTTTGCATGGCACTCGGTCATTGATTCGCGATGGAGTGCTGGATATCCCCAGCTTGATTCGTCGATTTTCTGATGCCGGTGACCGCGACAATCATGACTGGCAGGGTTATTGGCGACATGCGCTTTGCTTGTGCATATTATCTCATTTCTTACTTGCCCCAGGCTTCGGTGGGTTTAGCACTCGTTTGATCGAAGTTGCCCAGGGCTTAAGAGAGAGCAAGAGCTGCATTGCCATGGCATTGGCTGAGACATTGATGGGATTGGATGCTTTCTGCCGCCAAGAGACGACTAGATTCGCGGGGAGTCCACTACTATTACAGGTAATGTTTCCCACCTCATCTCTCATATATTGCTCACATCACTCGGCCCGCAGGCTCAGTTTTTCTCTCAAAACCCTTTTCTCACTTTTTCTCTCAACGTACACCTCTGTATTCTTTAATCTCTCATTTTTAATCCTTCTCCAGATATGGTTGATGGACAAATTGAAGATTGTGGACTCCTACCCCACATACTCAGCTCGCAGCTATTTCTTCCGATGACGTCTAGTCGATGCCCCTGACGAGGGATAGTGGTGCAGCTGGATGCACAGTTTATCCACAGGCCGCATTGCTTGGCGTTGTCCTTGGCTCAATTTGCCGGCAATGAGTTACAGTATGACTCGCCAACCAAGGATTTAGTTGATTGGCATGACACACTGTGTGTTCTATTTTCCTTTCCGATTCCGGCGTCAGTTCGGAGATGATCAGACTTGCCCGGTAGAAGGGATAGAGCATCCCGCTGCATTTCCGGTCCGAGGCACTCAGCTAGCTCGGTATGCCACGGCATGGAGGACTAGAGAGCTTCTGGCCTCTGCTCCCATTTTCAGTTGTACTCTTTCTGATGAGTGTGCAGCTTGGCTTTTTGAGGAGGCGCAGACTGGGCCTACTTTAGCATCAGAGGTTTTGACCAGCTCTGGGAGGAAGTGCAGGAACACTTGAGTTATCTATGCCCCGAATTTATTGTTTTATTAGTACTTCCAAGTTTTCTTTATGAATGTAATAAAAAGCAATTTCAATTTTGTATTCAAGAGCAAGAGAACTCTGTATTGAAATCAATGAAATTGAAGGTTATGGGTATTGAAAATTTCCCGTTTGGTCCAAAAATGGTCTAAGTTGTAAAAAGATTAATTTGAACAAAATCAACTTTTATTAAAACTTTTCAAAACCATTTTCAATATGGATCAGAACTGGACACGCTTGAGATCTGTCACTGAGATGCACAACCCCGGATTTCGGCAACTGGAAAGTTGCCCCTAGTCTGAATAGCATTGCATCGGAGATCATAACTGAGCTCTTGAACGCAGAGTAGACAAAGATGACCAAACATGACCACATGGACAAAGTTGATCGGGGAAGTGTTTATGGCTGGACTTCAGGATGAAATTGCTTACGTATCCCAAAAATGGGAATCAAGCCTTACGTAGTTTGGCTCAAGTTCACTCATGTATTAACACTCTCCTTTTGCACTCTAACTTTTGCCAAGGCTGCCCTTTGCGGGTTTTCAACCTTGCGAGCTCAGTTTTTATAGTTTCAAATTTTTCATGCTCTAACTTTTGCCTAGGCAGCCCTTTCGGGTTTTCGGCCTAGCGAGCCACTCAAGGATAATATTTCTTCAACTTGTCCATGTTAATCATTTGGGAGAACTCTAGACCATCTAGGTCCATCAGAACGACAGCTCCGCCTAACCAGATAGACTTGATGATGTAAGGACCAATCTAATTGGGTCTGAACTTGCCCCTAGGGTCATGAATGGGAGCTCAGTTGTCTTTGAGCCCTAGATCCCCTTCCTTCAAATTCCTGGACTTAACCTTCTTGTTGAAAGCCCTAGCGATTCTCCGTTGATAACCCTGAACATGGTACAGTGCTTTCAGCCTTCTTTCATCAAACAGCATGAGTTCTTCGAACCTGCTTTACTGCCAATCTGCCTCAGCTATCTGACACTCAGCCAGTACCTGTAATGATGGAACCTTAACTTCAATAGGCAAAACAACCTCCATCCCATAAACCAAGCAATACAGAGTTGCTCTGGTAGAAGTTCGAATTGAAGTCTGGTAGCCCCACAGAGCAAATGACAACTTATCTGGCCAATCCCGGTAGGTTTCCACCATCTTCTGCAATATGTGCTTAATGTTCTTGTTGGCAGCCTCGACTGCTCCGTTGGTTTGCGGCCGATATGTAGATGACTTATCGAAAGCCACGTTATACTTGTCCAACAAGTTGATCACCTCCTTCTTGAAGTGAGAGCCATTATCTGAAATGATCTCGTTCGGGACCCCATAGCGGCATAAGATATTGTTCCTGATGAACTTTGCAACATGCGAAGCCTTCAACACCGCGTAAGATTGGGCCTCAACCCACTTCGTGAAGTAGTCTATTGCTACTAAAATGTACTCATGCCCATTGGACCTTTTTGGAGTGACAACTCCAATCACATCAATCCTCCAGACTGAAAATGGCAATGGCGAAGTCATGTTGTATAGCTTCGATGGCGGAATGTTCATGCGATTTGCATGGATCTGACATTTGTGGCATCGTTGAACAAAGCCAATACAATCCTCCTCCATGGTGGACCAGTAGTAACCCTGTCTAAGGATCTTCCAGGCTAGCATCACCCCGTTCATGTGCGCTCCACATTCTCCTCCATGGATGGCCTCCACCAGGCGCTTGGATTCCTTAGCATCAACACATAGTTTATGCATCCCGAGATGACCTCTCTTGTACAGTTTACCCCCGCAGACGATGAATTGAGCAGCCATTCTTCGAATTGCCCTCTTATCTTTGGTATTTGCTCCTGGTGGATACGTCTCTTTTTCTAAGAAGTTCCAAACGTCGTAATACCAAGGATTCTCATCTTGTACTTCATCTATGGTAGCAAGCAGCTCGTAGGCTGGCACAAACTTCTGTTCAATGATGATCGGACGCATCCGAACTCCGAAAGGGATGTCTATCATGGAAGACAGAGTTGCTAGTGAATCTACGAACCTGTTGTTCTCTCTTAATAAATGAGTGAAATTCAGCTTCTCAAACCGAGGAATTAGCACGTCCAAGGCTTGGTGATAGATTTTCATCTTTTCTTCTTTGACTTTCCAATCTCCTTTAGCTTGAGATACAACAAGGTTCGAGTCCCCAATGACGTCCAACCGTTTTGCCCTTAGGTCTAGGGCGGCTTCTAAACCAGCAATACATGCCTCATACTCTGCTTCATTGTTCGATACTTTGAACCAGATTTTGAATGCTAGGGTATACGGGAATTGTCAGGTGCTATCAACAACACCCCTATTCCATACCCATATTGGTTTGACGCTCCGTCAAAGTACATCGTCCAAGTTTCGTCTTCGATATGCAGGATGGCCTCGTCTGGGAAAAGGTACTCAACTGCTTCATCCCCTTCAACTGGGTGATCGGCTAGGAATTCTGCTACCGCTCTCTCTTTTACTGACTTGCGCGTCACATACTTCAGATCGAATTCGGAAAGCAGAAGCAACCAACGGGCTAGCCTACTCGTAAGTGCTGGTTTCTCGAAAAGATATTTGATGGGATCCAATCTCGAAACCAGTATTACAGAGTGAGCAAACAGGTTGTGCCGCAGCTTCCTGGTAGCCTATACCAAGGCCAAACAAGCTTTCTCCAACGAAGTGTAGCGGGTCTCATACTCCAGCATTTTCTTGCTCAAATAGTAGATAACCCTCTCCACTTTGTCCTCAGACTCTTGCGCGAGCATGCAATCCATTGTAGTTTTAGTCACTGAAAGGTATAGAATCAACGGTCTCCCCGGCTTAGGCGGTGACAACATAGGTGGGTTTTGTAAATATTGTTTGATCTGTTCAAAAGCAGCTTGGCATCGGCCGTCCCATTGGAACTTCGTTCCTTTCTACAGTAGACCAAAAAGTGGTTCACAAGTCAAGGTTAATTTTGAAAAAAATCGTCTTATGAATTGCACTTTACCCAGAAAGCCTCGCACCTCCTTTTCAGTCCTTGGTGGTGGCATTTCTAAGATGGCCTTGATTTTGCAAGGGTCGACCTCGAGGCCTCTCTGTGTGATCAAGAACCCCAGCATTTTCCCTGCTGTGACACCGAATGTACACTTTTGAGGATTTAGCCGCAGCCTATACTCTCTGATCCGTTAAAAGAACTTCTGTAAGGCGATGTAGTGGCCCTCTCTTTTTTTGGACTTGACAATCATGATATCCACGTACACCTCAACCTCCTTGTGGATCATGTCATGCAATATTGTGGTCGCGGCCCGTTGATACATGGCTCCAGCATTCTTCAGCCCAAACGGCATTACCCTATAACAATAGGTCCCCCACGGGGTGGTAAAAGCAGTCTTCTCCCGGTCTTCGGGTTGCATCAATATCTAATTGTAGCTAAAAAACCCATCCATGAACAAGAGCAACGCATGCCCTGCGGTGAAGTCCACTAACTCATCGATATGCGGCAGAGGAAAGTCATCCTTCGGACTGGCTTTATTTAAATCCCTGAAGTCCACACGTACCCGAATTATGCCGTCCTTCTTCGGCACTGGAACTATGTTGGCCAACCAAGTTGGGTATTCAGATACCAGCAAGAACCCTGAGTCAATTTGTTTGGTGACCTCTTCTTTGATCTTGAGAGCCCAGTCAGGGTGGATCCTTCTGAGCTTCTGTTTGACAGCTCGGGCCTCTGGGTCAAGAGGGATCTGGTGCTGTACAATCTCAGGATCGATTCCAGGCATGTCTTTGTAGGACCAAGTGAAAACATCTTTGAAATCTTTTAATAAAGCGACTAAGCGCTCACGCTCCTCCGAAGACAACGTGGACCTAATCTGGACCAGCCACGGGTCCTTCTTAGTACCAATGTTAATTTAGGTGATTTCATCAACCAAGGGTTTAACAAATCTCTCCTGCTCTTGATCAAGCAGATATTGCAAAACCGGAGGAATTTCTTCCTCGTCGTTTTCATCAAAATTTTGAAAATCCTGATTCATGCAATAAATTAAGGGCACAGAAAAGTAATCGAAGGCCACAGACGCACAATTCTCATTAAGTACTTCCAAGTCGCCTGGTTCCTCTGTTATAACAGACTCAAAGGAAAAAGAAAAGACGACCTAGACAGGACTGTGGCATCCAGGTTATCACTTCCAAGAATACCGGACTCAAATCCAGACAAGCTGGAACCTGATTCCCACCCTACGGACTTGGTGGAATCAGATTCTGGCTCACTACCTGACCCGGTGTTGCTCAATAAGAATCCTTCCTCGTACTACCAGACGAGAGAAGGTGCAATGGACGCAGCCAAGATATTTGAAGATGGGCTTGTAGCCGTTTCATTCTCAATCATGAACACTAAGAGGTCATTTCCCAAGCACTCATGTACGATTGGAGGATCTAAAAGTAGACAAGCCAGTGCTACTCCCGTTTCAATCTCCGTTTCCTTGGAAACCTCCTCTTTACACTGCTTAGCCTCAGCTATTGGGTCTGTTTGCTCCTTGGCAACGTCATCCCTAGACAATTGTAAGTCGAAGAAGATCTCAAATCCCAGTAAGCGCCGCCTCTCTGTATTCAACCATGGCTCTGGGAAGCCGCAGAACAGGAAGTCCTCCCCCTCCTGGACAAAGCGTCCGTTTAGGGTACCCTGGATTGGTCAGTGGATCAACTCAAAATGCCTTCCCATCTGCTTAGCTCTGGGCCTTCCGGCCATTTCTTTGTCTTTCCTCACCCAGCCCTCCTTGGTAGGCAGATAACCTAGACCAAAGGTATATGGGTTATGCGGCACTCCGGCCAATGCTGCAATGCCTTTCCGGCCACTGCGCCCTAATCCCATCCCGAGGATGTGCTGTAACTTGTTCATGAGATACACTGATTGTGCGCTGACATAGAGCCCCTCATCAATAGCCAGCATGTTCTGTACAACCCGGGCCTCGACTAGGGTGAACCTTGACAGGAACACATCCTCCGCGCCATATTCGATCTCCAGTACTGGCGTAGACACCTCTGGCGGCGGATGGATTAACAAATTCCCAAAAACAATGGCCACCCCCTTCCCGTGGGGGTATTTCAACATCTGATGGAGGGTGGAAGAGACTGCCTTCACCTGGTGCAGCCATAGCCGCCCCAAGAGTAGATTAAAGGTTGCGGGAACGTCCAAGACATGGAAACCAATATCGTGTTGTCCTGGACCAACCTTAGTCCGAATCTGGACAGTTCCCATCACTTCTGTGCTAGTGTTATCATATGCCCGAATCACCTGGGCAGTGGGTACAAAGTCTGGGGGCTTCAATCCGATTGCATATGTTGTCCTCGACGAGCACACGTTAATGGCAGATCCTATGTCGATAAGAACCACTGGTATCACTTGTCTCTACATTCCACAGAGATGTAGAGGGGTTTGTTATGGTTTGCGCCCTCAGGCGGTAGTTCCTTATCAGTAAAGGTTAACGTCGGGGAAGTTCCTCCCGAAAAAACCAACCGTACTAGCTATTCAGGCGTTGTGTCAATTGAAAGTTTGGCTCTGTCCATTGCAGAAAGGACAGCTTGTCTGTGTACTCTTGAAGCCATAAGCAGTCCCAGATGGACATGTCTACTTGTATCTTCTTCAACTGTTTTAGCACAGCCTCCTCTTCGAATAACTTTTCTTTCTATTTCTCTAATTCCCTGTCCTTTCCGGACGCCTCTGGTTGATCTAAGTTGTGGGGGCTTGAAGTACCGCCCACTCTTGGTCATGTGGTCCACCTCCCCAAGATACCAGGTATCATCCGATTGGTTGTTCCCCCAATCTTCGTCCATGTGGACGAGACATAAGTCGTCGTACTCCCACCACATTCCGTCGGCCATCGACAAACAACTATCTGTTTCTATTACAACTGTTCTTGTGCCCACAGCACATTCTGTTTCCGTACTCACAGCACATTTAGTCCCCACAGGGGCTTTGGCCTTTCTAACTCTCTCCAGATCTTCGATACTCAAATTGTTCTGATCCTCTATACTCAAATTATTCTGATCCTAAGCAAAATTCTTAACACCGATGCTCTCCGGCGGTTGCTCCTAATTCCCGGCCATTCCAGCCATTACTAATGATATTCCAACCCTTGACTGCCCCTGGTCTGACTGAAGTTGTTCAATGGCATCTGGCTCGTCACTGAGCCACCCGGTAGCTTCTACTGACCCATCTAAATCAAACCAGTTAATAGTTACGTCCCTTGTATCCTGTTCGTTGAAGAATTGAAGGTTGGCGATATCCTCTTCCAATTCTGCTAGGTCATCTAGCCCTTGATTAGGTTCATCATCCCTAACTACACTGATCTCTACCTCCACTGGCAATTCTATCTCTGGCTTAGGTTGATCCGTTGGTGTGATATAACCGCTCGGGTTGTACTCAAATCTCACAGACCCCTCAGGCTCTGAATCCCCATTCTTCTCTGTTCCCAAAGTGATCCATGTTCTATCTTCAATGGCCACCATCACCGACTCGGGTTGGGTTTGGAAGGTGGTCATCATGCACAAATCCGTGCTTTCTGGAATAAGCACCTCCGACTTGGGTAGGTTAGAAGGGGTGATATATATGCTAGGGTCGTATGACACAACCCCAATTTGGATTAGGTTAATGCATTTGGGAGGTGGAGCTTGGTTATGTGGTGGGAGAGGGTTGGTTGTGACATTCGGTTTCTCTAGAGGCATAATCACCCTGTTGTCGATGAGGTCCTGAATGTCATGACGTAATCGAAAACATTGGTCAGTTTCGTGACCATGTTGTTGGTGGTAGGCACAGTACTTTGCCGGGTTATAAGAGAGAGGAAGCGTATTTGGCAATGGCCGCGGCTCTAGGGGCTTCAAGTGCCCTTTCTTGATCAAAACCCCCAAAGCTTTGGACAGGGGCATGTATAGTGGGATAAAGGTTCTTTGGCCTCTGGGGGCATATTTAGCTGCCTGCGAGCTACTTCCGGACAAACCGGTAAAGGGTGTAGCTGCAAGGGTTTTGGGAGGGGTGGTGGCGACCATTCCCACATTTGAAGATTTGCCAGCTGCAGCACTACATGTGCCTGCATTTGTACTGCGGTTGAATGCCCTCTTGGGCTGCTCTCTTTCAGGGTCAATCAGACCTTGTTTCATTGCATCCTCGATCTGTACCCCAATCTCATGTAGGTCTGCAAAGGTAGGGATGGGGAGAACTATCATCTTCTGCATGAGCTTGGATTGGAGGTTGTGCACAACCATCCGAATTTGATCCTTGTCAACAGGCCTGATGGTCATCATCAAGGCCTTGGCCCTCCAACGGGTTACGAAGTCGGAGAAGCTCTCCTTCGGTTCTTGCCTGGTAGTCTCGAGATCACGAGTTGTGACCTCGATCTGTGTATTATAGGAATATTGAGCTATGAAGGCCTCAGCCATCTCCTCCCAACTCCTCTTAACGGAGTCTTCCAATTTTGCGTACCAAATGGCCGCTACACCCGATAGGGTCCAGCCGAACAAAGAAAGCTTCTGCAATCTGGAAAGGCCCATCGGCCTAAGGATATCTGAAAACAACTGCAGGTGTACCATGGGATCCCCAGACCCATCAAAGCGGTCGATGTGTGGCATTTTAAACTGATCTGGCAGCGTCATGGCCGAGTTAGTATACCCATCCTTTATATTTGGAATGGATTTCACACCTTGAGACTTCCTGAAAAGCTTTTCTAGCTTGTTTACTTTTAACGCCATTGGATCTACCTCAAACTCAAACGATGAATTTGCGAGGTTGGTGGGTGTTTTAGATAGCTGGGGTAGGACTGAGGGCGGAGCTGGCCCTGTCGGAACATCCGTATTTTCTCGGACATTTGTCGTCTCCCCGAGTATTGGAACTCTAGGTGGGGGAAGAGGTGTGTGCGAAGCAGATGCTCCGGTTTGCTGCTGTAGTCTGGCAATTAAATCTGCCTGTTCGGTTACTACCTCGGCTTGATGTGCAGATACTTCTGCCTGACGGGCAGTATCCTGCTGCATGGTTTTCATACTTTCCTGGAGCTGACGCATCATTTCTTCCAAACCAGCCATATTGTCTGGATTGGACTGGACAATTGGTATATCTAACTCTGTAGTAGGAACTGAGACCTCAGCCTGACTGTTCAAAAATCACTGATCTGACAACCTCTGTACTGATACACTGCGCTTTCTTGACCTCCGCCTAGTAACCGGGGGTAAAGAAAGAAACACTTCTTGTCCGTTTATCAGATCCCTTCGACCTCTAACCTAGAGTGCTCGGGAAATATCTGCCTGGTCAGATGCAATTGTGGTAAACTACCTTGTAGAAAGATAAATAAAGCATAATAAATAAATAAACGACCAGAAAAACGAACAACATAACGACTTTAAATAAACACAACACACAGTTGATATTTGCGAGCTGAAGCACACTGTTCTCAAACACTGATCGATGTTGCCCAAATAGCCGCTCCAAAACTGAATCTAATACCCACAGATATAACTGAT
Organism: Camellia sinensis; assembly: GCF_055761805.1. Lineage (NCBI taxonomy): Eukaryota > Viridiplantae > Streptophyta > Magnoliopsida > Ericales > Theaceae > Camellia > Camellia sinensis. Next base: position 53,776,391 of record NC_138970.1, read on the forward strand.
TCTCAAAATACTGATGCCCTCAGGCCTGATAACTAGACTTGCAAACTGATACGTGTAACTTGTAGAGACATACTCTGACAGCAAATAGCAAGCAAGTGAGAGCCAAAACACCCCTATATTGGGGTAACGTTTCCCTGTCCTATTTTGTCAGGAGCTAGGGTTTCACTATGCACACAGCGGTTTCAAACAACCTATAATCAGGTAAGCAACCTGTCCTAGTTTGGAATAGTCATTATGGGTTCCGAATATGCACTAGGTCGAATGGTCAAAAAGGGTACCCCGGTAAAAACCAGGTTTGTGTTCCCTTCGTGGCAGAGCCGGCAACCGGTCAGCCTTATGGCACGCTTCTCAAAGCGAGCCTCCGACAAACCGTTCAGGAATAACATACAGCAAACACGGTGTCCTAGGGGCACCAATGCAAATGCAATGCAAAGAAACACAAAAGTGTGAACAAAACACGATATCATAAGTTCGAGTCAAGTTCTCTATTTCCCCAGCAGAGTCGCCAGAAACTGTGGACGCGCCCCGAACGCCCCGGGGAGAATCCCGTTTCGTTCATTTGGGCTTACCACGGTTTGGACTCAAATGTCACGGTTCTGAATCTAATCTCACAATGTGCGATGTGAGACTGATAATTCACCAAAGAGTCCAAATCCGACAAATCGTTTTAGAAAACTGATTTTAATAAAGAAATGCCAAACATGGACTTCTTTGCCAAACACAGAATCGCCACCTAAATATTTTATTTTGGAGGAATTTAGGAAACCCAGACTCGTGCCTAAGGCCACATGTCCGTCATCACGAACATTGCCTCGGCTCAAGAACTTAGGTACAATTGGCGAAGGTCATTTAATGAGCACCCCCGCTCCCCGATCAAAGATCGGCCTGTACTAAGCATGATATCTTGTTTTTGAAAACACATGTGCTCGTATTCCGGTTAATTAGCTAATCTTACTATGTGATGCGCACAGCAAACAAGTATAGACTAGATCACCTAATTTGGAACCAAGAATCACATATCTGTTTGTTTGGAAAAAGGTTTGAAGTTTGCTACTCGCGAGTAGGCTAAAATGTGGATTTCAATGAATTGTCCCAATTCAAGTAATCCAACCTTCACCCATAGGCATTCAGGCAGTTAATCACGTAAGCAAATAGCCTCATGGTGAGTATTCTTTCATGGCAATATTAACACACATGCAGTAAGCTAAAGCGTAAACACTCATAGTGTACTCCGAGCCAAAACAAAGAACTAGTTAGAAATCAAATGCATGATCCTAGTTCATGTTAAAATGGCTAATGCAACACATGCAAAAATGCAATTAAGATAGGCTCGGCTATCCTAAGTATGTTATGTGAGATGCAACTTGGTACATGTATACAAATTGGAATTGAAATACAATGTAGTTAGCATGATGCGCCGAGCTCGGTGCATGCAATACAGATAAATGGATGCACGCATGCAAGCATAAGGTATGCTAAATGAAATATGCCCTAAAACTAACCATCCTAAGCGGTCAAGTAAATGGGAGAAAGAAATGGGGGTTGGAAGACATACATCACCCACACGCACGCTTATTACAACAATTGGCCCTCTCGAGGGAGAGACCGAATAAGGAGCTAACTAGCTAATCTAAGCTAATTAAACTAATTATTCCAGAACAAATTGAATAGCTAACGCATTAACTATTAAAGGTACAGACCAAAGAAAAACCTAGCTATCTAAGCATGGCAGCTAAGGAAAGTAATAAATCCGGAGCCTCAGAGGTAAAGGAATGCATGCATGTTCGGTCGCCTCGTTCGAAAATCCAATGCGATGCCCCGATTTGCCTCTGTTTTCATTTGTTTTCAGAAACTTGCACCAAGCTCCAGAAATATGAAAATCCACCTTGGGAATCCAGTGGGAGGGTGGCCGACCACTTTTGGTCTCTCCAGACCCCTGTCGACCACTTTTTGTTGTTGAAAACCAATAAAAGTGGTCGGCTATCTACTTTTTCTGGCTAGTCGACCAGTTGTTGCTGCCAGACTCCAGTTTTCCTTGAAGACCCTCTTTATAGCTGTAACTCTAGCAGTCTTTTTGAACTTAAACTAGTCTAAGAACACCAAAAACAATCTCAAAGAGCCTCAGCAACACAAGCAAGGTGTTTAAGTGTGTGTTTGTGCACAAAACTAAGACAAATCTACACTTTTGAGTACAAAAATGAAGCGAACAAGGCAATATAGATACAACACTATATCTATCCTCTTCCCTCAGATTTTCTGAACCTAGAGGAGGGAGGAAGAGCTTCTCTCTTATAGAAAAGGAAAGAAAAAGCTTCTAGGAGAAGCTAAGCACCAAGGCAATCCCTCCATACACGTGTATAGAGGATGAGTCTAATGTTCTCCAACTGTGCCAGCTGGAGAAAAATATCTCCAAAAAGGTGCCAAAAAGCAGCCACCAGTTGAAGTGGTCGGCCTGCTAGTTTAAGTGGCCGGCCGACCATTTTAGGTGGTCAAACAGAACAAAAATTGGTCAGCCATTGGTGGGATAGATCAACACACTAAATGCAAGGTGGTGGTGTGGTGGCCGATCAGAAAAGATGGTCCAAAGACCAAGAAAGCTAGTTATCTGACAAGAAAACTAGCTGAAAAAAGGAAAAGTGGTCGGCCAGGAGGAATACTGGTCTCCCACACTTGTACCACCTTCCAAACAAGGAAAACAAGATTTGTACCAAAAACAAACTAAAGCGGATGCAAGATGAGAAATCGGGAGGCAAAGCACGCGGCCGAAAGCCCCGAAAACTAGCTGACGAGCACCAAAAGTGGTATGCAACCACAAAAGTGGTCTCCCGGACCACAGTGTTCCTCTAGGCAGAGGCAACAAGGTGTGGTTCAAAAACCACGCCAAACGGAGAATGTTAAGCGGTCCTGAGACAAGGCACGCGACCAAAGGCTCCAAAAACTGAAAACTAGTCTCCAAACGGAAAAAGTGGCCTACGACCACGAAAAGTAGTCTATGACCACAGAGAGATGGTCTACAAGACCATTCCCTCCCTCTGGGAAGGGAAAATAAGACTTGGTCCGCAAACCGAGCCAAAGCACAAAGAGTTCAGAGGCCCGGAGGCAAGGCTCTCAGCCAAAACTCCGAAACCTCAGAACGAGCACAACATGCACCATCACCGAGCGCTCAATCGATGACGTCTGAGTCTTATGGTCGGTAAAAAATGGGGTGTCTACACATCTATTTCTGAAATTTATGTTTGTTTCATGAACCCCATAAGTTGTTTTAACAATTACAACCTTCAAGGCTCTCATATTAGCTGCTACTTTAACATGACTTTTACAAGGAAGGGCTACAGGCCAAAACATTTTTGTGGCATCCAGGGGTTAACTATATGGAGTAGTTTCCAGTTCTAACCAATAAGAAATATACAACTTTGCAGCAGCTTCTAAGTCTTCCACTGAGCACTAATATAAATTGAAGGAATAAAATTGCAGCAACAAGAAAAAAAAATAAAAAAAATAAACCAACCATTTCAAGCATTAAGAACAATAAGAGAGTGAAAGATGAACAAACTGAGTTTTAATGAAAGTGTTCACTCCAATGAATTTAAAACCTGAAGAAGGAGCCTTCAAACCCTCCCTGAACATTGCTATATTTCGGCATTTGATTTTAGGATGAAGTTCTGAAAAACAATCCTAAGTGTATACCCAAAATAAAAGAAGCCCAAAAAGAAGTAGAAGAGGACTCAACTATATTCCTTTTGTATCCGTCATGAAGAAGTCGTTCCTGCATGTGAAATTCTAAGATGAGATAACACATACGTATCTAAAAATAGTGATATAAGCAAACTAATATTCACCAAGGTTAAGCAGCGCTTACAGCCTACTCTTTGAAAGACTTGAAAATCATTTGCAATGGACGAAACAAAGTAGGCATTGTAAATAGTTCAAAAATAAACAAGCACATAGGTGTAAGTAATTCATAAACCTTTTAAGTCCTTGAATAACTACTATAAAAGTTGACGACTAAAGTATATATATTTAGAGAGATCGCTCTCAATTCCCCAGAGAGAATTTGGATCCCAATTGTCTGCCAATAATCATACTTCAACTTCAAGTGACTGATACAGGTCATCACATCACAAAGATAAGGATCTTACAGAAGTGACTCCCAAGTGGCATTAGCAGAGACCAGCCATGGTTTTAATCAAAGGATGATAGACAAATCTTTGTGAAAAGTGCAAGTCCTACTCCTAACAGAGCTACTTATATGCTCTGCTCAAGTGACCTCCATCTGGGCTCATTTCTATGCTGAGAGAAATTGCAAATTATTTATCTTCCTTTGTCACCACAATGGTAACTGCTAGGTTTTTCTTCTATTCTACATCATTTGCTCCCAAGTATTATACAAGCAAAACTGAGAATTTACAATAAAGATGTTTCAACATTAGATGAATATTAGTACTACCACTTTGAGTCTAGTTTCTCACTCGTTTACAAGCTTGAACATGAAGCTGATAAGGTCAAAACAATCATAGATTTGAGAACAAAAAAGAGAAAACTAAATCAAAAATTAAAATTTCTTATAATTCCAAATACAAAATCTCTTATTATTCTATATAGAATGCATTTCCAATTGTTTTGATCATGTAGTTAAATCAAAACTAAATAAAAAAATTCACTAGGGCTCACTATTGCTTAAAATTTCACTAAATGTGTAGAAACATAATCTGTAACAACAAGATCACTACAACTCTTCTATAATTCTGTTGATTAATTAAATAAGAAGGGTAGAGTTTTAAAAAATTTACACCTATGATTAGTAATTTTTTAGAAGATAAAGCCACAAACAAATACCTAAAAATAAAGTATATAGCATAGATTTGAGCCACATCAGAGTTTAGGATGTGGTCGACCGAGTTTCTTCCTTCTAACATTTCTATATCTAATTTGTAGGTCATTCGAGCTTCCTTTATTCAATATTAGTTGTGGAACAAGCATGAAGGATAATAGCCATGTTCAACAAGCATGAAAGATCTGATAGGATCGTTTCAAATCAAATATCAAAACCATTCACAGGATTTCACAGGTGATTAAGGCCGAATTGTACATCATTGAGGCCGTTAATTAGGATCTCTTAACTTCACTTGCCTGTCAAGCTGTATACTTTATGTGTGTTGAATGTCAATCAAGTTGTACATAGTCGAAGCATAAAATGGGCAAAAAGACAGAATTTTGAGAGAGTTGACTTTCCCGCACGTGCGTTGACTTTTTTTGGGAAAACGTGTCCGATGTTTTAAACCTGTTTGGAAGACATCAGAAGTATAAAGACGCAAGAAAAAGGCTGTGTTAGGGTTCTGAAATTATTTCTAGCAAAGAGAGAGAGGCTAGGGTTTGGAAAGAAAGGAACTTTAAGCTTCAAGCATGTCTCCCATGGTGGCTTGTTCTCCATCTACCTCCTTCCACTCCTCCATGAGTGGCTAGCTCCTTTTCTAGGGTTTTGATGAAACCCTAGCCATGTAATCAGTTTTTTTTTTTTTTTTTTTTTTTTCAATTATGTAAAGGTTTGAACAAATGTATGGTGTTTTAGAAGTTTTATATATACACTTTCCATTATTTCTTCAAGTATTCAGCTTTCTGTGATTGTTGAATGTTTTCCATACAAGATTTTTCTATTCTTTCACATTTAAGGTATGAGACGAATCATACTATGAGGGACGAGTCGTGTCACTACCCTAGTTTAGAGTGAACGATTCGTACTACTTGAGATGGTTTGTGCTCGTACATTGAACGTGATGATTTTCTTGTTAAATGCTTTGAACTTGTAGTTGCAAATCATTATTCCGTTCAAACCATAACATAATTGATTTCAATTGGAAACCCTAATTACGTGACTAGTGGTGGACTTTTTGCCTTAGGTTTTTCCCCAATTCAGTAAATCCACTTTCAGTTATAATTGATAATTTAATTATTTAGTTTTATTTATTTGTTATTAAATTAGGTTATGATCAATCATTTTTTTCATCAAAATTAATTTAGGAATTTATCAATTAAATTAGTTTAATTTCACAATTGTCCCTGTGGATCGATACCTAGACTTGTCGTTATTCTAAAAGAATTTGGGGTTGTTTAGTGTTTAAATTTGGTGTGCTCAACGACCAACCAAATTTTGGCGCCGTTGCCAGGGACTTTTGGTGAAATTAGTTAATTTAAAGTTACATTCTTATTTTAATTTTTAGTTTAGGATTTTATGCTTTCCTGTGGTTAAGTGTGCAGAGCGTTTGAAATTGGAGCTATCGCCGAAGTGCAAGCGGAGCGCAACCGAGCTTTAAAAATTAAAAAAAAAAACCGCAACACTAAAGTGCGTAAACAGAAGCAAACACTCGCAAGCAAAGCACCAAAGTGCTAAAAAGAAAGACGAAGCTCAATTAGAGGTTAGAGACAACGTCTACACGTCAAGCACCCGCAAGACGAGTAAAGCTTTTTCATTAAAACGCTATGAGTATTTCTCCCTTTGGTATTTTGCTTCCAGACCTTAGTGCACAGAGTCGGAACTTTTTGTGTGTGTGTGGGTAGTGTATGCACGGGCGCCGTTCTTGTCGCCCTGAATTGTGGAGTTTAGACCTTGAACTAGAAAGGACTCTTAGGAGACTTAGGGCCTCTGCTCGTGTTCCTAGGCTTGAGTATTCATATTCATACATTGAGCCATTAGAGATGGCAAATCCAGATGTCCTGAAGGTGCCTAACTGGATCCTTAAGGATTATTTCACACCCACTGCATATACATCACCATCATGCATCCAATTACCCAACACCACTGCTGCTCATTATGAGATTAAGTACAGAACCATACAAATGCTTCCATCATTCCATGAACTAACTCATGATGATCCTTACAAACGTTTGAATGAATTTCTGGAAATTTGCTCGACAGTGAGGATCCAGAATTTCACAAATGAGGCCTTAATGTTATGATTGTTTCCATTCTCATTAAAGGATAAAGCCAAACACTGGCTAAATTCCTTACCTGCCAATTCAATCACAACTTGGGACCAATTACAGCAACGGTTCTTGGAGAACTACTTTCCCATAGGTAAAACCAACCAACTTAGGTGAGCCATCACAAACTTTGCTCAAATGGATGGCGAGCAATTCCATGAGACGTGGGAAAGACTTCGAGACCTTCTCCAATAGTCTCCCCACCACCAAGTGCCTGATTGGCAACTTGTTCAAACATTTTATTATGGCTTAACTGAGCCGCACCACTAAATGGTGGACTCATCTTGTGGTGGGACATTCATGTCCAAAAATGATGCCGAGGCATGGCAATTGTTTAAGAACCTAAGTGATAATTCCCTTCACCATGCCCCCACAGCCCGGTACGTCCGGCAACCAGTAGTTGGAGCCCCGAAAACAAGGGGCATTTATGAGGTCGGGCAAAACCTAGAGTTAGCCCAACAAGTAGAGGCACTGTCCCACAAAATGGACCAATTATTAGCTGCGGGACATGCCCCTACCTAGCAAGATCAGCCTCAATTTCACAAGGCATGTGTTATTTGTGTGAGCCCTGCTCATGACTTGAGTGAGTGCCCTTCGGCATCACAATTTCTGGAGTTAGTTCAAGAGCATGTGAATGCGGCTCAAGGATTCTCCAACCCGGGTAATGATCCTTACTCCAACACATACAATCCGGGATGGAGAAATCACCTTAATTTTTCATGGAGACCCCTTTCACAAGGCACTTCTTAACAGGATTGATTTCAACAACCAAATCGACATTGCACTATCAGTTCAACTTGAGAGAGAGAGAGAGAGAGTGTGTGTGTGTGTGGAGCTCACCGATCTAAATCGCTGAGATGAACTTTGATTTTGATTTTGAGAGAGAACTTCGAAATGGTTGAATCACGGATCTGAAATGATCTAAACTTCTATTTCGAGAGAGAACTTCGAACTTTGAAATGATCTGAATCACTGATCTGAAATGATCTGAACTTCGATTTCGAGAGAGAACTTCGAACTTCGAAAAGATTTGAATCACCGATCTATTTCCCTGAGACCGATCTGAATCTATGAATCTAATTAGGGTTTAGACAGCAGTGAGAGAGTGAGAGTGGAGCGCACCAATCTGAATCAATTTTGAGATCAACTTCGATTTTGAGACAGTGGAGTTCGAAATGGCTCTGAGATATTAATGGGGTTTAGACAACAGAGAGAGAGAGAGGAGAGGGAGACATTTGGAGATTCAAAAAAAGGGTAAAAAGAGGAAGTGAGGGAGGGAGTGAGAGATAATCCATTTGAAGGCATTTATAAACGTCTTCTATTGATGAAACGACTCCATTTTACTTAAAGAAAAATGCGACGTTTATAAAATGTCATTAAATATTATAAACAGTGGCATTTTAAAAAATGCTGTTAAAAATACGCTACTACAACCCATATTTCCTGTAGTGCAATGACCAGGCACCACAAAGACAATGCTGTGAGATCATCAATAGTGCTAGAAATGGGGTGGGCGGTGTTGTACAAGTCAGGATTGGAGGATATAATCACTCAGAATCTGTAACACCGCCATAGAAGATTCAAATGTGCTTTGCGCATATGAAAAGAATTTTACAAAATGAGATACAAAAGTGAGCTAAAATGTTTGTATTTATAATTACGAACGTTTTATTTCACATTTGTATATTTTGTACTTTCTGTACATGTAAATTTTTTTTCAAAAGATTATACCTAATGTAAAAACCCAAAAAGAAAAAAAAATTGAAAAATGATGGGTTGACCTCTTAACTTTCAAAGTCGAAGGATTCATGATTAGAATTGTGAAGAATTATTTCGGAATTAAGAGAATGATTGGTATACATGCTGCATGCTACCCCACTTCTCTCCTTGGTTTTTTTTTATTAGCAAAAAAAAAAACTTTATTGATGACAAAATCATACAATTACATATTAGATGTACATTTATAAAGGAGTGGAGGAGCAGAACGCATCATAGCTAACTAACCCATTCCCAACTAGGATGACACCGAGTAGAGAGCTAAATCATCTGCAAGCTCAACTACAAAGGGATGGTGAAAAACCAGGCCTAGCAAGAAAAGAAAGCCCCCCCAGAAAATCAACCCTAATTTGCCAAGAAAATCAACCCCAGCGACAACCTTACACCACATCATTCAGTCCTTTATACATAATCCAACCTGCTGCAAGTGATACACAATATCATTTACTGAGTAAATAAAAGAGGGGTTAGAATTTCTGACCCAAAATGCAACCCTGAGTTTAATAGAATCACACAACTTTCAAAGTCCATCGGGGAGCCCTGAAAGATGCTTTCATTCCTCTGCTTCCAAATAGACCAGAGCATTGCCAATGGTATGACCTTCCATATGGCTAACTCTTTTTTTTTAGTTTAAACCCAGCCCACCACTATAATAGACCAGAAACTGATTCAGGCATTGCCCACGAAACACCCCACCACTTGATAATATTGGATCAAATCCTCCAAATAAATGGGCATAATAGCAGCACATGATTTACGTCTTCCACTTCAGTGTTGTAGAAAATACAATTTACATCTGAATCATTAGTGAGGACACAAATTCTTAGAAGATAACTGGCTGTCTTGATCCTCGACTTCCATGCTAACCATCCAAAAAACTGCACCTTTGATAGAGCCACATTCTTCCATATGAACCTTGTTAAGTTGCTAATAGATTTAGAAGATAATTCACTCTACTTATAGGTAGAAGCAACATTAAACACACCAGACTTATTTGCAGTCCATTTTAATCTGTCCACCATTCCTTCCCTAAGAACAAGTGCATTAAGAAGTAGTACTCTTAGTCTCCTCAATTCTTCTAATTCCCACTAAAACAAGGCTCGCCTGAAAACCAGCTCCCGCTTTTCATTCCTATTTCTCCTACTACTGACCACATGCACTGATTCAGCTTTGTCAAGGGACACAGAATATAGTCTTGGAAATTCATCTTTTAGACATACATTGCCAACCTAATTGTGAAGCCAAAACTTTGCTTTCCTCCCATCACCAATAATAAGGGATATGTTATTTTTGAAAAATTCCACCAACTGAGGACAAGATCCAGCAATCCCCAATATATCTCTCCGGACCATAGACACTTTTGTACCTTCAACAGGTAGTGGCCACCAACCCCCTCCAACCTCTCTATATTTGCTGCAAATCACTTGTTTCTAGAGAGCATTATTTTCAATCCCAAATCTCCACCACCACTTCAAAAGAAGACAATCATTCATGTGCCTCACTTTCCTTATTCCTAAACCTCCATTACTTATACTTTGTGTTATTTACCCCATTTGACTAGATGAATTTTTCTTCTTAGTGCATCACCTCCCCATAAAAATCTGGACTGAATTTTATCAATCTCCTTTGCAACCCCTTCAAGCTTCTTGAACAAAGATAGGTAATAGATAAGAAGGATGATAACACAGACTTTATCATTGTTATCCTACCAGCAAAAGATAAGAACCTCATTTTCCAAGAAGCCAACTTCTGTTTAAATTTATCAATTATTGGTTTCCAGGTCCTTTTTCTCCTTGGATTATCTCCCAAGGGCATACCCAAATATTTCAATGGCAAACTTTGATGTAAACAATTCAAACTGGCAGCAAATTCTTTAGATAGCTCATCATTAATCTGAATCCCACAAACCACGCTCTTATGATAATTGATCCTCAGCACAGACAATATTTCAAAACACCTCAAGATCCTTTTACAGTAAATACCTCATCCCTTTCTGCTTCACAAAATAATATTGTGTCATCTGCAAACTACAAATGAGTAATGTTTATATCTTGTGAACCAACAACTGCCCCTTTAATCAAACCCATTTGCCTAGCTCTAGTCAGCAAGATGTTTAAACCCTTACCCACAATATTAAATAGAAAAGGTGACAATGGATCACCTTGTCTAAGCCCTCTCTGTGGACTAAATTCAGATGCCGGTGATCCATTAACCAAAATGGATATTTTGGTTGATGAGACACATTCTTTCATCCAATTAATCCATTTGGAACCCCAAAATTTGAAAGCATAGAGAAGATAAACTCCCAATTAATTGAATTGTATGCTTTCTCAAAATCAAGCTTTAACACAATACCTTTCTTTTGATTCTTGTTCCAACTATCAACAATTTCATTAGCAATCAACACTCCATGCAAAATACTTCTTCCCCCCTATAAAAGCTTATTGAGATTCACTAATAATCCTTGGCAGTATGTGTTTGATTCTATTTTATAATACCTTTGCAAGAACTTTGTAAAGTGAACCTATGAGACTAATAGGTTTGTACTCACTGAGGTAAGAAGGATTATCATTTTTAGGAATCAAAGCAACAAAGGAGCCATTATTTCCATGCACCAATTTAGAGTTGTGATAAAACTCCCTCATGAACTGAATCACATCCCCTTTTATTGATTGCCAGCTGTCACGACCCAAACCCGCCCCTATGGGTTTAGCACCGTAACCGACCAATAATCTGAGATTACCGAAGGCCTACTTAACAGTAATACAGTAAAACAGAGTACAGGGGCCTGGCGGAAGCCAATACAGTAAATAAGCAATGTCCAATGAGCTATGACAGTCTGCATGCCAAAAAGACTTTCATTCAAATATATACAGTCGGACAAAACAGTATGTACATATATACAATCACTCAGTTCAGGGACCTAATCCCTATTAAACAGTACAGTACAGTAAACAAAATGGTTACAGAGACAGAAGGGGGAACTAAAACACCCCTAAGCCATAACTTGACAGGCTCGGGACCTCGCAGTGAGGCACAGTGGTTGGCTTGACAAAACTGGAGCTTACCCCGACGCTTCTAACCACAGTTTGGTGCCTGTACACCTACATATATATATGAGCAGTGAGCTAAAGCCCAGTGAATAACATAATACGTAAAGAGGTTAAGAATGAATGCCCTTTTAGTATTGAAAACAGTCAGTTGATTCAGTATATCAGTCATTCAGTCATAACAGACATATGTGGTATATCCATTAGCATAACAGTATAGTAAACAGTAGGTCTTAAAAGACCGAACAGTAAATGATGGCCATCAATCAGTAACAGTAGTGGTTCCAACAAGGGAACCGACAGAGATCTCTGTAACAGTAACAGTAAACAGTAGCTGCTAAGGATGCCACAATACAGTTCAAAATATAGGACATACATTCATTCAATTAACATTATCAGTTCAGAAAGCAGTACAGTTCAATTGTTCAGAAGATAATCATTTTGAACATATCTTTACACAGTTGTTACTCACAGAGTTCTGGGCTACAGTAAAGCTAGAGCGCATCCCCAGTCACCAACCCTACACAGTTTACAGATTGAACACACACTAAGCTACACAGTAGGGAAAGATAATAGCTTAAACCCTAATTTGCCTCGGTGTGGTTCTACATCTATATCCTCATTAAGATGCCTTAAACTAGGCCTAATAATGCCTAGGATGAGATGAGGATGCAAAGATGCACTTTAAAAACATTTTCAGAATTTTCAGAAAACAGGGGGTCACGCTCGAGCGCAGGTTACTCCGCTCGAGCGGACACGCAGACAAAGGTTTCCGCTCGAGCGCATACTCAACCGCTCGAGCGTACTGCAAAACAGTCAAAAGTGCTGGATAGGTGAAAATCACACTTGATTGGCAGCTCGACACCCGCTCGAGCATGAGACACAACGTCCCGCTCGAGCGTCAATTATTCCGCTCGAGTGGACATCAAAACAGTGCAAAGTATTGGGAGCACGAATTTCACGCTCGAGCATCAGTCACCCCGCTCGAGCGTGAGTCCAAATTCTAGAAATTCCGGATTCGAACCTCTAGCTCAAAACCAAGTTTTAAAACATAAATTTCGATCCTCTTGGGCCAATTTTCCAAAAAACATCCCAAAACTCATAGTTTAACATGATTCTAAAGCTCAATTATAAAATCAAAGCCCAAGGGTGTTTCAAACAACTCAATTTCAAACCAATTTTCAAGAATATGCAAAACATGCAAACATGCATGAACTTAAATCATTTCAAAGCTTTAAATACAAGCTCAAATGAGCTAACTCTTACAAAAACATGATGAAACCGTGGACTATCACACTATTATGAATATGCATGCACCAATTGCCATGAAATCAACATCAAAATGCAAGGATAAACACATGCATGCATGATACAAGCTTTAATCCAACACTACAAGACCAATTCTTGACTTAGCTCATTAAACTATCATGATCCATGCTAGATAGAGCTTAAATATACAATTTAGAGAATGAAATTCATACCTAGGTTCCTCAATGACAAGTCTAGAGGTTCAATTTGCCAATTTACTCTTCAATTCCTCAAGTTCTCTAGCCAAACTCTCAAGAACAACTCAACTCTCTCTCACTCTCTATCTTGGTCGGTTGTAGGCAACAAACAAAAGCTGATGGGAGTGTTTTGATCAAGTGTACAAAGGCTCTAATATGTTTAGCCTACATGACCCACTAACAATGGCATTATGGTGATTAAGTCAAACTATGCAATTATAAATATTTAGTCTAGTTTAATCATACCAAATCAATTTTCAATTAAATATACCATAAAATCATATAAATTCCAATGATCTCAAAACATCAATCAATTTCAGATTCGGCCACCGATAAGGCCTTCAATTCGCAATTTAAACACAAAGGCATGAACAGATAATCAAATAGTCAACAGATAGACATACAATTAAACAGATATACTTAATCAATTCAGTTCCAGATTTCAGTCGATCAGTTCAGTGCTTCAATCAATTCAGTTACCAATCATAATCGGTCTCAGTTTAGCAGTAATCGGTGGTTAATCGGTAAACAGTGACGAGGGTTGTTACACCAGCACTTCTGAATTATCATCAAGTTGAAACTATCAGGACCTAGAACCTTATTCCCGTCACAATTTTTAACTGCCGCTGCCACTTCTGATTCTGAAAACTGAGCTTCTAATTCAGCTCTAACCTCATCTCCCCCAATGGATTTAAAAGGACCTTGACCTGTTGAACCATGATTCAGAAAAAAGTTTCCTGTAATGTTACAGAACTTCAGCCATTATTTCATTTGGATCTTCCTTGATAACCCCATTAAATGTAATTGAACATAATGCATTCCTATTATTTCTGGATGCAGCCATCACATGGATGAATTTTGTGTTTTTATCCTGTTTCAAGACTTAGTTAATTCTAGACTTCTACAACCAAACCCATTTCACCATTTTACTCAGTGGCCATGCTTCTTCTTTTGCCTCCCTTCTTCTATTTAATTCTGCTTCAGACAATGACATTTCTTCAGCTGCCAAATCAATCACATGTAATTCCCCCTCAAGAAGCTTGAGTTTATAATCCACATTTCCAAAATCTTCTTTATTCCATTGTTTAAGTGCTAATCCAAGTGATTATAGTTTCCTTACGCACTGAAAGCCAGCACACCCTTCTACATTAGTTTCATTCCAAATTTTCTCCACAAAGGTTTTGAACTGAGGATAAAGGGTCCAGGCATTCAAGAATCTGAAAGCCTTCAGACCCCAATCCCTCTCATCTTCCATGAGCAGGATAAGGCACTGATTAGAAAGCCTTCTTGGTAAACCCCATAATTTAAAATTGAACTTCTGTAACCATTCTGAACTAAGCAAAAACCTGTCAATCCTACTCTATTTTTCTCCTTCTTGAGAGTTACACCAAATAAATTTCCTTCCCAATATGGTATATCACACACTTAAAGATTTTCAATTAGTTCAATGAAATCACTCATACCTCTGTCTCTTCTAGAACAACCCTTCGTCTCAAATATATTCCTAACTGCCTTGAAATCACCTCCCAAACACCAAGGTTTTTCATTTGCTGACTTCAGTCTATTCAATATACCTTATACCCTTCTTCTTCTAGTATCACCATTTGGACCATATACCTTAATAGTTACACATTCAAAGCTACAATAAAGAGTATCTGACAAAATGATATAATTCCTATTGCAGCAACAGTCCACAAGTTGAAAAACATGTGGATTTCAGATGCAAAGTAATCCACCAGCTGCTCCATCTGAATCTACTGCCATGAATTCCATCTTCTCTTCGAGCTAACATGATCTGACAAACTCTTCATCTAGTGATGGCCTCTTTGTTTCTTGAAGTAACACCATATCTACCTTCCTTTCAAAGAATAGTGTTTTGAATTTTCTTGTTTTAATAGGCTTACCAAGCCCTCTTATATTCCATGATAATAACTTCATTGAAAACCAATTTGTTCTCCCAGCTACCAATTAATCCAAATCAATACCAATTTGTTCTCCCAGCTACCAATTAATCCAAATCAATTTGCATTACCACCCATTTTCACCATTTTTTCCTTATCATAAGACTCCAGCTCCAGCAGCTTACTGATCACTTCTTCCTCATTGCCATTACATTTCAACCCAAGGACATGCCCTAATTGGAGTGATGTTTTTGCCTCATTGAGTACTAGCTATCCACTTCCAGCTTTGCTTGCCATTGATAAAGAAATTGCTGCAATAGTCGACCGAAACACAGCTTCTTTCTTCAAGTTCAAAGAGGATCCACCCCCAAATTGGAGGTTTCCTTTTTCTTCCCCAGAAACCTCATAGCCCTTTTTCCTTTTTCCTTCTTACTCACTACTCTTTTTGGAACTGTCATCATAGACTTGTTATTGACCACCCTGTTTTCCTCCTTTTCAATTCTTGATTGGGCTTCCTTCTTTCCTTTGTTATGAACAAGATTCTCTTTTTTGGGCTGAGACTTTGGTACACTGACCTCAGACAATCTTGGGCCCAAAATGTTTCTACCCTCATCTTAGGCCTTACCTAATAATACTCCTATATTAAGCCCAGATCTATTTCTCTTAGACCCACTTAGGCTTCTCATGAAGCCTAGAGTAACAACTTCACTATCCTCAATAATTCGTTTACCTCTATTTTGAATTTGCATAGAGTTTAGCACTGATACAGTTGACCTTCCCTTGCATGCACCCCTACTATTTGTCTTTCTCATATTGATGTTAGTCTTTTCAGCCATAGACATGTTCCTCCACCTACCTTGCCCAACTGTGTCATGATGACCTACATGTCTTGTCACATACCATGCTGGCTCCATGTCACCTCCTTTGTCCAGCTCATCTCCTTCATGGCCTGCCATATCAGCTTCATCATCAACCCTCTTACTTTCCACTTCTGACCTCTATTCTTTCCCATCGCCATTGGAGCTTTGATTGTTCCCTTTATTCTACAGATTGTAACACTTTCACTATTTGTATATCACCTCCGATATAACCACCTATTTTTCACATATTTTTACTGGGTAATTTATCCCTTTGCATCGCAAGTTGATAGTTTTATTAATGGACTCCATGCATTTTGTTGCTATCCTTACCTTTTCACTATAAAGTGATTGTATTTTGAGTGTATCATCATCTATGCCAATGACTTCCCCCCACAACTTCCCAATATTCATGAAAGTTTTGCTACTCCATAGATTTAGAGGCACACCATAGCATGTGAGCCAAACAAGCCTTTCCTGTTCAATAGATATCCCCTGTTTCCATTCATTGATTGATTCACTCCACTCATGAATCCATTCCTTCATTAGTTTTAATTTCTCTTTTATGCTTTCTACAAATTCTAAGGTCAACACTATATCTCTACCTTCTCCATCTCTAGCCCGAATGTCTCTCATACCTCTGATTTGTAGCTCCTCTTTAAAAGTTGCCACACGGCTTAGTGGCTTGAGTTTAACAATCACACTGTTATATAGCCAACCATTGCCTTCCTCAGAAGCATTAACTGTAATGCTAGTATTGGGCGCTAGCCCTTTTCCACTTACAACTTGTGCATATGACATCTCCCTTCGTACCATAACTGGAGGTCTACTAGTGTTACCAATATCTCTCTAACCAACTGGTATTCTGCTAGTGTTACCAATCTCCCTCCTTTCAACTTGTGCTTTTAGTGGCCTTTGTTGTACGTCTTGAGCTTTGCCAAAATCTGCGACTTTTACTTTCAATGCTCTGTTATCACACTAGAGTCCATGTGCTTTCTGGACTACCATATTTGCTGCCACTAGACAAGCATAACATACAAAACCAAATCTGGATCGCGTTATCTTCCTTCTTTTATTTAGGATGAACACATCCTTTATAATCCCAAAGTTGGTAAATACTTTGTGCAACCCTTTTGGATCCATAGATTCTGGTAGATTGTCCACGAAAAACCATATGTATGTCACTTACCATTCCTTTGTTCCTGTAACCTTGATCTCCAAGCTTTCGCAACACCGGTTTCCATCTGCCTTCCATTTTATTGTCGTTTTAGTAGGAGCAACTTTATTATGATAACATGGGCACTTAAAAAACAAGTTAACAAGTCTTAGATTTTGACTTAGTTATTTAAGTTTTGAATATAAAAAAATCTAAATAGGTTAAATCCCCTCCACTTCTCTCCTTGGTGTGTGTTATTGTCGTATTCTTCTTCTTCTTCTTCGCTCAAAAATATTGTTGAAATTCATTATTATGAATTGTTTGACCAAGTAAAACATTTATTTTCAATGTAAATGAAATATTTATGAGCAATTGTTTTTTTTTTGGCCAAGTATTTCTACATAACCACTACAATGAATTTTACGTGAATTTATTAATGTAAATTTTATGTCCTATATCTAGGAAGATTGAAAATGTGATTATGTGTAATATTTGTCTCTCTTTGAGTTAATATTGTACATCGCTAATTTTTTTTAAAAAAAAAAATTCATTAGAAAAATAGTAGCTAGGCCATGAGCTATTTGCACCCCACTAACACCATGCTTACTGCTTTTAGCAATTTAGGAAGGGATATATATAAGTAATAATATCTGCTCTAGCTGGTTTATGCTAGGGGTTAGTAAGTTAGTTTTGGAAGAAAATTATTAATCATATAGTAGATTTAGAAATTTTCAACTTATTGCCAAATCACCCGTTCTAAAAATAGGCAGGTTGATAGAATATTTTGACGGTTTCGAATCAACACTTTGAATTGTTGGGTGGGTTAAAAATATATCTAAGTACATCAGTGAACATACATACAACTATATAGAAGTTGAACCCAACTTCACACTATAAAGTGATACTAGACAACTACTAGTCTTGATTGATTTATTTTTAGTTTATTCATGTTGATTTGTATTGAAATATGATGTGAGAAGTATAAATAGTTGAATTATTTTTTTAAAATGTTAGAATACAAATAAGTCGGGTCTATAGGACTGGCCCCGTAACCTCTCTAGAAGAAATAAGTGGGAAGATGGGAGGGGATTCTATTTGTACCCAAAAAATAATAAGTACACCCAATTTCGCAGTACACTCTATGAAATTATTTAGGGTTATAATTTATTATCAATATACCCTATATTTTTTTTTCTACATTACTCTTCAAAGTACACTCAAATAATAAGCAAATCAAAAATTTCAAATTACACCACTTTCAAAAATCCTTCAAAAATCCTTAAACATAATTCTTATTACTGTTATTCCTTTTGTTCACATACAAGGAAAGACGACATCAGTGAACGATAACGTCGAAGGAGAATGAAGAATTTCATGATTCAACACTCAATTTTCATTATTCAAGAATAGTATCAATGGAGCAATACAGTGTCTATATATACACTCGAAAATACAATGCACACATGCTGTAGTTAGTTATAACAGAATTGCTGAGTTGGTTATATTTTCTGGAGATTACAGGTGATGCAATTAGAGCTGAAGCAGTCACAACTGAATCAGTTGCAAGTGGAGCTGCTTTCATATCAGTATCTTTAACATTCCCCTGCAAGCTGACAGGATGATCAAGAACCATTAGCTTGGTGATAAGATACTGAACTCAAGAGACAGATAATGGTTTGGTAAACAAATAAACTGTAGGAATGTACTGAAGCTGAAACTGCTTAGCAAGAACTTTTTCCCGAACAAAATGACAATCGATTTCTATATGCTTAGAACAAGAGTAAAAGACAAGATTGAAGGCCAATGCTATAGCAGAGAGATTATCACACTAGAGAATGCGTGTAGTAGGTGAGGAAATACCCATTTCAGTAAGTAGCATAGAAATCCAACTAAATTTAGCAGCAGCATTAGCTAATGCACGATACTCAGTTTCAGTGGATGAACGAGACACAATAGCCTATTTTTTAGTAGGCCAGGAAACCAAATTAGAACCCAAGAAGACACAATAACCAGATATAGACTTCCTATCATGAACATCTTCAGCCCAATTAGAATTTGAATACCCATGAACATCAAAGGTACTAGGAGAAAAACACAAGCCATGAGTGAGGGTGCCTTGAACAAATATGAGAATGCGCTTGACTGTAGCAAAATTTCCAATTGTAAGAGCATGCATATATTGACAAGCTTGGTTGACAAAGAGAGAGAGAGAGTGAGAGAGAGAGAGATCAAGTCTAATGATAGTGAGGTATTGCAATGCTCCAACAATAGTTCTATAGAGAGCAGGATTGGAAAATGGCAAGGAAACAAGGCTTAAAAGAGGATAAACTAGCTTTAAAAAGAATATCCTTGGCATATTTGAACTGAGATAAAAGATAACCTGAGCTATGCATTTGAGTAATGGGAGTCTGTATATGAGAAGAGTTATCAACAGTGATCAAGATATCATCCACATATATTAACAGATAAGTCACTGAAGTGGATGTTCTTTGAATGAATAAGGAGGAATCACACTTTCTATTAGTAAAGCCTTGAGACAACAAGAAGACAGAAAATGTAGAATACCAAGCTCTTGGAGCTTGTTTCAAGTATTATAATGCCTTATGAAGCTTACCTACATGATTAGGAAATAATAAATCCACAAATCCTGGTGGCTAGAGCATGAACACCTCCTTCTCAAGAAGGCCATGAAGAAAAGCATTGGAAATGTCTAATTGTTTAAGGGACTGTAGACGTCCCCGAACGTCCCGGGAGGGAAATCCCCTTTTCTGTTCATTTGGGCTCACTACAGTTCAGGACTCAAATGTCACGGTCCTGTATCTAATCTCGCAGAGTGCAATGCAAGACCGATAAATCATCAAAGAGTCCAAATCCGGCAAACCGTTTTTGAAAACAGATTTTTTTGAAAGAAGTGTCAAACATGGACTGCTTTGCCAGATACAGAGTCACCACCTAAATATTTTATTTTGGGAAATTTAGGAAACCCTGACTCGTTTGCCTAAGGCCACGTGTCCGTCGTCACCAAAGTTGCCTCGACTCGAGAACTTGGGTACGATTGGGGAAGGTCACTTCGTGAGCACCCCCGCTCGTCCGATCAAAGATCGGCCTCTACTAACCATGATATCTAGTTTTGAAAACATTATGAATTCTTATTCCGGTTATTAGCCTAGATTTATTATGTGATGCGCACAACATACAAGTATAGAGTGGATCGCCTGAATTGGAACAAAACATTTCATGTTTGCTTTTGAAAGCGGTTTGCTACTCGTAAGTAGGCTTAAAATGCAGATTTTGCCACCCTCGAGTGGGCTTAAAACTCACAATCAACGCATTATCCAATTCAGATAATCCAACCTTCACCCACAGGCACTCAGGCAGGTATATCACATAAGCAAATAGTTTCATGGTAACCATGCTATCATGGCAGTCACTCACACGCATGCAAGGATGCTAAAGCATAAACACTTACCGAGTACTCCAAGCCAAAATAGAAGCTATGTTAGAAATCCATGCATGATCCTAACTATGCTAAAATGCCTAATGCAACACATGCAGGAATGCAACTACAATAGGCTCGGCTATTCTAAAGATGGCATGTGAAATGCTACAACTAACAAGTATTCAACTCGGAATTAAAGTACAATACAGTTAGTATGATACGCCGAGCCTGGTGCATGCAATATAGATGAATGATGCAAACATGCAAGCATAAGTATGCTAATTGAAACATGCCCTAATCTGACCATCATAAGTTGGTAAATAAAAAGGAGAAAGACGTGGAGTTGGAAGACATACATCACACGCACGCACACTTATTACAACATTGCCCCCCCTCGAGGGGTCCGAATAAATAATACAGTCCGAATAAATAACAGCTACAGCTAATTATTACACAACATTAACTGATTAACAAACTAGCTAAGTAAGCATGTAAACTACATGAATGTGACTGCCTCGGCTCTATTTTGGGTGATGATGGATGCATGTATATGCTCGAGTCGCCTTGCGTGGAAATCCATTGCGATGCCCCGATTCGCCTCTGTTTGCAATTAACCCCGGAATGCTACGCAAGGCTTTAGAAAGTTGCTGATTTCGGATTTGCTGCAATAGAGAGAAAGAAAGGGGCATGGCAAAGTATTTTCACATATGTATGCACACCTCGATCCTCGTGCCACCAATCACGCATCTCGATGCACGATGGCTGAGGAGTCGAATTGCACGAGTTAATGTGAAATGAATGCACATATAAACACAACAAGGCCTAGACTCCATCATGGTTAATCCGGAGTGTCGGCAACCGGGAATTGAGGCGCGTTTCATCACTTGGAGTACGGAATGTCCCTCGTTTCCCATGCTTAGGCTAACTCCTATCCCAAACGCAATGCAAATGAGATGGCATACACAATATGACTAACATGTAACCTAGCATACGCAATGCTATGGACTAAGATGGCATACACAATACACGTGATGTAACATGGCATACACAATGCTCTAACATACAACCTAACATACGCAATGCTATGGATTGAAATGGCATACACAATGCACGATGGACTTACACCAACATGAGTGGACCTCAGCCACACTCACATCAGTGGCCATATGATGGAAATGAGACAACCGAAACACATGCAAACATGCACGATGCAAGGGATCGATCCTAAGGCATCAAATGCCATTCTACCAAAGCAAGGAAAAGGATGCAATATGGCATACAAACACACAAATTCCAGCTCTGAAACATGATATGAAATGGTCCCGAAACATGCAAACATGGCACACAATGCAAGCTACCGGGTACCGAAACTAGTGAAGTGCGTTACTCTAGAGGTACCCAAAACAATGCACTAATGGCAAAAACAATCCCAAATAGACCCTAGGCAGGTTTGAAACAGTGGGGAAATGACCTTAAATGATGCTCAGAATGCAAAGAAATGGAGCTCATTCAATGGCCCGAAAACAAGGCATTCATGGACAAATCTCAAGCACACTTAAGGAGTATAAAACATGGCAATATGGCATTGAAACAAGCTCTGAAATATGATGTATAATGGATACAAAACATGAACACACCTCAGTATATGCATGGAATGAGCCTCAAAACTCAAAGTTAAGCATGGGTATTGAACTACAAGCATGCAAAACAAATATCATTCGACCATGAGATCCAAAAATAGAGCTAAGGCAGTCCAAAATATGCACAACATCAGTTTAAGGCATGGCCAAAAAGAGCTAAAATCAAGGGTCAACAAAGTATGCGAAATAAGCTAGTAAACCATGAGTTATACTACAACTATATGAAGCATATGAAAGCTCACCAAACCAGCCAAAAACAAAAGTATGCCATGCCAAAATATGCCCAAAAATCCACTGAAACTCAGTCAACACATGCAAGAATGAAGTGCTCCTTTGAAAGGCCATGCAAGAGGTTATTCTACACATGTATGATGGACACACAAAATGGAAAACCTACCTCTGGAAAGAGGTTATGACAGTCCTAAAACTCACTAAAAAAGGCCTGAAATGGGTCAATGAAGCATGCAATGAAAGGTCCCTTTGAAAGGCCTTGAGAAGGATTGCTCTACACATGCATGAGGGACACAAAATATGGCCAAAAGGGCTCTAGATAGAGCTAAGGCAAACCTTAAAACTCACAAAATAGGGCTTGAAATGTGACTTCGCAACATGCAAGTAGGGGCCCCTTTGGAAGGCCAAAAGGGCCAACAATCAAGACAAGGAGAGAGGGGGTCACCCCTCCCTGATTTTGACTCTCAAAATAGTGTGATAGCCACTGAAAATCCACTGGATTTCAGTGGCTAGGAGGCCAAACAAAGCATGAAACAAAGGCCTAGGTGTAAGGCTCAAAACAAGAGGCAAACAACCATACAAGGGGGTAGATGACCCCCAAAATAAAAATGCCCTTAACCAAACTTCAAGAGGGGCTCAAAAAAAGACTCTTTTTAGTTTATAAAAAACCTCGAAAATGCTTTCAAGCAAGGCTAAGATAGGAAGCAAAATAAGCCTACAAAGAGGGATGGAGCATACAAGGAGGTAGATGACCTCAAACAGAAAAGTGTTCTTAATCAAATTTCAAGAGGAGCCCAAAATAAGACACTTTTCAGT
This sequence comes from Camellia sinensis, assembly GCF_055761805.1. Lineage (NCBI taxonomy): Eukaryota > Viridiplantae > Streptophyta > Magnoliopsida > Ericales > Theaceae > Camellia > Camellia sinensis. The sequence goes on from NC_138970.1 coordinate 53,799,740, forward strand.
TTAATATGAAACCCAAAAATGCTTGTAAATAGGGCTAAGTTATGAAGCAAAATAACGTAAAAATGGGAAAAATGATGACTTACCCTTGTAGCACAGCAATGCAGCAAGTTCTGGACCAAGAAGGTGAGCCTTCAACCTCTGAAAAAATAGCTCCGGGGTGATTGAATGGATGGTAGAGGTGGTAGGCTATGAGGTGTGGTGTAAATGGCCAAGAATATTAGGGTTTGGAGCTTGAAGAAGAGAGCTATAGAGGGTAGGGTGTATCTATCTCAGCCAAAATGTTTCTAACCCTTACAAATGGAGAGGAAAGGTTTGTTTTGTAGAGGAAGAGAGCCAAGGCTTCTTGGAGAAGCCTAAAGAAAGGGCCAAAGCTTCTCAAAGAAGCTTAACCAAAAGGGTCAAGCTTCTTGAGAAAGCTAGACCAAAGGGGTCAAGCTTCCTCAAGAAGCTTGACAAAAGGGTCAAGCTTCTCCTTGAAGCTAAGCAAAAGGATCAAATCTTCCTTAAGAAGACAAACAAAAGGCTCAAAATCCCAGAGGAAGGGTCAAGTGCTTCACAGCTGGCACTCAAGAAGGCCAAAAAGCAGAAGGCTGGCCGACAAGCCAAGGTGGTCGGCCGACCACTCCCCCTGGTCAGCCGACCAGGGGTCAAAAGGGTCAAGGTGAAATGCTGGTCAGCCATACCAGAAAGGTGGCCTCCCAGATGAGTAGAATACAACTGTATAGTGGGAGACCAGAAATTGTGGCCCAATGGAGAGGAAAACCAGCTTTCTAGCAAGGTTCAAAAGGGTCAAGAAGAAAAGCTGGTCAGCCTACCCACATTGGTGGCCTACCAGATGAGTACAACACAATGGTGGTATGGGAGACTAGAAATTATGGCCCAAAAGTGAGGAAAACCAGCTTTTTGTCAAGAAAATCGGCTGGAGGAGAGAGAAAATGATTTCCAAAAGAATTGCTGGTCTCCCACTATAGTACCACCTCCCAAACAATGAAAATAGGGTCCATACCAAAAATGAACCCCAACCGATGCAAAACGAGGGTTCGGGGGCCAAACACGCGGCCCGGGGCCCCAAAAACAGGCTGTTAGGTACCGAAAGTGGTGTGCGACCATGAAGGTGGTCTCTCGGGCCACAGTGTCCCTCAAAAGAGAGGAAACAAGGTGTGTGCCAAAACCCGGAGCAAACGGAGGTAGTTAAGCGATCCCGAACTGAGGCACATGACCGACGGCTCTAAAAATTGAAAACTGGTCTCCAAATGGGAAAAATGGCCTACGACAGCGAAACGTAGCCTACGGCCACTGAGAGATGGTCTACGAGACCTCTCCCTCCCTTCAGGAAGAGAAAACAGAGAAAATAGGATCTGGTTCGCAAACCGAGGCAAAGCACAAAAGAGCCCCAAAGTTCGGAGGCAAGGCTCGCAGCCGAGACTCTAAAACCTCAGAACGAGCACAATATGCATCATCACCGAGCGCTCAATTGGTGACGTCTGAGTCTTAAAGTCGGTCAAAAATGGGGTGTCTACAGGGACCACTTGTGATAGAGAGCAAAACAAAGTCGATGTTTAGGAAGTTGCTATTTTAGTAGGCTATTTTAGTTTTTGGCTATTTTAGTAAACTAAAATTTGTGTATTTGGGAAGATAGTTTGATTTTTTTGTAGTTGGATTTGATATTTGTGAGAGAAAATGTGAAATGATTATGGGTTTGATATAACATTTTATCTTCTTAGCTATTTTAGCCTATTTTGTCTTTTTACAAATTTTTGCCAAAAAATAACACAAACCTAACTTACCAAACACCCCCAAAGTAAAATTCTAATAGTTGGTTGCTTAGCCAGCCACTGGACTGAAAGTCTCATGGAAATCAATACCCTCTTGCTGTAAATACCCTTTGGCTACTAACCGAGGTTTATACCTGGCAATTGTGCCATCAGAGTTCCTTTTAACCTTGAAAACCCATTTACAACCTATTGCATTTTTGGCAGGCAGTAGAGAAACCAAAGACCAAGTGTGTTACTTCTGAAGAGCAGAAAATTCCTCAAGCATAGCTTTATGCCAAAAGGGAGAGAGTAAAGCTTCTTTGTAAGAAGGTGATTCTGAATCTGAATAAGAAATAGTAGAAGCAACCAAACAGTGAAAACTAACTGCATATTTGGACCTAATAACCATGGGATGCTAATTAGAATGTTGAGGTGGTAGATAAGGTAAGTCAATAGTAATTGAATTAATAGGAACAGCAAAAACAGCTAAGGGAGGTGGAGTATAAAGAGAATCTGAACTGGGTAAAGAAGATGCAGAAGAAATCTTAGCAGGAGAAGGAGAAGACTGAGAGGAAAAAGAAGAAAAAGAAGATTATGAGGGCCAGAAGAATGATGTAATGACAGAAAGAGAGGAGTGTGATGGAGATTGAGAAGAAGAAGACAATGAAGCAAAATGAAACACATTCTCATTAAATACAACATGTCTAGACAAATAGATTCGACCTGTGAGGGGATCAAGACACCTATAGCCTTTAGCAAAAGGATAATAACCAAGAAAGACACAGGACACAGATTTGGGATGTAATTTGAGAGGATGACAAGGCTTAAGCCAAGAACAGCACTAACAACCAAACACTCAAAAATAGGAATAATCTGGAGTGGACTGAAAAAGCTGTAACATGCCCGGGGAATACCCGAACGTGTTAAACAGTTCAGACTCTCGAGATCTCTTTGATCTAGTCTCACAAGTGCAATATGAAACATAGACAAGAGTCTACATTTGGTAAATTTTAGAAAATCCATTTTATTGCAAAAAAAAAAAAAACATTTATTTGCCATAAATAGACTGCGTCATTAGATCTCAGAGTCGCCACCTAATATTTTAGAAAATTAGGAAACCCATGACTTGTGCCAAGGCCACTGTTCGTCTTAACCAAAGTTATCTCAGTTCAGAACGTTAGGTATGAGAGGGGAAGGTCATTAATTGAGCACCCCCGCTCACCTGATCCAAAGATTGGCATTTACTAAATCATGATATGAATTTTATTTACTTTATATGTTCATATTCCGATTATTTAATAAATCCTAAAAAAATTACTATGTGAAGCATATAAGTACAGATTATGCCACCCACTTTGGAATAACTTGATTTCATATAGTTTTGAAAGAGTTTTGAAGATGTGCAATCCAAATAAATTGAGTTTACAAACATGAAAATCAACATCATTCCAAATTAAGTGACACAACCTCCATCCACTAGCATTCATAGAGTTATATCACATAAGCAAATAGCCTCATGGTAGAATGCTAAACATAATAAGAAAAACATATACAAACGGGATGCTAAAGCATAAAAATTTACATGTTTGACATCCCGCGAACAGGCTACAAAACAAAGTTAGTAAAACATGCATGATCTTAATTATATACAAAATCCTAATGCAATTCACTCATGGGATGCAACTAAAGATTCAGCTTCTAAGTTATGACATGTGAATCATCTCAAGAACATAAGGTAGCGCACATAATCACATAGGAATTGATTAAACCCACAAATGCAAAATTAGCCGAATCAAGATGCATGAAATGTGGATACAAAGCATGGATATAATGAAAGACAAAATATGATGCATATTCACAGATAAAGAAAGCAAGTAAAAGAATGAGATAGAAAGAAACAGGGCAGGGAATAATTACAACACTTGAAAGAATAATTACAAACCAAATTAGAGAGGGATGAGGAGAATATTACATTAAAATAAAAACCTCGCAAAACACTCAAAACAATAATAAATGAAATAAAAGCTTCATGTTCCTTGAAACCGTCTACGGAAATTGGTCAACATCAGGAGATTACGCCATCTTGTCCGAAAAAAAGCTAACCGACCGGCCACCTAGGACGAGCAAAACCTATCTTGTTACAACACCAAAAAAAGGAACAAACAAGAAATATATAGGTGACTCAACTAACCACTACCGGTTAGCTTACATCACAACTAATATGAAACAAGAACAAGCAAATAAGCAAAAAAATAATAATTATGATTTAAACAAACCACTTGGATTATAACAACACACTATGAAATATAAAGTTTGAAAATAAATACGAGATAAACAAACCATTTAAATTATAACAAAACATGATGAAATAAGAAGTAAGAAAATAAATATGAGATAAACAAACCACTTGGATTATAATAAAACACTATGAAATATGAAGTAAGACAATAAATATGAGATAAACAAACCACTTGGATTATAACAAAACACTACGAAATATAAAGTAAAAAAATAAATATGAGATAAACAAACCACTTGGATTATAACAAAACACTATGAAATAAGAAGCAAGAAAATAAATATGAGATAAACAAACCACTTGGATTATAACAAAATACTATGAAATAAGAAGCAAGAAAATAAATATGATATAGAAAATATAAGAAAGTGAAAGACTAGAAATTCACATTCCAAAAAAAGATTGAACTTCTTGATTTCCAAACATCCTTTTGCTCACCCTCAAGTTTAGGAAGTGTGTTCTCAATCCTTAATTCGAAACTAGAATGGAACTCTGAGTATGTATGGTGAAAAGGTGACTAACTCTCTTATTTTTTCTTACTTTCAACAACACTCACTCTTTCTTTGATCAAGCACTACTGAAATTTAGCTATTTTAGAATTTTTGGAGGAGTTTTGGGTTTAGGAAAGATGAAATTTCAGTTTGTATGGAAGGAATGGGGTGTGTATGGAAGATAGGATTATTTTTGGCTCAAAAACTCAATTTTTCTCTTTTTTTTCACCATTTTTTCTCTCTTTTATCTTCAATTTCGTGGTCCTCCTCTCTCTTACAATATAATCATTCTATATAGGCAATGAGGGAGAGTGAAGGTCAAAAAGAAGGTAGGAGACAAGAATCTGATAGGAGGGCAAATTTTCAAGGTGGTTGCATGGGATACTCCTTTTATGAATGCAAACAAAACCTCTTTTTGACAATGGGGGATGATTAGGTGTGTATTTGGTGATATATAGGTCGGCCAATGAGGTAGGGGAGTGTCCCACACACAAGAAAAAAATACAAAAAATACACCTTCTTTGTCTACTGGTTTGAAATGGTCAAATATTATTTGAGGGTAAATATAACACAAATCAAAGCTTTGGTAGAGTAGTTAAGGTGTTGGGTGTAGAGTCTTTGGTTGGGGGTTCAAACCCCTTCACCAGCATTCCTTAAATTCATTTTTTTTGGGTAAAGACAAGTCAACGCCACATCATCAGCAAGGACCAATCTAATCATGTTACGCCAGCAAGACTGCCACGTCAGCGTCCCAGTCAGCATTGACGGAATATTGTACACATGGATAGAATATTCCCTAACTTAATAGAATATTCCTTCACATGACCAAATATTGCCTAAGTTTACAATTTGGCCTAGAAGTTTCAAATAATTATGTTGTAACCCAGATTTCAAGACAATTTTTCAGTGAGGCCCCCGGAAGTGCAGCGAAAGTTGATCCTAGCTAAACGAACCATTTTGGACACAACTGTGAGGTCAGAATATGCCCTTGGAAAGGTAATTTGTGGTTGTTTAGGGTTGAAAACAGGGCTCAAATTCTAATTTTTCTTATTGAGGATTATGTGAGAAATACCTTCTTGTTTTGTCATCATATTGTAATCAAAAGAAAGCGCCCAAGTCTTAGGGCCGGTCAAAATTGAGTGTCTACAAAAGCACTTCAAATGGAGATTTATAACCAAGTTTAGAAGATGGAAGTCAATTAACAAGAAAAGTAGAAATGGCTACAACATCAAACCAATACCTCAATGGCACAGAGGAGTAATGGAGAAGAGTAGTTGCAGTTTCAGTAATATGTTCCTGTTTTCTCTTAGCAATACCATTCTGAGTAGGAGTCTGAGGGCAGGAGTGTTGATGAATGACACCTTGTGTGCGCAAAAAAGATTGCATTTTAAAAGTAAAATATTCAGAAACCCCATCAGTTCTCAAAACTTACAAATGAGTGTGAAACTGTTTTTCAGTATAGGCTGTAAATTCTATGAATTTATCACACACTTGACTTTTATAGGCTAAGGGATAAAGCCAAGTAAACCTACTGTAATTATCCACAAAAAGCAAATAATATTTGTAACCAGGACTTGAAGAATATGGCCCTCACACATCACTATGAATGAGAGAAAGGGGTGCGTTCACAGTAGAATTAGACAATTGAAAAGGACGTCTGTGACTCTTAGCTATGCAACAATCAGTACAAACAGAGTTTATTGTATTCTGAGAAACATTCAAACAAGTCTTGAGATGATTATACTTCACTAAGGATGGATGGCCTAATCTATTATGCCAAACAGAGGAAGATACAGGTGTATGAAATGTAGTAAAGTAAGCATGCACAAGTGAAACAGCAGCAACATGTGAAGGAGTGGAATGAAACTGATATAGGCCATTGGTATTAGAACCCTAATAGAGAATTCTCCTCAAATGCTTGTCCTGAATCACAAATTTAGAAGCATCAAATGTGATGAGACAATTATTATCCTTGGTGAATTTGTGAATTGAGAGGAGATTAGAAGAAATGGAAAGAGTATGCAAAATATAATTCAATTTAAAAGAACAATGAGGAGTAAGAAACAATTCCCTATCAGTATTATAAATAGAAACTAGTATCATTACCTATGGTGATGTGGTCAGACCCCTGATTGGGCTGTGAACAACTGAGGTTTTGCAGATCATGAGTGATATGATCAGTAGCAGCAGAGTCTAAGTACCAATGAGTTTGTGGAGTAGATGAGACTGACAAAGTTGTAGCAAAAAAGGCTCTAGACTTTGACGCATAAGAATTAGAAGTATGCTGGGAAGAATTAGAAGACTGAAATTGATGATCCATTTTGTCCTAGCAATCCAAAGAAGACTGGCCATAGCCACCACAAATTTGACAAGTTGGAGATTTGACTCTACCTCTAGAGAAACCTCCTCGACTATCATGATTTTTGCAAAAGGTTGGAGCACCAATATTGGAATAATGATGAAGTGAATTTGATCCAGAAGATCTACTACCTCTATTGCCTCTGTTAGATTGACCTTGAAATCTAGAGGAATGACCTTTTTTATTGTAACTTGAAGAACCTTGAGCAGAAGAAAAAGCCACAGTTGGCTTAGTAGAAAGCTTATGAAGCTTAGACTCAACATGTATGGCTTCCGAAAGAAAAAAAGCAGTCAGTTCCTCCATTGAAATGGATTCTAATCTAGCTTGAATTGTGGTCTTAAAGGCATCATACTCATTTGGGAGACCATTTAAGGTGAGAAGAACAAGATCTTCATCATCAATAAATGATGAAACAAGAGCCAATTGACTGACTAAGTATTTGATTTTTGGCAGATAATCCTCCATTGACTCTGCTTTCTTGGTAGTATTGTTTAATTTGTTCTTTAACTGATGAACATGAGATCAAGAGAGCGAAGTGAAATGCTTATGTAAAGCAGTCCAAATTTCAGAACAACTATGAAGATGAAGAATAGATGAATAGATCGCACATGATAAAGTTACAGTAATGTAACTGAGCAAGTGTGCGTCAACAAGTTTCCATTGCAGATATTCAGGATTAGTAATCTCTGAATCAAAAATATCTGCAATTCACATTTGTGGACGTAGTATAGTACCATCAACAAAGCCAAGAAGACTAGTTGCAGCGAGAATATTATGCACTTGATTTTTTCAGATTAGAAAATTTGATGAATCAAGTTTAATTGTGATAAACGAAAAAAGATTAGAAATCAACAAAGAGAGATTTGGAGGAATTGAAGTAGAAGCCATGAAAGAAGACAACAACGAACTTGGAGTTGAAGACGCCATGGATCATCTCGCAAGAGTTTGGTGCTCTAATACCATGAAGAAATTCATGATTCAATACTCAGTTTTCATTATTCAACAATAGTATTAATGGAGCAATACAGTGTCTATCTATACACTCGAAAATACAATGCACACATGCTCTAGTTAGTTATAATAGAATTGCTGAGCTAGCTATATCTTCTGGAGATTGAAGGTGATGCAGTTGGAGCTGAAGCAGTTATAACTTAATTAGTTGCAAGTGGAGCTACTTTCATATTAGTATCATCAACAAAGAACGATAAAAATTAAGATTTTTGATTTAGGGCTTTAATTTATACATAATTTTTAGTTGCATTTTATCTCTTTGAGTTTCATAGTGGAGAACCACGAATGTTGCCCAACCTAGACGAAGGAATAGCAGAATTAATCAAGAACGAGTGTTGCCAGTGCCTCAACAAACGTAGAGCCTCATCATTTCTTGTGTTTTGGCGCTTTGGAATTTAAAGAAACAAAGTTTTACAACAAAGAAATAGAGATATACCAATGTTAGAATTAATAACCTCACAATAACAATCTTAGTTTTTGTCACAAATCAGTCATTTTTCATGACTTAAAATTTTGATGCAATTTTTTTAATGAGAAATAATGATGTTAATGATAATGGTAAGTTTTGGTGGGATGGATTGGAGTTTTAGAGTAAAGAAGAAGATGAAAAAAAAATAATTAAAACTTGGGGAAGAAGATAAAGAAAGTTGAATATGAAGAATACATATAAGCGATTAAAAAATATATATATATTTTAGGATTTAATATGTATTGTCCTTATTAGTAAATCTACAGTAGAATATGATAAGAACTAAAATTTTAAAATTTTAATTAGACGTACTTTGGGTGCAAATATAATTACCCAGAAGATGGTCATAGTTAAGGATATTCAGCTTGGTTCCCCAAGCCCAGCCTGGCTTGCCCTACAGGGAGGTCTTGGCCTAAGTCCAGTCCAAGCACAAGAGCCCATTTTGGGATTAAGCATTGAGTTGTTTAAGCAGGCTTGGTAAGCCATTCGCGGTTTTACATGCTTGCCATAGAAGATGTGTACGGGACACTTGAATGAATTTTTCCTCATGTTCTAATGAATTGGGTAAATTACGCTTACCTCCATTAAGGATTGAAATATATACTGTTAGCTCTATATTTTTGACATGATTACATTGATTTTTTTTTTTTTTTTGTAAGTAAGTCTAAACCGATCGAAATTAATGCAAATTGTAAATAGACACTGAAATAAATAAAAATAAAATATATTTTAGTAAGAAAGAAATGACTATCATGTTTCCATTCATAAAAAAACAGTGATTGAGAGAGGGAAGATTGAGTATACACCTAACCTTTAGTATAATGCACAAAGTAGTTGTCCCAAGACTTGAACGCATAACCTCAAGGTTATTAGACCAAGTATTAACCATTGAATCAATGGTCATCATTTTCCCATTCATACGATTAACAAATTATTAATGAAAAATGTTTGACTGTTATGTGAATTAAAATTTTAAAGAAAACTAATGTAATTATCGCAAAAGTTTTTTTTTTTTTTTTGAAATCTCAAGAGAGGTGTGATTTACCCAAATGAATTTATTTGTTGATAAAATGACTTTTCTTTTTTTATTGGATGTTGGATTTGCAGAGTAATTTGTAAAGAACATGAAAGAATAGAAAAAAATGAATAAAATATTATTATGTCCACTCCTCAAAAATGATCCTCGAGAATTTCTTCACTATCAAAACGAAACAATACACTACCAAAGTTTCACCAAGCTTATAGATTTTACACAGGTCTTACTCTTTATCTATTGAGTCTCAATAATAAATGTCTTACCTATACAAATTTCTCTCACAAAATAATCAAGAAGGGTAAGAGGTAATTCAACCATCATTTACAATAATTCTCTCACAAATAGTAGATATGAAAATGTAAGACCAAAGACAACACTTAGATCTGAAAGTAAAAGAACAAAGTGAAAAAATACAATCAAAATTTTGGAGCACACAGATTTTTTTCTCTTCAAATTCTTAATTTTTCTCCAAACAAAACACTTCTATTTATAAATAAATTACTAGTCGTTAGGAAGGAAGACGTTCCTCTACTTGTTGATCACGTGGAGACGAATGCTGAGAGAAATTACGTGGAAGAAATCATTACGCGGAAGATTTGAAAATATAGGCTATGGGTCACTTTCGATGAATAATAACAACAAAATTTTCAAAATATCCACCGTAAAATCAAATGATGCACACTGATTGCATAGTAATTTTTCTAATAAAAAATTTAATTGCACAGTAAATTCTCTTTAAATAATATTTATATTAGATATAAAATATATACCTCTTCTAAAAATTTTATAGTTGTTGTAAAGATTTTAAATACACTTTAAAAAATAACCCACCACCAAATGTGAGTATATCAATTTTGTCAAAAGAAGAAAACTCATAATTTGTTAAAAGATGATAACCCACCAATATCACATTTATAAAAGAATACAACCAATCAATATCAAATTTTTCAAAAGAATACAACCAATTAATATCAAATTTGTCAAAAGATGAATAGTGACCATGTGGATTTTTCAACACGTGAATAGTAAATTTTACAAAATATTTTCATAAAGTCAAATACAGCATAGTAACTTATATTTTAATAATATTTATAACAAATACATTCTACAACATATATCTTAACAGATAATATTTTGTGTCAAAAAATATAAAATATGTATATTAAAAAATCTCAATTTATCCTATAATATTTTAGACATCATCGAAATCAAACCACATGATCAACAATCTCTCCTTTTTTGATGATAGCAATATATACATGAATTTGACATAAAATTTTACATGAATGAATACAACATCAATCATAATACATGTATCCTATTTTCTCTCCCTTTATTAACAAATTCTTTGTGAAATATAATTTATATATAAATCGTATTTTTCTCTTCCTTTAACATCATCAAAATATAAGGTTAGTGTGGGTGAGGAACATCAGTGTATCTATGAAAATAAAAGCAACAAAACTATTCATCAAGACTAATGCAAGCATTTATCAGAAAATGAAAAACTCCTCCTGGATTAATACACAAAAAATAGCATAATAAATTACCAATTGATAATACCAAGGGCTATTAAGATCCGGCCATATACAACTATGCCAAGTGCACTAGCATAAAAAGAAAAAATAAAAATGAAACTAATTTCTTCATACCAAGTAGAAGCAATTGTTATTAAATAAAGAATATTTTTTAGCACATAGAACCATAAAAGAAATATTACAAATTGAAAAAATAATTTTAACATTTAGAGAGGGAAAATGATGTTGGTGTATGTGAGATTCGACGACGAAGATCGATGATGATGGTGATAATCTGTTGTAGATCAGCGATGATGGTGTAAATCTACGATGATGGTGAAAATCAAAGGCAATGATGAGAATCGAAGATGATAGTGATGACAGGAAATGATAAAGACAATTGGGGATGGTTTTGTGTAGAATGGAGATGGTTTTGTGTAGATCAAAGACGGGTGTATATAGATTGAAAATATATTTGTGTAGATCAGAGATGGATTTGTATAGATCGAAAATGAATTTGTGTAGATCGGAGATAGATTTAGAGGGATAATGATGGTGATGAAGTTGGTGGATGATGGTGTCGGATGATGTTGGTGATGAAGATGGTGTTGGAGGATAAGAGGGAGGAAGAGAGAGAGAGAGAGAGAGAGAGAGAGAGAGAGAGACAATTTATTAAAAAAAAAGTATCACACAATTTTTTTTTGAATTTATTTATATATATATATATATAAACATTATATAGGAATATTCATCATACCAAGTTCAATTCTAATATAACAAAATTGTTTTTCATTAAGAGACTTGGTAAATATGTTAGCTAATTGACGATATGTGGGTACAAATTCGAGTTCAATGTCACATTTAAGTACATGATCTCTTAAAAAATGATGCATTATTTCAATGTGTTTAGTGCATAAGTGTTGAATAGGATTTTTGAAAGGTTAATAGCACTTGTGTTGTTACATTTTTATAGGGATACAATCATAATGAAGTCCAAAATCTTGAAGTTGTTGTTTCATGCAAAGCAATTGTGCGCAACACGCAGCAGCGGCAATGTATTCTGCTTCAGCAATTGACAAAGCCACTGAGTTTTGTTTTTTGCAAAACCAAGAAGTTAGTGAGTGTCCAAGAAAATGACAAGTGCCACTAGTGCTTTTACGGTCAAGTCTACATCTCGCAAAGTCGACATCCGAGTAACCAAAAAATTGAAAAGTAGTTCCCTTAAGATACCATAATCTCAAATTTAGAGTGCCAACAAGATATCTGAAAATACATTTGATTGCGATGATGTATGACTCTTTAGGTGCGAATTAAAAACATGTACACATACAAACACTAAACATTATGTCAAGTCTACTTGCAGTAAGATAAAGTAAGGAACCGGTCATACTTCGATATTTCTTTTCATCTACCGGTTACTTTGCTCATTTTTGTCGAGTTTTATTAATGTGCTCATTGGAGTTGCTGCAGGCTTTAATGATTCTATTTCAAACCTTTTGACGAGATCCTTGATATATTTCGTTTGATTTAAATGAATCTCATCCTTGGTTTGTGTGATTGCAGTCCGAGGAAGTAATTTAACTCCCCCTATCATACTCTGTAGCACGCCTTTTTCGTGCCCCCTTTTGGAAGTTCGAAAGAAAGCTCTACAGTTCGGACTCCTACAGTTCCGAATCTAATCTCACAAGTGCAATGTAAAATTGAAAAACACCAAAGAGTTCAAATCCGGCAAATCATTTTGGAAAATTGATTTTAGGATAAAAAAATGTCAAAATTGGACTGCTTTGCCAAATACAGAGTCACCACCTAAATATTTTATTTTGGAAAAATTTAGGAAACCCATGACTCGTGCCAAAGGCCATGTGTCCGTCATCACCAAAGTTGCCTCAGCTCGGAAACTTAGGTACGAGAGGGGAAGGTCATAAATTGAGCAACCCCGCTTGCCCGATCAAAGATCGGCCTCTACTAATCATGATATGATTTTTTATAAACATTATACGCTCTTGTTCCGGTTATTAAGCTAGCTTTACTATGTGATGCACACAAACAAGTATAGACTAGTTTGCTTAATTTGGAACAATTCAATTCATGTTTGTTTTGCGAAAAGGGTTTGATTTTTCCACCTCAAGTGCGCTTAAAGTTTGCGAATTTGCCACTGAACATAGTGGGCTTAAAGGTGATTTTCCACTCAACAAAGTGGGCTTAAAACGTACGTTCGTTAAATCATTCCAATTCAAGCAACAAGCCTTCATCCACAGGCATTCAAGTTGTTCATCACTTAAGCATTTAGCCTCATGGCAAGCATGCTGATCATGGCAATCATTCACACTCATGCAAGTATGCTAAAATATTATAACTCACCTAGTACTCCAAGCTAAGAAGATCTGAGTTAGAAAAAAAAAATGCATGATTCCTAGCTATGTTAAATGTCTAATGCAACGCATGCAAAGAATGCAATTAATAGGCTCGGCTACTAATATGGCATATGGATCGATTTTGATAACATGCAGTTAAAGCACATATTCATCGAAGTATTGAAATGACAATGCAGTTTGAATGATGCGTCGAGCTTCGGTGCATGCAATAAAAGATGAAATGGATGCAAGCATAAAGCATAATGTATGCTAATTGAAACATGTCCCTAATCTAACCATCGAAAGTGAATAAATAAAAGGGAGAAAGACGTGGGGTTGGAAGACATACACATTATTACATTACGCTCTCACGAAGGAGAGTCCGAATGAATAAAGTTAGCTAACTAAGCTAATTAAGCTAATTTTACAAAACTTGAATAAATAACTAAACTAACTAACTAATTATTATAACACTTGCAATGAGTAATTAACTAACTATCTAAGCTAATTAATTAAAAGAAATTAACTAGGCTAAGCTAATTAAATATTACAACACCAAATAATTAGCTACAACTAATTAGACTAATTGAATATTGCAGCTCAATTCATTATGCTAATGAAGCAATTAAACGATCAAACGCATTCGATATGAGCACCAATGAAGATGGATGGAGGTTGCATGCGCATCGCCTGAAAACTACTCTGTCTGCCCAGACCATCTCTATTTCACCTTCAGCCAATGCCTTTGTTTCTGCAAAATTGCACTGTTGGCCACACACCAAGGGACGGCCGTGCATTACTGATGACCGGCTGGGCCTACAGAAGGCCGGTCGTGCATTAATTTGGTGCAAAACTCTGTTTCTGTGCTTTGAGGTGAAAACAGTGCAGATAGAGCATTTTCAAGCTCTGTTTGTCCTTCCTTCCTTCTCTGTCATAGGAAAGCCTCAAGAGAAGGTTGGCATTGACACCAAAACCACCAATGAGCGATATGATCGCTTGATGATCTTGAATATCATTTTGGACTAAACATCAATAAATGTAATGCAAATGGACCACCCCTCCCTTTGTGTCATGGAATGAATTCGAAAAAAGAAGTTAAGACGCCTCAAGGACATCAAAAACACCATGAATTGATGCTTGATCACCCTTGACACAAGAAACTTGGCATAACGTCTGGCCAAGTGCAAGTTATTAAAGCCATTTTCTTTAAGTGTGTTTATCTAAGTTTTAAACCAATTGTTTTAGTCATTGCCATTCATTAGTCCATTTGTTCAAATGTGATGTTAAAGTCCTCTAAACAAGAAATAGTGTCAAATAAGAGGTCCTTCTATAACATGAGAAGGAGACTACACCGTTGACGATGAATCTCCGAAAAGATTAAGCCATTTAGTATAGGTCTCATTTACATGCATTAAACAACCTCAATTGGTTGAAACCATTTTCAAGAATGAAAGATATGGAATGATTGATTGATTAGTAAACTTAGGTTCCAAACACGGAAAATGAGCAAAGAAAGCATATCAAATAAGAAATATGCTAACTTAATAAGACCACAAGTGTATTAAACAAGGCATGAACCAATTAAAAAGCCCTAGACAACCTCAAAATAGCCCTAAATACATGAAAATCAGAGGTGAAACATGCATGAAAAGGAGTTAAAAAGCTAGACAATAAAGATGGGAATTAAGGCTAGTAAACAAAGATTAGGAGGGGTGGCTTCCACTTTTGAAGCTTCAAAACATGGTTTTTAGCCTTTCAAAAGCTCTGAAATTCAGTGTAAATACCAAAGGAAAAGAGTGAAAATGAGATGGTTTAAGTTATAAATAAAGGTATAGAAAAAGAAAGCTCTCTCTACCCTTTTGGTAACTCTTCAAACCCAACTCCAACACTTCAAATTATCTCAAAACAAACCAAAACAGCAAGAATTATGAAGTAAATTATAGAAATAAAGGCAAGAGAAGAGAAAGCAAGCTTATACCTTTCAAGAAGTAAGCTTGTTGTTTGATGTTTCAAACTTGGTTTCAATGTATTCTCAAGATTGAATTACACCTCTCCAAGATCAACCAAGGGTTTAGGGTGGTAAGACCAGGTTGTATATGGTGTCTATAGGTGGTATAAGCAAGCTAGGTTAGCTCAAAGATAACTTGCCATGGAAGAATGATGAGTTAAGAGCTCTCAAGGTGTATACATATCTTCTAGAATTTTGTTCAACCCTCAAAACAATCCCAGAGCTTCGATTTTATAGAATTCAAGCTCAAAAGGTGATAAATATCTTCAAAAATGGACAACTAGCCGCCTCCCACCCAGAACAGTGTTTATCACCATCGAAGGTCGGCCGCTCATTCATAGCCACAACCGGCCATCACTGATGCACGGTTGGGCCTTGATGGCCTCCTCTGTTTTTTGGTTCAAACTCAGCTCAGGGTGAGAAATGATCCAAAAATGAAACTCATGGGTTCAAACAAGGTAAATGATGAAGATATGAGATTATTTCAGAAGCCTGATTGATTCCGAATCGCTGTGAATTCATAATTCAACTTTCATCATTGAGTGCATTGAACCAAGCCTCTAAGTCTTACGAGCTTTCAAAAATAGGGTGTCTACAGTTGCCCCTCTTTGACAGAGCTCGAAGTCATAAAATGACATGAGTGAATGTCAAAGCCTAGAGACAACCCATTTTGACAAGGCCACAAGACTTGGACAAGAAAGCAAGACATAAATTAATAAAAAAATAAACAGATTGCGCCCTCAGGCTGCCTACGTATCCTTTTGCAAGGAATCAAACCAGTGTAGTTCTAGGGCAAGATGAAAATGATATGCATGATGCAAGAACATAACTTATGATCATGCAATGAGGCTATGCAATGAAACATTCAAATGCAAATACAATGTAAAGAAAATGATTGAGTGAAACAAACTGAAATAAGGCACAACAATTCCAAACATGAAAATAAGTAAGTAAATGAACATGCCACGCGTGAGAATCACAAGCAAATCACATTTCATGCAGAAATGATGTAAGAAAATTAAAGCTAAACTACGCGACGAGTAGGAAATGCGAAGAGTGACAAAATCGTCGAGCGCACCCAAGGTCTCAACTGAGATCCTAACGCGTTGCACGTGAAAGGAGGAAAAGGATGGTGTGAACACCGGGCGCACCCAAATGTTTCTAACTGAAGCAAACAATCCTAACACGTCTCACACGAGAGAAGGCAAGGTGGTGTGAACACAGGGACGCGCCCGAATGTTTTTAACCGAAGCAATCAATCCTAACGCGTCTCACGTGAGAAGAAAAGAGGTGGTGTGAACACCAGGACGCACCCGAATGTTTTTAATTGAATCAATCAATCCTAACACATCTTATGCGAGAGGAGAAGAGGTAGTGTGAACACCGGGACGCACACAAATGTTTTTAACGGAAACAATCAATCCTAACGCGTCTCACGTGAGAGGAGAAGAGATGGTGTGAACACCGGGACGAACCCAGATATTTTTAACCAAAGCAATCAATCCTAACGCATCTCATGCAAGAGGGGAAGAGGTAGTGTGAACACTGGGATGCACTCAAATGTTTCTAACCGAAGCAATCAATCCTAACGCGCCTCACGCGAGAGGAGAAGAGGTGGTGTGAACACCAGGACACACCCGAATGTTTTTAACCAAAGCAATCAATCCTAACACGTCTCACGCGAGGGGAGAAAAGGTGCTGTGAATACCGGGACGCACCTGAATGTTTTTAACCGAAGCAAACAATCCTAACGCGTCTCACGCGAGAGGAGGAAAGGTGGTGTGAACACCGGGACGCACCCAAATGTTTTTAATTGAAGCAAGCAATCCTAACGCATCTCACACGAGAAGAGAAAAGGTGGTGTGAACACCAGGACACACCCGAATGTTTTTAACCGAAGCAATCAATCATAACGCATCTCACACAAGAGGAGAAGAGGTGGAAAGATACGATTCGAAGGGCACGAGTGATTTCTCCTTGAACTCATCTGAATGAACCGTACATACAATAACGTCTGGCTATAACAGAACATAATAATGAAATAAACTATGATTCAGTCCAAACACATTTGAACAAATACAGTTAGACAAACAAATTTTAAACAAAACAAATGTGCTCACACAAAAATGACAACAACTCTTCCTTTGTTTTCCACTCTTTATATTTTTCACTTTTTCTTTGTGTTTCTGTTATTATATTTTTCTTTTCTTTTTTCTTAACACTCATTTTCAACATACAACTCCTTATTTGATTTAAATCAAAACCAACAATCAAAAAATCAAAACTAAAATTTAAAACTCAAAATCAAAATTAAAAATAATAAAAAAAGACTAAAACTCATAAATTAAAATAATGATGAAATAAAATAAATAAAATAAAATCAATCAACAACACACAAAACAACACAAAACAGAAAAGAAAATAATAATAATAATAATAAAATAAGTAAATAAAAGATTGAAATCACCGAAGGTCGGCCGGGCCTCCGCGATGCACGACCGGGCTTCGATAGTGCCGGCCAGCCTTCGATAGCAACGAAGGACAGTTTGGTTAAAAGCCACACCCGTGGCTCTTTAAAACACAACAGACTCCCATTTTGAACACCATCTAGGTTGAAAAATCCGTCCCCTTCCCTCTAAACCTCCCTTCTCTCTAGATTTCCTTTTTTTCTTGAGTTTACCCAACAATCCTCACAAAAATTTCCTAAAACAACTTGTTTTCCTCTTCCTTTTGAACTGATTGAAAATTGTTTTGGTTGAGGTTTGGGTTTTCTCTTTGTTTTTTTCCTCATTTTCTTACATCTTTTCCTAGACTTTTCTTATTCCCCTTTGATTTTCCATCCCCTCTTCATTTTCTCTCTCTTTGGGTTTGAAACTTAGGATTTCACCTACTTTCACTCATTCCCTTCACTTTTTTTTCAGTTTTTCCATGGCTAGTGACGAGGTTTCCATTCCAGAGCCTACCATAGGTGTTGGTGCTGCCCTTGGCGCAGACATGGAGGCGGAGGAAGCCGCTGCATTGCTTCCCCTAGCCGAGAGGCCTTTTCATTCGGCCACATACTAGCCGCATACACACCACCTCTTGGCAGCATCTTGAGATTCGAGGGCTTCATTCCTGGGTTGGATGAGGATACTCTGCTTCGAGAGCCCATGGAGCATATCTCTGCCGACGCTTCCACGGTACACAACTCTTCTCCATTTCACTTTGCATTTTACTTTGGACACATGTTGAAATGTTGAACTCAATGAAAAAATCATGTACCCCTGTTGTACATATACTGATAAAACTTCTAATTGATAGGTGATCGCTAGAAGGATAGGCGGCTACGGCTTTATCTCCCGCTTCCAACGTTGGTATGAGCAGCTTTCCACAGAGGTCCGCACTTTGGTAGATGTTGTTGGCTTTGGGCCCTTTTGCTCCAAGCTCATCTAGATAAGGGCTGAGTCTTGGCTTTCCGGGACCTTGGTGGAGAGATGGTAGGACACCACCAGCTCATTTCACTTCTGTTCTACCAAGGAGATGACACTAACCCCGTATGACTTCTCGATGTTGACCGGTCTGCGGGTTGGGGTCGGCAACCCAGTCCCTTTCAATCCAGATATGTCTTAGTGGAGAGATGCACAGCTCCAGCTTCTCGGGGCAATCCCGAACACTACCAGCCATGGGATGGTACACTACAGCTGGTTCATGGAGCACTTCTCTGGGGCACAGCCAGCTACTACAGTCAAGGTAGTACACTCGTGACTTCCTCATATATCTTCTCGGTACTACCCTATTTGCAAACAGGGAAAATACCGTAGGATTATACATTCTCAAAGCATTGGTACATCTTTTTCGGGTAGTGGATTACTACTGGGGTGGCGCAGGTCTGGCCATCCTATACTGCTATATGAGCTTCGTCTCCTGCCACAAAACAGATTCAATTGGCGGCTACTAGAGGGTTTGAGAGGTACATCCTACGCTTACCTTTCTGATATGCTTTACATTCTGTTCACTGTTGCATTTCTTGCTTATTTGACCCGTTTTCTCATATCATATGCCTGCCTTTGATTTGCAACTTTGGGTTTAGACATATTTCACTTCGTTGGCCCTAGTTCTAGTGAGGCCGGTCGAGTTGTATGTACCCTGCTCTCAGTACTACAACTCGCGATTCGAGCAGCGTTGCCTCGTAAATCGCATATTTTTATATTTCTGCTATTTCTTCGACACTATCACGGCAGATCAAGTATTGCACTGTTTCCCACATTATATGATCGTTCATATACTGTTGTACTATACCATATTGCCATTTCCATACTGCACTGACTTCTGACACTGCACTGATTCTAAAAGTGCACTGATTTTCTAACATTGCACTGGTATCTGACATTGAACTGATGTCTAACACTGCACTGATATGTAACATTGCACTGATTTCTCAAGTTGACTGGAACGTTTGGGTAGGCATTCCCCACATGTCGAGGGTGACCTACATCACTGTCTGGCATGCTTCTACGATAAGGATCCTGTTCGAGGGCCCTTTTGGTCGGGCATACTACCTGGGAGAGAGATTCATTCGCTATACTCGGGGCGTTGCTAATCCTGATATTCCACATCCTCCTCCTGCCGGCATGAAGGTAGTAGATGATTTATAGGATGGTCCTCAGCTCAACCTTCTGATGATAGGTGAGGACGACGATCGTCACCATAAGCCGACGACTTCATGACTTTCTCGCGTACTTGGGTGATGGCACATCTTACTCCATGCATTATTCGAGCTGTACCAGAGGTTGCTGCTACTCCTGCTGCTGGGGCTAGCGATGCGCCCATTGGAGGTGCCCCTGTCGTTGCTTCTATTCTTGGACTACCCGTGCTTCCCACTGAAATTATGTACATGCGTTCAAACGAAGTGATCGAGCAGATCCCACTTGAGCCCATCAAGGAGAGGGACCACAGACTTGTGTTTGCTCTTGGCGTTGAGCAGGTACACTTTCATTTTTATACTAGTCTATGCTGCACTTTAGCATATTTTCAGCCATTACTGTTCACTGTTCAATTACTTCTATTTGTTTTTCTCAGTTTCTGTTCTTTTGCAGATTTCCCGAGCATACGGTGATGAGCTCCTTCGGATGATCGACCGTCTACTCATCATGGTACGAAGAAGGCAGACTGCCTTAGTTACCCACGGGATTGAGGTATATTCTGTGTGTAGCTTACTCTCTTTTCCATACTGTATACTTCTGTTCACTTTATCTGATATTTGATAACTTTTTCAGCTTAAGCCGGCGCCAGTAGTGCCTGCAAGACCTTCCGTAGCCAGTAGGCGGAGACAGGGCCCAGTGAGAGGCTGAGAAGGTACTAATCGAGGGAAAGGTCGAGTGAGGCAGTGCTTGCCTTCCGAGGAGTCTTTTGACAGGTCCATGACCCCTGAGGATGAGGGAGAGGAGACGGACCTGCAGTCGAGCAGCCCTATTGATAACAGCGATGCACCTCCTCCACAACCGAGGAAGAAGAGAGCGAGGATGGGCTACTGATGGCGATAATGACTTTGCTTTACTTTGTTTTGTTTTTGTTTTGTTATGTAGTTATGAAACTAGCTTCGGATTGTCCTTTTATGTTTCAAAACTTTCTTTTATTTTGGTTGTATGAAAAGATCATCGAGGTTAGGCCCACCAATTATGAAAAGCAAGTTTTGTTAAATGATTTCTTTGTTGAATGATCTCTTTGCGCAATATGATAAACTGCAATACCTTTTCTTTTGCAATCTTTGAAACAGTAAATGCCTTGCTCTTGAATTGATTCATGAAACGATAATGACTGACAACCGATCAAAACATAAAATAAACTCGATAATGGAAAAACGAAATGAAAACAACTCAAAAAGCTAACAACTACTTGGTACAAACAAAACAAAACTCAAAAGTACAATTGAAATTCATTCAAACAAATGCCAGGTTTTCTCTGCAACAAATATGCACTGGGCCAGCATCAAGACCCAATCGGGCTTCACTGATGCACGGCCGGCTATCATTAATGCACGGTCGGCCATCAGTGTGATGTCGGTCAGTGTTGTCCAGGTGTCATGCTCAAATCCTTCCTAAACTCTATAAATAATGCTCCCATGCGGCTTTTCTGGCAATATCACAAGTTCTTGAGATTTTGCTCTTAAAATGGAGATATTATTTGTCAATAGGCTTCGGGACTGGATAGCTGCTTTGGATGGCTCAAAAAAAGTGAATATCCGTGGCTTCTGCCTCAATGCCCTTTTTCCTTTGAGTCGTACTCCACTTCGTTTTCCGTTCCTTCATACTGCGGCTAGATATTGGAACCCGATTACGCATGTCTTTAGCTTCGGGGGAAAAGAGATATGCCCAACAATAGAAGAATTTCAAGTACTAATGGAATCCCGACGTGATGAGGAAATCATAACTCAGCCTCGTTTTGGCCACATCCAAGCTTTGGGACGAATGTGCTGGCTTACTCTACACGAGGCTCGATCCTTGGTTCACAATGGAGAACTGGACATCCCCAGTCTGATTCATCGATTTTCTGAAGTCAACGACTGAGGTAATCTTCTTTGGCGGGGTTTTCGACAACACCCCTTTGTTTGTGTATGCTAGCACATTTCCTTTTTTCCCCTAGTTTTGGCGGATCTAGCATTCGGCTAATTGAAGTGGCGCAAGGCCTGAAAGAGGGCAAGAGTTACATTGGCTTAGTATTAGCTGAGACTTTGATGGGCTTAGACGCCTTCCATCTGCGAGAGACTACCAAATTCGTGGGAAGTCCACTACTTCTTCAGGTAATGTTTCTCACCCTTTTTAATATGTGTTTCTCACATCACTCGACATTCATGCTCTGTTTTTCTCTCAAAGCCCTTTTCTCACTTTTCTCTCAACATACATCTCTCCATTCTTTAATCTCTCTTTTCTTTCATCCCTTCCCAGATATGGTTAATGGACAAGTTGAAGGTAGTGAACTCTTGCCCCACATACTCAGCCCAAGCATACTTTTTCTGCCAACAGCTAGTAGATTTCCCGAATGAAGGATGGTGGTGCCACTGGATGTGCAACTGGTCTGCTGCTGACATTGCTTGGCGCTGCCCCTGGTTTAATTTGACCGAAATGAGCTACAACATGACTCGGCAACCTGGCATTGAGCTGATTGGCCTTACACACTGTGTATTCTACTTTCCGTTCCAGTTTAGACGTCAGTTTGGACATGATCAGACTTGCCCAGAGGAAGGGGTAAAGTATATGGTTTTATTCCCTGTCTGAGGTTCACATTTGGCTAGATACCTCACTGCTTCGAGGACGAGAGAACTTCTGGCCCCTGCCCCTAGTTTCAGCTACACCCTTTCTGGCGAGTACCTGACTTCGCTCGAAGATGAGGCACAATTCGGGCCCATTTTAGCATCAAAAGCTTCCACATGCACAAACGGGGGACGCAGGAGCACCTAACTTATCTATGCCCCTAGCTATTGCTTTGATCTTTACTTTTCAAGTTTTATGAATGTAATAAAAGCAACTTTGATTTATATCAAGATTCAGAGAACTTTGTATTGAAATCAATAAAATTAAAGTTGTGAGCACTGAAAATTTTCTTTTTGGTCCAAAAATGGTCTAAGTTGTAAAACTTAAAATTTGAACAAAAATCAACTTTTATTAATACTTTTCAAAACCATTTTCGAAAAGGATCATTACTTGACACACATGAAGTCAATCCTCGAGATGTACAACCCCGAATCCGAAGATTACAAATTGCCCCTTGACTGAATAACACTGTTCAGCACTGTAACCAGCTCTTCTCTCAGAGTAAGGATCATAACCAAACTTTCAGGTAAAGAATAGACAAAGATGACCTGATCAATCACATGGACAGGACAGTTGAATTGGAGGTGTTTACGGTTGAACTTCAGGATAAAGTTGCCTACGTATCCCGAAGATGGGAATCAAGCCTTACGTAGTTCAGTTCGGGTTCACTTGAGTATTAACACTTTCCTTTTGCGCTCTAACTTTTTCCAAGGCTACCCTTTAGGGTTTTAAACCTTGCGAGCTTAGTTTTTCTTTATTTCTAATTTTTTGTGCTCTAACTTTTGTCTAGGTCACCCTTCCGGATTTTCATCCTAGCAAGCCTCTCAGGGATAGTATTTCTTTAACTTGTCCATGTTGATCGGTTGGGAAAATTTTAGGCCATCCAAGTCCATGAGAATAATAGCTCCACCCGACCAGATAGTTTTAATGATATAAGGACCAGTCCAATTAGGTCTGAACTTGCCCCTAGGGTAATGGATGGGAGCTCAGTTGTGTTTCAGCACTAAATCCCCTTCTTTGAGATTTCTAGACTTAACCTTCTTGTTAAAAGCCCTAGCAATCCTGCATTAATAGCCCTGAACATGGTACAATGCTTTCAGCATTCTCTCATCAAACAGTATCAATTCTTCAAACCTACTCTGCTGCCAATCCGCCTCTGCTATCTGACACTCGGCCATAACTTGCAGTGGTGGCACTTCTATTTTGATTGGCAGAACATCCTCCATTCCATAGACAAGAGAATAAGGAGTTGCCCTAGTAGACGTTCGAATTGAAGTTCTATAGCCCCAAAGTGCAAATGGCAATTTGTTTGGCCAATCCCTATAGGTCTCAACCATTTTTTATAAAATATGCTTGATGTTCTTGTTGGCGGCCTCCACAACTCCGTTGGTTTGTGGCCGATATATAGATGACTTAGGGAAAGCCACGTTGTATTTCTCCAACAAGTTTATCACTTTCTTCTTGAAGTGGGAACCTTTATCTAAGATGATCTCATTTGGGACTCCATAACAACAAATGATGTTGTTTCATATGAACTTAACCACAAACGCTGCTTTCAACACTGCGTAGGATTGAGCTTCCACCCACTTTTTAAAGTAATCTGTAGACACCCCATTTTTGACCGACCTTAAGACTCAGACATCACCGATTGAGCGCTCGGTGACGTTGCATATCGTGCTCGTTCAGAAGTCTAAGAGTCGCGGCCGTGAGCCCTGCCTCCGGACTTCCGAACCCTCTTCTGTGCCTTGCCTCGGTTTGCGAACCAGACTCAATTTTCTCTGTTTCTTTTCCTGAGGGGAGGGAGAGGTCCCGTAGACCATCTCTCAGTGGCCGTGGGCTACATTCGGTGGCCTTAGGCCATTTTGCCCATTTTGGAGCCCGGTTTCCGATTTTTCGGGACCATTGGCCGTGTGCCTCGGTTCGGAACCGCTTAACCATCTCCATTTGCTCTAATTTTTGGCATACATCTTATTTTCTCCCTTTCAAGGGACACTGGGGTCTGAGAAACCCACTTCATGGCTGAGCGCCACTTTCGGTGCTTGGCAGCCCTTTTTCGGGACCCCGAACTGCATGTTTTGGCCCCCGAGCATTCGTTTTGCATCGGTTTTCGTTCATTTTTGGCAGGTGCCTCTGTTTCATCACCAGGAAGGTCGTTGGAGGGTGGGAGGCCAGCAATTATCTTAGCAACCAGTTATATTCCATTTTCGCCCTCCGACACCCGTTTTTCTCACTTCCGAGCCAATGTTGAACACCTTGGAGCCATTTTCTTCAACCCCAAACCACATATTTGTGATGTACACACATGGGAGGACCCTAAAAGTTGGTGGCCGGCCAGAAACTCCAACTGAACCTTTTGAACCCCTCCTAAAAGTGGCTTGTTCTCTCTCCTGTTTTAGAGTTTCCAAATTCGAACCACAGGGTTGTGATGAGGGGACCTGGGAGGCCACCTTTTTGTGGTGGCCGGCCACTAAAGCAAGTTGACCTTTTTGACCCCTAGCCGGCCGGCTAGGGGAGGTGGCCGGCCGGCCACCTGCAAGTCCAAAAGGTGGCCGGCCATAATCCTCTCAATTGCACTTTACAGCTGTATAGCTGTTATTCCCCAGAAACATCTGTATCCGGGGGATATTTTGTGGGGGAAAGCCTTGGTCCTTTTCCCCCACCCTTTCCTTCCATGCTCCCCCTCCTTTTGGTCCTTATAACCAGCTGCAAGCATTGGTTTTGGGGGTTAGAAAAAATCATCTTCAAGTTTGCATGCAAAAATCCTCCTCCATCTCTCTCATTTCCTTGAAAACCTCCAAGTCCAACACCACCATTTCTTCTACACCACCAACCCCCACCCTTCCATCCTCCATTCCAGAAGTTTGAAGGTGTTCTCCAAGGCCTAAGGAGCCACAAACTCAAGCCAAGAGGCAACCAAAGTCAAGCCTTCAAGGGTAAGTAGTATTTTTCCTTTTTTGAGCTTATTTTGGCATCTTTTCTTAGCCATATGTGCTTAACTGATTTGAGCTCCGACCAAAACTGACAAGGTCATTTTTTTGAGCTCATTTTCTTGTTTCATTAAGGGCTCAACCCTATTTGAGCCCCCCATATTGCACTTGCTTCAATATCTTCCTTGAATGCTATTTTCTTGCATGTTTTGGCAGCCTATTATGCTTCGGTTTTTGGTCATTTTACAGCACTGAAAATAGTCTTATTTTGGTCCATTATTCATGTTTTATTAAGGGCTCATCAGTGTTTGGGACCTCCATATGCCACTTCATGTTATATCCCTCTTTGGTCCCTTTTTCTTGCATGCTTTGGTAGCCCATTATGCTTCCATTTTTGGGTGTTTTACAGAACTGAAAATAGTCTTCTTTTGGCACATTCTTCATGTTTCATTAAGGGCCTTTGGCTGTTTGATGGATATTTAGCATACTTTGTGCTTTGGCCATCTTTTGGCCCATTTCTTGCATGAGAGATTAGCCATATCTTTGTTTGATTTTAGGGTTTTTACAGTTCTGTAAATGTGCTTATTTTGGGCCCCTCTTCAATGTTGTTGAAGGGCCCTAACCTGTTTGAGGTCAGCAGCTGTGAGTTGCTTCATAACCTTACATTTAGGGCCATTTTTGCATGCTAGTTTTTCCCTGTTTCGGTTAGCTGTTTGGCCATGCTTTGAACTGTAAAAATGATTATTTTGAGGCTGCCTTGCTTCTGTCTTTTCATTCCATGTATCAATTATGCATGCTTTGTATAGCTGTAGTTCATTCTATGCGCCTAATTTGCATTTCGGGAGAGATTCCATGCATCGGGTGTACTTTCGCCTCATTTCGGGGCTGTTTTCCCCACATTTCAGTGCTGAAATTCCATTAGCATGTTTGCATATCATTTTAGCCATATTGCATTGCGTATGTCATTGCCTCGGTTTGCGTGCCCGTGTGCACGCACTTCGAGGCACTTCATTTTCATCCATCGGCATCCTATGTGAGTGTGGCTGAGGCTCTCTCATGTTGGTATAAGCCCATATCATAATTTCATATCATTTGCATTGCGTATGTCATTTTCTCGATTTGCGTGCCTGTGTGCACGCATTTCAAGACATCTCTTTTTTACAGCATAGTGCATACTAGGTTGTATCTTAGATCGCATTCAGTCATTTTTCTCGGTTTGCGTGCCCGTGTGCACGTATTTCGAGACATCTCATTTTCATAGCATTGTGCATGCTAGGTTGTATCTTAGTTGCATTCATGCATATCATGCATATTGCATCGTGTCCGGGATAGGAGTTAGCCCGGGCACGGGAAACGAGGCACATTTCGTACTCCGTGTGACGGAATGTATCTCAATTCCCTAGTCACCGACACTCCGGATTATCCATGATGGAGTTAGGTTTTTGTTGTGTTTTCATGTGCATTCATCCTATATTGAATTGTGCAATTCGACTCCTCGGCCATCATGTCTCGGTATGCGTGATTGGTGGCACGAGGATCGAGGTATGCATATATTTGTGAAAATACACTGCTATGCCCCTTTCCTGCTCTCTGTTGCAGCAAAATCAAGAATCAGCAGTCTTCCGGGGCTCGGCGCGCTTTCCAAGAATAAACTGCTAAACAGAGGCTAATTGGGGCATCCCGGTGGATTTCCGCGCAAGACAACCCGGACATGCACCATCCATCAGAAGCAAGGCAGTCCCTGACTTGCATGCCAGTTTTATTTATTTTCTTAGTTGATTTGTTAATTAATTAGGAATTTGTATACTATTCGGACTGTAATTTTCTTTTATTCGGGACTGTATATTTATTCGGACCCTCTGCGCGAGGGCATAACTGTAATAAGTGTGCGTGTGTGTGTTGTATGTCTTCCAACCCCACGTCTTTCTCCCTTTTATTTATCCGCTTATGATGGTTAGATTAGGGCATATTTCAATTAGCATACAGTATGATAGCATGTTTGCATCATTCATCTGTTTTTGCATGCACCGGGCTCGGCGCATCATACTAACTGCATTTGTATTTCAATTCCAAGTTGAATACATGTTAGCTGTAGCATTCCATATGCCATGTTTAGAATAGCCGAGCCTGCTATAGTTGTATTTTTGCATGTGTTGCATTAGGCATTTTTGTATACTTAGGATCATGCATGATTTCTAATGTAGTTTCTATTTTGGCTTGGAGTACTCGGTAAGTTCTATGCTTTAGCATCCTTGCATGCGTGTGAGTGACTGCCATGAATAGCATGCTTACCATGAGGCTAATTGCTTATGTGATATAACTGCCTGAGTGCCTGTGGGTGAAGGTTGGGTTATTTGAATTGGAATAATTCATCAAATGTGTGTTTTAAGCCCACTAGATAGTGGCAAGATCATGTTTTCTAAGCCCACCCGAGGGTGGCAAATCCACGTCTTAGCCTACTTACGGGTAGCACCATCAAACCATTTTCAAACAAACAAACATGAAATGTTTTGTTCCAATTCAGGCGACTCAGTCTATACTTGTATGCTGTGCGCATCACATAGTAACCTAGGCTAATAACCGGAATAAGAACATACAATGTTTTCAAAAATAGATATCATGGTTAGTAGAGGCCGGTCTCTGACCGGGCGAGCGGGGGTGCTCACGAAGTGACCTTCCCCAATCGTACCCAAGTTCCCGAGCCGAGGCAACTTTGGTAATGACGGACACGTGGCCTTAGGCAAACGAGTCAGGGTTTCCTAAATTTCCCAAAAATAAAATATTTAGGTGGCGACTCTGTATCTGGCAAAGCAGTCCATGTTTGGCACTTCTTTCAAAATCTGTTTTCTCAAAACGATTTGCCGGATTTGGACTCTTTGGTTCAGACTTAGAACCGTGACAATTTGAGAGTCCTGAGCTGTAGTGACCCCAATATGAACAGAACGGGAGCTCGTTCCTCCCGGGGCGTTCGGGGACGTCTACATAATCAATTGCCACCAGAATGTATTCATGCCCATTTGACCCTTTCAATGTGACTGGGCCAATGACATCGATTCCCTAGACTGAGAAAGGCAATAGTGAAGTCATGTTGTATAGCTTCGATGGCGGGATATTGATGTGATTGGCATGAATTTGACATTTGTGGCATCGCCGAACAAAACCGATACAATCCTCCTCCATAGTAAACCAATAGTAACCTTGCCTGAGAATCTTCCGGGCTAACATTACTCCGTTCATGTGCGCTCCGCACTCTCGTCCATGGATGGCCTCCATTAGGCGCATTGATTCCACTACGTTAACACACAACTTCTGCATTCCCAGATGACCCCTCTTGTACAGTTTACCTCCGCAGATGATAAATTGAACAGCCATCCGCCGTATTGCCCTTTTGTCTTTGGCATTTGTCCCTAGTAGATAAACCTCCTTTTCCAAGAAGTTCCAGATATCATAGTACCAAGGGTTTTGATCTTTCACTTCATCTATTGCGGCGATAGTCTCGTAGGCCGGTGTATATCTCTGCTTAATGATGATCGAACACATCGGGACTCCAAATGGGATGTCTATCATAGAAGATAAAGTTGATAAGGCATCAGGGAACATGTTGTTCTCTCTTAGTAGATGCGTGAAGGTCAGCTTCTCAAACCTAGGAATCAGAACGTCCAAGGTCTGGTGATAGATCTTCATCTTTTCCTCTTTGACCTTCCAATCTCCTTTTATATGGGACACCACTAGGTTCGAGTCCTCGATAACATCCAACCTTTTTGCCCCTAGTTCCAGGGCGGCTTCCAAACCAGCAATACACGCCTTATATTTTGCCTCGTTATTGGATACCTTGAACCTGAGTTTGAAGGCTAAGGGTATATGGGAATTGTCGGGTGCTATCAGCAATACCCCTATCCCATAACCGTACTGATTAGACACTCTGTCAAAGTACATTATCCAAATCTCTTCCTCGACTTGCAGAATAGCTTCATTTGGGAACAAGTATTCTACCGCTTCATCCCCTTCCACTGGGTGATCTGCCAGGAACTCCACTACAGCTCTCCCCTTGACAAACTTATGAGTAACGTACTTTAGATCAAATTCAGAAAGGAGAAGCAACCAACGGGCTAGCCTACCCGTAAGCGTTGGTTTCTCAAAGAGATATTTTATGGGATCAAATCTTGAAACCAGAATTATGAAGTAAGCTAACAAGTAGTGCCTCAACTTCCTGGTAACCCATACCAAAGCCAAGCAAGCTTTCTCCAACGGGGTGTAACAGGTCTCGTAATTCAGTATTTTCTTGCTTAGGTAGTAGATGACTTTCTCCACCCTATTTTCAGATTCTTGAGCAAGCATGCATCCCATCATTGTGTCTGTTACTGATAGATACAAAATCAAGGGCTTCCCCGGCTCTGGTGGCGATAACACAGGTGGATTCTGAAGGTACTTAATCTGCTCAAAAGAAAATTGACATCGATCATCCCATCGAAACTTCTTTCCTTTTTTCAGGAGACCAAAAAGTGGTTCACAAGTCAAGGTTAATTTGAAATAAACTGTCTTATGAATTGCACTTTACCCAGAAAGCCTCGCACCTTCTTTTCAGTCCTTGGTGGTGGCATTTCTAGGATGGCCTTAATTTTGGAATGATCTACCTCGATGCCCCTCTGTGTGATCAAGAAACCTAGCATTTTTCCTGCTGTTACGCCGAAAGTACACTTCTGCGGATTCAACCTCAGTCTGTCTTCTCTGATCCGTTGAAAGAATTTCTTCAAGGCAATGTAGTGGCTGTCTCTTTCTTTGGACTTGACAATCATATCGTCCACGTACACCTCGACTTCTTTATGGATCATATCATACAGAATTGTGGTTGCAGCCCATTGATTAGTAGCCCCGGCATTTTTCAACCCAAACGGCATCACCCGATAGCAATAAGTTCCCCTCGTCATAGTGAAAGCAATTTTCTCTCTGTCCTCAGGCGCCATCAAAATCTGGTTATACTCAGAAAATCCATCCATGAAGGAGAGTAATGCATGACCCGCGGTGAAGTCCATCAATTCATCAATGTGCAGTAGAGGAAAGTCGTCATTCGGACTGGCTCTGTTCAAATCCCTAAAGTCCACACACAACCGAATTCTGCCATCTTTCTTCGGCACTGGGACAATGTTGGCCAACTAAGTTAGATACTCAGATACTAGCAAGAACCCTGCGTCTATCTACTTGGTGACCTCTTCCTTAATCTTCAAAGCCCAATCCGGGCGTATTCTCCGTAACTTCTGTTTAACGAGCCGGGTCTCAGGGTCAAGAGGGATCCAATGTTGTACAATCTCAAGATCGATTCCATGCATGTCTTCGTAGGACCACGCGAAAACATCTTTGAAATATTTTAATAAAGCGATTAAGCGCGCACGCTCCTCCGAAGACAACGTGGACCCAATCTGGACCAAACGCGAATCCTTCTCAGTACCCACATTAATAGCAATGATTTCATCAGCGAGGGGTTTTGCAAACCTCTTATTCTCTCGATTAATCAAATTTTTCAAAACCAGAGGAATTCCTTCCTCATTGTTTTCATCAAAATCTTGAAAGTCATGATCAATGCAATAAACAAGAAGCACAGAGAAATATTCAAAATCTGCAGTGGCATTCTCATTCACAAGGTCAAGCTCATCCAGTTCCTCAGTTACAACTGACTCAAAAGAAAAAGAAAAGGACGACTTGGGCAAAACCTTGGCATCCGGGAGTACTGGACCCAGACTCAAAAGCACCGGAATCTGATTCCAACTCCACAGACTCTATGGAATCAGATTCTGGCTCACTACCCGACTTAGAACTACTAGATAAGTAACCCTTCTCCAGCTGCCAAATGAGGGATGGTGCGTCAGATGCATCCAAGATGCTGCTAGAAGGATTCACACCCGGTTGGTCCCCGATCATGGAAACGGTCAGGTTATCCCCCAAGCTCTCTAAGTTGATCGGAGGATCCGAAAGGAGACATGCCAATGCTGCTCCTACTTCAAGCTCGTTGCTGTTGGAATCACTTTTTGTGCTCTTCTCAGCTTCAGCAGTTAGTTCAGTCTGTTCATCGATATCACTGTCTTCCAACTACAAGTCAAAGAAAATCTCAAAACCGGGAACCCGCTACTTCTCAGAGTTGAACCAGGGTTCGGGGAAACCACAAAATGGGAAGTCTTCTCTCTCCCGAACAAAATAACCATTCAGGGTTCCCCAGATTGGTCTATGTATAAGTTCATAGCGCTTGCTGATTTGCTTAGCTCTGGCTCTTCCTGTAATCTCTTTTCCCTTTCTAACCCAATCCTCTTTGGTGAGTATATAACCAAGACCAAAGACATGTGGGGTTATGTGGCACATCGGCCAATGCAGTAAAGCCCTTCCGGCCACTTCTTCCCAACTCCATTCCTAGCATGTGTTGGAGTTTGTTCATGAAGTATACAGATTAGGCGCTGACATACAAGCCCTCATCAACAGCTAAGATATTCTACACTGCCTGGGGCTCAGCCAAGGTAAACCCTAAAAGGAAAACATCCCCTTCGCCATGCACAATCTCCAGCACAGGTGTAGTGACCTCTGGCAGATGATGAATAGATGAATTCCCGAAGACTATGGCCACCCCTTTCCTATGGGGATACTTCAGCATTTGGTGGAGGGTGGAAGAGACAGCTTCACTTGGTGCAGCCAAGGTCGCCTAAGTAGTAAGTTGAAAGTGGCCGCGACATCAAGGACATGGAACTCGATATTCTGTTGAGTTCGGCCGACCTGTACTCTAATCTGTACTGTTCCCATTACCTCTCTGTTGGTATTGTCATACGCCCGGATCACCTAGGCTGTGGGCACAAAATCCGTCGGTTTCAAGCTAATAGCATAAGCCGTACAACAAGGACAAATGTTGATTGCTGACCTAGTATCAACCAATACCACTGGTACCCACTTTTTTCGGCACTCCACTAATATATATAAAGGCTTGTTGTGTGTAGAGCCTTCTGGCGGCAGTTCCTTGTCCGAAAAGGTTAGACTAGGCGTAGCGCCTCTTGGGAAGACTAATCCTACCAGTTGTTCCGGGGTAATGTCGATGGACAACTTAGCTTTATCCATTGTTGATAGTACAGCCTGTCTGTGCACTCGCGAAGCCATAAGCAGACCCCAGATAGATATATCATCTCGAATCTTCTTCAACTGTTTCAACACAGCTTCTTTTTCCAACTGCTTTTCCTTCTGTCTCTTGACTTTTTTATTCTTCCCGGATGCCTCGGGTTGGTCTAGATGCAATGGTTTGAAATATCGACCACTTCTTGTCATATGGTCGACTTCTTCTACATACCAAGTGTTGTCAGGAAGGTCTTCACCCCAATCCTTATCAGTATGAGCAAGGTGTAGGTCGTCGTCATCCCACTAGATTCCTTCGGTAGCTGAAAAGCATTTGTCTGGCATCGTTCAGATTATCTTTTCGTCACAAATCTCCCTCGCAGGGTGTTGGGCTTTTCCAACTTTTCGGTTGTTTTCACCCATTACTTGCTCAAAACGCTTCAGCGCGGCTTCTTATTCAATACGTACAGTACTAACAATGTCTAATTCCTGAGCCAATTGTTCTACACCGGTGTTTTTCGGCAATTTACCCTTCACATCAGCCGTTCTGGCCATCGCAGCGGTTCCCGCTTTCTGTTCTTCCAGCTTCAATTCAATTCCCTCATCTCTATCAGGTTCATCACTTAACCACCCAGAATTGTCTGTCGACCCGTTCAAATCAAACCAATCAATATGCACGTCCCCTTGATCTTGCTCATCAAAGAACTATAAATTGTCTATGTCTTCCTCTAGGTCGGCCAGATCATTTAATCATTGACTTGGACCATCCTCTCAAACTACACTAACCTCCATCTCAATCGGCAACACCACTTCTGACTTAGCTTGATTGATTGGCACAATATAGCAGTACGGGTTGTACACCTCTTCAAATAAGTCCTCAGAGCCCTTGAGCAACGAACTAACATTCTCCACCAAGGCCAACCTCACTTTATCTACCACTGTCATCACCACCACTGTTATCACCACTGGTTCAGTTTGGAGTGTAGACGCGTTCATCATGCATAAGTCTGTGCTCTCATGGATGAACAATGTCGGTTTGGGTACGTAGGAAGGGGCGATATATATATTGGGGTCATAAGGGACGACTAGGGTATGGATGAGATTTATGTGCCAGGGTAACAGGATTTGGTCATGTGGTAGAAGAGGATTTGTAGTGACAATGGGTTTTTAGGGAGGCGCTATCACCTTATTGTCAATGAGATCTTAAATCTCATAACGCAGCCTATAACATTGATCAATGTCATAACCATGCTACTGGTGAAAAGCACAGCATTTGGCCAGGTTGTGTCTCAAGGGGAGAGGATCGGGTAAAGGACAAGGCTTTAGTGGTTTAAGATGCCCCTTTTTTATCAGGACCCCTAGGGCTTTAGATAAAGGCATGTAAAGCGGGGTAAAGACCCTTTGAGATTAGGCCTGGCTGGTTGAGGTTTGTGGAGTTGTGTTGGATGTGTTGGCGAAAGGGTTGGCAGTTTTGGATGTGGTGGTGACCATACTCACATCCGAAAGCCGTGCAGAGGTGCTACCACCCGTGGTTGCATTGGAACTGTGTGTAAAGGGCCTCTTGGGTTGTTCTTTCCCATAAGTGATCAACCCCTTTTTCATTGCATCTTCAATCTAAACCCCTGTTTCATGGAGCTCAGCGAATATAAACAAAGGCAAGACTATCATCTTCTATAATAATCTCCCTTGCAAGTTGCTTACGACCATTCTGATTTGGTACTTTTTAGATGGCCTGATAGTCATCATAGAGGCCTTGGCCCTCCATCTTGTTACAAAATTCGAGAAGCCCTCCTTTGGCTCTTGACGTGTCGTTTCAAGGTCACGGGTTGTGACCTCGATCTGGGTATTGTAGGAGTGCTGCATGATGAAAGTCTCAGCCATTTCTTCCTAGCTCCGTTTCACAGAGTCTTCCAACGTTGCATACGAGATGGCCGCTATACCCGATAGGGTCCGGCCAAAAAATGACAGCTTCTGAAGTCTAGTGAGACCCATTGGTCGTAGGATATCAGAGAATAAACGCAAATGGACCATGGGATCGCCGGAGCCGTCAAATCGGTCTATGTGCGGCATCTTGAATCTGTCTGGCAGAGTTACTACGGAATCTGTGTATCCATCCTCAATGTCAGGGATTGAATTTACGCCTTGTGTTCGCTTGAAGAGCTTTTCTAGCTTATTGACCTTCAATGTAGTAGGGTCAACCTCGAATTCAAATGGCACCTCAGTTTGGTATGATGGTGCCTTGGAGATTTGCAGTGGAATGAAGTTTATCGGGTTGCCCAAATTCTCTTGGACATTGATAGTGACTCCGGGTGATGAAATACCCGCTGAAGGTGCATGGGATGCAAAGGCTACTGCTGGTTGTGGCTGCTGTTGCTGAAGCCAATTTATTACTTCCACTTGGTGAGCTGTGACCTTAGCTTGGCAGGCAGCATCTAGCTGCATGGTTTCTATGGTCTGTTAAAGCTGACGAAGCATGTCTTCCATGCTAACCGGAGGATGTTGAGCCATCAAAACTGGCGAATACTCTCTCACTGGAGTAGAAGTAGAAGACTGAGCCTGGCTGGTCGTAGGTGAAGTAAAAGGTGACTACTGGACTGGCGAATTATGCCTAACCTTCCTCCGTCTGGTAACCGGTGGGAGTAAAACAAACACTAGCTGTCCCCTAACAAGATCCCCGGATTTGTAAATTCTTCTCACACGAGGCCAGAGTGCTTGGAGGGTAACAGGACTATCCGAAGCAATTGTGATTAACTACCTTACAAAAAGAAATAAAGTAAAAGAAAGCAAAAATCAGAAACCGCATAGCACCTCAGCTCAGATACTAACACACAGTTGCAATCATAAGCTATAGAACTGTACGCAACACTGATTTCTGCCCCCAAAACCGATACCCAAACTTGCAACTGATATGCATGTTCCTGTAGAGTTTCACTCTAAAAGTACATAACAGTTAAGTGAAAGCCAAAACACCCCTATGATGGGGTAGAGTTACTATGTCCTAGTTTCATCAAGAACTAGGGTTCACTACTCAAGCAAAGTGTTTCACACAATCCTGATTTTGGGAAAGCAACCTGTCTTAGTTTGGAACAGTCTCTATGGCTTTTAATATGCAACTAGGTCGATTGGTCAAAAGGAGACCTCAGCAAGACTACCTAATATACCTCTCACACCTAACACCGAGAAGTGAAAGGAGGATCAAACGATACAGCAATAGTTCAGATCCAAGAGTTGCGTTCTCATCGTGGCAGAGCCCGCAACCAGTTAGCCTTTTGGCAAGCTTTTCCAAGCAAGCCTCCGGCAAACTGTTCAGGAATAGCAGATGGCAAAAACTGTGACTTAGGTGCACCAATGCAGATGCAAATGCAAATGCAAAGAAACACATGTGTAAATAAAATAACATATCATGAGTTCGAGTCAAGTTCCCTAATTTTCCCAGAGAAGTCGCCAAAAACTGTAGCTCGCCTTTTCGTGCCCCCTTTCGGAAGTTCGAAAGAAGGCCCTATAGTTCGGTCTCCCGCGGTTTTGAATCTAATCTCACAAGTGCAATGTGAAATTAATAAACACCAAAGAGTCCAAATCTGGCAAATCGTTTAGGAAAATTGATTTTAGGATCAAAAATGCCAAAATTGGACTGTTTTGCCAGATACAGAGTCACCACCTAAATATTACAACTCAATTCATTATGCGAATCAAGCAATTAAACGATCAAACGCATTCGATATGAGCACCAAGGAAGATGGATAGAGGTTGCATGCGCATCGCTTGAAAGCTACTCTGTCTGCCCAGACCATCTCCATTTCACCTTCAGCCACTGCCTCTATTTCTGCAAAATTGTACTTCTGGCCACACACCAAGGGCCGGTCGTGCATTACTAATGGCCGACCGGGCCTATAGAAGTCCAGTCGTGCATTGATTTGGTGCAAAACTCTATTTCGGTGCTCTGAGGTGAAAACAGTGCAGATAGAGCATTTTCAAGCTCTGTTTGTCCTTCATTCCTTCTCTGTCATAAGAAAGCCTCAAGAAAAGGTTGAGATTGAGTCCAAACCATCAATGAGCGATATGATCGCTTGATGATCTCAAATATCATTTTGGACCAAAAATTAATAAATGTAATGCAAATGGACCACCCCTCCCTTTTGTCATGGAATGAACTCAAAAAAGGAAGTTGAAACGCTTCAAGGACATCAAAAACACCATGAATTGATGCTTGATGACCCTTGACACAAGAAACTTGGTATAATGTCCGGCCAAGTTCAAGCTATTAAAGTCGTTTTCTTTAAGTGTGTTAATCCAAGTTTTAAACCAATTATTTTACTCACTGCCATTCATTAGTTCATTTGTCCAAATATGTTGTTAAAGTCCTCTAAACAAGAAATAGTATCAAACAAGAGGTCCTTCTAAAACATGAGAAGGCTACACAATTGACGATGAATCTCCAAAGAGATTAAGCCATTTAGTGTAAGTCTCCTTTACATGCATTAAACAACCTCAATTGGTTGAAACCATTCTCAAGAATGAAAGATATGGAATCATTGATTGATTAGTACACTTAGTTTCTAAACATGGAAAGTGAGCAAAGAAAACATATCAAACAAGAAGTATGCTAACTTAAAAAGACCACAAGTGTATTAAACAAGGCATGAACCAATTGAAAAAGCCTAGACAACCTCAAAATAGCCCTAAATACATGAAAATCAAAGGTGAAACATGCATCAAAAGGGGTTGAAAAGCTAGACAATAAAGATGGGAATTAAAGCTAGTAAACAAAGATAAGGAAGGGTGTCTAACCCCTCCACTTTTGAAGCTTCAAAAGATGGTTTTTAGCCTTTTAAAAGCTCTAAAAATCAATGTAAATACCAAAGGAAAAGAGTGAAAAATAGATGGTTTGAGTTATAAATAAAGGTATAGAAAGAGCAAGCTCTCTCTACCCTTTTGGTAACTCTTCAAACCCAACTCCAACACTTCAAATTATCTCAAAACAAACCAAAACAACAAGAATTATGAAGTAAATGATAGAAATGAAGGCAAGAGAAGAGAAAGCAAGCTTATACCTTTCATGCTTGTTGTTTGATGTTTCAAACTTGGTTTCAATGTATTCTCAAGCTTGAATTACACCTCTCCAGGATCAACCAAGGGTTTAGGGTGGTAAGACCAGGTTGTATATGGTGTGTATAGGTGGTATAAGCAAGCTAGGTTAGCTCAAAGATAACTTGCCATGGAAGAAGGAGGAGTCAAGAGCTCTCAAGGTGTATATATCTCTTCTAGAATTTTGTTCAACCCTCAAAACAATCCTAGAGCTTCGGTTTTATAGAATTCGAGCTCAAAATGTGATAAATATCTTCAAAAATGGACAGCTGGCGGCCTCCTGCCTAGAACAGTGTTTATCGCCATTGAAGGCCGGCCGACCATTCATAGCTTCAGCTAGCCATCACTGATGGACGGCCGAGCCTTGATGGCCTCCCCTGTTTTTTGGTTCAAACTCAGCTCAGGGTGAGAAATGGTCCAAAAATGAAACTCATGGGTTCAAAAAAGGTAAATGTTGAAGATGTGAGGTTATTTCAGAAGCCTAATTAATTCCGAATCGCTATGATTTCATAATTCAACTTTCATCATTGAGTGCATTGAATCAAGCGTCTAAGTCTTATAGGCAGTCAAAAATGGAGTGTCTATATACTCATTTCGAATTCACCTTATATATCCTTAGCGAACTCTTTGCACAAAATTTCATTAGTAGCACCGAAAATATTATCATCAACATAAATTTGAACAATTAGCATATCATCCTTTTTGGTTTTTATAAAAAGAGTTATATTTATTTTTCCTTGATAGAAACCTTTATCAAGCAAAAAATTACTTAATCTTTCATACCATGCTCTAGGAGCTTATTTTAAACCATACAAAACTTTTGAAAGTTTGAAAACATAATCCGGGTATTTTTTATTTTCAAAACCAGGAGGTTGTTCAACATAAACTTCCTCCGAAATGTACCCATTTAAGAAAGTACTTTTAACATCTATTTGATATAATTTAAAATTGTTAAAACATGAAAAAGCAAGTAACATTCTAATAGTTTTGAGTGTAGTAACCAGTGCAAAAGATTCATCAAAATCAATGCCCTCTTCTTGATTCTAACATTGGGCTACTAATCTAGCTTTGTTTCTAGTAACAACTCTAGATTCATCATTTTATTCTGAAAAACTCATTTTGTACCAATAGCGGAATGATCCTTAGGTCAACGAGTCAAAAACCAAACTTTATTTCCTTCAAACTTATTTAGTTCTTCTTGCATTACTAAAATCCAATTTTCATCTTTTGTCAGCTTCTAAAAGTAATTTTGGTTCAATTTGATAAACAAATGCTAGGTTACCACAAATATTTCTAATAGTGGAACGAATTTTTACATATTATGTTGCATCACCTATGAAAATGTCTTTAGGGTGGCCATGGACATACTTCCATTCTTTTGGTAGATTTGATTTGTTTTCTGGCGGAGCATATTTTTCTTGAAGATTCTTCATTGTGATTTCTTTTTATGTTCAGGAGATGAATTTTTCTTCATTTTATGTTATGTAAATGCTCTCCATTCTTGGATGTGATTCTTCAGTATCATCACTTACAGGATTCTTGGAAACAACATTGTTAGATTTATCAAAGGCAACATGTATAGATATTTCAAGAAGTAAAATTATTTTATTGAATACTCTATAAGCTTTTCTAGAATTCGAATAACCAATAAATACAACTTCATTCGATTTAGTTTCAAATTTTCCTAAGTTATCTTCGTTGTTATTCAATACAAAGCATTTATGACCAAAAGCACGCAAGTGGCTAATAGTAGGTTTTCTACCTTTTCAAAATTCATAAGGGGTTTTCTTAAGAATAGGTCCAATCATGGCACGGTTTACAACATAGCATACAGTGTTAACGGCTTCAGTCCAAAAATATTTCGATAAATTATTCTCACAAAACATAGTACGGACCAATTCTTCAACAGTTTTATTTTTTCTTTCAACGACATCATTTTGTTAAGGAGTCTTAGAGGCTGAGAAATTATGACCTATTCTTAAGTCATCACAAAACATAATAAAATCATCAATATCAAACTCTCTACCATGATCACTTCTAACACTAAATATTAAGACTTTTTTCATTTTGAATTCTCTTACAAAGTTTTGAGAAATTAGAAAAGTTTCATTTTTTGTGTGCTAAAAATAATACCATGTATATCTAGTATAATCATCAACACAAACAAGAGCATATGATTTTCCTCATAAACTTAATGTTCTAGATGGTCCGAATAAATCAATATGCAAGAGTTAAAGTGGTCTAGTAGTTGAAAAAACATTGTTGGATTTAAAAGAAATTCTTGTTTGTTTTCCAAATTGGCATGCATCACAAAGTTTGTCTTTTTCAAAGCTAATTTTAGGCAAACCAATGACTAACTTAGTTTTTGAAAGTTTTGAAATTAGATCTAAATGAGCATATCCTAATATTCTATGCCATAACCAATCAGTTTCATTTATTGCAGATAAACATTTAACATCAAAATGTGAAGACAAGTTATGCAAATCAAACACATATACATTCTCATGTCTATGTCATATAAACAGAGTTTTATTATTTATGGTGTTCTCAATTGTGCAGTGAGTTTTCTCAAAAATAACTCTATTATCTTTATCACATAATTGACTAATACTAAGTAAGTTATGTTTTAAACCTTCAACAAGTAAAACATTTTCTATAATAGGAGAATGATTTTTACCAATACACCATACACTGATGGTTTTTCCTTACTATTGTCCCCGAAGGTTACATATTCGCCATCCTTTGATTAAAGTGTAGCGAACATACCTTTATTTTCGGTCATATCCCTCGAACATGCACTATTGAAATATCATCTATCGTTACTAGATTTTCTCTTGAAATATATCTACAAAATTTTGATTTTTCTATTAATACCCATATTTTATTAGGTCTCTAAAAGTTAGAATTTGACAGAGTTGAAATGTCTTTAGGAATCCATATTTTTTTTTATTTTAGCAAAATGATTTCTTTTAACAAGATATAATGTTGAAATATAACCTTTTTTACCACAAAAATGACACATGAAATGTGAGCGTCTAAAAAAGGCATAAATAAAATCATTTTTGAAAGTTTTTCCTTTTGAAAAACGTTAATAACCAATTCCAGCTCTACTAAATGTACAATTTTGACTTTTAAGAAGTTTATCCAAAGTGTCTCCTCTTTGAGTAAAATTTGAAAGAATATTTTTTAAATCTTCTATATTTTCGTTTAAAACAACTTTCTCCTTTTTTAAAGAATCATTTTCAATTTTGAAATCATTTAATTCCTTTTGTAAAATAGGGGATTCTTTTGATTTTAAAATTTCATTCTCTTCTTTTAATTTTTAAAAATCTTTTTCTAATTCTTCAATTTTATTAGATAGAGATTTATTTTCTTTTATTGAAATTGAAAGCTATTTTTTAAGAACAATATTTTCAATGCCAAGTTTTTGAAATTTATCATGCAATTCTTCAAATGCGGATTGTAATTCATCAAAAGAATAAGACTTATTGTTTATCTCATCATCATCTCTAAATGCCATTAGGCATATGTTTGGCAACTTCATTTTTGCTGTCGTCATTTTCTGAGTCACTTTCGTTGCTATCTCCCTATGTAGCAATCATTGCTCTTTTTTTGTCTTTCTCGTATTGTTTATTGATTTCCGGACAATCGACCTTGAAATGATCGGCTTGTTATACTCATAACAAGTTATTTTAGTTTTCTTATTGTTTTCTCCTTTTGTAAAATCTTTTCTACTATATTCTCTTTTGTTAAAATCTCTTTTGAAAAATCTTCTTCCCTCTTAAGTTTTTTTCATAAATTTTTGGAACCTTTTTGTTAAGAAGGTCATTTCTTCATCATCAAATTTTGAATTTTCTTCATCATCTTCTTCACGAGAAGCAGTAGTTTTGAAAGTTATTCCTTTCTTTTTCTTGTTATCTTCTTCTTCATCTCTTTCCTTCATGATGAGCTCATGTGTGAGAAAAGGTCCCATTAGCTCGTCTAGACTTAGCTTTGATAAGTCCTTGGCTTCTGTGATGGCAATGACTTTTGTCTCCCAACTTTTTGGTAATGACCTGAGCACTTTATATATATATATATATATATATATATACATATAATTTCAACATTAGTATATATTTTACCAAGAGAGGTTAAACCATTTATAATATCAATAAAACAAGTAAATATTTCAGTAATAGTTTCATCAAGTTTCATCTTAAAAAGCTCATAATTGTGGACTAGTAAGCTAACTTTAAACTTTTTAACTTGATCTGCTCCCTCATGAGTCACTATGAGTTTATCCCAAATTTCTTTTGCTGTCTTATATGTGGAAATTTTATTGAACTCGTTGACATCTAAAGCATAGTACAACATATTTGTGGCTCTAACATTAGCTTGAGCAATTCTTATATCAGCTTCCGTCCACTCTTCTTTAGGTTTTGGTATCTTTTTGGTAAGGGGTTTTGAACCATTACAAATGATTTTTCAACACTCATAATCATTAGATTGTATGTGTATGGTTATCCTGGTTTTCAATAACTAAAGTTTGTGCCGCTAAACAATGGTGGTCTATTGGATGTTAGTCCTTCAGATAATGAATAAGTAGGAGTTACCATAATCTACTCTAAGATGGTTAAGTCAAAAATACTAGAGTTCTCGCTCTGATACTAATTGTTATCCCAAGTAGGCAATACAAGAGAGTGGCTGAATTGGGTTTTAAAAATAATTTCACAATATTAACTATAATAAACAAAATATTCAAATTTTAACAAATAAAAAACAAAGCAACAATAATCAATATAAAAGTGAAAGAGATATGGAGAGAAAATCAAATACAACAATTTACAGTGGTTCGGCATGCCGAGCCTGCATCCACTTCTTAAGGATCATCCTCGAGAATTTATTCACTATCAAAACAAATCAATACACTACCAAAACTTCACCAAGCTTGTGGATTTTACACAGGTCTTACTCTTTATCTGTTGAGTTTCACTCAACAATAAATGTCTCACCTATACAAATTTTTCTCACAAAATAATCAATAAGGGAAAGAGGTAATTCAACCCTCTTTTATAATAGTTCTCTCACAAAGAGTAGATATGAAAGTAAAGAATAAAGACAACACTTAGATTTGAAAGTGAAAGAGCAGAGTGAAAAAATACAATCAAAATTTTGGAACACACATATTTTTTTCTCTTCAAGTTTTTTATTTTTCTTTTCCCAACAAAACACTTCTATTTGTACACAAAATACTAGTCGT
Source organism: Camellia sinensis (assembly GCF_055761805.1). Taxonomy (NCBI): domain Eukaryota; kingdom Viridiplantae; phylum Streptophyta; class Magnoliopsida; order Ericales; family Theaceae; genus Camellia; species Camellia sinensis. The sequence goes on from NC_138970.1 coordinate 53,842,664, forward strand.
TGGGGAGGCAGATGCTCTTCTGCTTGTTGGATAACGTGGAAATGGATGCTGAAAGAAATCACGCAGAAGAAATCATCACGCGAAAGATTTGAAAATATAGGCTATGGGTCACTTTCGATGAATAGATGAATAGTAATAACAAAATTTTCAAAACATCCACCGTAAAATCAAATGATGCACAGTTAAGGGCGGACCTAGGATTTGTCAATGGGATGGGCTAATATTAAGGTAAAATTATACAATATATTTTAAGTATAACCACATAAGAAAAAAGAGAACTTAATAATATAATCTAGATTAACATCTAAATTTATTGATTAGAAACAATCTAACTGAGTTGTGTTCGATGAGTCTTTAAATATTTGAATTCATCGATTACAGAATCTATTTCAATTTTCAAAAAGCATGAAAAACAATATGCTTTATCCTTTGAAGGAGAATACTCTAGCCAAGAAAATTGTTTAAACCAAATATGTTGAAATCGGCGATTCTGCTTTCCAAATGAGGACCTAGGATACTCAAGTTTAGGTTGATAAGGCTCCAAGTTCACATAAGGTCGTCTAACCCCATCCTGTTGATTAACCGGATATTCACAAATTTGCAAGTGTAAACCAGGATCCCGTTCAATAACAGTTGAATCAAATTTGCTTCATTTATTTGCTTGAGGCATGGAAGGCGGTTGAACATCACAAAATGAGGTTTCAACAATATAGGATGTTGTATTACTAGACTTCTGTTTTAATTGATATAATGAGAAAAGGGTTTTTCCGTTTTTGAGTATGGAGGTTCCATTATTTATAACCTAAAAAAAAATTAGCCCTATTAAATATTAAATCAGAGTATATTCGCAATAATTTTAAATATTAGGGTTTTTATATACATCCTCAATAATTTTTATTTAAGCTTTCATTATTTTTATATATGTCCAAAAAAACTCCGTCAAAGTTCAAAAACTAAGAGCAATATAGAACATTGAACAATGCGACATCATAAAAAAACTAAGAGCAATATAATATTTGTTACACAAAGACAAAATTTCAAAACCATTGTTAATCAAATCCATTCTTAACCAACGAAATAAAATAATTGGTTAATTACACTTACCAAAAATATTAAAAAAGTGGAGTTGCTACAGGCTACTGGAGACGATAGAGAGGGTCGCTGCCTATTTATTGGAAGATGTGAGGATTGTTTTGAAAATTTTGTTCTTTAAACAAATACAAACATATTGGGCTACCTATCTATTTTTTTTGGTAAGTATTCGGCTGTTATTGGGCTGCCTATCTAAAAAACAAACAAAAAACCTATTGACCCTTATTTGGGATGGGGGTGGGCTGGGAGAGGTTGGAAGGCTAGGCTGGGTTAGGAAAAAAAATTCTACAGATTTTTTAAATTTTGGACTAGGCTGCAGCCACCTATACCCCTAGGTCCGCCCTTGTGCATAGTGATTGTACATTAACTTTTCCACCGTGAAATCAAATGATGCACACTTTTATTTATACACAAAATACTAGTTGTTGGGGAGGCAGATACTCTTTTGCTTGTTGGATCACGTGAAGACGGATACTGAGAGAAATCACACAGAAAAAATCATCGCACGGAAGATTTGAAAATATAAGCTATGGGTCACTTTCGATGAATAGTAACAACAAAATTTTCAAAACATCTACCGTAAAATCAAATGATGCACAGTGATTGCACAGTAATTTTTCTATTAAAAAGTTTGATTGCACAATAAACTTCTTTAAATAATATTTATATTAGATATAAAAATATATACCCCTTCTAAAATTTTTGTAGTTATTGTAGAGATTTTAAATACACTTTTAAAAATAACCCACCACCCAATGTGGGTATATCATCAATTTTGTTAAAAGAAAACAATCCATCAAATTTGTCAAAAGAATACAACCAATCATTATAAAATTTGTCAAAAAATTAATAGTGACCAATCGGATTTTTCAACAGGTGAATAGTAAATTTTACAAAATATTTTTGTAAAATTAGGTTCGGATTTTTCAACACGTGAATAGTGAATTTTACAAAATATTTTCGTAAAATCAAATATAGCACAGTAACTTCTATTTAAATAATATTTATAACAAATACATCTTACAACATATATTTTAACAGATAATATTTTGTATCAAAAAATATCAAATATGTATATTAAAAAATCCCAATTTATCCTATAATTTTTAGACATCATCAAAATCAAACCACATGATTAACAAATATAAATTAGTTTTTTATTCAAATTGTGTCTTCACTATATAGATGTTTTATTGTGAGTCACGTTCAGAATAAATTTAATTTATATATTTTATTTTTTGAATATTTTTTAAATGTGTAACAATATTACTGAGTAAAAATTACTAAAAGACTATTGTACATACCTCAAAACAATTGTTTACTATACACAGTCTTATTTTTAGCCATTGGATTTAAAAATAAATTATTTATTTCACCAAAACTAAGGGTAAATTACACTTTGTCTATTTTATGTTTGATCATTTTTTTACTTTGTCCTTAATTTTTTTATTTTTTTATTTTTTTTTCTCTTTAGCCCTTTATATTTCATTTTTTTTCAACTTATTCTAAAAGTTAACTTATATTCAAAATTAGACATAAAATGACATATCAACAATCACGTGATATAAAAATATTTTATTATATATAACTCATATCTTTACAAATCCAAACTTTAATATAATAATATTTTTTATATCATATAACAGTTAATGTTATATTTTTTTTATCTACTTTTAAACAAAAACTAATTTTACAAGTAAATCAGAAAGAAAGTAAAAAGTAAATCAGAAAGAAAAAAATTCGAGAGCCAAAAGTGAAAAAATGGTCAAAACAAAATATAATTTACCCCCAAACTATAACTGTCCTGCTAACACGAGGTGGTTGATCTCGATTGGTTCGTTGACTACAATCTTTATGACTCAAAGACGTACGAGGTAAATTATCCCTGGACCAGACCTCCGTCCTGATGTGATGTTTTCTCAGCACCCACAAGACTGATTATTTCCAGGTTAGTTCTGGCTAATTTTTTATGTGTTAAACTGACTAATAGTAGTCTTGCAAGTTATAGAACTGGAAGGAAAGTCTACATGATTAAAATTAGTGCCGTGTTTTTTAATCCAAAAAAGTTTAGGAAAAAATCACACATTTTCTGTCGGTATGGACAACAATCAAACTGCACCATGGACAAGCTTTTGAACAGGTCAGTCAACTCGTCTTCTTCATGACCATAACCATGACCATGACAAGGACTATTAACTGTTTTAAATTTCAGTCTCAAATATGAAAGTAAGAAAGAGAGAGCATTGGACACGGATACGTAATCGAATGGTGAGACTTGGTCCCACTTTACACAATAATATATCAGTAGAAGAAAGTACCCTAAGAGTGTGAAAAAGAGTCAGTGAATGGGACGACCATCTCAATGGGAAATGGAAATTAAGGCTTTGTTTGAGAATAAATTATTTTAATAATTTTTTAATTTTTTATGAAAAGATGTGTAGAGAAGTAAGGAGAGTAATGTGATAATTTATAATGATTTTTTAACTTCTTGACTAAAATATATAGTTGACAAACGAAACGTAAGTCATACAATATGATAATCTCAATCATGTAAGGCCATGTTTGTTTATTATTATTTTCAAAACAAATATTTTATTTTGGGACTAACAATCTAGGATTGGAATTTGTTTTGTTTTATTTTATGGAATTGAATATGACAAGATTATTAATAAAAATGTGGGAATAAATTAAATTTAGAAAATAAATAAATGAGAAATAGTATTAGATAGTGAAAATATGATTTTATGTTCGGTTAAAATCAGATAAAAACTAAATTATTTTTTCTACATATAATTATTTTTTTCTTATCCAGCAATTAAACGCGAAATTAAAACTCAACGAGTCGATGTATTCCTACTTTCTATCATTCATTTAGGTTGATTAGATAGAATTCTCACATCACACAAGTGAAAAACCAACTATTAGTTAGATTGAAGAAGGTATCAACACACCAATAATTGAGCACAAGCAGCAGCACAACACCACTGCCACAACCTTACAACAACAAGAAGAAGAGAAAGAGAGTAGGTGCTAAATCTCCCTGAGAAAAATGAGTGGGACAAAGATCATGGTTTGAATTAATTATTTATACTCTTTCTTCCAAATTATTTGTCAAAAAATTCTTGAAATAAACAACTCGCACACAACCCCTTTCCAAAAAAGATCACTACACCAAGTACTACACTTAGATTTATTTGATTTGTTGCTAAAATATCTGTATTAAATCCGAAACTCCCGGCGGATGGCCAGTAGCCCAATGAAACGAAAGAATTGATTATAAAACTAAAAAATACTATATTCTCATACTAAATTTTAAATTTTTTTTTTTTAACCAATTAAAAGATCTCATTAAATACTTTTAGTTTCTGTATAAAAAAAAAATTTAAAAATTTAAAACAAAAATACATTTTTTTTTTTAAGTTTTCATTTTCTCTGCTAAGTACACAATTTGTGACGGATGTATTATAAAATTTTAAAAATAGTGAAAACACAAAACGTATTAGATTCATTGAACTTGTTAGACAAAAGTTAATTATTTTCCCCTCATTATAAGCGCCGTATAGAGTTATATATCTATACTTATGAGTTACTGTGAGCGATATATTGAGTTGTATATTTATACTTATTATGAGTTATTCTTTGTAGTGATTGATAGGCTTGTAGGTATGCCTTGTTAGAATTTAATTATTGAGTTTGACATAATTAAAGGACTCATATTTGTAAAAATAAATAAATAAATAAAATAGTCAATGATGTGAGATAAAAGATTTATAATTTTATACCCAAAAAAAAAAAAAAAAAGTAAATGTTATCTCTATTTTTTTTTTTCTTTTTATTTTTTTATTTAAGGATAATTACAAAGACATCTTCTCAATTATCACTAAATATCATTTTACTCCACCTCAACTTCAAAATTGTTCATTTGGATCCCTTAATTATAAAATCGCATTGCTTTCACCACTCCAGAAGGAGGCATTTGTGTGTATTTGTCATAGTTAAGGGATTTAAATATATGATTTGAACTTGAGGAAGGGATTTAAATAATTAGCCATTAAATATTATAATTTTAGACTAATTACACTCACCTCCTTTAAGGACCTTGAGGATTCAAACACTCTAGCATTCAAAAAACTAAGACCAAAACTAAATATTGAAAAATTCCAACAATTTGGGGGGAAGTAATACTCAAAATTAGAGCACACATGTTAGTTTATGCAAAAATAGAGAAATGCTATACAAATAAAAAATTCATACATAATGATTTGATTCGTAAATCATTCATTTCAAAATAAAACACCATTGAGTATGCATTTACTTGTAAAAATAACATTATCACATCATTCTTATGGAGTTTTTTGTATTAATTTTATGTATGAATAAAATTTTTCTTAAGAATAATAAGAAAAAGGGAAACACTCGTTTGCTTGTGGTATAGGTAAAGGAAAAATTACTCCGAAAAAATAAAAGAGTAAGAGATAGAAGGGGGGAAGAGAGGGATTTTTGGCTTATTGTGAACATAAATTAGTCATTTTAGAGGCAAATCTAACACCGTCAAAGAGAAAGATAACGATAAAAAGAATTTGTATATTTTCAAGTAATTAAGAATCCTAGTATAGTGTAATTTTGGAAACTTGAAGGATGACTCATGCAATTTTCAAAAGCCTCACGGGAGGTGAGCCTAATTAGCCCATTTTGGAAAAAGTAGTTCTAGAGTCAGAATAAAAAATAAAAAATAAAACTCAAATTTGTCCAGAACTTGTAATGATAATGAATGACCAAAATTTTAGTCATGATCTCACGTCAACAAGTTAAACCTACCACCATAGATTTAAAAGTTTAAATAATAACTTTCTGAACACTTTTCTAGGTTCCTAGACTTTCTCTTTTAGAAACTTGGTCAAGTCATTTTCTTAACCATAATCGAACGCAATCAATTCTTAGAACTACTAGATCCAAATATGAATGCATTTTTTTTGGGTTATTTTATTTTATTTTTTGATAAATTCTCTTTTAAAATATTTAATTTCATATAATTTATATTCTTTTTAAATATTTCATTAAATCTTATTTAATGTAATATAACGAAATCATCATTTCTAATTTTTTGTACATGTTTGAAACTAATACATAACAACAGTTTCTCATTTTATACAGAAAATCACTCCATCATTCTAAAAAGAAAATATTTTTCTTATTCTATGGAGAAAATCTTTCCTTTATTCTAAGGAGAAAATCTCTCTAATATTCTATGGAGAAAATTTTAAATTTTGAATTTTGAATCTTTTTATAATTTGAAAATTGTAAAAATAACGCAATAAAAAATCTGAATGAAAATCAAAATATAATGTGAATGTTCATAGTAAATAACAAATATACAACTAACTTTTGAAAAAACAAAACATATATTAAAATATAATGTAAATGTTCAAAATAAACAACAAACAACTAACCTTCAAAAAAATCAAATTCATACCAAAATATAATATGAATATTTACAATTTATAATTAACAAACAACTAGTTTTAAAAAAATAACTGATACAAATGTAAACATTTACACTGCAACGTGAAAACATAAAATAAAATTAAAAAAAGTAAAAATTGACTATTTCAATTGTTCAATAGTAATAAAAATGATTGTTCAACTAACAAGTATAGTAACAAAAACAACAACTAGACAATTAACTTTTGAAAAAACAAAATGTATACCAAAATATAATGTGAATATTCACAATTTACAATTAATGTATAATTAGTTTTTTTAAAAAAAAAATAAATTGATACCATTATGAACATTCACACTGCAATGTGAAAACATAAAATAAAATTGAAAAAAGTAAAAATCGACTTTGATTATTCAATGGTAATAAAAATAATTGTTCAAACAACTAGTATAATAAAAAAAAACAACAAAATACAACTAACTTTTGAAAAAAAATTTAAAAAAAAATCGTACCAAAATACAATGTGAATGTTCACAAAATACAATTAATATACAACTAACCTTAAAAAAAACTAAATTCATACCAATGTGAATATTCACACTGCAACATGAAATAAAATGAAAAGGAAAAAAAATGACTATTTCAATTGTTTAATGATAATAAAAATGATTATTCAAACAACAAGTATATAGTAACAAATAACCAATAATATGTGAACATTCATATCTTACAAAATTTATAATTATGTTCATATTTATATTTCAATACTTATTTCTCAGACTTTCAAACAATGTGAAATGTAAACATTGACACTGATTGACCAAAAAATAGAAACAGTAGCAATAATAGAATTAGAAATTCAAAATATATATATATATATATATATATATATATATATCACCTACATCTTCATCTTCATCATCATCTTTATCATTATTACTATCATTAACAATCTATACAATTTTACCATTCCACCAATCCAAATCAAACCAAACTCACATTTGAAGAATATGTTTATAACAAAATTGATTAGACATAAACAGAGTTTCAATGGACAACAATGGAGAAATATAAAATTTCGAACACAGAGCAACAATGGATAAATACAAAGTGACAATGGAGAAATATAAAGTTTCACCGCAAAAATTGAGGAACATAATATTATTTCATTACCATGTGTAAACTATAGTTTCTAAATCCTACCAAATAGAAAGTTTCAAAACTCTAGCACAATGAAATAATACCATAAATGTGAATAAAACTGATAAAAAAAAACGTGAATAATGATAACTATCAAAATAGAGGTAGCAACAAAAAGAAAACGTGTATACCTTTTTTCTATGTAATGCATATCAACAATAGTCATAAAGGTATAATAATCCAACAAATAATATAAATCAAGAAAAAATGACCTCATGGAATAAAAATATAAATACATGGAACTAACTTTATAATTTTCTTTCATAGACTTATTGGATTAAAACACTTCTAAATGTGATTTATCAATAATAAAAATAAAAATAAAAAAAGCCCTTTTTTTCTAATGAGCATTGCTATATAAGTTCAAAAATTAAACCTAATTTTTAAGTCATATGATGTGGCAATCGATTACGATATCTAAGATAACACTCTTTCATATTTTTTCAATCATCAATAAATTATACCACTTATATATTATTAAGTTTAGAAAATTAATTTATATATCATTTTATTAAGCGTGATCAAACGCAATCAATTCTTAGAATTAATAGATCCAAATATGAATGCATTTTTCTCATAGATAGGAGTGACAGAGACTTGTATAGATATCAAACACGTACATATATTGAAAGTCTAAACTGATATTGACATATATATAGCTGCATTAGAGGAAGTCACCATTTTAAGTGTGAAAACCTAGTGTTTTATGATGATTGTTTCGAATGAAAACAAGCGCGTATGGTATAAATAATTGATGAGAATTGAACACGGATTCAAAAGATTTGAGTACACAAAACATATGGAATCAAATTATAAAACAAACAAATGAAATAAAACAAGAATTTTTAGAATGAGTGACTCTGATTGATAGTTGGTCAGGGGATGTGCATGCATTAATAATAATTTTTCGGATGAGTAATTTTATGGAGTATCTAAAAAGTATATTTATTTATTATTTGATGTGTTATCTTACTTGTCATCTATTTGTTGGTGGTTACTATGAATACAACATGACATCCATTACACCAGTGCCGTGTGTGATGACACATTATTTGATCAAAAAATTTGGTTATTGCAACATTACTTACCATAACAACTTGTGATTTCACAGACACAAATTAAGAATAAAATCACTTTTAGGAGAAAAAACAATTTAGTCGCAAAAGTATTATTGTTGTACTTTTGTGTGGGTGATTTTTTGACTACACTGCCAAACAGGTACCCAACTAGAGAGCACTGGCAGAATAAATTACGCCCGAACGACCTGCAACAGAAAGAAGAGTTTCCGGCGGTGGCTCGTCCACCCGGGGGCACTCCGATGATCAAGTTAGTACTTAATATCTCTTAAAAATAACCAATAGTGCTTAACTCACTAGACAGAATATCAAAAGCATACCTTAAACCTATGGGAGTGCCTCCCTTTTATAGCCAACACAATCCTAGTCACAATAGAAGCCTAGCTCTAATGGACTTAGAATTACTGCTAATCTTAGACTCCCAGTAGGATTAGGATAAACCCTCTAAGAATCTTATCTTTATCCAAACTGAAGTCTTCTCCCATTCTAGGACTCTTATCCCTTATCCACTTATCTCGGATTCCAGTATTCTCTCAGATAACCTCGGCGTCATGACCAGGACACGTGGCACCTCGACTGGCACTTCGGTGACACCTCAGCCACGTGTTGTCATTCAAAAATTATATCCCCACAACTGCCCCCTAAGTTCTATTACCTCGGCATCCTAAGGTGATGGAACTTATACATGTACTCCTCCGGCCGAGTTCATGGCTTGTCGGCGCCAAGAATTTAGGACTCATATGTCCACTCATCAAGAATTAAGAATCAAGAATCATCATGTTCTTTCTCATCCAGGTTCAACATCTCAACAGAGATCACATTATCATCAGATTTGGAACATACCAATCACGCCCCCATTGTGTCGCATCAATTCTGCCCCCCGTCGTCTGACGTCAGCACGGGCACGTCAGGATTTCTAATTCCAACGAAACCATTTCATTTCTATCTATGTCCTTAGACTCTCTTTCTTTTTATTCTCCCAAATCTGCCATGTTTCAAGCTCTCAAGCTCTGCAACCACTTCCATTCTTCTCTTCTGGTGAAGCTTTCGCTGATCCTTTTCGATTGCTGCCGTCATCAGACTCCGGCATACTGAACACCGGCTTCATTTTCTTCGGTGAGTTATTCTTTTTTTCCCCTCTTTAGTTTCATACCTTGTTGTCTCTGCTTGTTTTCCATGTTTGAACATATCCGTCTGCTCCTGTCCCTAAGGATTCTCCTCTCAAGAATGCTAGCAACCTCGTCCTGTCATTCCCTCTATCTCCAAGCCAGTCTGAAGACAAAGCTGAGTCCGAGGATCAGACTGAGGCCGAGAAGAAATGAAGAAGCTGATGAGGCCAAGTCTTCAACTCTGAATGAGCAAGTCTTCGACTTGACTCAGGATGAAGGGGATGAGGTCTTAAAGACGTTATCCCCGAGAAGACCACATCTGACGCGTCTATCGCCAAGAAGAGCATCGACCAGACTCTAGAAGAGACCGACGCTAAGCTCGAGGCCGAGAAGGTTGCCGGGAAGTCTTCCTAGCTATCTTCTAGGGGTGAGACATAGTCCGTTGCCAACGTCGAGTAATTTCGTTTATGATTTTTTTCTTTGTACTTAGTACTCTTTTCTTACTTTTGAAACAATGTAAGCTTTAATTTGGCCGACGTGCCACTTTTGTAATCTGTACAATCTTTCTTCAATGTTTAGACCGAAGTGCCTCATTTCCTTTTCTGAATGCATTCTATACTTAAAATAATTTGCATGTCTTCAAGGTACACCTTCACTGTGTAATCTCTTTGAGGTAAAATACCTCGGACACAACTTCTAGTCTTGTTTATCTCGGCCTTGGCTTAACACTTGAAAACATTGTAACAAATGTTTTCTTAAGTGTTTGCTCAAAACTCTCCATTTTTTTACTTCTTAAGACTTCTGTCTTCCATTATCTTCCAAGTCTTGGCCACATGATAATCGTGCATAGATACTTCTTTCACTCATAATTTTGGCTTAATCTCAACTTGTAAATTTTCTCAAAATTTCAACAAGTGTTTAAACCAGTCTTCTCATGACCTCAGCTTTAATTTCAACTTGTAAATTTTCTCAAAATTTCAACAAGTGTTGAACGTGATCTCTGTTTAACTTCAACTTGTAAACTTTTCTCAAGCTTCAACAAGTGTTAAACATAATCTCGATTTAACTTCAACTTGTAAACTTTTTTCAAGTTTCAACAAGTGTTCAACGTGATCTCGGTTTAATTTCAATTTGTAAACTTTTCTCAAGTTTCAACAAGTATTAAACATAATCTCGGTTTATCTTCAACTTATAAACTTTTCTCAAGTTTCAACAAGTGTTAAACATAATCTCGGTTTAACTTCAACTTGTAAACTTTTCTCAAGTTTTGACAAGTGTTAAATATAATCTCGGTTTAACTTCAACTTGTAAATTCTCTCAGAATTTCAACAAGTGTTAAACATCATTTCGGTTTAACTTCAACTTGTAAACTTTTCTCAAATTTCAACAAGTGTTAAACATCATCTTGGTTTAACTTCAACTTGTAAACTTTTATCAAGTTTTAACAAGTGTTAAACATCATCTCGGCTTGTGAAATTCCAATTTTCAAACATCATTCTTCAGCCCTTTGCCCCCTAATGTGAACTTAAGTTCCACTTGGGTTCTCATTAGGCACGTGGCTTTGACCTTGATATTGCTCTATGGGCAGGGGATCTGCCCCCTGCATGGCTTCTACACACTCCTTTGTGGAAAAAATTCTTTAACTTGGGCCAAGCTCTTCTCTTCTCGAACTTAATCATCTAAGTCGAGATCTTGTCTTCTGGGATCTGGGATTCCAGATCTGGAATCTGGGATCTGCTCACTTGAGCTAAGCTATTGTCTTCTCGTGTCCAGTATTATCTCGGCTTTGCTTCGGCGAACCATTTCTCTTCTCTTGTTTGGACGCCTTTGTCCCTAGCGTGTCTTCCTTGGCTCTGGCATACTTTTCTATCCTGGCCATCAGCTCCTCCATGCTTTTCGGCAATGTCTTTGCCAGTGATTTTCGAAGCAGGCAGTCATCCTTCAAGCCGTTTTTAAACGACATTACCGCCACCTCTTGGTTACATCCTGATATTCGGTTGAATACCTCATAATACCTTTTGACATAGGCCCTACGACTTTCATCCTCGCCGATCTTCAGGGTCATTAGGGCGTCTACCCTCAATGGCTGTAGTTTGTTTGTCACGAACCTGGCCACAAACATCTCAGCCAGACCTTCCCAGGTTTTCACAACTCCTTTCGGTAACTTGTGAAACCAGTCCGATGCAATTTTCCCGAATGATGAGGGGAACACTTTGCAGAGCAACGGCTCGTTCCCAGTGTATAACGCCATCGTGTTCAGGTATAATTCGACGTGAAAGTTGGGGTCCGACTTCCCATCGTAGATTTGGAATCTCGGCATGCTAAACCTCTTCGGCGCTTCGAATTTGTCCAATTCTACCAAGAACGGCGTTCTTGGCTTGACCGGGGAGATTACCTCGGCATCTTGTTGCTTCTTCTGTAGGTGATCTCTCAAGTCCTCCTTGGTCCGCCCAAGAGCTCGGTTATCTCCTGACTTTAATCTTTTCAGTGCACTATTTTCAGTTTCGTTGTGAGCCCTTTTTGACCTTTCTCCATTAGTTGTGTTGAAGCACAACTCATGCCCTTGAACATGCCGATGTTCTTTGGGGTCTTCTTCCTTGGTGCGGTGTGTCCTTCGAGATTCTTCCCTTCTCGACCCTCCTCGCCCGACCTCCCTTGAAGGCCGGTGAGAGTGTTCTTCGCTCCTGGTGTGTTGGGGGACTGCAGGGACTATTTTCTGCCCTCCTTTCTGGGCATTGGCCGCTGGAATCGGCGTGTCCTGCAACGGGAACGGTGGTTGCATGATGTTGTTTTGTATCATGAAATTGATGACTGATTGCAGGTCTGTCAATTTATTCGCCATCTCTTTCACCTCTTTGTCCCTCCGCAGGCATCTATCTTTCCATACCTGGAGGTCGTCCTCATTGTAATACCCGCTTTGATCCGATTTCTTTGGTATGTCGTTCTTCTGGCCGACGTCTTTCTTTCTGTGATTCTGGTCTCGAGTCTCCTCGTTGCAACCATCTTCCTCCATGTTAGGGACAACGTGATTACCGTTCCCAACAGGGATTTCGTCCCCAACGTTATCCTTTTGTCCGTCGCTGACTATCTATTCTTCTTTCTTTCTCACAGACGGTGCCAAATTGTGTGGGTGATTTTCTAACCACACTGCCAAACAGGTACCCAGCTGGAAAACACCGACAGAATAGATTAAGCCCGAACGACCTGCAACAGAAAGAAGAGTTTCCGGTGGTGGCTCGTCCACCCTGGGGCACTCCAACGATCAAGTCAGTACTTAATATCTCTCAAAGATAACCAATAGTGTTTAACTCACTAGACAGAATATCAAAAGCATGCCTTAGACCCATGGGGGTGCCTCCATTTCATAGCTAACACAATCCTAGTCACAATAGAAGCCTAGCTCTAATGGACTTAGGATTACTGCTAATCTTAGACTCCCAGTAGGATTATGATAAACCTTCTAAGAGTCTTATCTTTACCCAAACTGAAGTCTTCTCTCATTCTAGGACTCTTGTCTCTTATCCGCTTATCTCGGATTCCGGTATTCTCGTAGATAGTCTCGGCCTAGCTGAGATTACCTCGGCGTCATGACCAGGACACGTGGCACCTCGGCTGGCACTTCGGTGACACCTCGGCCACGTATTGTCATTCAAAAATTATATCCCCACAACTTTAATGATAAAATTGGATATTTAGTGATAAATTAGTATCATTTTGGCACTAAAATTTTCGTCTAAAAGAGTAATTCTTTTTTGCATAAAATTATGTTTTCAAAAATTCTATCGCTAAAGGTTTTTTTTTTTTTTTTTGGTTAATTTTTCAGAACCATCTTTTAGTACGACTTGCATGGCATCAAGAATTGGTCTCATGATGTTTTTTGTAACTTACCTTTAAAAACGAAAAAGTTTATTTTTAGAAATTATTTTATGTTATTATGATTCTTTCCATAGTTTATGACTATATAGTTAACCCTTCTTTCATAACAAATAAAGCATAACAAGTGTTTTTTTTTTTTTTTTTTTTTCACACATAAACATAATAAATAAATAACTCAATTCTGATTGAAGGTTGTAGATTCAAACACCAAACATGTAAAGATTTTTGGTCAAAGAGTTAGATTCATAGATAAAAAACTTCACAACCAAGGCGTTTTAGCCTGCTAATCCTTTAATTGAGGTCTCATTTAGTAATATTACTTTTTAGTTTAAAAAATAAAAAGTTATTAAAGAAAATCAAAAAGTCAATAATTTATACCAAAAGTTAAATATTTTTTTTCCTCTCTACTTTTTACATATATTTTCGTAAAAAATTAAAAAGTCATCTTAAACATATTAATTTTTTTTACTTCATATTTTAACCAAAAAATTAAAAAGTTAGTAAAATAACCTGCTCCCAAATGAGACCTTAGTCTTTCTTATGGGGAGGTTTTGGGTTTCACTCTTAGGAGTGAAATGGATGGACAATATTTTTTTACAATGTATTTGGGCGTGAGTTTCAACTCTTCCGTGCTACTTATCGTACAACTAATCACTAACTTTCGCCAATAAAAAAATGAATAAATAAATAAACTTCACATGATAAAGAAATTTTTAAATGGTGTGCAAGTTCTCTTTCACTTCTAGGCTTCGTTTGGGAAGTGATTTTTTAGCTTTTTAACTTTTTTTGTTATTTTAGCCTGGAGCTAAAAAATCTTATTTGAGAAAGGCTTTTGGCTTTTTTTTGCTTTTTTTGTGAGAAAAAGAATATAATAATTATGGATTAGATGTAATATTTTGTCTTATTAACCTAAAAACCCTGTTTTATTTTTTGTGACTATTTTAATCAAAAAAAAAATCCTCAAACCCTAATATTTGCTCAAAGAGTTGGATTCATATATTAAAAAAACTTCACATGATAAATAAATTTTTAAATGGTGACACCACAGAGCCCTTTTCTTCTCGATCAAAAAAAAAAAAAAACATCATGATAATAATAATAAAAATAAAAATAATAATCCTATAACTAATGTATTTTTTTTCTCAATTCATCCAGTATTTCTGTAAAACAATTCAAAATATTTTTTGAACAAATTAATTAACTAAATTAACCCTTTAATGCCCTAATCATTTCAAACTTTAATAAGTAGTACAACAAATCATCTTGCTTGGTTCTATTTTTTCAAAAACACTTTTCAGAAAATTTTATTTTCTTGTTTTTCATATTTTTTTGTTTTTCCTGATTTTTTTTAATAGTTTAAGCAATTGTTTTTATTTTTTAGACCTACCTAACATAAATATACCTAAAAAATAATTTTTTTTGAAAAAAACCTTTTAAAAATTCACTAAATACCAAAAATACAAAAAAAAAAACGAGAATTCAATACATTTTTTGTATTTTTATGTATGTATTAATTTTTTCACAATTTTTTATTTTTTAGATATATCACAGTAAACTGCATCTAAAAAAGTAAAAAAATTGTTAAAATTTTAAAACTATTCACTAAAAATAAAAAAATACGAAAAGTAAAAAATTCAGTTTTCAAAAAACTTAATTCAGAAAACTCAAACCAAATACAATGAATACTTTTACCAATTTCGTGTTTTTAATTGGTTTCTTTCTTTACCTTTGTTGTTTTGATCTTACAAAAGAATTTATAAATAGGAGACGGATCCCTGCAGTTCAAATTTTGGATTAGAGAGTGTTGTTTGGGCTCATAAGGCTTCTCATGAGTCATGTTTTAATGATCTGAACGTTCATTTTGTCAAGTATTTCGTATATTTCATTCACACAAAAAATTAGATTGATCTGATAATTGTAACTTGTTCAATTTTTCACTAAAAAAATAAACAACAATTGTATTTTTAAAAATAAACCATATATTTTTTTAGTCACAGACACAATAAATTAAACAAATTATAGTTATCGAATTGACCTAATTCTTTTTCTTTTTTTTTTGTAGACGAAATATATAAAGTGTCCGATAAAATGAACGGTTCGGATCATTAAAATGAGACCCGTGGTGGACCTGACGAACCCAAACAACGCTCTCCAGTCCAAAATCTGGATATTGTTACTTAATTTTATCTTCCTTAATTTGAGCTCTCTGATTTTCACCCTTAAAACGCATAAGAGTCTGTTTCATTAAATTAAAAAATATAATTATCTTTTTTTTGTATATATTTAGCTAAGATAATTTTTTTATGAGAAAGTGTTTAGAGAATCGGAAAGTGAGATACCATCTAGTTACTTGCACTAGAAAGTTATCTTACTGATATATGTTTTATATGAAATTCAACTTTTACTTTTAACCACTCTTTCTAAGCAAATACAAATAACAACAATGCTAGAGGGTCACAATTTTTGTGGCTATAATGACTCAAAACTATCAAAACGACGTCATTTTGGCATGTTTTGCACCCAAAACGACGTCGTTTTGACAGTTTTGAGCCATTGTGGCCACAAAAATTGTGACCCTCAAATATTTTCCTACAAATATATATATATATATATAGAATTGGGCAACCTTCTACTCCACTATTTGAATTGGACGATATTGTCTAGACTCGTGAGATTTATTATAGATGTTATTTTGATAATACAAATCGTTCATTTTATATAGTCTATATTATTCATATAAAAAATTAAATTGATTCAATTCTTATCCTATTTAATTTATTATGTTTTTCATTAACAGAATAAATAATTAATTGATATAATTTTAAATTTTAAGTATTTTAATTAAAATAATTAAAAATTTAAGATTTAATTTATTATCTGGTCAAAACCAAAATTTTTTTGTTTTTCTGTTTTTTGTTTTTTAATTTCCATCATATTAATATTAGATATCTATCTCATAGACGGTATCCAATAAGTCTCATATGAACACAACAAACAGTTTCCAACCAACGTAACGAGATTTTAATGCCATGGCAGTCAACTCCAAACTATAGACCCTATCTCTTTCATTTTTTATATTTATTTATTTATTTAATTATTTTATTTTATTGGTGCGTGGCAAGTTTTAGTTTATGAAGTAATTATTCTATATTTGTAAAATATTAATTTTTTTTTTAAAATTCCTGATATTAAGATTTTATAATATAAAAAATACTCAATATCGATCTAGAGAAAATTCGATTACGAGAATTTTTTTAGACTCTGCCTAGAAAAGTCCTGAAAAATTTTCTAGAGAGTGGGAAGTCCAGAGAAATTATGGACTTCCTAGAGAATTTCTTTGGAAATTTCTTCTTAGAAAATTTCTTCCCAGAGAAAATCACCTCTTTCTCAAAATTCTTCACAAGCTCAAGCTCCAATACCTTATCATCACTAGCCAGGAAAAAAAAATACTCCCTTTAGTACGTAAATGAGATGAAATTCACTTCCACCAACAATCCAAATCAAAATTCAGTTTCATTCTAATACTTGTTTATCATTCCACATAGATCAACACACCAAGCAGATCACTGTTACATATATAAGATCATTTACAAACCAAAAAGAGCTACTTTAAAATCAATGAAAACAAAACTAACTAAAGAAAAAAGTAAACATTTATACAAATACATAACGTGCATATATCAAGATACATAAGATCACTAGATAAAATTATTGTAACCAAACCAGAGAACAAGGTATTGAAATTTCTCGGGCAAAAACAACCTAAAGGCTAAAAAATATCATTTTTCACATTTTTGAAAATTTCAGCATAATCTTAGTAACCAAACAGTCAAAAAACTATATCTGATACCCTTTTCAAGTACAGTAAGTATCTACAAACTGTATAGTAATCCCATTTTCTCTATCCAAATCCATCAAGTCCATCTTCGCCTTAACTCCATCTTTCCCTCTAAACCTTAGGAATCTCATGAATTCTTCCCGTATAGAACAAAATTCGCTCCATCAGAGTCGTTTTTCCAGAATCGATGTGTCGATATTCTGATATTCCGGAGCTTCTCTATCAACTCCTTCCACCATGCGTCCTTCTCCTCCTTCACCCAGGCAGCGCAGCTGGAAGAGAACCGCTGGAGATGGAAGTTTCCGGTGAGAAAAGCAAAGATTGGAGACGAGTATGGGCATGGAGGTGGTGGTGGGAATGGAGACAGAAGAGAGAGAAGGGAAGAGGAGAGAGAATGCAAAAATAGGTATTAGGGTTCAGTAGGACTCATTTTGGTGGGTGAGATATATGGAAGTGGGTGAGGGACGTTAGACATCACAAAATAATATTGTGGATTTCTTTTAATAATAAAAATGAGAGAGGGATCTTACACTAATTTTCTCTGTAAAGATATTAGCCGACACAATTATGTATTATTTCATATCCACTTGATAATTTCTGTTGAGGAATATTATTTTACGTGTAACAAAATTTAAATCTTTAATTATATGTAGAGTTTTGATAATCCTAATTAATTCTATCATCTCATCTTATTATTGTTAGGAACACCAAAATTAAATACTGAACAAAATAAATATAAGCAGGGCCATGGTCTCTATAAAAATAAAAATATTACATATAATTATATTTCTTATTATATTTTCTAACATCTAAATTACATATTAAATTTTAAGCTATTCACAATGAAATATATGAGCCGAGCCTTATACCCATATGGATGTGAGACCCATGACTCATTAATTTAAGGAGAAATTGTAAATTCAGTGGTATAATAAAAAAAATTACACTACAGATAGATTCTTTTTTAATGTAATTCTAACACATATGAAAGATTAGTACCATACATAGAAAATTTACACCATCATACTACCCCACTGATTTATAATTTCTTCTTAATTTATATTAAGATCTCACTATTGATTTATTATTTTATTTTTTTCAAGTAAAATTTTTGTTAATTTAGTTATATATATTTTAAACTTGATTATTGTTATTTACCATTTTTTTCTCCGTTTCACAACTGCACCGAGATGTCAATTTTCCCGCTTACTTAACATCCCCAACTCCATCTGTCCAAACGCGTCCCTTCCGTTCCTCCTTCCAAATGAACCTCCACCCCCTATACTCCCCTCCTCCATCTCCCACCCCATCCTCCTCATCCCCTTCCCCAACTCTCCCTCTCTCTCCCTCCCAATCTCCACCCAAATCCAAAACACCAAAAACTAAAAGAGCAAACAAATACAAATTCACCAAAAGGACCAACCCATTGTTGATGGTTTTTGACAACACGATGGGTTGGCTCTCCGAAGTCGGCTCTCGCGTTGGCGATAACCTCAAACGCTCTCTCACCGCCGAATCCAAGCGCTCTTCTTCTGCAACGCACTACCTCGGAATTCTCTCATTCGAGACCGCTAAAACCATGTCTCGATTGGTTTCTCTCTACAAATCTCTCGATGACATTGAGCTTGTGAAACTCAAAAAAGAGGTCACGAAATCGAAAGGCGTAGCCTTTTTGAATTCCAAGGATGAGGTCTTTCTCTTGAGCCTCGCTTGTGCCGAGAAGATTGAAGATCTCGATAAAGCCGCCACCACGGTGGCTCGATTAGGCCATAAGTGTTCTGATTTTGGGTTGAATCGATTCGACCTTGTTTACACCGATCTCAAACTGGGTATAATTGATTTGGGTAAATTGGAATACGCATCGAAAGATACAGAGAAGAGGATTGACAAGATGGAGAAGCTTGTTTCTGCAACTTCTCGCCTTTACACCGCCTTGGAAGCTCTATCTGAATTGGAAGTTTCGGAACGAAAGCTCAAACAATGGAAGCTAAATAGCCGAGTATTGCAATCGAATCCCACGAATTTCGATCTCTTCAATAAGAAAATTTCGTATCAGAGAAAACAGGTTCGCCATTTCAGAGAAATTTCACTATGGAATCAGACATTCGACAAGAGCGTTGGCCTAATGGCTCGCATAGTCTGCATCGTTTATGCTCGAATTTGTCTCGTATTCGGCCCCTACCTTTCATTCCTACCTTGCGTATCGTTGCGAAACATAAAATCTTCGCAACAGAAAGATATCATCAGATTTCAACCAGAGTATTGCTTAATCGAACCCATTAAAGATCAAGTACAGATTACTTCACGATCGGGTCCAATTCCAACCACATCGAAACGAAGTTTGATCCGATTTCACAGCCAGAAATCGCTGCTGTTTTTGAAAGAAGACTCGTGTTTGGGTTCTACGAACAGGGTGTTCCACGCGGCTGGGCCATCGACGGTGGGCGGTTCGGGGCTTACAATGCGATACGCAAACGTGATTCTATTGGCAGAGAGGTACTTAGACTCTGCAGTGACGATCGGAGACGATGCCCGTGAAGATTTGTATATGATGTTGCCGGAGAATTTAAGAATGTTGGTGAAATCAAAGCTAGCGAAAAATGCCAGGGCGGTGGGGGCCAGGGCCACGGTGGTTGGGGATGATGACGTGTCGTTGGCGGAGGGGTGGAGGGAGGCGTTGAAGGAATTAATGGGGTGGCTTTTGCCGATGGCGAAAGACACGGTGAAGTGGCAGGCGGAGAGAAATTTTGAGAAAATGAAGTTTGATTCGAAGCCGTCGGTTTTGTTGCTGCAGACATTTCATTTTTCCGATAAGGAGAAGGCGGAGGCCGCCATCGCGGAGGTGTTGGTGGGGATGAGTTGTATTTATTGGTACGAGAATCGACGGAATTGTGATGACGGTGGTTCTGGTGGCGGTAGTGATGTTGTTGGGTATAGATCGCCTGAACTTGGTGCACGGTGCTCTTTTGATGGAATAGGTTGGAGTTTAGCCTAAAAAATATATCCTTATATTTACATACAATATACATGTATGAATTTCATTTTTAAGTTGATTTGTATGATTGTATGATTGTATTGATTTTAGTTGGGGTTGAGTTGGGGAAGAAAATCTCTATTAGATTGTAATAGGAATCAGTGTTTTTTTTTTTTTTTTTTCCACAATTGTATTGAATGATATAAAAGTGGTTCTTATTTCAAATTGCTTTGTTGTTTACTTACATTTTGATTTGGTAGAATGTAAGAAAATGAGGATTTTCAAGAAAAGCAACCATCTTGTTTGTTTTCAAATGTGTTTTCTTGCTTTTTTGTTTTCAATGTTTTTCTATTTTATTTTATATTTGAATTTATTTTTCATCTATCTTAATGGATCATAGTATTAAAGAGAGAAAAGCTACCATGTGCATTCAAAAAATGATACATGTATATACCATATATAAAAAGTACAACTTTTACTACAAAATGTGTACTCCAAGATTTAGTAAAAAATTTTAAGAAAAATGAATTGGACTCCCTCGAGGAGGTACGCCTTTTGACTCCATCTCTCTCTCTCTCTGTGATTGGCCAGTTTTTCTTTTTTCTTTTTTTCCCTCTCCTCCAATCACCACCCGCCACATGTGTGTGGGGGGTAGTGGGGGTGGTGATTGGAGGGGGTCTCAATCACTTCCCAAATTTTAAATCAAGACATCTCAAGTAATTGTTCCATAAATCTGGAAGTGTCTTGAAGTATTTTTCATGTAATACTCTAAACCAAGACATAGTGAAACATTTCCTAATCAAATACTATTGACTCATTTTTATGAGCAAGGATCTTCTAGAGTTTTTTTTTCCTAAAGTTTCCTATAGTGGTGCATTGTGTGGTTGAGATTTAATGACAAGTCACATCAATTTTTCAGTATTAAATCCCAACCACACAAGACACTACTTTAGGAAACTTTAGAAAAAAAAACACTTTAGATGATCGTTGGTGCATTTTTATTAAGGAGTTGAGATATAAAAAAAAAAAACTTACCTATTATGTTTTATAGTTTTTCATAAACTGGAACAATATGTATATAATGTCTGAGATTACTAATAATTTTGTAGTTTTGACTTCTTATTTTGAGACGAGTAAAATTTTGGATAAATGTGGAGAGAGCAATTAGCTCAAGAGAAGCTTTTCAAAAAAAAAAAATCTACAATCATTTGGAACAATTGATTAGACTCGTCAAATGCTTTATTTTCATTGTTTCTATTTTTGATAAATGATAAGATACAAAATATAAGAAAAAGTTCCAGTTTTAAAACAAAACAAAACCCAAAAACCAAAACCAACCTTCTGTCAATGCAAAGTCAAAGACCAAGAAAACAGACGATGCAAATGAAATCATAAAATCATGGTGGAGTTAGGAACTAACATAAAAAGGATAGCTTTTGATGAGTGCCAACCGTCTCAATTATGACAACGTGAGGTTGAAGAACCATCCATTGACACTAGCTATTGCATTAAGGTGGTGTTTAGGAATTGATTTTTTTAATTTTTTATTAAAAAAATAAAAATAAGTGTTGGACATTTTGTAATAATTTTTTACTTATTTGATTTTTTCAATTTGTTTCCAAACACCACCTAACCTAGGTCTAGGAACTAGACTTCCATTTTTAGATTTGTGACATCAATAAACGTGTATAGTGAAAATTAAAAATGTACATTATGAGGTTAATATATAAAATAAATTTGAATTATATATGTTTTTAAATAAAATTTTTAAATTTATAATATTAATGCTAGTTGTTGGACCTTAATGGCCGGCCCCACCCACGTATAATTTGTGTCAAAAAGATAGGATCACTTATTATTATTATTATTATTATTATTATTATTAGGATATCTTTAAGGTTGAAATAATGCTAGAATTTTATTATTTTTTACATAATTTTATGAACTTTTGCATATATTTATATTAGTGGTAACCCATGCAATACACGGTGTAGACGCGTCCTCGCGCCTCCCTACAATTCGGACTCAATTGGTGTCACGGTCCTGTATCTAATCTCGCGGAGTGCAATGCAAGACCGATGAATCATCAAAGAGTCTAAATCCGGCAAATCGTTTTTTAAAACAGATTTTTTTGAAAGAAATGCCAAACATGGACTGCTTTGCCAGATACAGAGTCGCCACCTAAATATTTTATTTTGGAAAATTTAGGAAACCCTGACTCGTTGCCTAAGGCCACGTATCCGTCATCACCAAAGTTGCCTCGGCTCGGGAACTTGGGTACGATTGGAGAAGGTCACTTCGTGAGCACCCCCGTTCGTCCGATCAAAGATCGGCCTCTACTAACCATGATATCTAGTTTTGAAAACATTATGCGTTCTTATTCCGGTTATTAGCCTAGATTTACTATGTGATACGCACAGCATACAAGTATAGACTAGGTCGCCTGAATTGGAACAAAACATTTCATATTTGTTTATTTGAAAATGGTTTGATGGTGCTACCCGCAAGTAGGCTAAAATGTGGATTTGCCACCCTCAGGTGGGCTTAGAAAACATGATTTTGTCACTATCTAGTGGGCTTAAAACTCGCAGTCGATGAATTGTTCCAATTCAAATAACCCAACCTTCACCCACAAGCATTCAGGCAGTTATATCATGTAAACATATAGCCTCATGGTAAGCATGCTATCATGGCAGTCACTCACACGCATGCAAGGATGTTAAAGCATAAGTACTTACCGAGCACTCCAAGCCAAAACAGAAGCTCTGTTAGAAATCTATGCATGATCCTAACTATACAGAAATGCCTAATGCAACACATGCAAAATGCAACTAAGATAGGCTCGGCTATTCTAAACATGACATATGATGATGCTACAGCTAACACGTATTCAATTTGGAATTGAAATACAAATGCCGTTAGTATGGTGCGCCGAGCCCGGTGCATGCAATACAGATGAATGAATGCAAACATGCTATCATATTGTATGCTAATTGAAACATGCCCTAATCTAACCATCATAAGCTGGTAAATAAAAGGGAGAAAGACGTGGGGTTGGAAGACATACATCACACGCACGCACACTTATTACAGTTGCACCCTCGCTCCGAGGGTCTGAATAAATAATACGGTCCGAATAAATAATACAGTCTGAATAAATAATTACAGTCCAGAATGAATAATTAAATATTACAAAACCCTAATTAATTAACAAATTAACTAGGAAAGCGATAAACTAGCATATAAGCTTATGGACTGCCTCGACTCTGTTCCGAATGGTGGAATGATGCATGCTTGAATTGCCTGGCGCGGAAATCCATTGCGATGTCCCGATTCGCCTCTGTTTGCAATTTTTCTCGGAATATTGTGCAAAGCTCCAGAAGGCCGCTGATTTATGATTTACTGCAACAGAGAGCAACAAAGGGGCATGGCAAAGTATTTTCACATATGTATGCATGATTACTCTTCGGGGAGTGTAGTCCTCAATCATCGTGCCATCAATCACGCATATCGATGCATGATGGCCGAGGAGTCGAATTGCACGACTCGATGTGAAATGAATGCACATGGAAACGCAACAAGACCTAAACTCCATCATGGGTAATCCGGAGTGTCGGCGACCGGAAATTGAGACACGTTCCGTCACTCGGAGTACGAAACGTCCCTCGTTTTCTTGGGCTAACTCCTATCCCAAACACAATGCAAATGAGATGGCATACACAATGCGACTAATATACAACCTAGCATACGCAATGCTATGAAATGGCATACACAATGCACGACGCAACATGACATACACAATGCTCTAACATACAACCTAACATACGCAATGCTATGAAATGGCATATACAATGCATAATGGACTTACACCACCATGAGTGGACCTCAGCCACACTCACATCAGTGGCCATAAGATGAAAATGAGACCACCGAAATACATGCACACATGCACGCAAACCGAGGACCGAACCTAAAACACAACGTGCAACTCTAATAAGGCATGGCAAGGCATGCAACATGGCATTCAAACATGTAAATTTCAGCATTGAAATATGATGCAAAATGATCCCGAATCATGCATATATGGCACCCGATGCATGAGATGAGCCCCGCAACTTCAAAACTAGGCACATGTATTGACTTGTAGCTATACAAAGCATGCATTATTTGACCATGAAGCACAAAGACAGAGCCAAGGAAGTCCCAAAACATGAACATTTCTAGTTCAAAGCATGACCAAAAGACGCTAGCGTGATGGACTAAAATAGCATGCAACTTTGACTAGCAAACGTTGTTTACATGGCATGCATATGAAGCATATGAAATCTCACCAAACCAGCAAAAATCAGTGAATAAAACATGCCAAAATATGTCCAAATAATTACTGAAATGCGGCCAACATGTGCAAAAATGAGGGGCTTCTTTGGAAGGGCATACAAGGGGTAATTAAGCACATGCATCAAGGACACTTAGCATGGCACAACCAACTCTGGAAATCAAATATAACAGCCCTAAAGCTCACCAAATTGACCCTGAAATTGGTCTAGGGAACATGCAAAGAAAGGCCTTTTTGAAGGGCCTTGAATGGAATTGGTCTACACATGCAACATAGACCTAAATATATGGAAAAATGGGCCTCAGAAAGAGCTAAGGAAGGCCTCAAAACCCTCAAAATGAGGCCTATAAAGTGACTTCGATGCATGCAAAATAGGGTCCCTTTGGAAGGCCTAAAAGATCCCCAACCAAGACAAGGAGAAAGGGGGGTCACCCCCCTCTAATTTTGGCCCTCAAAAATGCGTCAAAGCCACTGAAAATCCATTGGATTTCAGTGGCTAAGAAGCCAAACCATGGCCAATGCAAGTGCTCTAATGCATAGCCTTAATCATGAAGGAATGAAGCATGCATAGGGGAAGATGACCCCAAACAGAGAATAAACCTTAATCAAACATAAATATGATATCAAAACAAGATTTTTTTCAGTTTAGGTCGATGTCTAAAATGGCTCACAAATAAGGCTAATGTATCATGCAAAATAGCCCTAAAAGAGAGATTGAACAAACAGGGCAAAAAAATGCCTCAAACAGCAAAAAGCCCTTCAACAAAGTTGAAGAGAGGCTCAAAAAAAGATACTTTACAGTTTATGGAAAATCTCGAATATGCTCACAAGTAAGGCTAAAATATGATGCAAAAATAGCCCTAAAAGAGAGATAAAAGGAAAGGGCAGTAGATGGCCTCAAACAGTAAAGAGCCCTTCAACAAAGTTAAAGAGGGGCTCAAAATAAGGTACTTTCTAGTTTGGGTCGAAGCCCAGAAATGCTTGTAAATAAGGATAACCAATCATGCAAAAAAATGCAAATTTGAGAGAAATGGACACTTACCCTTGAAGAGCCGACCTCCAGCTGCTTTTGGACCAGGTTGGTGAGCTTTCAACCTCTGCAAATGACTTCCAAGGTGCTGGAATGAATGATGGAGGTGTGGTGCTAAGAGTTGTAGTGCAAATGGACCAAGAAAGTGAGGGTTTTGGAGCTTTGAGTAGTAACAATGGAGGTGAGAGGTTATGAGCCTTAAGCAAAAATGTCTAACCCCTAGATATGAAGAGGAGGGCCTCTCTTATAGAGAAGAGAGGCCAAAGCTTCTCTTGGAAGCTTCAAAGATCCTCCATACACGTGTATGGAGGATGCACCAAATGGTCCCCAGCTGGCATAGCTGGATTACACTTAGAAAAGGCAAAAGCAATAAGCAGGCCAGCCTGTTCAAGTGGCCGACCGGCCACTCCCCCTGGTCGGCCGACCAGGGGTCAAAAGGTTCAAGAACAATTGCTGGTTGGCCTACCCAGAAAGGTGGCCTCCCAGATGAATAGAACACGGCCCTATGGAGAAAAACCAGAAAAAGTGACCCAAGAGAGAGAAAAGCTAGCTTTTAGAGAGGGGTCAAAAGGGTCAAGATGAATTACTGGTCGGCCTACCCATATTGGTGGCCTCCCAGATGAGTAAATCACAATGGTGGTATGAAAAGCCAGAAAATGTGGCTCAAAAATGGGAAAAAAACCAGCTTTCTGTCAGAAAAATCGACTTTTGGAGAGAGAAAATGAGAAAACTAATTTTTCAGGAGAAGAGGTGGTCGGCTACCATCCTACCACCTCCCTAACAGTGAAAATAGGGTCTCTACCAAAAACGGACCAAAACGGATGCAAAACGAAGGTTCAGGGGCCAAAACGCGCGGTTCGAGGCCCTAAAAACAGGCTGTTAGGCACCAGAAGTGGCGTATGACTACGAAGGTGGTCTCCCAGGATACAGTGTCCCTCTAAAGGGAGGAAGTAAGGTGTGTGCCAAAAATCGGAGCAAACGGAGGTAGTTAAGCGGTCTCGAACTGAGGCATACGACCGACGGCTCCGAAAATCGAAAACCGGGCTCCAAATGGGAAAAATGGCCTACGACCACGAAACGTAGCCTACGGCCACTAAGAGATGATCTACGGGACCTCTCCCTCCCTTCAGGAAGAGAAAACAGAGAAAACAGGACCTGGTTCGCAAACCGAGGCAAAGCGCAAAAGAGCCCCGAAGTTCGGAGGCAAGGCTCGCAGCCGAGACTCTGAAACCTCAGAACGAGCACAATATGCAACATCACCGAGCGCTCAACTGGTGACGTCTGGGTCTTAAGGTCGGTCAAAAATGGGATGTCTACACACGGCATATAAAAAAAGTAATAATATACTTTTATACAAAATAATATAAATAGTTAGTAAGATGATCTACCGAATCTCTCACGCGCATAGAATGATGATGTCCCGAATGTACAAGTCGGCAAGATGATCTACCGAATCTCTCACGCGCATAGGAATGAAGTGCGCCGACTTAGTCAACCGGTCTACAACCACCCAAATAGCATCACTACCCCGCTAAGTCCTCGGAAGACCCACAACGAAGTCCATAGTGACGTGTTCCCACTTCCACTCGGCAATAGGCAAGGGTTGCAACAAACCCGCTGGCCTCTGATGTTCGGCCTTCACTTGCTGACAAGTAAGGCACTTAGATACGAAAGCTGCCACATCTCTCTTCATACCCCGCCACCAGAACTAGCGACCCAAATCCCGATACATCTTAGTGCCTCCCGGATGCACCGCAAGGCGTGAATTATGAAAATCTCGGAGTACCTCCTCTCGACAAGACTCCGGCACAAACAGACGGTCTCGGTATCTCACACTGAGGTCGGGATACACTGCCAAACCCTTCTCAACCTTCCCACCGGAAATCTTCTCACGGAGGGTTTCTACCTCAAGGTCACCCCTCTGAGCCTCTAACACTCGAGTCATGAGTGTAGGCTGTACAACAACAGAAAACAAGGCCGCAGCCTCTACGGATTCGCCCAGAAGTAAATTAAACTCCCCAAGTGCACCCAACATCTCCCATTCTCGGATGGCTATACTAGCTATGTCACCAACAGGTTTTCTGCTAAGGGCATCGGCCACCACATTGGCCTTTCCCGGATGATAATGCAACTCAAAGTCATAATCCTCTATAAATTCCATCCACCTCCTCTGCCTCAAGTTCAAATCTTTCTATGTAAACAAATATTTCAGACTCTTATGATTCAAGAACACCTCGAACCTCTCACCATAAAGATAATGCCTCCAAATCTTCAAGGCAAATATCACAGCTGCTAACTCTAGATCATGCGTAGGGTAATTCTGCTCGTGAATTTTCAACTGACGTGAGCCATAGGCAACTACTTTCCCTTCTTGCATTAACACACAACCCAGACCCTCTCGTGAGGCATCACAATAGACTGCATAACCCAACCCTCTCTCTGGAATAATCAATACTGGAGCGGTGGTCAGTCTAACTTTTAACTCCTGGAACGACTTTTCACAAGTCTCACCCCATACAAATTTGACTCCCTTCCGAGTCAGTCTAGTCAACGGTGACGCTAACCTGGAGAAATCTTTCACAAACCGACGGTAATATCCAGCTAATCCCAGAAAACTGCGGATCTCAAACACACTCTTAGGCTGTGCCCAATCCTGCACTGCCTCAACCTTGGATGCATCAACAGACACCCCTTCCCCGGATACCACGTGGCCTAAGAATTTGACTTCCCTCAGCCAGAACTCACACTTCCCAAACTTGGCATACAGCCTATGGGCTCTAAGTAACTCAAGCACCACTCTCAAGTGTTCCTCATGCTCCTCATCAGAAGGCGAATAGATAAGGATATCGTCCACAAAAACGACTACAAACCGATCCAAGAATTTCTGGAAGATCCGGTTCATCAAATCCATAAAAACTGCTGGTGCATTGGTGAGCCCAAATGGCATCACCAGAAACTCATAGTGGCCATACCGCGTACGGAATGCCGTTTTCGGAATATCCTCATCCCTGACTCTTAACTGATGATAACCCGATCTCAAGTCTATCTTTGAGAAACAACGGGAACCCTTCAACTAATCGAACAGATCATCTATACGAGGCATAGGGTACTTATTCTTAACCGTAGCCCGATTCAACTTCCGGTAATCTATACAAAGTCTCAAAGCACCACATTTCTTTTTAACAAAGAGGGCCGGTGCTCCCCACGGCGAAACACTAGGACGTATAAAACCCTTGTCTAGTAACTCCTGGAGCTGAATCTTCAACTCAACTAACTCGGCTGGGGCAAAACGATAAGGTGACATGGAAATCGGCGCCGTACCGGGCACTAGGTCAATAGAGAACTCAATCTCCCTATGCGGTGGCAAACCAATAAGGTCCTCGGGAAAGACGTCCGAGTACTCACAAACCACCCTTGGCAACACAATCTGAGTCTCATCATCCTCACTAATCGAAAGGTTAGCAAGTAGACCACTAAGCTCACTCCGTCCTCGCGGAACATATCCTGGTGGCAACACATTACCAACCCGGTCCCCCAGAAAATGAAAATACTCTCCGCTCACGGTACAACAAGTGACCCTCTGGCGGTAGCAATCAATAACTGCCCGGTATGACGATAACCAGTCCATACCCAAAATAACATCAAAACCCCTCATAGGCATAACTACAAATAAAAATGGGATTCTATGGTAATCAACCTCTATATCACAACCCCTAACACCTTGTTTCAAAATCAATTCACCCCCAAGAGGTGACACTACACAAATAGGAGATGCTAACTGTGCTAACTCCAACTCCAAAACAGATGCAAATGCAGCAGACACAAAGGAATGGGATGCACCCGTATCAATCAAAACATTAGCAACCGAGTTGCAAAACAAAAAGGTACCTCTCACAACTGATGGTGCCGGTACAAGATCCTGCGCGGTAACAGCGTACACGCGCCCAGACGACCTCTGATCAACCTGCTCACCCCTAGGAGCATAAGATTGCTGCACTGACTGGGACGATGAAGCCCCCTGATTGGCCCTCGAGGCCTGACCCGACTGAGCTGGCTGCTGACCCTGAATCTGCCTCAAACCAGATGCACCAAGTGTGCCACCCAACTGAGGGCAATACCTCTTCATATGCCCTGGCTGACCACACTGATAACACGAGAGTGGCTGGCCTCTACCCTGACTCTGGCTCTGAGATCGAGCCGAAGATGATGCTGCTCTCTGCACTCCTCCCCTCTGAGGACAAACTGGAGACTTGTGGCCCAGCTGGCCACACTTGAAACAGGTAATGTCTCCCTGACTGCCTTTCCCCGAACTAGCACTCGGCACAGGAAAAGTCGATCTAGAAAAGCTACCCTGAGACTGCTGAGGATTAAAACCCTTCTGTCTCCTACCATTACTCTGACTATCCTGACTCCTCTTGGAGCCCTTCTGTCCTTCCTCCTCCTCCTGCATCATGATCTCCATATGGGCTGCAGCATCAACCATACGCCCATAATCCCGAATCATAGTTCCCCCAACTCTCAGCTTGAGGCCACGCCTCAACTTCTTCTCGAACTCGATACAACGGCGTTCCTCAGACGCCACCAACTCAGGTGCAAACCTGGACAAGCTAGTAAACGCAGCCTCAAACTCGGCCATTGAAGAACTCGACTGCTTAAGCTGGCAGAACTGGTCTCTCAGCTTCTCCCTAACTGCTGGAGATAAGAACTTCTCCTGGAAAGCATTCACAAAAGCCTCCCACGTACCTCCTATACGACCCTTAGTAAACTTCCACCACTGACCCGCATCCCCCTTTCAACTGGAAAGATGCCAAGGTCACTTTTAACCCCTCGTCTTCGATGCCAAGAATCTCAAACGTCTTCGTTGTCTGTTCGAGCCATTCATCTGCCTTAAGCGGCTCTTTAGGATCACCTACAAATTCATCCGGGTTAGACCGGAAGAACTCCCTCTTTAGAAAGGAAGGTCCTGTATCCGCAACAACAACCTGAGCTTGATTCTCAGCTCTGAGAATGCCTACTGACTCCCTGAATGCCCCTGCTATCTCTCGGGCTAGAGCGCCCATAACCTGCTAGCCTACTGGCTCGGCCACATTGGCCTGGCCAATTCCCTCCTGAACTGCCGGAATCTCCTCTGGCAC
Source organism: Camellia sinensis (assembly GCF_055761805.1). Lineage (NCBI taxonomy): Eukaryota > Viridiplantae > Streptophyta > Magnoliopsida > Ericales > Theaceae > Camellia > Camellia sinensis. Next base: position 53,873,773 of record NC_138970.1, read on the forward strand.
AAGCACCTCCTGCCTACCCGGCCTACCACGCCTACCGCGTCCTCGTCCTCGTCCTGACATCCTAATAAAGGAAACAAAGACATTAGCACATTAATAAATGTGCTGAAGCTAAACACTCACGTCCTAATGCATTGGACAACAATAATTCATTCCACGTATGCACATAATCACATAAGCACCTACGAATTTCATTCCCGGATAATGATAGTCCCAATGCGTTACTATAGTTCCGGTTGGAAGCAGCAGTGATCAAGTGCCTTTCCAACAAGACTACTAGAAACTCAAGGGTCCAATCATCATCCCAGAAACTACATTCCATACCCACATAATCACATAAACATGTTATCACATAAGCATATAACGTTACACTAAGTCTCTATCAAACGAGACGAACCCATTGTGATACTAATCACTTCCCACGTACCCAAAGTATTCAAACCCGGTACGCTCTGATACCAAGTTGTAACGCCCTAAAAAATATACCCATTATATATATCATTGACATGCATTATTTAAAGAAAACACTTTAATAATTCATTATAATATCCATCAAAGTCTTACTAAACAAAAGTATTACATGTAGCATCAAAGTAAATGCCCTACTGGCTTACATCTTTCCAAGCCAACACTTGGACACAAAGTATGAGTTCTAACTCAAATATAAATAAAGCCCTAGGCTTGAGTGTTTACATGTACTAACAATGACAAAACAAATAACTAAAAATAGTCTTCAAAATCCAAGTCCTTCCAAGCTAAGTCCTTGGAGGTAGCTTATCACCTGAACCTGAAAATGATGTTCCCATAAAGGGTGAGCCACAGCCCAGTAGAAATATACTAAACCACATATAAGCAATGAATAAAGCAATAGCATTCAACAGATGGTTAACCAAGATAATCAATTACTTCATTTTACAGTCTCATGACACTATTGTCTAATACACGTTTTACTTTCCAATTTTATCAACATGGCTCAGAACCTGGCCAAACTTACAACAGTGAATTACATATATCATATTCACATCCTTCCAATATCAACAAACAAATGAGACTCAAGCTCAAATCAAAACACTTCATACTTCCAGATTGATACACATTTTAGTGCTGTATCAATAAAACACTTCTAGATAAATAAGCACACATAAAAGTAATGTTAATGGAGTCCATCCCCTATCTCCTCCCAAACAAAATCCGATTTAGAGGTCCATCCCCTATCTTCCCCTAAACCGTGGAGTACATCCCCTATCTCCTCCCACACAAAACAATATATGCAAATGCAATGCTCAATCAATACACGTATTTTCTGTATCAATGCAATAATCAAAATTAATGACTTAACCAATGTGATTAGTTTCAGTTATTCCTAATCCACATGCAATATCTACAACAATCACGACTATCCTCCACCGATAGCCCAAAACAGTTATTTCTAGACTGGAAATAAATATATCAACAATTCAATGGGCGAGTGATTTACATTATCCAACTACACCATTTAAGCAATAAATTTCCCAATTTCATGAATTTAACCAAATTCCCCAATTCCCTTAAATTAATTATACAAATTAATTAATTTAAACAACTAGGGTTTTTACCAAAATTATCAAAGTAACCCCAACTTATCAAAATACCAAAACTTAGAACAAAACCTATAAAATGGAGTAGGAAATCCCTACCTCGAAGAAAACAACCCAAATGGAGAAGACAGAGATGAATACCCAAATACCAATGTGCTCCAAACCGCCAAATGTTCAGATTAAATGAAAGCCCTCGACTCCCTCTATCTTTTTAATAAAGCAACTAGGGTAGAAACACACTCTAAATAGATCAAACCTAAGAGAGAAGGTGAGTAGGGAGAGAGAGAAGTCGGACCTTAGGGTTTGGAATCTAAAAAGATGATGGAAACTGATTAAAAAACCCGCTGCTGTCTAATTAAACTGGACAGGTTCGCTCGAGCGAAGACTTAGTCGCTCGAGCGACCAGACACAAGAAAATCTACGCTCGAGCCAAGGAGGCCTTGCTCGAGCCAACAACCCAAAAGCTCGCTCGAGCGAAAGAAATCTCGCTCGAGCGAAGAACTCAAACCCTCAGGTCCGAAACCAGACACACGCTCGAGCGAAGGAACTCCCGCTCGAGCGAAGAACGAACTAACTCGCTCGAGCGAAGAAAAGCTCGCTCGAGCCAAAAACCTCTGCTCTCAGGTCTTACTACAAAATGCAATCCTCGCTCGATCGAAGAAACCCTGGCTCGAGCGACGGACCAAAACAAAGAGTTCGCTCGAGCGAATAACTTCTCGCTCGAGCGAAGGGTCAAAATTCTGGGCAGCAACCCTTTGCTCCCAAGCCCAACCAACCTGCTACAAACCTGCCCATTGCATCCCCCAACTCAGAAATAGGAAAATAAAGGACGGTAACAATCATAATACAATGGCAGGAGCTACGGAACCTAAGTCCGGATACAATAAACCAATGGGAAAAGACCGGGGTCGCTATAGTTCGCAAACCGAGGCAAAGCACAAAAGAGCCCCGAAGTCCGGAGGCAAGGCTCGCAGCCGAGACTCTGAAACCTCAGAACGAGCACAATATGCAACATCACCGAGCGCTCAACTAGTGACGTCTGGGTCTTAAGGTCGGTCAAAAATGGGATGTCTACACACGGCATATAAAAAAAGTAATAATATACTTTTATACAAAATAATATAAATAGTTAAATTTTTACTGCAAATTATGAAAACGAAAAAGATTGAAATTTATAATTTAAGTCCCATAATTTTATTACAATTTGTTTATTATTTTTTAATTTGTCACAAATTTAATCATGTAATTACTTTCAACCTCATTGCTAGAATTGCAAATTTAGGTGAGCTCAATCCAAACAATTTGAGTCGAACTTACAAAATTTTAAAGATTGAACAATGTAGTTTTTAATTAAGTGAGGACCTATCCAGTAATTTAAAAATTCAAATTAAATTTGAGTGGATTTGGGCAAAAACACCATATAACCTGAGCAACTAAAACAAAATTTTAAATATATATATATATATATATAAATATATAAATTATTTGCTAATTTTTTAAATAATAAATAAAATTAATTAAAAATTTAATATTAATGAACAAAAGAAAAAGCAATATACTTAAGATTTCCAATAGAATTTTTCTTGAAAATATTTAAAAAATACACTTTTTAAAAAGGAATCATCAAATTACGGGTTGTTTGGGAAATGTCATATTAGCTTACTTTTTTATCTTTTTTGGATCATATCATATCTCTATTTTTCTACACATCTTTTCGTAAAAAGTAAAAAAATATATTTAATTATCTTTTTTAGGTCATACCAAATCTCTACTTTTCTGTATATATTTTCGTAAAAAGTAAAAAAAAAAATATACGTATTTAGCACTTTCCAAACTATCACTAAGTTGATATTAAAAAAATTTACTTTTTATAATAGCATAAATAATTTAAATATAATTTTTTTATAAATTCTTTCTTAATTTAAAAATTACAATAAAATATTAAATAGAATGAAAACAAATTTCTTACAAAATAAAAGTATTTGAATAAAAAAAAGGTATGAAGAAAATTTAATATGGTATTTTCATTTAATCTGAAAATAATTATAGATGAACAATAAATTATCACTTATAACCCTCTTGTTTTTAAATAAAAAAAAGTTTAATGAACTATCACTTTTAATTAAAAAAAATTAATGTTTCTTTCTAATTTATTTTAGCAAAAGTAACTTTTTAACAATTTGAGCCAAAGATATCTTTTTTTTTTATTTTAACTTTTTTAATTGACAATTGAGATTAAAAAAAAAATCTAACAAAATCCACCATGTTTGGCAAGTACTAAAAAAGTTATGTTTTGTTCTTTTGTTGTAAAAAAAAAAAAAGAAGAAGAAGTTATATTAAAAAATATTATTGTTCAAGTCCTTATAGTTTAGAATGATATAATTTTTTTATATAAAATTTAAAACAAAAAAAGAAAAAAAAAATAATAGCGATTAATAATTTGAACACATATATTTAAAAAAAATTATATTTGGACCAATAAAATTATGTCACATCGTTATGACAAAAGTGAATATTGATCTCATTCTAATTGTAGTAATATAATTTGAAGAATAATTTAAATTTGAAATTTTATTTTATAATTTAACAAAAGATGAAAAATTTAAGGAATGAATATTGATCTCATTCCAATTACAGTGACATAATTTAAGTAACAATCCAAATTTGAAATTTCATTTTAAGAATATCAAATTAATTTATAAATTAGTCATATTGTAACACCTATTAACAAAAAATTAAACAAAATAAAAAAAAATGTGAAAAAAAAATTACAACTTTCAACTTTACTGAAATGACTAAGGGTGTTCGCAACTCGGTTTTGTGCAGTTTGCAGTTCGGTTTTGACCCGCCCGCATCTATACAGTTTGAAAAAAAGCCAACCCGCAACTGCCCGCAATGCGGTTTGTGGTTTGTGCAGATAGGGTTTGCAAATATACGGGCGGTTGTGGGCGGTTTGCGGTTTACACTTTTTTCTTTAAAAATTAATTTTTGAGTTTTTTCTTTCCCATCGAATTTAGGCATCAGATTCATTTTATATATTTGTGATCATTTGACAATAATTTTCTGATGAGTTTACAAATAAAAATTGAATATCATTGCATTAAATGAAAGTACCCAAAACAAAGAGACCCTACACTAGCATTTTTGCCATAAAAAAAAATGTATATCAATGCTTTAAAAAATGTATATCAATGCATTAAAGGTTGTACTCAATTAGAATTGTCAGTTCAGTAATCAATAATCAAACTAGAAGCTCCATCGACTACCAGAAGGAAAATTTTATTAGGAAAAAGTGGATGAGTCACCAATGAAAATCATATAAGAAACCAAGTTTAGGACTTGATAATTCTACGGCATTAAAAAAGTTGAGAAATACTTAAAAATAAGGATCCTAATATCATAGAGAACATAATGGTGCCCTTGTTAAAGTTACAAAGTTAGTATATAAAAAAAAATAATAATAATAATTAAAGTGCGGACGGTTTTTGCGGGTTGCGGGTTTAACCCGCGACCCGCTCGCTACTCGCAAATCTGTCATATTTCAAACCGCATCCGCCCGCATTATGTTTGCGAAACCACCCATTTATATGCGGGTTGGGCTGTTTGAGCGGTTCAGATAAACCGTTGACATTATTTTGTAATTATAATAGTATATAGATATATAGATATGTAAATAAATTATGAAATAGATAATTATTTAAAACTTATATATTATGGGATAAATCATTATAATTTTAAATTTAAATTAATGGAACACTTTCCTTATTTAGTGCCCCTCAAATTTGAATTTTGAAATGGATTAACATATTTTCTTTTTTTTTATTTTATATATGTGATATACTTTCTATTTCAAAGTCATAAATCAAGAGATATTATTATTATTATTTATTTTTATTTTTATTTTTGCTTGAATGAGAGCAATAGAGGATTTTTTTAATTATTTAAAATCATAAAATTAGAAATTTTAGTTTAAGATATTAGAACTTCCACAAGACTTGTGGTTAGAAACCCTCTTTTACTTATATAATACATAAATAGATAGATATATTTAATAAAAATTTATGTTTGTCTTCTATAGTTTTTTTAATATACAAATTATTTTTTTTTAGATTTTTTATAAAAATAATTTAACAATTCTATCATCTATACTATATATTAAGCAAAATGAGGTTTTTAATCCCAAGACCTGTGGGAGCTCCAATCTCCTAATCCTAATTTTCTAATTTTTTGATTTTAAAAAAAAAAACTCAGCATTTATTGACTTCTCCCAACCCACAATCCCTTTTGACTTCTCTCATAATTATTACAACACCCTTTTCAATTTCTCCCATACACTATAGTTACACACAAAAATAATAATAAAAAATATAAGAATTTAGCTATAAATCTCAAAAAGATATAACATCTAAATTTGAATTTTGATTTAATAATACAATTATGTATTTTTTTATGTATATCTATCAAAATTTTAAATCACTTAATGGGAAAAATTAATCAATTTTCCAAAATTATTGATTTTTAATTTACAAAATAGATTAAAAAAAACTATTGACCGATTTATTTATTTAATAACAAAAATATTTCATAATCTCTCCCTCCTAATCTCTCTCACAAATTTTCAAAAAAAAATATTAAAACTTGCATTCTTTTTCTCTTCCCCAAAAAATTAGATAATATTTTTTATTAAAGTTGTAGTTATCTACCTATATTTTATATATTATATTATAACATAACAAAAAAAACTAAAATACTAATTTTTTTTAAAAGTTTATCTAAATAAACTTTAAATCAATAAAACTCACATGTCTATCACATATCTAACTCACATCATAACTTACCTAAATAATAATAATTAATTTTTTGATTTTAAAAAAAAAAACTCAGCATTTATTGACTTCTCCCAACCCAATCTCAGCATTTATTGACTTCTCCCAACCCACAATCCCTTTTGACTTTTCTCATAATTATTGCAACACCCTTTTCAATTTCTCTCATACACTATGGTTACACACACAAAAAAAAAAAAAGGATAAGAATTTAGTTATAAATCTCAAAAAGATATAACATCTAAATTTGAATTATGATTTAATAATATAATTATGTATTTTTTTTTTGTATATCTATCAAAATTTTAAATCACTTAATGGGAAAAATTAATCAATTTTCCAAAATTATTGATTTTTAATTTACAAAATAGATTAAAAAAACTATTGACTGATTTATTTATTTAATAACAAAAATATTTCATAATCTCTCCCTCCTAATCTCTCTCTCCTAATCTCTCTCACAAATTTTCAAAAAAAAATATTAAAACTTGCATTCTTTTTCTCTTCCCCAAAAAATTAGATAATATTTTTTATTAAAGTTGTAGATATCTACCTATATTTTATATATTATATTATAACATAACTAAAAAAACTAAAAAACTATTTTTTTTTTTAAAGTTTATCTAAATAAATTTTAAATCAATGAAACTCACATGTCTATCACATATCTAACTCACATCATAACTTACCTAAATAATAATAATTAAAAATAAATGGAAACTATAGATAAATTAAATTTAAAAAAAAAAGATACCCACAACTCTATCTTAAATAAATTGAAAAAAAAAATACCCGAATAGAAACCACACAAAAATAAAAATAAAAATAAAAAGATATATCTATCTATCTATCTATCTATCTATACTATATATTAAGCAAAAGAGGATTTTTAACCCCAAGCCTTGTGAGAGCTCCAATCTCCCAATCTAAATTTCCTGATTTTTTGATTTAAAAAAAAAATCTTAGCATTTATTAACTTCTCTCAACTCTCAAGTCATACCCTCATAATAACACTTTAATGCATTAAGAACAAGTATACAAAAAATTATTTGAAATCCAACACATATGAATTCCTTGAAAACTCCCAACACATATAATTATTGTCCCTCATAATAACACTTTAATGCATTAAGAACAAGCATAAAAAAAAATTTAAAAAAGTCCAACACATATGATTATTATCAAAATATTAAACTTTAACATGATATAATAATAATAAAAAAAAAGACATTTAATTCCTCGAATAGTCCAACACATATGATTTTTATCAAAATATTAAATTTTAATATAATATAAAAAAGGAAAAAAAAAGACATTTAAAAAAAAAAATTAAATCACAACCTATCTATTTATCTATCTATCTATACTATATATATAATCAAATGTAGTGGTTTTGTCAAAAATCTGTAAATATTCATTCCTAAATTCTCATAATTTTAAAATTATCTCTTTCCTACGTGGCAACTCTTTTTTATTGTCTTTCGTGTTTTCTATTTTCCTCAATTTTCTATTTGTTTGATTAATTAAAATGAAAATTAATTTCATGGCTTATGGATAAAGATTTGAATTTCAAAATTCCTCCATATAGATAAACATATAAAAACTGATAAATAATTTATGAAAATTAATTTCATGGTATACGGATAAAGATAAAAATTAAATACTTAATTTCATAACTTATAGATAATTTAAAATTTCTTCCCATAAATAAGCATATAAAAATTGATAAATAATTTATAAAAATTAATTTCATGACTGTAACAACCCTCATACTGTTTACTGATTAATGACTGATTGATTACCGATAATCACCGATTACTGTTAAACGGAACTGATAATGACTGATAACTGACTGAGAATTGAACTGATTAAGGTACTGAACTGACTGCCCGAAATTGAAACTGAATTGAGTGAATACATCTGTTTGAATTGCATTTTATCTGTTGACTGTTTGTTTGATCTGTTCGTGTTTTATGTTTAAACTATTAATTGAAGGCCTTATCGGCGGCCGAACCGGAAATTGGTTAGTGTTTTATGATCCTCATAATTAATGTAATTTTATGGTACATTCATTGAAAAAGTGATTAGGTATGATTAAATTAGATTAAATAAGCTAATTAAAGAGTTAGGCTTAATTACCAAATTGCCACCCTTAGTGGCCCACTCAATACACACACTTGAGCCTTATGTACACACTTGAAGAACATTTCATCAGCCATTTCTTCTTGTTCTAGCCGACCTTAGAGAGAGAGAGACTTGAGGAGTTGATTTCATCTCAATTTTGCTTGTGAATTGTTTGGAAATTGAAGAAATTGTTGAGGAGATTGCATATTTGAGCTCCCTCACTTCTAATTCTACACGTAAGGTAGATCATTCATCATCTTAATGGTGTCTTTGAGTTGTTCTTGCATGATTCATGCTTCATTGTAGAACTAAGTCATGAATTGGTTCATTGTTGTTGAATTGAAGCTTAAGTGTTGCATGCATGTACATATATTGAAGTTTTGAGGTGGTAGTTCATCATACCTCACATGCATGTCCATCTTTTGGTCATACTCCATGAGTTCATCTTGTTTTTGAAGGCTTGAGCTCTTTTGAAACAACATTAAAGCTTTGAAAATGATTTAAGATCATGCATGTCATGTTTGAAGATTGTTCTTGAAAATGATTTGAAATTGGTTTGAAATTGGGTTTGAATTAAACACCCTTGGGCTTTGATTTCTCAAATTGAGCTTTGAACCACGTTATTCTATGTGTTTATAAATGTTTTCCAGAAAATGAGCCCAAGAGGATCGGTTTTGGTGCATTTAAACTTGAGTTTGAGCTTGGAGGTGCAATCTGGGTTTTCCAGATTTCGCACTTCCGCTCGAGCGGGGAAAGTTACACTCGAGCGTGGAATCCGAGCAACCAGCATCTCTCTGCACTGTTTTGCAGTCCGCTCGAGCGGAGGATTGGGCGCTCGAGCGGAGTCATGTCTCAAGCTCGAGCGGGCGTCGAGCGGAGATTTCACCCATCCAGTACTTTTACAGTACGCTCGAGCGGAAAAGTTTACGCTCGAGCGTGTACCTTTGTTGCATGTCCGCTCGAGCGGGGAAACATGCGCTCGAGCGGGACTCTGTTTTTCCGAAAATGCTTTTAAATGTGCATTTTTGCATCCTCATCCCATCCTAGGCATTCTTAGGCCTAGTTTAAGACATCTTGATGAGGATATCGTTGTAGAACACACCAAGGCAAATTAGGGATTAAGTTATGATATTTCCCAACTGTGTAGCTTAGTGTGTTCAACCTGTGAACTGTGTAGGGTTGGCGACTGGGGAGACACGCTCTAGCATACCGTAGCCCAAACTCTGTGAGTAACAATTGTGTAAAGATATGTTCAAAATGATTATCTTCTGAATACTGAACTAAACTGTTTACTGAACTGATACTGTTTACTGAATGAATGTATGTCCTATATTCTGAACTGTATTGTGGCATCCTTAGCACCTACTGTTTACTGTTACTGTTACAGAGATCTCTGTCGGTTCCCTCGTGGAACCACTACTGTTTACTGACTGATGGCCATCATTACTGTTCGGTCTTTTAAGACCTACTGTTATTGTTATGCTAATGGATGTACCACATATGACTGTTTACTGTACTGAACAACTGAAATGCTGATTGAATTGAACTGTTTTCATTACCGTAAGGACATTTCATTCATAACCCCTTTACGCATTATGTTATTCACTGGGCTTTAGCTCACTGTTTATATATATATGTAGGTGCTCAGCCACCAGACCGGAGCTAGGAGCGTGGGTTAGACTCCAGTTTTGTCAAGCCAGCCTACGTGCCTCACTGCGAGGTTCCGAGCCTATCGTGTTAAGGCTTAGGGGTGTTTTACAATTCCCCCTTCTGTACTGTCTTACTGTTCTGTATAGACTGAATGTTTTCCGTACTGTTGTGTAGGGTTGAGTCCCTAGTTTGAATGAATGTAAATATTGTGCATACTGTTCTGTACTGTTTACGTATGAATGTATGAAAAAAACATATTTTGGCATACAGACTGTCACAGCTCATTGGGCATTGTTTCTGTAAGAACCCACATTTTTCATCTTGATCATGTTCATGAGCATTTGTATGATTGTGACTTGTTTAGCTTGCATGTGTGTGTTGCGATTGTTTCGTTGAGTTAATGTGATCCATGTCTTGATTTGGTACCTTTGTGATTTGTCTAAGTGTTATGTGCTTGTCTGAGTTATGCTTAGCCGACGTTGTTCCTATGCCGAGGTCATCCTTAGTCTGGCATTAGTATCTTGGAACCCCTTGTTGACCTCCGTCATTGCCTTGAACACATTAGCCAAGATGTTACCCTGCACCCCAGTGAACTCGTCCTGGAGTGGTATGACCTAGACCGAGGTGTGGCGCATCTAGGCCAAGATGTGGCACAGCTTAGTCAAGCGTTGTCCTTCCTAGCCGAGGTCATTGTCACCATAGTCGCCGAAGTCTTTTGTTAGCCGATGTCACCCCCTTGCCGGAGTGCCATTCCGTATAGCGTGTTAGAAACGCCTTGTTGTTAGCCGATGTCATGGTCTGTCAGAAAGCCCATACCGTTTTGCTTGTTGAACACCCTTCCACCATGCTTTGTCGGGTCTGTCAGCCACCTTTTCAGGAAGAACCCAACCAGTCGCCGCCACGTGTCTCAGCAGAGGGTTAACCCCAGAACCGGGTATAGAAAACTATCATTTGGTGTCATAACCTTGTCTTGTAGAGAGAGAAGCTCTAGGAAGAAGAAAGAGTTTTAGAGTGAGGAAGTAGATCTTCAAGCTTGATTTCTAGAGATCCAACCGTTAGATCCGCGTTCTAAGGTTAGATTCTTGATCTACTCGTGATGTTCTTTATGTTTATGTTATTGCATTGCATGATTGAAAATGATTTGTAAGCCATGCATCGTTTTGAAGCTCGATTTTAGAAAGAGAAAATGACATTCATGTGTTCTTCAAGAAAGTCTTGTTTTGATCCGAAAGCTTTATGCCTAGATTCACGTTTTGTGTTTGTTCTTGCATGATTTCCAAGTATGGGTACCCAGGTCCATGTTTTCAAACCCATAGCACGAAAACCCCAGATTTGTGATGACAGATTATGATCAAACATTCGTATTTTTCATGTTTTCACCCCCATGTTCTTCATGTTCATCAACAGAGGGAAACCCAGAGTTTCCCGACCTCTTTCCTTGCATGTGGCCCTCGGGAACACACCTCGGCAAGGAGGTGTGGAACCTCGGCCTAGACCTGGTTGGTGCCCAGCCTGTTTTCCGAAAACATTTGTGTATACGAGAGACTTGTTTGAAAGCGCATTCAATAGGCTTTGCCATGTGTTGTAGGACTTGGGCTTGTCTCGACCCCGACGTGTGGAGAAACGATGTGAGTGGTATTTTTAATAAAGCTATGTTACTCTTGTTTTGATAAATCTTGTTTTGCCTTGTTTTGAAAAGTACTCGATCTAGCATGAATGACTATCCCTATTTTGTATATCAAATGCTATCTTGTTTTGATGACTCGTCTTGACAGTCCTTAGTGCTAGAGGACTCTAAACTTTCGCAGCACAGCTTGTCTTGACAGTCCTTAGTGCTAGAGGACTCTAAACTTTCGCAGCACAGCTTGTCTTGACAGTCCTTAGTGCTAGAGGACTCTAAACTTTCGCAGCACAGCTTGTCTTGACAGTCCTTAGTGCTAGAGGACTCTAAACTTTCGCAGCACAGCTTGTCTTGAAGCTCTTGTCTTGATATGTCATCACCCCTTGAAGTAGGTAGATGTTATTAACATCCAAGGAACTTGAAAGCCGGCAAATGAACTTGATTTCCCTCTTGATCGAAAAGTATGCTATGTATAGTTTTGAAAGAAATCTTGGATATCAATCATGCAAAACCTTTATTTCTAGTATCATTCACTGAGTATCCAAGCTCACCCTCTCTATATATATGTAGGTGATGAACAAGAAGGCATTGAGGCCTAGACGTGATTGCCGATGTGTTTTGGGCGCCTTGCCGACATGTTTTGGATTTGCGTTTTGCATCGTCTTGAAGATTATGCTTCTCGGCTTATGTTTTCTTTGTTTGTTTTGGCATATGTCGGCTTGAGAAGCCTTTTGGTCAGGATGTATTTTGTGTTCCATTTTGTTGTATCTAAAATTGTAAGACTTGTAAAGATGTTTGATGTATGGCATTCCATTGGACTTATGCACGGCTCTCATGGACTACTCAGTTTATATATGTATATTTTGCTTCCGCAACTTGTAAGCCCCATATTCTATACTCTGATTGTGTGTGATTTTTGTAAGACGGCCTTCGGTAACCTCTGGTTACTGGCCATCACGGCACCAAACTACTAGGGGCGGTTTGGGGGCGTGACAGATTGGTATCAGAGCCCAAGATCCTTGTAGTACGTTAATCACACACCTTGAGTTCTAGAGAGCCTAGGATTTCCCTTAGAAGAAAGTTAAGATTGCATCATATTGCTTGCTACTTGACTATGTGTGCATCGTTTTGGCTTAGACACTCGTTACTTGCATATGTGTTAATTTGTTTAGTTGTTTTAAAGTCTCATCTTGCATTCCCCCCTAGCATCATGAGGAGAGGTAGACCCCCGGTTGGCCGAGATCGATCGGAAGACAGGTTGGAGAGATTGGAAAGGTTAGTCGAAGGCTTGGTTCGTGAGCAGAGGCAATCTAGGCCGCAGGATACTGGTACCACTTCTATGCAAGCCGAACAGACGAATGGCCGATATGCAGCTCCACCCCCTCCGGTGCCACAAGTGCCTCCGCAGCAGGCTTTGTATGGGAACGACACGATAACTCTAATCAGAGAGTTCAAGAAGATGAAACCGCCGAGATTTCAGGGAGGCATAGAACCAATGAAAGCCGAGGCATGGGTTTTAGAGATGGAGAAGTTGTTTGAAGTTTTCCCCAGTACAGACGCTCAGAAGGTATCTCTGGCAGCATTCACGTTAGACGACGATGCTCGTAGGTGGTGGATGATGGTCCGAGAAAGCAATCCGGGTTTGACTTGGGCAAAATTTTTGGAGTTGTTCTACAACAAGCATTTCCCCCTCAGCGTCCGAGACCGAAAGACCACGGAGTTTCAGAATCTGGCCCAAGGGAACAAGACGGTCGCAGAATACGATCGTGCCTTTACTGAACTAGCGAGATATGCGCCTCATATGGTTGATGACGAGTATCGAAAGGCGAGGAAGTTCGAAAGTGGGTTGCGTGGGCCGATACAAGATCGGGTCAATATGCTCAATATGCCGACGTACGCCGGAGTACTGGACAAGGCCATCCTGGCTGAAGCTAATTTAAACCGATACCAGAGTTCAAGTGAGGGTCAGAGGAAGAGACAGAATTATGATAGTCGCCGAGTTCCGTTCAATGCCAAGAAGAGAATGAGCACAGACAGTTTCAGCAACTCAAATCAGGAGGGTAACGCCAAGCCGATGTGCGCGAGTTGTGGAAAGCAACATTTCGGGGTTTGTCGTTGGGCAACAGGAGCTTGTTATGAGTGCGGCGAGATAGGCCATCGCGTGAAGGACTGCCCGAAAGCAAGGACCGATGATGGGAAGAGGACTGGAAGCACCTCGGGCTCTGCACAGAAGAATAACATCGGGGGAGTACAGGCGAGGCAGGGCAGAGTTTTCGCATTGTTGCCAGGAGACGCCCAGAATGCTGAAACAGTGGTGTCAGGTACCCTCTCAATTTGTTCTCAAGATGCATACGTACTGATTGATTCGGGTTCTACGCATTCATTTGTGTCCACTATATTCGCCGAGAAGTTGGATAGAGAATTAGAACCCCTTGATTATGTATTATCTGTGTCCACCCCATCTGGGAGAAATATGATTGTTACATCCATTTATAGGGCGTGTATTGCTATGATTGAGAGTGTAGAATTGTTAGTTGATTTGATGCCATTAAACATAACTCACTTCGATGTTATATTGGGAATGGACTGGTTAGCGGCGAATCATGCATCCATTAATTGTGTTACTAAGAACGTCACATTGAAGACCCCAAGTCAAGCCGAGGTCATTTTCCAGGGTAAAGGAGTTGTACCCCCACCTTACTTAATCTCATCCATGAAGGCCTACAAGTTGATCCAAAAAGGATGTAAGGGTTACTTATGCAGTATACTAAGTGATCTGAATGGAAATGTTGAGTTAGCCGACATACCCGTTGTGGAGGAATTCTCCGACGTCTTTCCGACTGAGTTGCCTGGCCACCTTGTCGATAGAGAAATAGAGTTTACGGTGGACGTCTTGCCAGGAACACAACCTATCTCCAAAACACCCTACAGAATGGCTCCAGCTGAACTTAGAGAACTGAAATCGCAATTACAAGAATTGTTGGATAAGGGATTCGTCAGGCCGAGCACTTCACCGTGGGGAGCACCCGTTTTATTTGTTAAGAAAAAGGACGGCACACTTCGTCTTTGCATTGACTACAGAGAACTTAATAAGGTGACCATCAAGAACAAGTACCCATTGCCTAGAATCGACGATTTGCTTGATCAACTACGAGGAGCACGAGTCTTTTCCAAGATTGACCTTAGGTCGGGCTATCACCAGTTGAGGGTTAAAGCTGAGGACATTGAGAAAACTGCTTTTCGGACAAGATATGGCCACTACGAATTCTTGGTAATGCCCTTCGGAGTAACCAATGCCCCAGCAGCATTCATGGACCTGATGAACAGAGTCTTTAAGCCGTACCTAGATGAATTCGTCATTATTTTTATCGACGACATATTGATTTATTCCGGGAGTGCGAGCGAGCACGAGAATCATCTGAGACTTGCCCTACAGACCTTGAGAGATAAGAAGTTGTACGCCAAGTTAAGTAAATGCGAGTTTTGGCTTCCCAGCATTTCATTTCTAGGACATGTGATTAATGAAGACGGTATATCAGTTGACCCCAGTAAGATTGAAGCCGTTGTGAATTGGCCGACGCCGACCAACGTGTCCGAGGTTCGTAGTTTCCTGGGTTTGGCAGGTTATTACAGAAAGTTTGTGAAGGACTTCTCGAGGATTGCAGTGCCATTGACACAACTAACCAAGAAGGGAGCAGCTTATGAATGGACCAATGAAAGGGAATCAGCTTTCCAGGAATTGAAGACGAGGTTAGTCACAGCACCAGTTCTAGTACTACCATCAGCTAATGAGGAATTTCAGATTTACAGTGATGCTTCACATAAAGGTTTGGGTTGCGTGTTAATGCAAGAGGGTAAAGTCATAGCGTACGCGTCTCGTCAATTGAAGCCCAATGAAAAGAATTATCCTACCCATGACCTGGAGTTAGCTGCCGTGGTTTTTGCTCTGAAGATCTGGCGTCATTACCTGTACGGAACATCTTGCCAAGTTTTCACCGACCACAAGAGTCTGAAGTACTTGTTCACTCAGAAAGAGTTAAATATGAGGCAGAGAAGATGGCTCGAGCTACTGAAAGATTATGACATGCAGATTCAGTACCACCCAGGTAAGGCAAATTCCGTAGCCGACGCATTGAGCAGGAAGTTAGTTGGAAGTTTGGCGTGCCTGACAACGGTTTCGGTGGAACCAACCATTATTGAGGAAGCGAAGACCAGACAGAGGGAGGATAAATTCCTCGAGAAGGTAATTGATGAATTCGTCACCAAGCCGAGGCCGGGATACACTATGGAGAATCAAGTGCTTAAGTTTGAAGGAAGATTGTGCGTGGCCGACGTACCAGAGTTAAAAAGGAAGATTTTGCAAGAGGCCCATAGTTCCAAGTTTGCCATTCATCCAGGGAGCACCAAGATGTATCGGGACGTAAAGCGGACCTTTTGGTGGCCAAACATGAAAAGGGAGATAGCCGAGTTTGTATCTCAGTGTCTGAGTTGTCAGCGAGTGAAAGCAGAACACCAGAGACCAGCAGGACTTCTTCAACCCTTGTCAATTCCTGAGTGGAAATGGGAGCACATCTCCATGGATTTCGTAGTGGGTTTGCCGAGGACGCAAAGAAGTATGGATTCCATTTGGGTTATAGTCGACAGGCTTACTAAGTCAGCTCACTTCTTGCCTGTCAAGACCACATTCAATGCCGACCGACTTGCCGAATTGTACGTGAATGAGATCGTTAGACTTCATGGTGTGCCGATGTCCATTGTGTCAGACCGAGATCCGAAGTTCGTTTCTAGATTTTGGCAGAGTCTACAAGGAGCCTTGGGAACAGAGTTGAGATTTAGCACAGCCTTTCACCCCCAGACCGACGGGCAGACAGAAAGAATGATTCAGACACTCGAAGACATGCTCAGATTGTGCGTGCTAGATTTTCAAGGAAGCTGGGAATCGCATTTGCCATTAGTGGAGTTCGCGTACAACAACAGTTATCAAGCCAGCATAGGCATGGCGCCGTATGAAGCTTTGTATGGAAGGGAGTGCAGATCGCCGATATGTTGGACTGAAGTGGGAGACGAAGCTCTAATTGGCCCCGAATTGGTTCGGATGACAACGGAAAAGATCAAACTCATTCAGCAGAGGATTAAGACTGCACAGAGTCGACAGAAGTGCTATGCCGACCGAAGAAGGAGGGAGTTAGAATTTGAAATTGGGGATCATGTATTTTTGAAGGTCTCGCCGATGACAGGAGTTACGAGATTTGGGAAAAAGGGCAAACTTGCACCCCGATACGTTGGGCCATTTGAAATTCTTGAGAGGATTAACACCGTTGCTTACAGGCTTGCTTTGCCACCAGATTTGAGTCGAGTCCACAGTGTGTTCCATGTTTCGATGCTGAGAAAATATATCCGAGACCCATTGCATGTAATAGATCACTCCGGGGTTGTAGTTAATGAAGACTTGGGCTACGAAGAGAAACCGATGAGGATTATTGACAGACAAGTGAGACAGTTGAGAAACAAGTCGATATCGATGGTAAAGATCGAATGGGAGAAGCATTATGGCAGGGAGGCCACGTGGGAAAAGGAAGAGGAAATGAAAATCTGTTACCCGGAGTTATTCGTAGGTCAAGGTAACTTAAGTTTGGGGACCAAACTTCCTTAAGGAGGGTAGACTGTAAGAACCCACATTTTTCATCTTGATCATGTTCATGAGCATTTGTATGATTGTGACTTGTTTAGCTTGCATGTGTGTGTTGCGATTGTTTCGTTGAGTTAATGTGATCCATGTCTTGATTTGGTACCTTTGTGATTTGTCTAAGTGTTATGTGCTTGTCTGAGTTATGCTTAGCCGACGTTGTTCCTATGCCGAGGTCATCCTTAGTCTGGCATTAGTATCTTGGAACCCCTTGTTGACCTCCGTCATTGCCTTGAACACATTAGCCAAGATGTTACCCTGCACCCCAGTGAACTCGTCCTGGAGTGGTATGACCTAGACCGAGGTGTGGCGCATCTAGGCCAAGATGTGGCACAGCTTAGTCAAGCGTTGTCCTTCCTAGCCGAGGTCATTGTCACCATAGTCGCCGAAGTCTTTTGTTAGCCGATGTCACCCCCTTGCCGGAGTGCCATTCCGTATAGCGTGTTAGAAACGCCTTGTTGTTAGCCGATGTCATGGTCTGTCAGAAAGCCCATACCGTTTTGCTTGTTGAACACCCTTCCACCATGCTTTGTCGGGTCTGTCAGCCACCTTTTCAGGAAGAACCCAACCAGTCGCCGCCACGTGTCTCAGCAGAGGGTTAACCCCAGAACCGGGTATAGAAAACTATCATTTGGTGTCATAACCTTGTCTTGTAGAGAGAGAAGCTCTAGGAAGAAGAAAGAGTTTTAGAGTGAGGAAGTAGATCTTCAAGCTTGATTTCTAGAGATCCAACCGTTAGATCCGCGTTCTAAGGTTAGATTCTTGATCTACTCGTGATGTTCTTTATGTTTATGTTATTGCATTGCATGATTGAAAATGATTTGTAAGCCATGCATCGTTTTGAAGCTCGATTTTAGAAAGAGAAAATGACATTCATGTGTTCTTCAAGAAAGTCTTGTTTTGATCCGAAAGCTTTATGCCTAGATTCACGTTTTGTGTTTGTTCTTGCATGATTTCCAAGTATGGGTACCCAGGTCCATGTTTTCAAACCCATAGCACGAAAACCCCAGATTTGTGATGACAGATTATGATCAAACATTCGTATTTTTCATGTTTTCACCCCCATGTTCTTCATGTTCATCAACAGAGGGAAACCCAGAGTTTCCCGACCTCTTTCCTTGCATGTGGCCCTCGGGAACACACCTCGGCAAGGAGGTGTGGAACCTCGGCCTAGACCTGGTTGGTGCCCAGCCTGTTTTCCGAAAACATTTGTGTATACGAGAGACTTGTTTGAAAGCGCATTCAATAGGCTTTGCCATGTGTTGTAGGACTTGGGCTTGTCTCGACCCCGACGTGTGGAGAAACGATGTGAGTGGTATTTTTAATAAAGCTATGTTACTCTTGTTTTGATAAATCTTGTTTTGCCTTGTTTTGAAAAGTACTCGATCTAGCATGAATGACTATCCCTATTTTGTATATCAAATGCTATCTTGTTTTGATGACTCGTCTTGACAGTCCTTAGTGCTAGAGGACTCTAAACTTTCGCAGCACAGCTTGTCTTGACAGTCCTTAGTGCTAGAGGACTCTAAACTTTCGCAGCACAGCTTGTCTTGACAGTCCTTAGTGCTAGAGGACTCTAAACTTTCGCAGCACAGCTTGTCTTGACAGTCCTTAGTGCTAGAGGACTCTAAACTTTCGCAGCACAGCTTGTCTTGAAGCTCTTGTCTTGATATGTCATCACCCCTTGAAGTAGGTAGATGTTATTAACATCCAAGGAACTTGAAAGCCGGCAAATGAACTTGATTTCCCTCTTGATCGAAAAGTATGCTATGTATAGTTTTGAAAGAAATCTTGGATATCAATCATGCAAAACCTTTATTTCTAGTATCATTCACTGAGTATCCAAGCTCACCCTCTCTATATATATGTAGGTGATGAACAAGAAGGCATTGAGGCCTAGACGTGATTGCCGATGTGTTTTGGGCGCCTTGCCGACATGTTTTGGATTTGCGTTTTGCATCGTCTTGAAGATTATGCTTCTCGGCTTATGTTTTCTTTGTTTGTTTTGGCATATGTCGGCTTGAGAAGCCTTTTGGTCAGGATGTATTTTGTGTTCCATTTTGTTGTATCTAAAATTGTAAGACTTGTAAAGATGTTTGATGTATGGCATTCCATTGGACTTATGCACGGCTCTCATGGACTACTCAGTTTATATATGTATATTTTGCTTCCGCAACTTGTAAGCCCCATATTCTATACTCTGATTGTGTGTGATTTTTGTAAGACGGCCTTCGGTAACCTCTGGTTACTGGCCATCACGGCACCAAACTACTAGGGGCGGTTTGGGGGCGTGACAGTTTCATTACTGTATTGGCTTCCGCCAGGCCCTGTACTCTGTTTTACTGTATTACTGTTAAGCAGGCCTTCGGTAATCTCGGATTACTGGTCGGTTACGGTGCTAAACCCATAGGGCCGGGTTTGGGTCGTGACAGAGTGGTATCAGAGCGAGGTTACTTACCACGAGTTATACCGCACACACGTGTCCAAATGAGCTATAGGGTGTCCTAGAAAAGTGATTAGGGCATCTCATGAGCATGATAAGTGTGTGGTTATGTTATGACTGAATACATACTAATGTGGTAAACTGTTAAACAAATGACTGCTTATGTTTAAAACTGTTATAACTGCTTATAGTGAAATGGACAATGCAAATGAACCTGAGTCCTCATCTACTGAGGCAAGAATGGAAAGAATGGAAAGAATGATGGAATTGATAACTGCTAGACTTGAACAACAACAGAACCAACCGCCCCCACCTCCTCCTCCTCCGGTACAGCCAGAACCTAATGTGGATGTGAATGATGGGGATATAATTGCTTTTACCAGAAGTTCAGTAAAATGAAACCGCCATCCTTTTAGGGAGGCCTTGAACCGTTAAAAGCTGAAGCTTGGGTTCTGGAAACAGAAAAACTATTTGAAGTGTTCCCGTGCTCAGAAGCGAATAAAGTACTGTTAGCTACCTTCACCTTACAAGAAGAAGCTAGAAGGTGGTGGATGTTGATCCGTGATACAAATACTGTTATGACTTGGGCTCAGTTCAAGGAGTCCTTCTTTGAAAAGTATTTCCCTCAGTGTGTTAGGGATAGAAAAGTGACTGAATTTGAACAGCTGAAGCAGGGCACAATGACTGTTGCGGAATATGAGACGAAATTTACTGAACTTGCCCGTTATGCACCGCATATGGTGGATACTGAGTATAAGAAGGCCAGGAAATTCGAAGGTGGCCTTAATGTTGCAATCCTTGATCGAATAAATGTCTTGAAACTACCGACTTTTGTGGGTGTTCTCGACCGGGCATTGATGGCCGAGTCGAACATTGCAGCGGTGAAACAATCTGAAACACCAACAACCGAATGGCATGGTAAAAGGCAGGGTTTCAAATTCAAGAAAGGCAAGCACAACCCAGCCAACAAGAAACAGAATACGGGGTCGACAACTAGCCCCAGCCATGGGAGTGGGTTCATACCACCCTGTCCTGAGTGTGGCAAGAAGCACAAGGGGGTCTGCTACAGAATATCTGGAGCCTGTTACAGGTGTGGCAAGGTGGGCCACATGGTTAAAGACTGCCCCTCTGCTCCACAAGCCAGTAGTAAAGCTGCACCAAGCGCAGCAGCATCAACTGTAGCACCAAAGCCTAACCCCAGAGCTACCGGGAAAGAGCCCATGAGGCAGGGCCGAGTGTTCGCCCTAGTACCGGGAGACGTGCAAAATACTGAGATCGTTGTGTCAGGTATTCTCTCTATTTGTACACAAAATGCATATGTATTGATTGATTCGGGGTCTACACATTCTTATGTATCGCATGCTTTCTCACGAAAATTGAATAGACCCTTAGAACCTATGAACTATCTGCTAGCCGTATCATCACCCGTAGGAGGGTCCATGACATGTGCTTATATGTACCCCGCATGTGAAATCATTGTTGGGGATATGCATTTGTTTATTGATTTACTACCATTGAACATTGATCATTTTGATGTAATATTGGGGATGGATTGGTTACAAAAATATCATGCCACTATTGACTGTGTGACCAAGCAAGTTGTTTTCCATCCACCTGGTTTGCCTGAATGTGTTTAATGGGAGTGGAGTAGTACCTCCTCCGTATTTGATTTCGTCAGTGAAAGCTGTTAAATTAATTAGAAAGGGATGTAAAGGATATCTGTGTTCTGTGCTGACTGTGTCTACTGATGATAGTGTTACAACTGATGTGAATTGTATTCCTATAGTCAGGGAATTCCCAGATGTATTTCCAGATAATCTTCCAGGAGATTTGATTGACAGAGAGATTGAATTTACCGTTGATGTGATTCCCGGAACACAACCAGTTTCTAAAGCTCCTTACCGAATGGCTTCAACTGAATTGAAAGAACTGAAAGTGCAATTGCAAGAACTGTTAGACAAAAAGTTCATCAGACCTAGCACTTCGCCATGGGGTGCTCTTGTTTTGTTTGTCAAGAAGAAAGATGGCTCACTGAGACTGTGCATTGACTATCGTGAACTGAATAAGGTAACTGTAAAGAATAAATACCCATTACCGCATATTGATGATTTATTTGATCAGTTACAGGGTGCACAAGTGTTTTCCAAAATCGATCTCAGATCGGGGTATCATCAACTGAAGGTTAAACCAGAAGACATTGATAAAACTGCTTTTAGAACGAGGTACGGACATTACGAATTTTTAGTTATGCCTTTTGGAGTCACGAATGCACCAGCTGCATTTATGGACCTCATGAACAGAATTTTTAAACCATACCTTGATGACTTTATTGTTGTATTTATCGATGACATATTGATTTACTCCAAGAGTATAGAAGAACATGAACATCATCTGAGACTTGCCCTACAAACCTTAAGAGAACAGAAACTGTATGCTAAACTGTCTAAATGTGAATTCTGGCTTGACCATGTTATGTTTTTGGGACATGTTGTTAGCAAAAATGGAATTTCTGTTGATCCGCAGAAAATTGAAGCTGTAGTGAACTGGCCTAGACCGACAAATGTGACTGAAGTCCGAAGCTTTTTGGGACTGGCTGGATATTACAGAAGATTTGTCAGAGATTTCTCCAAAATTGCCCTACCATTGACTCAGTTAACTCAGAAGGGGACATCATTTGACTGGACTGACCAAAGAGAATCTGCTTTTCAGGAGTTGAAAACTCAATTAGTGACTGCACCGGTTCTTACCTTACCTTCAGGTACGGATGGTTATACTGTATTTAGTGATGCTTCTCATAAGGGTTTGGGATGTGTTTTAATGCAGAATGGGAAAGTAATTGCCTATGCTTCCCGTCAACTGAGACCGCATGAAAAGAACTACCCAACCCATGATCTGGAACTTGCTGCAGTAGTATTTGCACTGAAAATCTGGCGTCACTATCTGTACGGGGTGACATGTGAAGTATACATCGACCACAAGAGTTTAAAATATTTCTTCACACAGAAAGAACTGAACATGAGACAGCGGAGATGGCTAGAACTGATTAAAGATTATGACCTACAGATATTGTACCATCCGGGAAAAGCCAATACCGTTGCCGATGCATTGAGCCAGAAATCGATTGGAAACTTAGCCTGTTTGCTTACAGGACAGAAAGAGTTGCTTTGTGACCTTGAAAAATCTGAAATTGAAATTGTTTTACAAGAACAAGGTGGAATCTTAGCTGCTATTTCTGCTCAACCGGCGCTGATTGAGGAGATTAAAGAGAAACAGCAACTGGATGACTTCTTGAAAAAGATCATCGAAGAAAGAGAATCTAAGCCGAGACCGGGATTCAAATTTGAGAATAATGTACTGAAATTTCAAGAAAGACTGTGTGTACCAAATGATACTGAACTGAAAAGAAGAGTTCTGCAAGAAGGCCACAATTCGAAATTGTCTATCCATCCGGGGAATACGAAAATGTACCAAGATCTGAAACAGAATCTCTGGTGGCCGGGAATGAAGAAAGAGATTGCCGACTTTGTGTCCAAATGTCTTCATTGCCAACAGGTCAAAGCTGAACATCAACGACCTGCCGGATTACTGCAACCCTTACCCATACCGGAATGGAAATGGGAGCATATCACGATGGATTTCATTGTGGGATTGCCTCGCTCCAGAAAAGGTATGGATTCAATTTGGGTTATTTTTGATAGACTAACCAAATCTGCTCACTTCTTACCTGTCAAGACAATCTATAATGCGGACAAATTGGCCGTTATCTATATTGATGAAATTGTGAGACTGCATGGAGTGCCTGTGTCTATTGTTTCTGACAGGGATTCGAAGTTTACATCGAGGTTTTGGCAAAGCCTACAGACTGCACTGGGTATTGAACTGAGACTGAGTAGTGCCTATCATCCTCAGACAGACGGACAGTCAGAAAGGACCATCCAAACTCTGGAGGATTTACTGAGAATGTGTGTCCTTGATTTTCAGGGAGACTGGGAAAATCATCTGCCATTAGTTGAATTCGCCTACAATAACAGCTACCATTCGAGTATTGGTATGGCGCCCTTCGAGGCATTGTATGGCAGAAAATGTAGATCTCCGATTTGCTGGGCAGAAGTTAGAGATAGGCCTTTGCTTGGGCCCGAGATTGTGTATGAAACAACTGAAAAAGTGAAACTGATACAGCAGAGACTGAAAACTGCACAGAGTAGACAGAAAAGTTATGCAGATGTCAGAAG
Source organism: Camellia sinensis (assembly GCF_055761805.1). Taxonomy (NCBI): domain Eukaryota; kingdom Viridiplantae; phylum Streptophyta; class Magnoliopsida; order Ericales; family Theaceae; genus Camellia; species Camellia sinensis. The sequence continues at coordinate 53,897,929 of NC_138970.1, forward strand.
ACGGGACAGAGAGTATGAAGTGGGTGATCACGTTTTTGTGAAAGTGACACCAATGAAAGGCCAGACTCGTTTTGGAGTCAAAGGCAAGTTAGCGCCGAGATATGTCGGACCGTATGAGATTATTGAGAAAATCAATCCGGTGGCGTATCAAGTTGCGCTTCCTCCTGAAATGGAACACATGCATAATGTTTTCCACATTTCTATGTTAAGAGATTATCTCCGGGATCCCTTCCACATAATAGAGCCTACCCACGTAGTGTTGAGTGATGACTACACTTACGAGGAACGGCCTATACAGATTGTAAACAGACGAATCAAGAAACTGAGAAACAAGGAAATCCCATTGGTGAAAGTCGACTGGCAGAACCATGGTGGTATGTATGCCACTTGGGAAAGGGAAGATGACATGGCTAAAAGATATCCTGAACTGTTTCCACTGAACCCTGTTTTCTTCCAGAATGAAGGTAACTCGAGTTTAGAGGACTAAACTCTTTATAAGGAGGGGAGACTGTAACAACCCTCATACTGTTTACTGATTAATGACTGATTGATTACCGATAATCACCGATTACTGTTAAACGGAACTGATAATGACTGATAACTGACTGAGAATTGAACTGATTAAGGTACTGAACTGAATGCCCGAAATTGAAACTGAATTGAGTGAATACATCTGTTTGAATTGCATTTTATCTGTTGACTGTTTGTTTGATCTGTTCGTGTTTTATGTTTAAACTATTAATTGAAGGCCTTATCGGCGGCCGAACCGAAAATTGGTTAGTGTTTTATGATCCTCATAATTAATGTAATTTTATGGTACATTCATTGAAAAAGTGATTAGGTATGATTAAATTAGATTAAATAAGCTAATTAAAGAGTTAGGCTTAATTACCAAATTGCCACCCTTAGTGGCCCACTCAATACACACACTTGAGCCTTATGTACACACTTGAAGAACATTTCATCAGCCATTTCTTCTTGTTCTAGCCGACCTTAGAGAGAGAGAGACTTGAGGAGTTGATTTCATCTCAATTTTGCTTGTGAATTGTTTGGAAATTGAAGAAATTGTTGAGGAGATTGCATATTTGAGCTCCCTCACTTCTAATTCTACACGTAAGGTAGATCATTCATCATCTTAATGGTGTCTTTGAGTTGTTCTTGCATGATTCATGCTTCATTGTAGAACTAAGTCACGAATTGGTTCATTGTTGTTGAATTGAAGCTTAAGTGTTGCATGCATGTACATATATTGAAGTTTTGAGGTGGTAGTTCATCATACCTCACATGCATGTCCATCTTTTGGTCATACTCCATGAGTTCATCTTGTTTTTGAAGGCTTGAGCTCTTTTGAAACAGCATTAAATCTTTGAAAATGATTTAAGATCATGCATGTCATGTTTGAAGATTGTTCTTGAAAATGATTTGAAATTGGTTTGAAATTGGGTTTGAATTAAACACCCTTGGGCTTTGATTTCTCAAATTGAGCTTTGAACCACGTTATTCTATGTGTTTATAAATGTTTTCCAGAAAATGAGCCCAAGAGGATCGGTTTTGATGCATTTAAACTTGAGTTTGAGCTTGGAGGTGCAATCTGGGTTTTCCAGATTTCGCACTTCCGCTCGAGCGGGGAAAGTTACGCTCGAGCGTGGAATCCGAGCAACCAGCATCTCTCTGCACTGTTTTGCAGTCCGCTCGAGCGGAGGATTGGGCGCTCGAGCGGAGTCATGTCTCAAGCTCGAGCGGGCGTCGAGCGGAGATTTCACCCATCCAGTACTTTTACAGTACGCTCGAGCGGAAAAGTTTACGCTCGAGCGTGTACCTTTGTTGCATGTCCGCTCGAGCGGGGAAACATGCGCTCGAGCGGGACTCTGTTTTTCCGAAAATGCTTTTAAATGTGCATTTTTGCATCCTCATCCCATCCTAGGCATTCTTAGGCCTAGTTTAAGACATCTTGATGAGGATATCGTTGTAGAACACACCAAGGCAAATTAGGGATTAAGTTATGATATTTCCCAACTGTGTAGCTTAGTGTGTTCAACCTGTGAACTGTGTAGGGTTGGCGACTGGGGAGACACGCTCTAGCATACCGTAGCCCAAACTCTGTGAGTAACAATTGTGTAAAGATATGTTCAAAATGATTATCTTCTGAATACTGAACTGAACTGTTTACTGAACTGATACTATTTACTGAATGAATGTATGTCCTATATTCTGAACTGTATTGTGGCATCCTTAGCACCTACTGTTTACTGTTACTGTTACAGAGATCTCTGTCGGTTCCCTCGTGGAACCACTACTGTTTACTGACTGATGGCCATCATTACTGTTCGGTCTTTTAAGACCTACTGTTACTGTTATGCTAATGGATGTACCACATATGACTGTTTACTGTACTGAACAACTGAAATGCTGATTGAATTGAACTGTTTTCATTACCGTAAGGACATTTCATTTATAACCCCTTTACGCATTATGTTATTCACTGGGCTTTAGCTCACTGTTTATATATATATGTAGGTGCTCAGCCACCAGACCGGAGCTAGGAGCGTGGGTTAGACTCCAGTTTTGTCAAGCCAGCCTATGTGCCTCACTGCGAGGTTCCGAGCCTATCGTGTTAAGGCTTAGGGGTGTTTTACAATTCCCCCTTCTGTACTGTCTTACTGTTCTGTATAGACTGAATGTTTTCCGTACTGTTGTGTAGGGTTGAGTCCCTAGTTTGAATGAATGTAAATATTGTGCATACTGTTCTGTACTGTTTACGTATGAATGTATGAAAAAAACATATTTTGGCATACAGACTGTCACAGCTCATTGGGCATTGTTTCATTACTGTATTGGCTTCCGCCAGGCCCTGTACTCTGTTTTACTGTATTACTGTTAAGCAGGCCTTCGGTAATCTCGGATTACTGGTCGGTTACGGTGCTAAACCCATAGGGCCGGGTTTGGGTCGTGACAATGACCTATTGATAAAAATAAAGGTTAAAAAATTGATTTAAAAAAAAATTGCTCATGTTTTTTGCCCTTCATTTTGTACTTTAATTAATTTCATTATAAATAAAGATATAAAAAAATCATAAATAATTTATGGAAATTTATTTCATGACATTTAGATAAAGATAAAAATTTTAAAAATTATTTGAAAAATAATAATTTCATGATTTATAGATAAATAAACATATAAGAATTGATAAATAATTTATAAAAATTAATTCCATGGTCTACAGATAAAGATAAAGATTAACTAATTGATTTACAAAAAAAAATTTAAAATAATAAAATTTAGATAAATATATGATTTGTTAATCCATATCTATCAAAAACATATCTATCTATATCTTTATTTTGGTTTACTTATATTTTTTTTTCTCCTTTTATCACATATTATCTTTTTTTTATTTTGAATTTTTTATCTTGTGAAATACTCTTATCTATAACTTCTTATCTCCTCTTAACCTACTCCTCATAATTTTTATTATTTGTTATTATCTACCAAGTGATAAAGATATATATATATAAAAAGAATGGTTGGTTATGAATAAGAAGAGTATTAATAATTAAATAATGAAAGCTGTATGGGAGAAGGCAATACAAAAATCTCACAAAATTATTTTCCGTCACTATATTTATCCAAGGTAATAATTTGATATTCTTTCTTTTAATTTTTAAAAATAGTTTACATTAGATCATTGCTATGTGTTTTTTCTTTTTCTTTCTTTTTATTTTTTTTATAAGATTGTCATTTGTTACAGTATTTTTTCAATCCCATCTCTAAATTTTCTCTTTGAAATTTCTATTTTTTTAATAATAAAGTTTAGAACTAATTTCTTATCAAATTTGTTTTCTTGGTGCTTATTTTATTGAAAGATTGAGACAAGTAAAACTTTCATATGATATATGAAATTAATGAATATAATACAAAGATGGTAGAGAAATACTACATATTGGTTGATATCTCTCTTTTATTATTAGTTGATTTATTAGATTATATTATTAGAGCCCATATGATTTAATTCAATGTCCGTGACTTTAGTTATATTCGACCATTTTGTTGTTGAGTAGCCTATATAATTTTTTTTTTTGGTATATAATGATTAAAGCTATCATTTGTTATATTTCTTCAAATACAATTCAAATAATTTGTCATCATTTTTTTTATAAATAAAATGGATTAACCTATTTTCTTATATAATTTTTATAATCCTACGAAACTCTTATCTTGATTTTTTTTTTTAAATGTTGTAGAAACTATGCAAGTATTATTCAAGTTATGGAGAATGATTACTTACAAATTATAATTAAAAGTTGAGATTGATTCATAATTTGGTCCCACAATAATAATATAAATCATTGATTTAAAATAAGTAAATTTATGATAACTTATACAATTTATTTCTTTTAATGCTTTGTTTTTGTTTTTGTTTTTGTTTTGTTTTGTTTTGTTTTTGTTTTTTTTTTTGCATGACACTATAGTCTGATACAAATTATTTATGTTAGCAAGTGATTGTAATACTATTATCCTAACAATCTTTATAATTAACAATTTTTTATGTATATCAAATTTTTATTGTGAAATTTTGTAGATTAATTATTGTTAACATCAACCAAGATGGCCTAACATCATGGCTTGCTGCTATTAAAATATAATTCAAGATTATAATAATTTATATATCACACAAAATGTATATAGTTTATTTTTCCGTGCATCGCACGGGTTACCGCTAGTACTATATATTAAGCAAAAGGGGGTTTTTAACCCCCAAGACCTGTGGGAGCTTCAATATATCAATCATAATTTTCTAATTTTGTCTTTTTAAAAAAAAAATTAACCTCAGCATTTATTAATTTCTCTCAACCCACAAAACTTTTTAACTTCTCTCATAATTACTGCAGTACCTTTTCTAAAACAAATAATTTATATATTAAAAAAATTTAAAACAAATATAAATATCTATCTCTATATCTATATCTATATCTATATCTATCTATTTATTTATATCTATATCTAACTCACAAATTTTGTGAAAGTTCCAATATAATATTGGGGGTTGCTTGGTGATTGGTTCAAAGATTATAATTACACTACGGTTGATAAATGGAGAGAGAGAGAGAGAGAGAGAGAGAGAGAGAGAGAGAGAGAGAGAGAGAGAGGGGCTATGGCTATGTGGCTACGTGGTGTGTATATGTGATGATAAAAAGGGCATTTGCCTTTGGGGGTACCTCCTCGCTTAAGCGCCCACGTTCATTGCTTCTTTTCTCTCTCTCTCTCTCTCTCTCTTAATTTTTTTGATTTTTTTTTGAAAAAAAAAAAATTTAACACTTACTAAATTCTTTTAAGTCTTTTTAATTTCTCCAATACATACACTCTTTTTACCTTTTCACATACTTATTACAAACAGTGAGTCTCCTTTTTGCATTCTCCTTCTTGACTTCTCACTTCTACACTTTCAATTTCAGTGACCACGTATGCAAACAGTAAGTCTTCTTTTCGTTTTCTCCTTCTTGACTTTTCCTTTTATTTACTGTTTTAATATTGTAGTTAGATAGCGTATAAAAATATTTGTGATTTGTTTAGCGAATAAAAAATTATAATTTGATTTTTTAATATGATTGAAATTAGATAAATATAAACCCTCACAAAGAGAAAAATGTGATTATAATCAGTTTAATGATTTTTTTTTTAATGTGATTGTAGTTAGTTTAATAAATTTTTTTTTTCTGCTTTCTCCTTCTTGACTTCTCACTTCTACACTTTCAACTTCAGTGACCACGTATGCAAACAGTAAATCTTCTTTTTATTTTCTCCTTCTTGACTTTTCCTTTTGTTTACTGTTTTAATATTGTAATTAGATAGCACATAAAAATATTTGTGATTTGTCTAGCGAATAAAAAATTATAATTTGATTTTTTAATATGATTGAAATTAGATAAATATTAACCATCACAAAGAGAAAAATGTGATTATAATTAGTGGAATGATTTTTTTTTTAATGTGACTATAGTTAGTTTAATAGTTTTTTTTTCATTTATTTATTTTATTATGGGAAAATGTGAAGTGATTGTAGTTTGTTCAATGTCTCTTTCTTTTAATATAATTGTTGTAGTTTGTTCAATGGCTCTTTCTTTTAATATAATTGTTGTAGTTAGTTCAATGGTTTTTTTAAATGTTATTTAATCTTTTTATTTACTATTTTAATTTTATTTTTGATTTTTTAATATGATTGAAGTTAGATAAATATAAACCCTCAAAAGGAGAAAAATGTGATTATAATTAGTTGAATGATTCCTTCTTTTTTTTTAATGTGATTGTAGTTAGTTTAATAGTTCTTTTTTTCATTTATTTATTTTAATATGGAAAAAATGTGATGTGATTGTAGTTTGTTCAATGGTTATAAAAATATTTGTGATTTGTCTAGGGAATAAAAAATTATAATTTGATTTTTTAATATGATTGAAATTAGATAAATATAAACCCTCACAAAGAAAAAAATGTGATTATAATTAGTTGAATGATTTTTTTTTTAATGTGATTGTAATTAGTTTAATAGTTCTTTTTTTTCATTTATTTATTTTATTATGGGAAAAATGTGATGTGATTGTAGTTTTTTCAATGACACTTTTTTTTAATATAATTGTTGTAGTTAGTTCAATGATTTTTTTTAATGTTATTTAATCTTTTTATTTACTATTTTAATTTTATTTTTGATTCTTTAATATGATTGAAGTTAGATAAATATAAACCCCCACAAAGAGAAAAATGTGACTATAATTAGTTGAATGATTCTTTTTTTTTTTAATGTGATTGTAATTAGTTTAATAGTTCTTTTTTTTCATTTATTTATTTTATTATGGAAAAAATGTGATGTGATTGTAGTTTATTTAATGGCTCTTTTTTTTTAATATGATTGTTGTTGTTAGTTCAATATTTTTTTTAATGTTATTGAATCTTTTTATTTACTATTTTATTTTTATTTTTAATATGATTGAAGTTAGATAAATATAAAGCACTCGCAAAGAAAAAAAATGTGATTGTAGTTAGTTCAATGATTTTGTTTTTTAATGTGATTGTAGTTAGTCAATGGTTCTTTTTTTCATTTATTTATTTTTTTTACTATGGAAAAAATGTGATGTGATTGTAATTTGTTCAATGGTTCTTTATTTTAATGTGATTTAATCTTTTATTTACTGTTTTAATGATTTTTTTTTACAATTATTTATGAAACAAATATTATTGTAGTTAGATAGAATAAAAATATTTGTGATTTGATTTGATTTGATTTTTTTTTATTTGATTTTTAAAGTACCAATTATTGTTAATGATTAGATTGTATTTTGAAAAAAAAAAATTGTAATTGATTTTTTTAACTTACTGTGTTTTTTGAAAAAAAATTATTGTATTTTTTTAACTATCAATTCACTTAATTTGTGATTTGATTTTTAACTCACTGTATTTTTTGAAAAACAAAATGGATTGTACTAATTAGGGTCACATAATGTACCAATTATTGATGATGATTAGATTGTATTTTGACGAAAAAGAAAATTATAATTATGGATTGGTCTGAAGAATGTCTATACCTTTCAGAAAGTAAAAAAAAAATGTAAGTATAATATTTATACTTTATAACATTTTATAAATACATAATATATGTGTTGTTCATTAATTATAATACTAACTATCATGTTGACAATGCAGGAATGCTTTCACGCACAACAATTTGGATTTTAGTTATTTTTTGTTTTACTTATTCAGTGAATTTCGAACAAATGTAATAAATTCTTATTTTTATTACTTTAATTATGCAATGTCAATATTTTCTTTTAAGATTACATATATTTTATGCTAACAATTTAAAAATATGTTTGACATAACTATGAATATTTTTTTTTTAATTTAATCTCGTGTATGGCACGGGTGATATGCTGGTTAAGCATAATGTATGAGAGAAGTTGAAAAGTGTGTAGCAATAGGTATGGAAGAATTCAAAAAGGCTTGTGAGTCGGGATAATTCAATAAATGCTGTGATTTTTTTTAAATCAAAAAAATTAGAAAATTAAGATTGAGATATTGGAGCTCCCACAAGGCATGTGGGTTAGAAATCTCATTTTCCTTATATAATATACTAGCCTATCACCCGTTCTATGCACGGGATAATTATAGATATTTATATTTGTTTTAGATTTTTTTAATCAACAATGATTCATCCCCCCTTTTCCTCCCACCCCCTTTGACCCCCTCTCTCTCTCATTGGTTACATTTTCTTTTTCTTTTTCTTTTTTTTCCTGCTCCTCCAATCACCACCCGCCACGTGACAAAGGAGGTGAGGGGGTGACCCCCAAAAGGAGGTCCCAAGCATTATTCTTTTTTAATATATAAATTATGTTTTTAAAGATCTTTTATAAAAATAATTTAACAATCTTATCACTAACCATAGTGTATAGGAGAAGTTGAAAAGGGTACTGCAGTAACTATATACGGATTGTACCTATAATTATTTGTATGAATGGATTTCAAATGTTGATCAGGAAATTTTGACCAAATCAATAAATGCAGGCATGCGAAAAGACATGTGGATTGAAAAAAATTAATAAATGTTGATTAGAGGATTTTGACTAAATCAATAAATGCTGAGTTTTTTTTTTTAATAAGAAATTTAGAAAATTCAGATTAGGATATTGAAGCTCCCACAGGCTTTGGGGTTACAAACCTCCTTTTGCTTAATATATAACTAGCTTATCACCCGTGCTTTGCACGGATTGTGTTTACAATTATCTATATATGTAAATTGTGATTTTTAAATGTCTTTTTTTTTTTAAATGCCTTCTTTTTTTCCTTTTTTTATATTATATTAAAGTTCAATATTTTGATAATAATCATATGTGTTAGACTTTTCAAGGAATTAAATTTTTTTATTATTATATTATATTAAAGTTTAATATTTTGATAATAATCATATCTGTTGGACTTTTCAAGAAATTTCTTTTATGCTTGTTCTTAATGCATTAAAGTGTTATTATGAGGGATAATAATCATATGTGTTTGGACTTTTCAAGGAATTCATATGTGTTGGATTTCAAAGAATTTTTTTTGTGCTTGTTCTTAATGCATTAAAGTGTTATTATGAGGGTAAGACTTGGGGGTTGGGAGAAGTTAATAAATGCTAAAAAAAAAATTAAATCAAAAAATCAAGAAATTTTGATTGGGAGATTGGAGCTCCCACAAGGCTTGGGTTTAAAACCCCCTTTTGCTTAATATATAGTATAGACTAGCTTATCACCCGTGCTATGCACGGGATAATTATAAATATTTATATTTGTTTTAGATTTTTTTTTAATATATAAATTATGTTTTTTTAAGATTTTTTATAAAAATAATTTAACAATCTTATCACTAATCATAGTGTATGAAAGAAGTTGAAAAGGGTCCTGTAGTAACTATACACTAATTGTATCTATAATTATTTGTATGAGAGGATTTTAAATACTGATCAAGGGATTTTGACCAAATCAATAAATGCACGCATGTGAAAAGACATGTGGATTGAAAAAAGTTAAGAAATTTTGATCAGGGAATTTTGACCAAATCAATAAATGCTGAGTTTTTTTTTTTAATAAAAAATTTAGAAATTCAAATTGAGATTATTTAGAGCCATTGAACAAACTACAATCACTTACAATTTTTTTTCAAAATACAAAATGAGTTAAAAAAATCAATTACAATTTTTTTTTTCAAAATACAATCTAATCATTATCAATAATAGCGGTAACCCGTGCTATGCACGGGCAAGTAACAAAAAATGGTAAATAATGTTGAACATGCTAAAAATTAGCAATTAAATACTATGATATTTATTTAGATGGGTATTGAAATAATATATTTAGTGATCCTACTATATTTAATTAAATAAATTTTAGAAGAAAAAAAATTGAACTGAAAATTAAGAGTAAGAGTGGATTCTGTAAATATAAGATATAGATAAAAACAAATTAAGTTTAAATTTGAAGATAAACTATAAATATATATTTATAAGAAAATTAGACAAATCCTAGAAAAATGAGGTAGAGAGAAATTCAGTAATTGAAAAAAAAAAAAAACAAAGTTGAAATTTAAAATTAAAAAATCAGATAAGACAAACTTGAAAAGAAAAATAAAATCTAATATAACTCTAATAACAGAAGAAATGGAGAGGGTAATAATTAAAAAATTAGATAAGAATGAAATGCCACTTATAATTTTTTAAAATTTGTAAAAAAAAAAAACTAAAATAAAATCGAGGTAGTATGTTAAAAATCAGATAAGATTTAAGTGCCACTTATAATTTTTTAAAATTTAAATTTTGTGTAGTTAAAAAATAAGCAATTATGTTATCTTATTATACAAATTTTAACTCTATTTTGTGTCTACTACCTATAATTTAATCAAATTTTGTCTTCTAAAGCTACTTAATTGAAATAAGAAATAATAAAAAATTATAAGAATATAGAAAGTGAAAATCAGATAAAAATAGAATAAGCTTAATTAAAAATCAAAAGCAAGAATCGATCCTGTAAATATAAGATAAAGATTAAAAAAAAAATCAAATGCAAATTTGAAGATAAATTATACGAATATAGAAAGAGAAACTTAGATAAATTGCAAAAGTAAAAGAGAGCAAAAAACACAATATGAGATTTAAAACATGTGCTTCTTTTCACATAAGATGCTAAAAATTTTGCACAATTGGTTAAATCACCCGTTTAATTTCTTTAGAACGTTATTTTTGTTCTCCAATCTTTTTGCCTAATTTCATATTGTCATAGAAGTTAGGTTTTGAGATTTATAAATTTATTTATTTCAAATATCCTTGGGTAAGACATAAATTGATGAAGAAATTTGAATTAGAGTCAAACTCATCTTTTATTTTTAAATATTTTAAAAATCTTTTTTCTTTAAATATTGTGAAAATATTTTATATCCATACCATAAGTAATTAAAAAGTGAAATAAAAAATATAAAAAAAGATAAGAAAAAATAGGAAAATAGAATGAGAGAAGAATGGATGTGCCATGTAGGAAAGAGGTTCATGAGATGTTAGGATTGAGAGTTTTGATGAAGAAATTTGAATTAGAGTCAAACTCATCTTTTATTTTTAAATATTTTGAAAATCTTTTATCTTTAAATATTTAAAAAATCTTTTATATCCATGCCATAAGTAATTAAAAAGTGAAATAAAAAATATAAAAAAAGATAAGAAAAAATAGGAAAATAGAATGAGAGAAGAATGGATGTGCCACGTAGGAAAGAGGTTCATGAGATGTTAGGATTGAGAGTTTTGAATTTTTTAAGAGATCACTACATTTGCTTATATATATAGTATAGATTGGTACTTTAAAAACCAAATCAGAAAAAAATCAAATCAAATCAAATCAAATCACAAATATTTTTATGCTATCTAACTACAATCATATTTTTTTTCATAAATAATTATAAAGAAAAACGATTAAAACAATAAATAAAAGATTAAATCACATTTAAAAAAAAACCATTGAACAAACTACAATCGCATCACATTTTTCTTATAGCGACCCCGGTCTTTTCTCTTTAGATTATTGTATCCGGACTTGGGTTCCGTGGATCCTGTCATTACTTATTGGTTGTTGTTGTCCTTTAATCTCTTAGTATTTGAATTATAGGTTGTGTTGGGCGGGTCTGTTACAGGTTGGTTGATTGTTGATGCCAATAGGTGATACCCAGATTTTGGCCTTCACGCTCGAGCGGAGGTTTTAACGCTCGAGCGGGCCCTTCGTTGTTGCTTCTCCGCTCGAGCGGGAGTTTTAACGCTCGAGCGGGATTTTCCATCTCCCAGTATTTTGCTCTGCAGTTCTTCCGCTCGAGCGGTAGTTTTTACGCTCGAGCGTGATCCCTTGTTTTTGCTCCTCCGCTCGAGCGGGGAGTTTGACGCTCGAGCGGGTGCAGCGCCTGCAAAACTTCTGTGAGGGTGCAATCGACGCTCGAGCGGCTTTCTTCACGCTCGAGCATGATTCTGTGTCTTACGCTCGAGCGGGGCTTTCTACGCTCGAGCGTAGAGTCGACTACATCAGTCCGTGATTTCACTTTTCTGATCACTTTTTGACCTACCTTTTCATCTCTTAACTTTTAAAAACCGCCCCTTGAGAGTCTCTCTCTCTACTCTTACCGTCTCTCCAAGATTTGATCTATTTCCGGTGGTCTTCTACCCTAGTTCCTTTGGAAGAAAGGTAGAGCTTCACGAGATCTTTCTTTTAATCTGAAAAAGAGAGGATTTGGAGCACTTTGGATTTTGGGTCATCATCTCCATCTTCTCTATTTTAGTTGTGATCTTCAAGGTAGGGATTTCCTACTCTATTCTATAAGCTTTGTTCTAAGTTTTGGTATTTTAAGATGTTGAGGTCACTTAGATAATTTTGGGAAAAACCCTAGTTGTATTAATTAATTAATTTGTAAAATTAATTTAAGGGAATTGGGGAATTTGGTTAAATTCATGAAATTGATGAATTCATAGATTAAATGGTGTAGTTGGATGATTTAAATCACTCACCTATTAAATTGTTGACATATTTATTTCCAGTCTAGAAATAACTGTTTTGGGCTATCGGTGGAGGATAGTCGTGATTGTTGTAGACATTGCATGTGGATTAGGAATAACTGAAACTAATCACATTGGTTAAGTCATTAATTTTGACTATTGATTTAATACTGAAAATACGTGTATTGGTTGAGCATTGCATTTGCATATTGTGTGGGAGGAGATAGGGGATGTACTCCACGGTTTAGGGGAAGATAGGGGATGGACCTCTAAACCGGATTTTTGTTTGGGAGGAGATAGGGGATGGACTCCATTAGCACCATTTTTATGTGTGCTTATTATATTGAAGTGTTTTTACATGATTATTGATACAGCACTAAAATGTGTATCAAATGGGAAGTATGAAGTGTTTTGATATGAGCATGAGTCTCATTTGTTTTGTTGATATTGGAAGTAATGCGACTATGATATATAATTCACTGTTGTACGTTTGGCCAGGTTCTGAGCCATGTTGATAATAATGGAAAGTGAAATGTGTCTTAGACATTAGTGTCATGAGACTGTTTAATAATAAAATTGATTATCTTGATTAACCATCTATTGAATGCTATAGCTTTATTCAATGCTTATATTTGGTTTAGTATTTTTCTACTGGGCTGTGGCTCACCCTTTATGGGAACATCATTTTCAGGTTCAGGTGATAAGCTACCTCCACGGACATAGCCTGGAAGGATTTGATGTTTGGGATTTTGAAGACTTGTCTTTAGTTATATGTTTTATTTTGATATTTTTGGGATTTCATGTAAACATTCAAGCCTAGGGCTTAACTTGTAAATGAGTTAGTACTCATCTTTTTTGTGTCCAAGTGTTAGCTTGGAAAGATGTAAGCCCTTAGGGCATTTATTTTGATGTTGCAGGATGTTACAAGTAATGTCTGTCAATAAGAATACTCTGATGACTAACTCAAATGATTCGTTTTCTTTTATAAATGCATGTTGATGTTATGGCTATTATGGGTTTATTTTGAGGGCGTTACAACTTGGTATCAGAGCGTACCGGGTTTGAATACTTTGGGTACGTGGGAAGTGATTAGTATCACAATGGGTTCGTCTCGTTTGATAGAGACTTAGTGTAATGTTATATGCTTACGTGATAACATGTTTATGTGACTATGTGGGTATGGAATGTAGTTTCTAGGATGGTGATTTGACCCTTGAGTTTCTAGTAGTCTTGTTGGAAAGGCACTTGATCACTGCTGCTTCCAACCGGAACTATAGTAACGCATTGGGACTATCATTATCCGGAAATGAAATTCGTAGGTGCTTATGTGATTATGTGCTTACGTGGAATGAATTATTGTTGTCCATTGTATTAGGACGCGAGTGTTTAGTTTTGGCACATTTATTAATGTGCTAATGTCTTTGTTTCCTTTATTAGGATGTCAGGACGAGGACGAGGACGCGGTAGGCGTGGTAGGCCGGGTAGGCAGGAGGTGCCTGTGCCAGAGGAGATTCCGATAGTTCAGGAGGGAATTGGCCAGGCCAATGTGGCCGAGCCAGTAGGCCAGCAGGCTTTGGGCGCTTTAGCTCGAGAGATAGCGGGGGCATTCAGGGAGTCAGTAGGCATTCTCAGAGCTGAGAATCAAGCTCAGGCTGGTATTGCGGATGCAGGACCTTCCTTTCTGAAGAGGGAGTTCTTCCGGTCCAATCCGGATGAATTTGTGGGTGATCCTAAAGAGCCGCTTAAGGCAGATGAATGGCTCGAACAGACAACGAAGACGTTTGAGATGCTGGGCATCGAAGACGAGGGGTTGAAAGTGACCTTGGCATCTTTCCAGTTGAAGGGGGATGCGGGTCAGTGGTGGAAGTTTACTAAGGGGCGTATAGGAGGTACGTGGGAGGCTTTTGTGAATGCTTTCCAGGAGAAGTTTTTATCTCCGGCAGTTAGGGAGAAGCTGCGAGATCAGTTTTGTCAGCTTAAGCAGTCGAGTTCTTCTGTGGTCGAGTTTGAGGCTGCATTTACTAGCTTGTCCAGGTTTGCACCTGAGTTAGTGGCGTCTGAGGAACGCCGCTGTATTGAGTTTGAGAAGAAGTTGAGGCGTGGCCTCAAGCTGAGAGTTGGGGGAACTATGATTCGGGATTATGGGCGCATGGTTGATGCTGTAGCCCATATGGAGATCATGATGCAAGAGGAGGAGGAAGGGCAGAAGGGCTCCAAGAGGAGTCAGGATAGTCAGAGTGATGGTAGGAGACAGAAGGGTTTTAATCCCCAGCAGTCTCATGGTAGCTTTTCGAGATCGACTTTTCCTGTACCGAGTGCTAGTTCGGGGAAAGGCAGTCAGGGAGACATTACCTGTTTCAAGTGTGGCCAGTTGGGCCACAAGTCTCCAGTTTGTCCTCAGAGGGGAGGAGTTCAGAGTGCAGCATCTTCTTCGGCTCGATCTCAGAGCCAGAGTCAGGGTAGAGGTCAGCCACTCTCGTGTTATCAGTGTGGTCAGCCAGGGCATATGAAGAGGTATTGCCCCCAGTTGGGTGGCACACCTGGTACATCTGGTTTGAGGCAGATTCAGGGTCAGCAGCCAGCTCAGTCGGGCCAGGCCTCGAGGGCTAATCAGGGGGCTTCATCGTCTCAGTCGGTGCAACAATCTTATGCTCCTAGGGGTGAGCAGGTTGATCAGAGGTCATCTGGGCGCGTGTATGCTGTTACCGCGCAGGATCTTGTACCGGCTCCATCTGTTGTGAGAGGTACTTTCTTGTTTTGCAACTCGGTTGCTAATGTTTTGATTGATACGGGTGCATCTCATTCCTTTGTGTCTGCTGCATTTGCATCTGTTTTGGAGTTGGAGTTAGCACAGTTAGCATCTCCTATTTGTGTAGTGTCGCCTCTTGGGGGTGAATTGATTTTGAAACACGGTGTTAGGGGTTGTGATATAGAGGTTGATTACCATAGAATCCCATTTTCCTTTGTAGTTATGCCTATGAGAGGTTTCGATGTTATTTTGGGTATGGACTGGTTATCGTCATACCGGGCAGTTATTGATTGCTACCGCCAGAGAGTCACTTGTTGTACCGTGAATGGTGAGTGTTTTCATTTTCTGGGGGACCGTGTTGGTAATGTTTTGCCACCGGGGTATGTTCCGCGAGGACGGAGTGAGCTTAGTGGTCTACTTGCTAACCTTTCGATTAGTGAGGACGGTGAGACTCAGATTGTGTTGCCAAGGGTGGTGTGTGAGTACTCGGAGGTTTTTCCCGAGGATCTTGTTGGTTTGCCACCGCATCGAGAGATTGAATTCTCTATTGACTTAGTGCCCGGCACGGCGCCGATTTCTATGGCACCCTATCGTTTTGCTCCAGCTGAGTTAGTTGAGTTGAAGATCCAACTCCAGGAGTTACTAGACAAGGGTTTTATACGTCCTAGTGTTTCGCCTTGGGGAGCACCGGCCCTCTTTGTTAAAAAGAAAGGTGGTGCTTTGAGACTTTGCATAGATTATCGGAAATTGAATCGGGCTACGGTTAAGAATAAGTACCCTATGCCCCGTATAGATGATCTGTTCGATCAGTTGAAAGGTTCCCGTTGTTTCTCGAAGATAGACTTGAGATCAGGTTATCATCAGTTGAGAGTCAGGGAGGAGGATATTCCAAAGACGACATTCCGTACGCGGTATGGCCACTATGAGTTTTTGGTGATGCCATTTGGGCTCACCAATGCACCGGCAGTATTTATGGATTTGATGAACCGGATATTCCGGGAATTTCTAGATCGTTTTGTAGTCGTCTTCGTGGACGACATCCTTATCTATTCACCTTCAGAGGAAGAGCACGGGGAACACTTGAGGGTGGTGCTTGATTTACTTAGAGCCCATCAGCTTTATGCTAAGTTTGGGAAGTGTGAGTTCTGGCTAGAGGAGGTGAAGTTCTTAGGCCATGTAGTTTCTAGGGAAGGGGTGTCTGTTGATACATCCAAGACAGAGGCAGTGCAAGATTGGGTACCGCCTAAGAGTGTGTTTGAGATCCGCAGTTTTCTGGGATTAGCTGGGTATTATCGCCGGTTTGTAAGAGATTTCTCCAGATTAGCTTCGCCTTTGACTAGATTGACTCGGAAGGGAGTCAAATTTGCTTGGAGCGAAACTTGTGAAAAGTCGTTCCAGGAGTTGAAAGTTAGACTGACCACTGCTCCAGTCTTGATTATTCCGGAGAGAGGGTTGGGTTATGCAGTCTATTGTGACGCCTCACGAGAGGGTCTTGGTTGTGTGTTGATGCAAGAGGGGAAAGTGGTTGCCTATGGCTCACGTCAGTTGAAAGTTCACGAGAAGAATTATCCTACGCATGATTTAGAGTTAGCAGCTGTGATATTTGCCTTGAAGGTTTGGAGGCATTATCTTTATGGTGAGAGATTTGAGGTATTCTCGGATCATAAGAGTCTGAAATATTTGTTTACACAGAAAGACTTGAACTTGAGGCAGAGGAGGTGGATGGAGTTCATAGAGGATTATGACTTTAAATTGCATTATCATCCGGGAAAGGCCAATGTGGTGGCCGACGCCCTTAGCAGGAAACCTGTTGGTGACATAGCCATAGCTAGTATAGCCATTCGAGAGTGGGAGATGTTAGGTGCACTTGGAGAGTTTGATTTGCTTCTGGGCGAATCCGTTGAGGCTGCGGCCTTGTTTTCTGTTGTTGCACAACCTACACTTGTGACTCGAGTGTTAGAGGCTCAGAGGGGCGACCTTGAGATAGAATCCCTCCGTGAGAAGATTTCTGGTGGGAAGGTTGAGAAAGGTTTGACGGTGTATCCCGACCTGAGTGTGAGATACCGAGACCGTCTATTTGTGCCGGAGTCTCATCGAGAGGAGGTACTCCGAGAGTTTCATCATTCACGCCTTGCGGTGCATCCGGGAGGTACTAAGATGTATCGGGATTTGGGTCGCCAGTTTTGGTGGCGAGGTATGAAGAGAGATGTGGCAGCTTTCGTATCTAAGTGCCTTACTTGTCAGCAAGTGAAGGCTGAACATCAGAGGCCAGCGGGTTTGTTGCAACCCTTGCCTATTGCTGAGTGGAAGTGGGAACACGTCACTATGGACTTCGTTGTGGGTCTTCCAAGAACTCAGCGGGGTAGTGATGCTATTTGGGTGGTTGTAGACCGGTTAACTAAGTCGGCGCATTTTATTCCTATGCGCGTGAGAGATACGGTAGATCATCTTGCCGACTTGTATATTCGGGACATAGTGAGATTGCACGGGGTTCCAGTGACGATCGTCTCGGATAGAGATCCTCGTTTTACTGCCAGATTATGGCAGAGCTTGCAGAGTGCCTTAGGCACTAAGTTGACCTTTAGCACAGCTTATCATCCTCAGACTGATGGGCAGTCCGAGCGTACTATTCAGATCCTTGAAGATATGCTTCGGGGTTGTGTTCTTGACTTTAGCGGGTCATGGGAGAGGCACTTGCCATTAGTGGAGTTTGCCTACAACAACAGCTTCCAATCTAGTATCGGTATGGCACCGTTTGAGGCCTTATACGGCCGACCGTGTAGGTCTCCTGTTTGTTGGGCCGAGGTGGGTGATGCACCTCTGTTGGGTTCGGAGTTAGTGAGGGAAACGACGGAGAAGGTTGAGCTTATCCGTAAGAGGCTTGTTACAGCCCAGAGTCGTCAGAAATCTTATGCCGACCGTAGGAGGAGACCTTTGGTGTTCGAGGTGAGTGATCATGTCTTTTTGAAGATATCACCAAGACGGGGATTGATGAGGTTTGGGAAGAGCGGGAAGTTGTCCCCTCGATTCATTGGTCCTTTTGAGATCCTTGAGAGGATTGGCGAGACTGCTTATCGTTTAGCTTTGCCGCCGCAGTTGTCCGGAGTACATGACGTGTTTCATGTGAGTATGCTTCGGAAGTATGAGCCGGATCCATCACATGTATTGGATTGGACCGATTTAGTAGTTGATGAGGATGTCTCGTATGAGGAGAGACCGGTTAGGGTCTTGGATAAGCGGGATCAAGTCTTGCGAGGCAAGACCATTCCTTTGGTGAAAGTTTTGTGGAAACATCACGGGGTGGAGGAAGCCACATGGGAACGTGAGTTGGAAGTCCGCGAGAAATATCCGGACATGTTTATTGATTTGTAATATTGTCGAACTTTAAAGCTTTTTATATATGTCTTAAGCTGTACAACATTTAGAATGTTTTGGTTAATGGAAATATTTTGGAACTTGCCTCGAAATGGAAGTTTAATGGAACATTGTATATATTGAATATATTGAAAATTGTTGAAATTGAAAGAAAATTGCATAGTGTTAATGCAGGTTGAGATATATGTTTGTTTTGCATATTGTGGCATGCCTCTTAGTTGAGAGATGGAATGGCCGGTGTTGGGTCAAGTTGTTTATTATTGAGTTGACATATTGTTGGAATTTGAGAAAACTTGTTTTAAAAAAAAAACCTTGTGCTTAATTTCGGGGACGAAATTCTTTTAAGGGGGGGAGGTTATAGCGACCCCGGTCTTTTCTCTTTAGATTATTGTATCCGGACTTGGGTTCCGTGGATCCTGTCATTACTTATTGGTTGTTGTTGTCCTTTAATCTCTTAGTATTTGAATTATAGGTTGTGTTGGGCGGGTCTGTTACAGGTTGGTTGATTGTTGATGCCAATAGGTGATACCCAGATTTTGGCCTTCACGCTCGAGCGGAGGTTTTAACGCTCGAGCGAGCCCTTCGTTGTTGCTTCTCCGCTCGAGCGGGAGTTTTAACGCTCGAGCGGGATTTTCCATCTCCCAGTATTTTGCTCTGCAGTTCTTCCGCTCGAGCGGTAGTTTTTACGCTCGAGCGTGATCCCTTGTTTTTGCTCCTCCGCTCGAGCGGGGAGTTTGACGCTCGAGCGGGTGCAGCGCCTGCAAAACTTCTGTGAGGGTGCAATCGACGCTCGAGCGGCTTTCTTCACGCTCGAGCATGATTCTGTGTCTTACGCTCGAGCGGGGCTTTCTACGCTCGAGCGTAGAGTCGACTACATCAGTCCGTGATTTCACTTTTCTGATCACTTTTTGACCTACCTTTTCATCTCTTAACTTTTAAAAACCGCCCCTTGAGAGTCTCTCTCTCTACTCTTACCGTCTCTCCAAGATTTGATCTATTTCCGGTGGTCTTCTACCCTAGTTCCTTTGGAAGAAAGGTAGAGCTTCACGAGATCTTTCTTTTAATCTGAAAAAGAGAGGATTTGGAGCACTTTGGATTTTGGGTCATCATCTCCATCTTCTCTATTTTAGTTGTGATCTTCAAGGTAGGGATTTCCTACTCTATTCTATAAGCTTTGTTCTAAGTTTTGGTATTTTAAGATGTTGAGGTCACTTAGATAATTTTGGGAAAAACCCTAGTTGTATTAATTAATTAATTTGTAAAATTAATTTAAGGGAATTGGGGAATTTGGTTAAATTCATGAAATTGATGAATTCATAGATTAAATGGTGTAGTTGGATGATTTAAATCACTCACCTATTAAATTGTTGACATATTTATTTCCAGTCTAGAAATAACTGTTTTGGGCTATCGGTGGAGGATAGTCGTGATTGTTGTAGACATTGCATGTGGATTAGGAATAACTGAAACTAATCACATTGGTTAAGTCATTAATTTTGACTATTGATTTAATACTGAAAATACGTGTATTGGTTGAGCATTGCATTTGCATATTGTGTGGGAGGAGATAGGGGATGTACTCCACGGTTTAGGGGAAGATAGGGGATGAACCTCTAAACCGGATTTTTGTTTGGGAGGAGATAGGGGATGGACTCCATTAGCACCATTTTTATGTGTGCTTATTATATTGAAGTGTTTTTACATGATTATTGATACAGCACTAAAATGTGTATCAAATGGGAAGTATGAAGTGTTTTGATATGAGCATGAGTCTCATTTGTTTTGTTGATATTGGAAGTAATGCGACTATGATATATAATTCACTGTTGTACGTTTGGCCAGGTTCTGAGCCATGTTGATAATAATGGAAAGTGAAATGTGTCTTAGACATTAGTGTCATGAGACTGTTTAATAATAAAATTGATTATCTTGATTAACCATCTATTGAATGCTATAGCTTTATTCAATGCTTATATTTGGTTTAGTATTTTTCTACTGGGCTGTGGCTCACCCTTTATGGGAACATCATTTTCAGGTTCAGGTGATAAGCTACCTCCACGGACATAGCCTGGAAGGATTTGATGTTTGGGATTTTGAAGACTTGTCTTTAGTTATATGTTTTATTTTGATATTTTTGGGATTTCATGTAAACATTCAAGCCTAGGGCTTAACTTGTAAATGAGTTAGTACTCATCTTTTTTGTGTCCAAGTGTTAGCTTGGAAAGATGTAAGCCCTTAGGGCATTTATTTTGATGTTGCAGGATGTTACAAGTAATGTCTGTCAATAAGAATACTCTGATGACTAACTCAAATGATTCGTTTTCTTTTATAAATGCATGTTGATGTTATGGCTATTATGGGTTTATTTTGAGGGCGTTACAACTTGGTATCAGAGCGTACCGGGTTTGAATACTTTGGGTACGTGGGAAGTGATTAGTATCACAATGGGTTCGTCTCGTTTGATAGAGACTTAGTGTAATGTTATATGCTTACGTGATAACATGTTTATGTGACTATGTGGGTATGGAATGTAGTTTCTAGGATGGTGATTTGACCCTTGAGTTTCTAGTAGTCTTGTTGGAAAGGCACTTGATCACTGCTGCTTCCAACCGGAACTATAGTAACGCATTGGGACTATCATTATCCGGAAATGAAATTCGTAGGTGCTTATGTGATTATGTGCTTACGTGGAATGAATTATTGTTGTCCATTGTATTAGGACGCGAGTGTTTAGTTTTGGCACATTTATTAATGTGCTAATGTCTTTGTTTCCTTTATTAGGATGTCAGGACGAGGACGAGGACGCGGTAGGCGTGGTAGGCCGGGTAGGCAGGAGGTGCCTGTGCCAGAGGAGATTCCGATAGTTCAGGAGGGAATTGGCCAGGCCAATGTGGCCGAGCCAGTAGGCCAGCAGGCTTTGGGCGCTTTAGCTCGAGAGATAGCGGGGGCATTCAGGGAGTCAGTAGGCATTCTCAGAGCTGAGAATCAAGCTCAGGCTGGTATTGCGGATGCAGGACCTTCCTTTCTGAAGAGGGAGTTCTTCCGGTCCAATCCGGATGAATTTGTGGGTGATCCTAAAGAGCCGCTTAAGGCAGATGAATGGCTCGAACAGACAACGAAGACGTTTGAGATGCTGGGCATCGAAGACGAGGGGTTGAAAGTGACCTTGGCATCTTTCCAGTTGAAGGGGGATGCGGGTCAGTGGTGGAAGTTTACTAAGGGGCGTATAGGAGGTACGTGGGAGGCTTTTGTGAATGCTTTCCAGGAGAAGTTTTTATCTCCGGCAGTTAGGGAGAAGCTGCGAGATCAGTTTTGTCAGCTTAAGCAGTCGAGTTCTTCTGTGGTCGAGTTTGAGGCTGCATTTACTAGCTTGTCCAGGTTTGCACCTGAGTTAGTGGCGTCTGAGGAACGCCGCTGTATTGAGTTTGAGAAGAAGTTGAGGCGTGGCCTCAAGCTGAGAGTTGGGGGAACTATGATTCGGGATTATGGGCGCATGGTTGATGCTGTAGCCCATATGGAGATCATGATGCAAGAGGAGGAGGAAGGGCAGAAGGGCTCCAAGAGGAGTCAGGATAGTCAGAGTGATGGTAGGAGACAGAAGGGTTTTAATCCCCAGCAGTCTCATGGTAGCTTTTCGAGATCGACTTTTCCTGTACCGAGTGCTAGTTCGGGGAAAGGCAGTCAGGGAGACATTACCTGTTTCAAGTGTGGCCAGTTGGGCCACAAGTCTCCAGTTTGTCCTCAGAGGGGAGGAGTTCAGAGTGCAGCATCTTCTTCGGCTCGATCTCAGAGCCAGAGTCAGGGTAGAGGTCAGCCACTCTCGTGTTATCAGTGTGGTCAGCCAGGGCATATGAAGAGGTATTGCCCCCAGTTGGGTGGCACACCTGGTACATCTGGTTTGAGGCAGATTCAGGGTCAGCAGCCAGCTCAGTCGGGCCAGGCCTCGAGGGCTAATCAGGGGGCTTCATCGTCTCAGTCGGTGCAACAATCTTATGCTCCTAGGGGTGAGCAGGTTGATCAGAGGTCATCTGGGCGCGTGTATGCTGTTACCGCGCAGGATCTTGTACCGGCTCCATCTGTTGTGAGAGGTACTTTCTTGTTTTGCAACTCGGTTGCTAATGTTTTGATTGATACGGGTGCATCTCATTCCTTTGTGTCTGCTGCATTTGCATCTGTTTTGGAGTTGGAGTTAGCACAGTTAGCATCTCCTATTTGTGTAGTGTCGCCTCTTGGGGGTGAATTGATTTTGAAACACGGTGTTAGGGGTTGTGATATAGAGGTTGATTACCATAGAATCCCATTTTCCTTTGTAGTTATGCCTATGAGAGGTTTCGATGTTATTTTGGGTATGGACTGGTTATCGTCATACCGGGCAGTTATTGATTGCTACCGCCAGAGAGTCACTTGTTGTACCGTGAATGGTGAGTGTTTTCATTTTCTGGGGGACCGTGTTGGTAATGTTTTGCCACCGGGGTATGTTCCGCGAGGACGGAGTGAGCTTAGTGGTCTACTTGCTAACCTTTCGATTAGTGAGGACGGTGAGACTCAGATTGTGTTGCCAAGGGTGGTGTGTGAGTACTCGGAGGTTTTTCCCGAGGATCTTGTTGGTTTGCCACCGCATCGAGAGATTGAATTCTCTATTGACTTAGTGCCCGGCACGGCGCCGATTTCTATGGCACCCTATCGTTTTGCTCCAGCTGAGTTAGTTGAGTTGAAGATCCAACTCCAGGAGTTACTAGACAAGGGTTTTATACGTCCTAGTGTTTCGCCTTGGGGAGCACCGGCCCTCTTTGTTAAAAAGAAAGGTGGTGCTTTGAGACTTTGCATAGATTATCGGAAATTGAATCGGGCTACGGTTAAGAATAAGTACCCTATGCCCCGTATAGATGATCTGTTCGATCAGTTGAAAGGTTCCCGTTGTTTCTCGAAGATAGACTTGAGATCAGGTTATCATCAGTTGAGAGTCAGGGAGGAGGATATTCCAAAGACGACATTCCGTACGCGGTATGGCCACTATGAGTTTTTGGTGATGCCATTTGGGCTCACCAATGCACCGGCAGTATTTATGGATTTGATGAACCGGATATTCCGGGAATTTCTAGATCGTTTTGTAGTCGTCTTCGTGGACGACATCCTTATCTATTCACCTTCAGAGGAAGAGCACGGGGAACACTTGAGGGTGGTGCTTGATTTACTTAGAGCCCATCAGCTTTATGCTAAGTTTGGGAAGTGTGAGTTCTGGCTAGAGGAGGTGAAGTTCTTAGGCCATGTAGTTTCTAGGGAAGGGGTGTCTGTTGATACATCCAAGACAGAGGCAGTGCAAGATTGGGTACAGCCTAAGAGTGTGTTTGAGATCCGCAGTTTTCTGGGATTAGCTGGGTATTATCGCCGGTTTGTAAGAGATTTCTCCAGATTAGCTTCGCCTTTGACTAGATTGACTCGGAAGGGAGTCAAATTTGCTTGGAGCGAAACTTGTGAAAAGTCGTTCCAGGAGTTGAAAGTTAGACTGACCACTGCTCCAGTCTTGATTATTCCGGAGAGAGGGTTGGGTTATGCAGTCTATTGTGACGCCTCACGAGAGGGTCTTGGTTGTGTGTTGATGCAAGAGGGGAAAGTGGTTGCCTATGGCTCACGTCAGTTGAAAGTTCACGAGAAGAATTATCCTACGCATGATTTAGAGTTAGCAGCTGTGATATTTGCCTTGAAGGTTTGGAGGCATTATCTTTATGGTGAGAGATTTGAGGTATTCTCGGATCATAAGAGTCTGAAATATTTGTTTACACAGAAAGACTTGAACTTGAGGCAGAGGAGGTGGATGGAGTTCATAGAGGATTATGACTTTAAATTGCATTATCATCCGGGAAAGGCCAATGTGGTGGCCGACGCCCTTAGCAGGAAACCTGTTGGTGACATAGCCATAGCTAGTATAGCCATTCGAGAGTGGGAGATGTTAGGTGCACTTGGAGAGTTTGATTTGCTTCTGGGCGAATCCGTTGAGGCTGCGGCCTTGTTTTCTGTTGTTGCACAACCTACACTTGTGACTCGAGTGTTAGAGGCTCAGAGGGGCGACCTTGAGATAGAATCCCTCCGTGAGAAGATTTCTGGTGGGAAGGTTGAGAAAGGTTTGACGGTGTATCCCGACCTGAGTGTGAGATACCGAGACCGTCTATTTGTGCCGGAGTCTCATCGAGAGGAGGTACTCCGAGAGTTTCATCATTCACGCCTTGCGGTGCATCCGGGAGGTACTAAGATGTATCGGGATTTGGGTCGCCAGTTTTGGTGGCGAGGTATGAAGAGAGATGTGGCAGCTTTCGTATCTAAGTGCCTTACTTGTCAGCAAGTGAAGGCTGAACATCAGAGGCCAGCGGGTTTGTTGCAACCCTTGCCTATTGCTGAGTGGAAGTGGGAACACGTCACTATGGACTTCGTTGTGGGTCTTCCAAGAACTCAGCGGGGTAGTGATGCTATTTGGGTGGTTGTAGACCGGTTAACTAAGTCGGCGCATTTTATTCCTATGCGCGTGAGAGATACGGTAGATCATCTTGCCGACTTGTATATTCGGGACATAGTGAGATTGCACGGGGTTCCAGTGACGATCGTCTCGGATAGAGATCCTCGTTTTACTGCCAGATTATGGCAGAGCTTGCAGAGTGCCTTAGGCACTAAGTTGACCTTTAGCACAGCTTATCATCCTCAGACTGATGGGCAGTCCGAGCGTACTATTCAGATCCTTGAAGATATGCTTCGGGGTTGTGTTCTTGACTTTAGCGGGTCATGGGAGAGGCACTTGCCATTAGTGGAGTTTGCCTACAACAACAGCTTCCAATCTAGTATCGGTATGGCACCGTTTGAGGCCTTATACGGCCGACCGTGTAGGTCTCCTGTTTGTTGGGCCGAGGTGGGTGATGCACCTCTGTTGGGTTCGGAGTTAGTGAGGGAAACGACGGAGAAGGTTGAGCTTATCCGTAAGAGGCTTGTTACAGCCCAGAGTCGTCAGAAATCTTATGCCGACCGTAGGAGGAGACCTTTGGTGTTCGAGGTGAGTGATCATGTCTTTTTGAAGATATCACCAAGACGGGGATTGATGAGGTTTGGGAAGAGCGGGAAGTTGTCCCCTCGATTCATTGGTCCTTTTGAGATCCTTGAGAGGATTGGCGAGACTGCTTATCGTTTAGCTTTGCCGCCGCAGTTGTCCGGAGTACATGACGTGTTTCATGTGAGTATGCTTCGGAAGTATGAGCCGGATCCATCACATGTATTGGATTGGACCGATTTAGTAGTTGATGAGGATGTCTCGTATGAGGAGAGACCGGTTAGGGTCTTGGATAAGCGGGATCAAGTCTTGCGAGGCAAGACCATTCCTTTGGTGAAAGTTTTGTGGAAACATCACGGGGTGGAGGAAGCCACATGGGAACGTGAGTTGGAAGTCCGCGAGAAATATCCGGACATGTTTATTGATTTGTAATATTGTCGAACTTTAAAGCTTTTTATATATGTCTTAAGCTGTACAACATTTAGAATGTTTTGGTTAATGGAAATATTTTGGAACTTGCCTCGAAATGGAAGTTTAATGGAACATTGTATATATTGAATATATTGAAAATTGTTAAAATTGAAAGAAAATTGCATAGTGTTAATGCAGGTTGAGATATATGTTTGTTTTGCATATTGTGGCATGCCTCTTAGTTGAGAGATGGAATGGCCGGTGTTGGGTCAAGTTGTTTATTATTGAGTTGACATATTGTTGGAATTTGAGAAAACTTGTTTTAAAAAAAAAACCTTGTGCTTAATTTCGGGGACGAAATTCTTTTAAGGGGGGGAGGTTATAGCGACCCCGGTCTTTTCTCTTTAGATTATTGTATCCGGACTTGGGTTCCGTGGATCCTGTCATTACTTATTGGTTGTTGTTGTCCTTTAATCTCTTAGTATTTGAATTATAGGTTGTGTTGGGCGGGTCTGTTACAGGTTGGTTGATTGTTGATGCCAATAGGTGATACCCAGATTTTGGCCTTCACGCTCGAGCGGAGGTTTTAACGCTCGAGCGAGCCCTTCGTTGTTGCTTCTCCGCTCGAGCGGGAGTTTTAACGCTCGAGCGGGATTTTCCATCTCCCAGTATTTTGCTCTGCAGTTCTTCCGCTCGAGCGGTAGTTTTTACGCTCGAGCGTGATCCCTTGTTTTTGCTCCTCCGCTCGAGCGGGGAGTTTGACGCTCGAGCGGGTGCAGCGCCTGCAAAACTTCTGTGAGGGTGCAATCGACGCTCGAGCGGCTTTCTTCACGCTCGAGCATGATTCTGTGTCTTACGCTCGAGCGGGGCTTTCTACGCTCGAGCGTAGAGTCGACTACATCAGTCCGTGATTTCACTTTTCTGATCACTTTTTGACCTACCTTTTCATCTCTTAACTTTTAAAAACCGCCCCTTGAGAGTCTCTCTCTCTACTCTTACCGTCTCTCCAAGATTTGATCTATTTCCGGTGGTCTTCTACCCTAGTTCCTTTGGAAGAAAGGTAGAGCTTCACGAGATCTTTCTTTTAATCTGAAAAAGAGAGGATTTGGAGCACTTTGGATTTTGGGTCATCATCTCCATCTTCTCTATTTTAGTTGTGATCTTCAAGGTAGGGATTTCCTACTCTATTCTATAAGCTTTGTTCTAAGTTTTGGTATTTTAAGATGTTGAGGTCACTTAGATAATTTTGGGAAAAACCCTAGTTGTATTAATTAATTAATTTGTAAAATTAATTTAAGGGAATTGGGGAATTTGGTTAAATTCATGAAATTGATGAATTCATAGATTAAATGGTGTAGTTGGATGATTTAAATCACTCACCTATTAAATTGTTGACATATTTATTTCCAGTCTAGAAATAACTGTTTTGGGCTATCGGTGGAGGATAGTCGTGATTGTTGTAGACATTGCATGTGGATTAGGAATAACTGAAACTAATCACATTGGTTAAGTCATTAATTTTGACTATTGATTTAATACTGAAAATACGTGTATTGGTTGAGCATTGCATTTGCATATTGTGTGGGAGGAGATAGGGGATGTACTCCACGGTTTAGGGGAAGATAGGGGATGGACCTCTAAACCGGATTTTTGTTTGGGAGGAGATAGGGGATGGACTCCATTAGCACCATTTTTATGTGTGCTTATTATATTGAAGTGTTTTTACATGATTATTGATACAGCACTAAAATGTGTATCAAATGGGAAGTATGAAGTGTTTTGATATGAGCATGAGTCTCATTTGTTTTGTTGATATTGGAAGTAATGCGACTATGATATATAATTCACTGTTGTACGTTTGGCTAGGTTCTGAGCCATGTTGATAATAATGGAAAGTGAAATGTGTCTTAGACATTAGTGTCATGAGACTGTTTAATAATAAAATTGATTATCTTGATTAACCATCTATTGAATGCTATAGCTTTATTCAATGCTTATATTTGGTTTAGTATTTTTCTACTGGGCTGTGGCTCACCCTTTATGGGAACATCATTTTCAGGTTCAGGTGATAAGCTACCTCCACGGACATAGCCTGGAAGGATTTGATGTTTGGGATTTTGAAGACTTGTCTTTAGTTATATGTTTTATTTTGATATTTTTGGGATTTCATGTAAACATTCAAGCCTAGGGCTTAACTTGTAAATGAGTTAGTACTCATCTTTTTTGTGTCCAAGTGTTAGCTTGGAAAGATGTAAGCCCTTAGGGCATTTATTTTGATGTTGCAGGATGTTACAAGTAATGTCTGTCAATAAGAATACTCTGATGACTAACTCAAATGATTCGTTTTCTTTTATAAATGCATGTTGATGTTATGGCTATTATGGGTTTATTTTGAGGGCGTTACATTTCTCATAATAAAATAAATAAATAAATAAAAGAACCATTGACTAACTGCAATCACATTAAAAAAAAAACATTGAATTAACTACAATCACATTTTTTTTCTTTGTGAGTGTTTATGTTTATCTAACTTCAATCATATTAAAAATGAAATTAAAATAGTAAATAAAAAGATTAAATAACATTAAAAAAAAAACCCATCGAACTAACTACAACAATCATATTAAAAAAAAAAGAGCCATTGAAACAAACTACAATCACATCACATTACAATCACATTTTTTTTCTTTGTGAGTGTTTATGTTTATTTAACTTCAATCATATTAAAAATAAAATTAAAGTAGTAAATAAAAAGATTAAATAATATTAAAAAAAATCATTGAACTAACTACAACAATCATATTAAAAAAAGAGCCATTGAACAAACTAAAATCACATCACATTTTTCCCATAATAAAATAAATAAATGAAAAAAAAGAACTATTAAACTAACTACAATCACATTAAAAAAAAAAAAGAATCATTCAACTAATTATAATCACATTTTTCTTTTTGTGAAGATTTATATTTATCTAACTTCAATCATATTAAAAAAATCAAATTATAATTTTTTATTCGCTAAACAAATCACAAATATTTTTATGCGCTATCTAACTACAATATTAAAACAGTAAACAAAAGGAAAAGTCAAGAAAGAAAAAACAAAAGAAGACTTACTGTTTACATACATGGTTACTGAAGTTGAAAGTGTAGAAGTGAGAAGTCAAGAAGGAGAAAACAAAAAGGAGACTCACTATTTGCAATAGGTATGTGAAAAGTTAAAAAGAGTGTGTGTATTGGAAAAATTAAAAAGACTTGGAAGAATTTAATAAATGCTAAGTTTTTTTTTTTCAAAAAAAATCAAAAAAATTAAGAAATTAAGTTTTAGATATTGAAACTCCCACAAAACTTGTGGGTTAGAGATAGATATAAATAAATAGATAGATATAGATAGAGATATTTATATTTGTTTTAAATTTTTTTTAATATACAAATTATTTGTTTTGGAAAAGGTACTGCAATAATTATGAGAGAAGTCAAAAAATCTTGTGGGTTGAGAGAAATTAATAAATGCTGAGGTTATTTTTTTTAAAAAAAACAAAAAATTAGAAAATTAGGATTGACATATTGAAACTCCCATAAGCTTTGGGGGTTAAAAACTCCCCTTTGCTTAATATATAGTATAGATATAGATAGATAGATAGATATATCTTTTTATTTTTATTTTTATTTTTGTGTGGTTTCTATTCGGGTATTTTTTTTCAATTTATTTAAGATGGAGTTGTGGGTATCTTTTTTTTTTAATTTAATTTATCTGTGGTTTCCATTTGTTTTTAATTATTATTATTTAGGTAAGTTATGATGTGAGTTAGATATGTAATAGGCATGTGAGTTTTATTGATTTAAAGTTTATTCAGATAAGATTTAAAGTTTATTTAGATAAACTTTAAAGATTTTGTTTTTAGTTTTTTTTGTTATGTTATAATATAATATATAAAATATAGGTAGATATCTACAACTTTAATAAAAAAATATTATCTGATTTTTTGGGGAAGAGAAAAGGAATGCAAGTTTTAATATTTTTTTTTTGAAAATTTGTGAGAGAGATTAGGGGGGAGAGATTATGAAATATTTTGGTTATTAAATAAATAAATTAGTCAATAATTTTTTAGATTTATTTTGTAAATTAAAAATAAATAAATCAGTCAATAGTTTTTTTTAATCTATTTTGTAAATTAAAAATCAATAATTTTGGAAAATTGATTAATTTGTCCCATTAAGTGATTTAAAATTTTGATAGATATACATAAAAAAAATACATAATTATATTATTAAATTATAATTTAAATTTAGATGTTATATCTTTTTGAGATCTATAACTAAATTCTTATTTTTTTAAAAAAAAATTGTGTGTAACTATAGTGAATGGGAGAAATTGAAAAGGGTGCTGCAATAATTATGAGAGAAGTCAAAAGGGATTGTGGGTTGGGAGAAGTCAATAAATGCTGAGTTTTTTTTTTAAATCAAAAAATTAGAAAATTAGGATTAGGAGATTGGAGCTCCCACAGGCCTTGGGGTTAAAAACCCCCTTTTGCTTAATATATAGTATAGACTAGCCTATCACCGTGCTATGCACGGGATAATTATAGATATTTATATTTGTTTTATTTTTTTTTAATATATAAATTATGTTTTTAAAGATTTTTTATAAAAATAATTTAACAATCTTATCACTAATCATAGTGTACAAGAGAAATTAAAAAAGCTACTGCAGTTACTATACACGGGCTATATCTATAATTATTTGTATGAAAAGATTTTAAATGCTAATCAGAGAATTTGATCAAATCAATAAATTCAGGTATGTGGATTGGAAAAAGTTAATAAATGCTGATCAGGGAATTTTGACAAAATCAATAAATGCTGAGTTTTTTTTTTTAAATAAAAAATTTAGAAAATTAAGATTGAGAGATTGGAGCTCCCACAAGGTTCTCTTTTCCTTAATATATTTACAATTATCTATATATGTGAATTGTGATTTTTAA
The DNA here is from genome assembly GCF_055761805.1 of Camellia sinensis. Lineage (NCBI taxonomy): Eukaryota > Viridiplantae > Streptophyta > Magnoliopsida > Ericales > Theaceae > Camellia > Camellia sinensis. The sequence continues at coordinate 53,929,024 of NC_138970.1, forward strand.
ATGTCTTTTTTTTTAATGTCTTATTTTTTCCTTTTTTTATATTATATTAAAGTTTAATATTTTGATAATAATCATATGGGTTGGACTTTTTAAGGAATTAAATGTCTTCTTTTTTTTATTATATTATATTAAAGTTTAATATTTTAATAATAATCATGTGTTGGACTTTTCAAGAAATTTTTTTTATACTTGTTCTTAGGATGCATTAAAGTATTATTATGAGGGATAATAATCATATGTGTTGGGATTTTTCAAGGGATTCATATGTGTTGGATTTCAAAGAATTTTTTTTATGCTTGTTCTTAATGCATTAAAGTGTTATTATGAGGGTAAGACTTGGGGGTTGTGAGAAGTTAATAAATGTTAAGTTTTTTTTTTTTAAATCCAAAAATTAAGAAATTTAGATTGGAAGATTGGTACTCCCACAAGACTTGGGGTTAAAAATCCCATTTTGCTTAATATATAGTACTAGCCTATCACCCGTGCCATGCACGGGATAATTATAGATATTTATATTTATTTTAGATTTTTTTAATATATAAATTATGTTTTTTAAGATTTTTTATAAAAATAATTTAACAATCTTATCACTAACCATAGTGTATGAGAGAAGTTGAAAAGAATACTACAGTAATTATACACAAATTGTATCTATAATTATTTGTATGATGAGATTTTAAATGCTGATCAGGGAATTTTGACCAAATCAATAAATGTAAGCATGTGGAAAGGCACGTGAATTGAAAAAAGTTAACAAATGCTAATCAGGGGATTTTGACCAAATCAATAAATACTGAGTTTTTTTTTTAATAAAAAATTTAGAAAATTCATATTGGGATATTGAAGCTCCCACAGGCCTTTGGGTTAAAAATCTCATTTTGTTTAATATATATTGAAAAAAGTTAATAAATACTGATCAGGAGATTTTGACCAAATCAATAAATGCTGAATTTTTTTTTTTAAAATAAAAAATGAAAAATTTAGAAAATTCAGATTGAGATATTGAAGGTCCCACAGGCCTTGGGGATTAAAAACCCACTTTTACTTAATATATAGTATATATAATTATCTATATATGTGAATTGTGATTTTTAAATGTCTTTTTTTTTAAATGTCTTTTTTTTTTTCCTTTTTTATATTATATTAAAGTTTAATATTTTGATAATAATCATATGTGGTAGACTTTTCAAGGAATTAAATGTCTTCTTTTTTTATTATATTATGTTAAAGTTTAATATTTTGATAATTATCATATGTATTGGACTTTTCAAGAAATTTTTTTTATACTTGTTCTTAATACATTAAAGTGTTATTATGAGGGATAATAATCATATGTGTTGGGACTTTTTAAGGAATTCATATGTGTTGGATTTCAAAGAATTTTTTTTATACTTGTTCTTAATGCATTAAAGTGTTATTATGATGGTAAGACTTGGGGGTTGAGAAAAGTTAATAAATGCTAAGATTTTTTTTTTTAAATAAAAAAATCAAGAAATTTAGATTGGGAGATTGGAGCTCCCACAAGACTTGGGATTAAAAACCCCCTTTTGCTTAATATATAGTATAGATAGTATGATAGATTGCAATTTTTAAATCTTTTCTTTTTTTCTTTTTTTTTAAATGTCTTCTTTTTTTTCTTTTTTATATTATATTAAAGTTTAATATTTTGATAATAATCATATGTGTTGGACTTTTCAAGGAATTAAATGTTTCTTTTTTTTTTTATTATATTATATTAAAGTTTATGTAGCGCCCTCAAAAATAAACCCATCATAGCATACATTCACAATAAATAAAGGAGTTCTCATATTATAACCATCAGAGTATTCTTACAAAATGTATTACATGTTGACAACAAAAGTAAACGCCCTATAGGCTTACAACTTTCCAAGTCAACACTTGGTTACAAAAGAAGAGTACTAACTCTACACAAAAGAAGCCCTTGGCTTGATATACATGTAATACAAAAATGTAATCACAAAAGATGTCCCAGCCACTAAGCCTCTCAAGCTACGTCCTTGGAGGTGGCATGCTACCTGTACCTGAAAATAATGTCCCATATACGGTGAGTCAACGCCCAGTAGAGATATGCCAAACATAATATGAGCAATAACTAAAACATTAGCACTTGATAAATGTTTAACTTAACAAAACTCAACTTATAAATATAGCGATCCCGGGTTTACCCTTGTTGTACAGTGATCCGGACATATGTCCGTGGATGTTGGTAGTTGTTTATTATCTTGTTTGCATCCTCTTTACTGGTCTATTGAGTTATAGGATGTGTTGGGCAGGTTTGTTTCAGGTTGGTTGTGTTTGGGAGCCTAGTGTTGCTGCCCAGATTTTTGGACCTTCGCTCGAGCGAGGAGTTGGTCGCTCGAGCGAGAGTTGAGTTCGTGTCTGGTGGGTCGAGCCAGAGTGGCTTCGCTCGAGCGAGTGATGGCGTCTGGTTCTGGACCTGAGAGTTGTATTTCTTGGCTCGAGCGAGCTTTTCTTAGCTCGAGCGGTCTGGTTTGTTCATCGCTCGAGCGAGAGGTCTGTCGCTCGAGCGTGCTTCTGGTTGCAGACCTGAGGGTTTGAGTTGTTGGCTCGAGCGAGCATTCTTTCGCTCGAGCGCACTTTTGAGTTTTTGGCTCGAGCGAGAACTTCTTGGCTCGAGCGAGAGTTTTCTGTGTCTGGTCGCTCGAGCGACAAAGGCCTCGCTCGAGCGAGCGTGTTTTATATCAGCGGACAGTAGCGTTTTTGAACATCACTTTTTCACTTTCTTTTTCTTTCAAACCCTAGATCTGGGACTCTCTCTCTCTCTCTAGACTTACATTCTCTCTAAGAATTGATCTCCCTAGAGTGTGAATCTAGCCTAGGGCTTTTGTTAAAAAGATAGAGGGCGTTGAGAGCTTTGATTTAATCTGAAAAAGTTTGGATTTGGAGCACGTTGATCTTCGAGTCTTCATCTCCTTTTTGGCTTAAACTTCGAGGTAGGGATATCCTACTCCTCTCTATGGATTTTGTCTTTAAATTTTAGTATTTTGAGATGTTGGGATTGGTTTGGTAATTTGGTAAAAGTTTGGGACTTTTGTGTTATTTTACAAAAGTTGGGGTTTTATTCATAATAAACCTAGATGCATGTTTAGCATAGAAAAATGGAATAAATGTTAAATCATTGATGAAAATGGGACCTAAGGGTTGAAATGTTAATTATGGAAAATGACCTAATTACATTGTTTGATTAATTGGGATAATTAATTGTGAGAAATGAGGAAATGAAATGTTGATTGAATATCTATTTGTGCATTTATTTTTCTGTTTAGAAATAACTGCTTTGGGCTATCGGTGGAGGATAGTCGTGATTGTTGTAGACAATGCATGATGATTAGGCAAACGGAAACTAATCAATGGAATGTGTCATGGAATTTGACGGTTGATAGAAAACATTAACTGTATGTATTGTGTGATTGTATATAGAACCAATGTGTTTGTATACGTTATGTGTAGAGGAGGAGATGGGGGATGTACTCCGCGGTTTAGGGGAAGATGGGGGATGTACCTCTAAACCGGATAGTGTTGGGAGAAGATAGGGGATGAACTCCGTAGATACAGCTCATATGCTTGTCTAGAGAAGTGAAGATAGAGCTCATATGCTTATCTTTGTGAAGTGTGGATATAGCTTATATGCTTATCTGTGGATATTGTGGTTATACATATCTGTTGTAGAATGTGGATATAGCTTATTTGCTTATCTGAGAATGTGGATATTGTGGTTATACATATCTGTTGTAGAATGTGGATATAGCTTATTTGCTTATCTGAGAATGTGGATATTGTTGTTATACATATCTGTTGAGAATGTGGGTAGTGCTTATATGCCTAACCGTTGAAAAAGGAAAAATGAAAGGTAACTTGGACTCATAAGTCGTATGACATAAATATGTGATTTATGTGAACGTATCAGTGTTGGCCATCTATCAATTGCTAATCTTTTAGTCATTGTTCATGGTAGGTTTAGTATATTTCTACTGGGCTGTGGTTCACCCTATATGGGAATATCATTTTCAGGTACAGGTAGCATGCCACCTCCAAGGACATAGCTTGGGAGGCTAGAGGCGGACATACTTTTGTCGTTTTACTTTTTGATGTATTACATGTAAATTCAAGCCAAGGGCTTAATGTGTAATGAGTTAGTACTCTTTTGTTGTAACCAAGTGTTAACTTGGAAAGCTGTAAGCCCATAGGGCACTTGCTTTTGTTGTTAACATGTAATACTTATGTAATGGAATTCTGATATATGGAAGAATGTGGAACTTTTACATATCAATGCATGTCTTATTTGATGGGTTTAATGTTATTATTTTGAGGGCGTTACAACTTGGTATCAGAGCGTACCGGGTTCGAATACGTGGGAAGTGATTAGGATCACAATGGGTTTGTCTCGCTTGATAGAGACTTAGATGTATTATCATATGCTATGTGCTTGATTGATAACATGCTTATGTGACTATGTGGGTATGGGATTTAGTTTCTAGGATGTTGATTGGATCCTTGGGTTTCTGGGAGTCTTGTTGGAAAAGCACTTGATCAATGCTGTTTCTAACCGGAACTCTAGTAACGCCTCGGGACTTTCATTATCCGGAAATGAAATTCGTAAGTGCTTATGTGTTTATGTGCTTATGTGGAGTGAATCACAGTTGTCCATGCATTAGGACGTGAGTGTTTAGTTTCGGCACATTTGTGAATGTGCTAACGTTCTGTGTTACCTTTATTAGGATGTCAGGACGAGGAAGAGGTGCTAGGCGTGGTAGACCTGCGAGGCAGGAAGTACCGTTACCGGAGGAGGTTCCGGCAGTGCAAGAGGGAGTTGGTCAGGCCAATGTGGCCGAGCCAGTGGGTCAGCAGGCCATGGGTGCCTTGGCCAGAGAGATAGCAGGAGCTTTGGGTATTCTTAGAGCTGGGAATCAGGCAGCTGAGGCAGGGCCTTCCTTCTTGAAGAGGGAGTTTTTCCGGTCTAATCCGGATGAGTTTATTGGGGATCCGAAGGAGCCACTGAAGGCTGATGAGTGGCTAGAGCAAATGAGTAAGACGTTCGAGATGCTTGGCATCAAGGATGGAGCACTGAAAGTGACCTTGGCATCCTTCCAACTGAAGGGAGATGCGGGTCAATGGTGGAAGTACGAGAAGGCTCGTGTTGGTGGTACTTGGGAGGCGTTTGTAAATGCTTTTCAGGAGAGGTTTTTGTCTGCAGCAGCTAGGGAGAAGCTGAGGGATCAGTTTAGTCGGCTTAATCAGCAGGGCTTGTCAGTGGCCGAGTTTGAGGCTACCTTTACTAGTCTGTCCAGGTTCGCACCTGAACTGGTGGCGTCTGAGGAACGTCGTTGCTATGAGTTTGAGCGGAAGTTGAGACGGGGCCTCAAGTTGAGAGTTGGTGGGTCTTACATCCGGGAGTACAGACACCTAGTGGACGCTGCAGCTCATATGGGGGCAGAGAGGATCTAAGAGGAGCCAAGATGGTCAGGGCGATGGCAGGAGGCAGAGGGGTTCTAACCCTCAGCAGTCGCAGGGTGGTGTTGCTAGATCGACCTTCCCAGTGCCGAGTGCAGGCTCTGGGAGAGGTGGTCAGGGGGATTTCACCTGTTACAAGTGTGGCAAGTTGGGTCACAAGGTTTCTGTTTGCCCGCAGAAGGGTGGGGGTCAGAGAGCTGCTTCTTCTTCAGCTAGACCGCAGAGTCAGAGTTTGGGCAGGGGGCAGCCCTTGTCTTGTTATCAGTGTGGACAGCCTGGGCACCTGAAGAGGTTTTGCCCACAGTTGAGTGCCACTTCGGGAGCGTCTGGTTCTAGGCAGACGCAGGGTTTTCAGCTAGCTCAGTCTGTGCAGGCCTCGAGGGCCAATCCGGGAGCTTCGTCATCCCAGTCTGTGCAGCAGTCTTTTGCTCCGAGAGGTGAGCAGGTAGACCAGGGGCCTACAGGGCGCGTGTATGCTGTTACCACGCAGGATTTAGTACCGGCTCCATCAGTAGTGAGAGGTACTTTTCTGTTTTGCAACTCGGTTGCTAGTGTGTTGATAGACACGGGTGCATCTCATTCTTTTGTATCTGCTGCATTTGCATCTGTTTTGGAATTGGAGTTAGCACAGTTAGCATCTCCTATTTGTGTGGTATCGCCTTTGGATGGTGAGTTGATCCTGAAACAGGGTGTTAGAGGTTGTGATATAGAGGTCGCCGACTATAGGCTTCCTTTTTCGTTTGTTGTCATGCCCATGAAGGGTTTTGATGTTATTTTGGGTATGGACTGGCTATCGTCATACCGGGCTGTTATCAATTGCTACCACCAGAGGGTCACGTTATGTACCTTGAGCGGGGAGTGGTTCCATTTCTTGGGAGACCGGGTTGGTAGTATTTTGCCACCGGGGTATGATTCGCGAGGGCGAAGTGAGCTTAGTAGTCTACTTGCCAGCTTTGAGAGTGGTGGGAGTGGTGAGACCCAGATTGTGTTGCCGAGGGTGGTTTGTGAATATTCGGATGTCTTTCCCGAAGATCTTGTTAGTTTGCCACCTCACCGAGAGATAGAGTTCTCTATTGATTTAGTGCCTGGTACGGCGCCGATTTCTATGGCACCTTACCGTTTTGCTCCAGCAGAGTTGGTTGAGTTGAAAGTTCAGCTCCAGGAATTGCTAGATAAGGGCTTTGTTCGCCCTAGTGTTTCGCCGTGGGGAGCACCAGCCCTCTTTGTTAAAAAGAAAGATGGTGCCTTGAGATTGTGTATTGACTACCGGAAGTTGAATCGGGCTACGGTTAAGAATAAGTATCCTATGCCCCGTATAGATGATTTGTTTGACCAGTTGAAGGGTTCCCGTTGTTTCTCTAAGATAGACTTGAGATCGGGTTACCACCAGTTGAGGGTCAGGGAGGAGGATGTTCCTAAGACGGCATTCCGTACGCGGTATGGCCATTACGAGTTTCTGGTGATGCCATTTGGGCTTACCAATGCACCGGCAGTCTTTATGGACTTGATGAACCGGATTTTCTGGGAGTTCTTAGACCGATTTGTGGTCGTCTTCGTGGACGACATCCTTATCTATTCGCCTTCAGAGGAGGAGCACGAGGAACACTTGAGAGTGGTGCTTGAGTTGCTTAGAGCCCATAGGCTGTATGCCAAGTTTGGGAAGTGTGAGTTCTGGCTGAAGGAAGTCAAATTCTTAGGCCACATGGTATTCGGGGAAGGGGTGTCTGTTGATACATCCAAGGTTGAGGCAGTGCAAGATTGGGCACAGCCTAAGAGTGTGTTTGAGATTCGCAGTTTTCTGGGATTAGCTGGGTATTATCGTCGGTTTGTGAAAGATTTCTCCAGGTTAGCGTCACCATTGACTAGACTGACTCGGAAGGGAGTCAAGTTTGTGTGGAGTGAGACTTGTGAAAAGTCGTTCCAAGAGCTGAAAGTTAGATTGACTACCGCTTCGGTGTTGATTATTCCGGAGAGAGGGTTGGGTTATGTGGTTTATTGTGATGCCTTACGATAGGGTTTGGGTTGTGTGTTGATGCAAGAAGGGAAAGTGGTAGCTTATGGCTCACGTCAGTTGAAAATACACGAGAAGAATTACCCCACACACGACCTAGAGTTAGCGGCTGTGATCTTTGCCTTGAAAATCTGGAGGCACTACCTTTATGGTGAAAAGTTCGAGGTGTTCTCGGACCACAAGAGTTTGAAGTATCTGTTTACACAGAGGGACTTGAATTTGAGGCAGAGGAGATGGATGGAATTCATCGAGGACTATGATTTTGAGTTGCACTATCATTCGGGAAAGGCCAATGTTGTGGCCGATGCCCTTAGTAGGAAATCCATTAGTGATGTAGCTTGTATAGCCATCCGGGAATGGGAGATGTTGGGAGTACTTGGCGAGTTTGATTTGCTACGGGGCGAATCTGTTGAGGCTGCGGCATTGTTTTCTGTTGTTGCGCAGCCTACACTTATGACTAGAGTGTTAGAGGCACAGAGAGGTGACCTCGAGGTAGAATCCCTCCGAGAGAAGATCTCCAGTGGGAAAGTTGAGAAGGGTTTGACGGTGTATCCCGACCTGAGTGTGAGATACCGAGACCGTTTGTTTGTACCGGAGTCTTGCCGAGAGGAGGTACTCCGAGAGTTTCATCATTTGCACCTTGCGGTGCATCCGGGAGGTACTAAGATGTATCAGGATTTGGGTCGCCAGTTTTGGTGGCAGGGTATGAAGAGAGATGTGGCGGTTTTCGTATCGAAGTGCCTTACTTGCCAGCAAGTGAAGGCCGAACATCAGAGGCCAGCGGGTTTGTTGCAACCCTTGCCTATTGCTGAGTGGAAGTGGGAGCATGTCACTATGGACTTCGTTGTAGGTCTTCCGAGGACTCAGCGGGGTAGTGATGCTATTTGGGTGGTTGTAGACCGGTTGACTAAGTCGGTGCACTTTATTCCTATGCGCGTGAGAGATTCGGTGGATCATCTTGCCGATTTGTATATTCGGGACGTAGTGAGATTGCACGGGGTCCCAGTGATGATCGTCTCAGATAGAGATCCTCGTTTTACTGCTAGGTTGTGGCAGAGTTTGCAGAGTGCCTTGGGCACTAAGTTGACCTTTAGTACGACATATCATTCTCAGACTGACGGGCAGTCCGAGCGTACTATTCAGATCCTTGAGGATATGCTTCGGGGTTGTGTCCTTGACTTTAGCGGGACGTGGGAGAAGCACTTGCCCTTGGTAGAGTTTGCCTACAACAACAGTTTTCAGTCTAGCATCGGTTTGGCACCGTTTGAGGCCTTGTATGGCCGACCGTGTAGATCTCCAGTTTGTTGGGCCGAGGTGGGTGATGCACCTTTGTTGGGTCCGGAGTTGGTTAGGAAGACGACGGAGAAAGTTGAGCTTATCCGTAGGAGGCTTGTTACAGCCCATAGTCGACAAAAGAGTTATGCCGACTGTAGGAGGAGACCTTTGGCGTTTGAAGTAGGTGATCATGTCTTTCTGAAGATATCACCTAGGCGAGGTCTGATGAGATTTGGGAAGAGTGGAAAGTTATCCCCTCGGTTTATTGGGCCTTTTGAGATCCTTGAGAGGATTGGCGAGGTTGCTTATCGGTTAGCCTTACCGCCGCAGTTGTCCGGAGTGCATGACGTGTTTCATGTGAGTATGCTTCGGAAGTATGAGCCAGATCCATCACATGTGTTGGATTGGACCGATTTAGAGGTAGGTGAGGATGCCTTGTATGAGGAGAGACCGGTTCGGGTCTTGGATAGGCGGGATCAGGTCCTGCGTGGCAAGACCATTCCTTTGGTGAAAGTCTTGTGGAAACATCACGGAGTGGAGGAGGCCACTTGGGAACGTGAGTTGGAAGTCCGTGAAAAATATCCGGACTTGTTTGTTGATATGTAATCTTGTATTTAAATTTTGAACAATTGTTGAACTTAAGAGCTTTTATATATGTCTTAGGTTGTGAAACATTGAAAATGTTTGGTTTATTGGAAGTATGTTTTGGGAACTTGCCTCATATGGAAGTTGAATGTAACATTATATATGTTGAATATGTTGTTTACATATTGTGAAATGCCTCTTGTTAAAGGGATGTGATGACCGATAATGGGTCGAATTGTTGAATGTTAAAATGTAACATTGTTTAAAATGGAGAAAAACTTGTTTTTTGAAAACTTGTGCTTAATTTCGGGGACGAAATTCTGTAAGGGGGGGAGGTTATAGCGATCCCGGGTTTACCCTTGTTGTACAGTGATTCGGACATGTGTCCGTGGATGTTGGTAGTTGTTTATTATCTTGTTTGCATTCTCTTTACTAGTCTATTGAGTTATAGGATGTGTTGGGCAGGTTTGTTTCAGGTTGGTTGTGTTTGGGAGCCTAGTGTTGCTGCCCAGATTTTTGGACCTTCGCTCGAGCGAGGAGTTGGTCGCTCGAGCGAGAGTTGAGTTCGTGTCTGGTGGGTCGAGCCAGAGTGGCTTCGCTCGAGCGAGTGATGGCGTCTGGTTCTGGACCTGAGAGTTGTATTTCTTGGCTCGAGCGAGCTTTTCTTAGCTCGAGCGGTCTGGTTTGTTCATCGCTCGAGCGAGAGGTCTGTCGCTCGAGCGTGCTTCTGGTTGCAGACCTGAGGGTTTGAGTTGTTGGCTCGAGCGAGCATTCTTTCGCTCGAGCGCACTTTTGAGTTTTTGGCTCGAGCGAGAACTTCTTGGCTCGAGCGAGAGTTTTCTGTGTCTGGTCGCTCGAGCGACAAAGGCCTCGCTCGAGCGAGCGTGTTTTATATCAGCGGACAGTAGCGTTTTTGAACATCACTTTTTCACTTTCTTTTTCTTTCAAACCCTAGATCCGGGACTCTCTCTCTCTCTCTAGACTTACATTCTCTCTAAGAATTGATCTCCCTAGAGTGTGAATCTAGCCTAGGGCTTTTGTTAAAAAGATAGAGGGCGTTGAGAGCTTTGATTTAATCTGAAAAAGTTTGGATTTGGAGCACGTTGATCTTCGAGTCTTCATCTCCTTTTTGGCTTAAACTTCGAGGTAGGGATATCCTACTCCTCTCTATGGATTTTGTCTTTAAATTTTAGTATTTTGAGATGTTGGGATTGGTTTGGTAATTTGGTAAAAGTTTGGGGCTTTTGTGTTATTTTACAAAAGTTGGGGTTTTATTCATAATAAACCTAGATGCATGTTTAGCATAGAGAAATGGAATAAATGTTAAATCATTGATGAAAATGGGACCTAAGGGTTGAAATGTTAATTATGAAAAATGACCTAATTACATTGTTTGATTAATTGGGATAATTAATTGTGAGAAATGAGGAAATGAAATGTTGATTGAATATCCATTTGTGCATTTATTTTTCTGTTTAGAAATAACTGCTTTGGGCTATCGGTGGAGGATAGTCGTGATTGTTGTAGACAATGCATGATGATTAGGCAAACGGAAACTAATCAATGGAATGTGTCATGGAATTTGACGGTTGATAGAAAACATTAACTGTATGTATTGTGTGATTGTATATAGAACCAATGTGTTTGTATACGTTATGTGTAGAGGAGGAGATGGGGGATGTACTCCGCGGTTTAGGGGAAGATGGGGGATGTACCTCTAAACCGGATAGTGTTGGGAGAAGATAGGGGATGAACTCCGTAGATACAGCTCATATGCTTGTCTAGAGAAGTGAAGATAGAGCTCATATGCTTATCTTTGTGAAGTGTAGATATAGCTTATATGCTTATCTGTGGATATTGTGGTTATACATATCTGTTGTAGAATGTGGATATAGCTTATTTGCTTATCTGAGAATGTGGATATTGTGGTTATACATATCTGTTGTAGAATGTGGATATAGTTTATTTGCTTATCTGAGAATGTGGATATTGTTGTTATACATATCTGTTGAGAATGTGGGTAGTGCTTATATGCCTAACCGTTGAAAAAGGGAAAATGAAAGGTAACTTGGACTCATAAGTCGTATGACATAAATATGTGATTTATGTGAATGTATCAGTGTTGTCCATCTATCAATTGCTAATCTTTTAGTCATTGTTCATGGTAGGTTTAGTATATTTCTACTGGGCTGTGGCTCACCCTATATGGGAATATCATTTTCAGGTACAGGTAGCATGCCACCTCCAAGGACATAGCTTGGGAGGCTAGAGGCGGACATACTTTTGTCATTTTACTTTTTGATGTATTACATGTAAATTCAAGCCAAGGGCTTAATGTGTAATGAGTTAGTACTCTTTTGTTGTAACCAAGTGTTAACTTGGAAAGCTGTAAGCCCATAGGGCACTTGCTTTTGTTGTTAACATGTAATACTTATGTAATGGAATTCTGATATATGGAAGAATGTGGAACTTTTACATATCAATGCATGTCTTATTTGATGGGTTTAATGTTATTATTTTGAGGGCGTTACAATAAACATGGCTTAGAACCTGGCCAAATAACTGAAGTGATACTAGAATTCATGCCAACAATACTACAAACTGCCATTTTACGAAAATTGCGTCCGCAGGATTCGGCACCCATGTATTTTCATTCTTTCATGGCCATTTTACGGACATTTCATCCACGGGACTCAGCACCCATGTATAGATATATTCGGATTGCCATTTTACGAAAATTGCGTCCGCGGGATTCAACACCCATGTGTTATTATATTCAAATGGCCATTTTACGGAAATTTCATCCGTGGGATTCGGCACCCATGTATTCAAATACACAACGTGATTAGTTTCAATTTATCTAATCATCATGCAATGTCTACAACAATCAAGATTATCCTCCACCGATAGCCCAAACCAGTTATTTCTAAACAGATAATAATGCCTCAACAGATATATAATTGACATTTCCAAAAGTGAGCGATTTATAAATCCAACTCCACCATTCTATCTCATAATGAGCCAATTTCATTATTTCCAACTTAATTTCATAATTCTATAACGAATGTCATTAATTACACTAATGACCCAAATACACCCAAACATGGCAATTTTCCCCTTAAGCTCAATATTGACCCAAAGGTCCAAATATTATCAACAACACCAATAATCTCATTTTAGGACCCTATATATATATATATATATATATGAGTCAAAAAGACAAAACCCTCTTTTCAATATAATACATTACAAACCCTAACTTCCCAAACCAAACCATTTATACAAAGGCTCTACATTTAGGTTAAAGATCATAAAGATGAGTAGGAATCCCCACCTCGAAGTTAGAGCTCAAACGGAGAAGATGAAGAAATTAAAAATGCCCCAAACTCCAAACTTTTCGGATCAAAGCGAAGCCCTCGACGATCAACACACTTTTTACAAAGACACTAAAAGAGTAGGTCACTTTAGCTAGATCAATCCCTAGAGAGAAGGTATTTTCTAGAGAGAGGAACTCTCAAAATCGATTTTTGGGAAAGTAAGAGAGAGAATGAAAAGTGAAAAGTGATTCAAAAATGTCCAGCTGCCAACTGATATACGCATTACCTGCTCGAGCGGAGAATAGGACGCTCGAGCGTCAAGCATAAAAACTGAACCCGCTCGAGCGCAATAAGTCCCGCTCAAGCGCCAAGACACAAAAATAAAATACATCCGCTCGAGCGCGAAAACCAGTCCGCTCGAGCGAGGATTCTCCCCTCCCAGTATTTTCTCAGACAGTGAACACCCGCTCGAGCGTGAAAAACAAGCCTGCAGTACTTTTGCAGAGGCACGAAATGCTGGAAGTATGGAATCTCCGCTCGAGCGCACAAGGACCCGCTCGAGCGGACCACTCAAAAACTAGGCAACAAGAATTTGAACTAAGGCTCAACCCACCTGTTCGAAACACGCCCAACACATCCTAAAACTCAAACATAGGGAATTAAAGAATGACAACAAGACATACAACCATCAACTCCACGGATCATAAGTCCGGAATACAACAATCAAAGAAAGAAAAACCGGGATCGCTATAGTTTAATATTTTGATAATAATCATATGTGTTGGACTTTTCAAGAATTTTTTTTAATGCTTGTTCTTAATGCATTAAAGTGTTATTATGAGGGAAAATAATCATATGTGTTGGGACTTTTCAAGGAATTCATATGTGTTGGATTTCAAAGATTTTTTTTTATGCTTGTTCTTAATGCATTAAAGTGTTATTATGAGAGTAAAACTTGGGGGTTGGGAGAAGTTAATAAATGCTAAGGTTTTTTTTTTTAAATCAAAAAATTAGGAAATTTAGATTGGGATATTGGAGCTCCCACAAGACTTGGGGTTAAAAATCATATTTTGTTTAATATATAGTACTAGTCTATCACACGTGCTATGCACGGGATAATTATAGATATTTATATTTGTTTTATATTTTTTTTAATATATAAATTATGTTTTTTAATATTTTTTATAAAAATAATTTAACAATTTTATTACTAACCATAGTATATGAGAAAAGTTGAAAAGGGTATTGCAGTAACGATACATAGATTTATCTTTAATTATTTGTATGAGGGGATTTTAAATGTTGATTAGGAGCTTTTGACCAAATCAATAAATGCAGGCACGCGGATTGAAAAAAGTTAATAAATGCTGATCAGAAGATTTTGACCAAATCAATAAATGCTGAGTTTTTTTTTTAATAAAAAATTTAGAAAATTCAGATTGAGATATTGAAGCTCCCACAGGCCTTGGGGTTAATGTCACGCCCTCAAAATAAACCCATTATATATATATCATTGACATGCATTATTTAAAGAAAATAATTTATTAATTCATTCATCAGAGTATTACTAAATAAAAGCATTACATGTAACATCAAATTAAATGCCCTACGGGCTAACATCTTTCCAAGCCAACACTTGGACACAAAAATATGAGTTCTAACTCAATACAAGTAAAGCCCTAGGCTTGAATGTTTACATGTACTAACAAATAGAAACAATTAACTAAAGATAGTCTTCTTTAAATCCAAAAGCCAAATCCTCCCAAGCTAAGTCCTTGGAGGTAGCTTATCACCTGAACCTGAAAATGATGTTCCCATAAAGGGTGAGCCACAGCCCAATAGAAAAATACTAAACCAAATATAAGCATTGAATAAAGCTATAGCATTCAATAGATGGTTAACCAAGATAATCAATTACAACTTAATACAGTCTCATGACACTAACGTCTATGACATGTTTCAATTCCCATTATTATCAATAAGGCTCAGAACCTGGCCAAACTTACAACAGTGAACTATATAACATATTCACATTACTTCCAATATCAACAACACAGATGAGACTCAGGCTCATATCAAAACACTTCATACTTCCCGTTTGATACACATTTTAGTGTTGTATCAATAACACGTAAAAACACTTCAATATAATAAGCACACATAATAGTGATGCTAATGGAGTCCATCCCCTATCTCCTCCCAAACAAAATCCGGTTTAGAGGTCCATCCCCTATCTTCCCCTAAACCGTGGAGTACATCCCCTATCTCCTTCCAAACAATATGCATATGCAATGCTCAATCAATACATGTATTTTCTGTATTAATTCAATAGTCTAAATTTATGACTTAAACAAATTGATTAGTTTCAATTTTCCCTAATCCACATGCAATGTCTACAACAAACACGACTATCCTCCACCGATAGCCCAAAACAGTTATTTCTAGGCTGGAAATAAATATATCAACAATTCAACAGGCGAGTGATTTAAATTATCCAACTACACCATTTAATCAATGAATTCCTCAATTTCATGAATTTAACCAAATTCCCCAATTTCCTTAAATTAATTATACAAATTAATTTATTAATACAACTAGGGTTTTTCCAAAAATTATCAAAGTACCCCCAACATATCAAAATACCAAAACTTAGAACAAAACTTATAAGGTGGAGTAGGAAATCCCTACCTCGAAGAAAATAACCCGAATGGAGAAGACGGAGATGATGACCCAAAACCAAAGTGCTCCGAAACTACAAACTCTCAAATTAAAACGAAGCTCTCGACTCACTCTATCTTTTTAATAAAGCAACTAGGGTAGAAACACCCTAAAAGGTGATGAAACCTAATAAAGAAGGTGAGTAGAGGGAGAGAGAACTCGGAACTAGGGTTTTAGGATCAAAAGAATGTGAAAAAACGTTTTAAAAACCACTGCTGCATATATAAACCCGACAGGCTCGCTCGAGCGATGTAACGCCCTCAAAATAAACCCATTATATGTATATCATCAACATGCATTACTTAAAGAAAACAATTTATTAATTCATTCATCAGAGTATTACTAATTAAAAACATTACATATAACATCAAATTAAATGCCCTATGGGCTTACATCTTTCCAAGCCAACACTTGGATACAAAATATGAGTTCTAACTCAAATACAAATAAAGCCCTAGGCTTGTTTATTTATCAAATAAAAACAAACAACTAAATATAGTCTTCAAAATCCAACTCCTTCCAAGCTAAGTCCTGGGAGGTAGCTTATCACCTGGACCTGAAAATGATGTTCCCATAAAGGGTGAGCCACAGCCCAGTAGAAATATACTAAACCAAATATAAGCATTGAATAAAGCAATAGCATTCAATAGATGGTTAACCGAGATAATCAATTACATCATTATACAGTTTCATGACACTAATGCCTAAGACATGTTTTACTTTCCAACATTATCAATATGGCTCAGAACCTGGCCAATCTTACAACAGTGAACCATACATAATATATTCACATTCATCCAGTGTCAACAAACAGATGAGACTCAGGCTCAAATCAAAACACTTCATACTTCCAGTTTGATACACATTTTAGTGTTGTATCAATAAAACACTTCAATATAAATAAGCACACATAAAAGTGATGCTAATGGAGTCCATCCCCTATCTCCTCCCAAACAAAATCCGGTTTAGAGGTCCATCCCCTATCTTCCCCTAAACCGTGGAGTACATCCCCTATCTCCTCCCACACAAAACAAAGTATGCAAACACATAACATATACAACACACAATCAATACACATAATGTCTGTATTAATTCAGCAGTCAAAATTGATGACTTAATCAATGATTAGTTTCAGTTATCCCTAATCCACATGCAGTGTCTACAACAAGCACAACTATCCTCCACCGATAGCCCAAAACAGTTATTTCTAGACTTGGAAATAAATATACCAACAATTCAATAGACGAGTGATTTAAATTAATCAACTACGCCATTTAATCAATGAATCCCCCAATTCCATGAATTTAACCATATTTTCCCAATTCCAAGAATTAATTATACAACTAGGGTTTTTCCCAAAATTACCAAAGTATCCCCAACATATCAAAATACCAAAACTTAGAACAAAACTTATAGAATGGAGTAGGAAATCCCTACCTCGAAGTAAACAACCCAAATGGAGAAGACAGAGATGAATACCCAAATACCAATGTGCTCCAAATCGCCAAATGCCCAGATTAATTGAAAGCCCTCGACTCCCTCTATCTTTTTAATAAAGCAATTAGGGTAGAAACACACTCTAAATAGATCAAACCTAAGAGAGAATGTGAGTAGGGAGAGAGAGAAGTCGGACCTAGGGTTTGGAATCAAAAAGAAGATGAAAAAGACTGATCAAAACCCGCTGCTGCGTATATAAACTGGACAGGCTCGCTCGAGCGAAGACTTGGTCGCTCGAGCGACCAGACACAGAAAATCTACGCTCGAGCCAAGGAAGCCTTGCTCGAGCCAACAACCCAAAAGCTAGCTCGAGCGAAAGAAATCTCGCTCGAGCGAAGAACTCAAACCCTCAGGTCTGTAACCAGACACACGCTCAAGCGAAGGAACTCCCGCTCGAGCGAAGAACGAACTAACTCGCTCGAGCAAAGAAAAACTCGCTCGAGCCAAAAACCTCTGCTCTCAGGTCTTACTACAAAATGCAATCCTCGCTCAATCGAAGAAACCCTGGCTCGAGCGACGGACCAAAACAAAGAGTTCGCTCGAGCGAAGAACTTCTCGCTCGAGTGAAGGGTCAAAATTCTGGGCAGCAACCCTTTGCTCCCAAGCCCAACCAACCTGCTACAAACCTGCCCATTGCATCCCCCAACTCAGAAATAGGAAAATAAAGGACGGTAACAATCATAATACAATGGCAGGAGCTACGGAACCTAAGTCCGGATACAATAAACAAATGGGAAAAGACCAGGGTCGCTATAAGCGAACACTTGGTCGCTCGAGCGACCAGACACACGAAACCCTCGCTCGAGCGAAGAAAAGCTCGCTCGAGCCAAGAATGCAATGCTTCAGGTCTGCAACCCAGGAGCACGCTCGAGCGACAGAATTCTCGCTCGAGCGAAGAAACACTGCCCTCAGGACTATACTAGACGCAATCGCTCGCTCGAGCGAAGAAAATCTGGCTCGAGCCACCAGACACAAAAACAACCCTCGCTCGAGCGACCAAGTCCTCGCTCGAGCTACCAACCCAAAAACTGGACAGCAACACTTGGTTTCCGAACCCAACCAACCTGAAACAACCCTGCCCAACACATCCTATAACTCCAAATGAGAAAATAAAGGACGACAACAACCATTATACAATGATAGAATCTACGGAACCTAAGTCCGGATACCATAATCAAATGGGAAAAGACCGGGGTCGCTATAGTTAAAAACCCCATTTTCCTTAAAAACCCCCTGAGTGTTTATGTTTATCTATGTTCAATCATATTAACAAATTAAATTATAAACAAAAGAATTCAATCATACAAATCACATTTTTTTTAATGCTATCTAACTACAATCACATTTTTTTCATAATAAAAAAAATAATTCAAAAAAAGGACCATTAAAATAGTAAATAAAAAGATTATTAAGAAGCATTAAACAAAGTACAATCACATTTTTCTTTTTGTGAGTGTTTATGTTTATCTAATTTCAATCATATTAAAAAAATCAAATTATAAACAAAAGGAGATAACTTCAATCATACAAATCACAATTTTTTTAATGCTATCTAACTACAATCATATTTTTCTCATAATAAAAAAATAATAATTGAAAAAAAGAACCATTAAAATAGTAAATAAAAATATTATTTATGGCCATTGAACAAATTACAATCACATTTTTCTTTTTGTAAGTCAACTTCAATCATATTAAAAAATAAAATTATAAACAAAATGAGATAACTTCAATCATACAAATCACAATTTTTTTAACGCTATCTAATTATCATCAATCATTAAAAAAAATAATCACAAATTAAGTCAATTGATAATTAAAAAACACAATAATTTATTTCCAAAAAACATAGTGAGTTAAAAAGATCAATTACAATTTTTTTTTGAGTCAAAATATAATCTAATCATCATCAATAATTGGTATATTATGTGACCCTAATGAGTACAATCTATTTTGTTTTTCAAAAAACACAGTGAGTTAAAAATCAAATCACAAATTAAGTGAATTGATATTAAAAAAACACAATAATTTTTTTTCAAAAAACACAGTGAGTTAAAAAAATCAATTATAATTTTTTTTTCAAAATACAATCTAATCATTATCAATAATTGGTACTTTAAAAATCAGATCAGAAAAAAATCAAATCACATCACAAATATTTTTTTCATAAATAATTGTAAAGAAAAACCATTAAAGCAGTAAATAAAAGATTAAATCACATTAAAAAAAAGAACCATTGAACAAACTACAATCACATCACATTTTTTCCATAATAAAAAAATAAAAAAAAAGAACCATTGACTAACTACAATCACATTAAAAAAATAGAACCATTGAACTAACTACAATCATTTTTTTTTTCTTTGTGAGTGTTTATGTTTATCTAACTTCAATCATATTAAAAATAAAATTAAAATACTAAATAAAAAGATTAAATAACATTAAAAAAAAAACCATTGAACTAACTACAACAATCATATTAAAAAAAGAGTCATTGAACAAACTACAATCACATCACATTACAATCACATTTTTTTCTTGTGAGTATTTATGTTTATTTAACTTTAATCATATTAAAAATAAAATTAAAATAGTAAATAAAAAGATTAAATAACATTAAAAAAAAACCATTGAACTAACTACAACAATCATATTAAAAAAAAAGTCATTGAACAAACTACAATCACATCACATTTTTTCCATAATAAAATAAATAAATGAAAAAAAAAGAACTATTAAACTAACTACAATCACATTTAAAAAAAAGAATCATTCAACTAATTATAATCACATTTTTCTCTTTGTGAGGGTTTATATTTATCTAACTTCAATCATATTAAAAAATCAAATTATAATTTTTTTATTCGCTAGAAAAATCACAAATATTTTTATGCGCTATCTAACTACAATATTAAAAGAGTAAACAAAAGGAAAAGTCAAGAAGAAGCAAAACAAAAAGAAGACTTACTGTTTGCATACGTGGTCACTGAAGTTGAAAGTGTAGAAGTGAAAAGTCAAGAAAGAGAAAACAAAAGGGAGACTCACTGTTTGCAATAGGTGTGTGAAAAGTTAAAAAGAGTGTGTGTGTTGGAGAAGTTAAAAAGATTTGGAAGAATTTAATAATTGCTAAGTTTTTTCTTTAAAAAAAAATCAAAAAAAATTAAGAAATTAATGTTCAAATATTGGAACTCCCACAAAACTTGTAGGTTAGAGATAGATATAAATAAATAGATAGATATAGATATAGATATTTATATTTGTTTTAAATTGTTTTTAATATACAAATTATTTGTTTTGGAAAAGATACTGCAGCAATTATGAGAGAAGTCAAAAAGTCTTGTGGGTTGAGAGAAGTTAATAAATGTTAAGGTTAAGTTTTTTTTTTAAAAAAACAAAAAATTAGAAAATTAGGATTAGCATATTGGAGCTCCCACAAGCCTTGGGGGTAAAACCCCCTTTTGCTTAATATATAGTATAGATATATACTAGCTTATCACCCGTGCTATGCACGAGATAATTATAGATATTTATATTTGTTTTAATTTTTTTAATATATAAATTATGTTTTTAAAGATTTTTTTTTAAAAATAATTTAACATTCTTATCACTAACTATAGTGTATAGGAGAAATTAAAAATGCTACTGCAGTAACTATGCACAGGGTATATCTAAAATTATTTGTATGGGGGGATTTTAAATGTTGATCATGGATTTTGACCAAATAAATAAATGCAGGCATGTGGAAAGATATGTAGATTGAAAAAAATTAATAAATGCTGATCAGAGATTTTGACTAAATCAATAAATGCTGAGTTTATAGCGATCCCGGTTTCCCTTTTCTTTAGTTGTTGTATCCGGACTTAGGTTCCGTGGAGTTAGTTGCTGTGTGCGTCTTATTTACATCATTTACTTCTTGTGTTCGAGTCTTGGGTTGTGTTGGGCAGGTTTGAAACAGGTTGGTTGAACTTGGAAACTAAGAGTAGTTGCCCAGATTTTGGCCTTCACGCTCGAGCGTGGATTTTGACGCTCGAGCGGGCCCTTCGTTGTTGTTTGTCCGCTCGAGCGGGGTTTTCGACGCTCGAGCGTAGTTTTCCATCTTCCAGTATCTCCTCTGCAGTGTTGTATGCTCGAGCGGAATTTTTGACGCTCGAGCGGGATGTTGTGTGTGACGCTCGAGCGGGGAGATTTGACGCTCGAGCGGGAGAGTTGGTTCGGTAAAAGTTCTGGAAGTGTGTATCCGCCGCTCGAGCAGGATTGTTGACGCTCGAGCGGGAGTCTGTGAGTGACGCTCGAGCGGGGCGTTGGACGCTCGAGCGGGGCGACTCTTATTTAAAAGCGAGATTCGACTTTTGTATCACTTTTTCAAGATCTTTTCTCTCTCTTACTTTTCCAAAAAGCCATTTTCAGAGCTTCTCACTCTAAAACCGACCCTTCTCTCTTAGATTTGATCTAGTAGGAGTTGTTTACTCACTTTTGGTCTTTACGAAAGTTGTGTTGATCGTCGAGGGCTACATTTTAATCTTAAAATTTCAGAATTTGAAGCGTTTTGGTTTTGGTCTTCATCTCTATTGGAGCTCAAACTTTGAGGTAGGGATAACCTACTCCTTACTATGAGCTTTGTCTTTAAATTTTAGTATTTTGAGATGTTGGGGTTGGTTTGGTAATTTTGTGAAAGTTTGGGGCTTTTGTGTAAATTTACAAAAGTTGGGGTTTAGGCTATATAAAGCCTAGATGCATGTTTGGCATGAAAAAGGTGAAATTAATGTTAAGACATTAATGAAAATGGAACATAAGGGTTGAAATGTAGATTATGGAAAATGCCATAATTACATTGATTGATTAATTTGTATAATTAATTATTGAAAATGAGGAATTGAATTGAGAATGTGAAAATTGGAAAGGGAAGGGGTTACAGGGTGTAGTTGGATTATTTATCACTCACATAGTTGAAATGTTGATTATATATCCATTGTTGCATTTATTTTCTATATAGAAATAATTGCTTGGGGCTATCGGTGGAGGATAGTCGTGATTGTTGTAGACAATGCAAGATGATTAGGAAAACGGAAACTAATCACTGGAATGAGTCATTGAGTATGATAATTGAAAGAACACGTTAAATTTATGTGTTGTGTGATGATGTGTATAATTATTGTTTATATGCATTGTGTTGTGTTGGAGGAGATAGGGGATGTACTCCACGGTTTAGGGGAAGATAGGAGATGGACCTCTAAACCGGATGTTGTTGGGAGGAGATAGGGGATGGACTCCGTAGATAGAGCTCATATGCTTATCTAGTGATGTATTGACAGAGCTCATATGCTTGTCATTGGAAGTGTGATAGTGCTCATATGCATATCTGTGGAAGTGATGATATAGCTTGTATGCTTATCTGTTGTTGTGTGATATAGCTAGTATGCTTATCTACTATGAAATGGGAAGCATTTGATATGAGTTACTATCTCATATGAGTTGTTGGCCAGGTTCTGAGCCATGGTTATAAATTGAGAATTGAAAGGAACTGGAAAATGAATTGTAACATGGACTTGTATGTCATGAAACTGTAAAGTGTGATAAGAGAAAGTATCAGTGTTGGCCATCTATCAACTGCTAATCTTTTAGTCATTGTTCATATCTGGTTTAGTGTATTTCTATTGGGCTGTGGCTCACCCTATATAGGAATATCATTTTCAGGTGCAGGTAGCATGCCACCTCCAAGGACGTAGCTTGGGAGGCTAGAGGCGGACACACTTTTGTTGTCTTATTTTTGATGTATTACATGTAAATTCAAGCCAAGGGCTTAATGTGTAAATGAGTTAGTACTCTTTTGTTGTAACCAAGTGTTAACTTGGAAAGCTATAAGCCTTTAGGGCATTTGCTTTTGTCGTTAACATGTAATACTGTAACAACCCTCACCTTACTCTTGCCATACTTGCATACATTCTTGCATGGTCTTGCTTGTTATGTTAATTTGAAGGTTTTGCCTTGTCTTGGTTTGCTTAAAGTTGTTTACATGATTTTGTTCCTTGCTTAGTGTGTGTGTGCGTAGCCGAGATCACCTTGAGCTTAGTCCACCTTTGACCCTTTGTACTTGAAACTATCTTGAGATCTTGTTCAACCCCATCTTCACCTCGGGCATCCTTTGCCGAGATGTTTTGCACTTGAACCTTGTCCGTAGGCAGGTATGGCCTAGGCCGAGATGTGGCACACCCCGGCCAAGGTGTGGCACAGCTTAGTCAAGTGTCGTCCTCCCTAGCTGATGTTTTGCTATTCCGTTGCTGGACCCTTGTTTTTGAGCCGATGTCATCTCTTTGCCGATGTGTCTTACCCGAGCTTGCTGCATACGATTTGTCAGAGACTTGTCTTGTCTATCAATCACCTTTTTGGAGCTGAACCAACCCGATAATGCCACGTGTCCGAGCTGTTTGTTAAGGCAGCCGGCAGATCTTGAAAACAAATCATTTCCTTGTCTCAAATCTTTGTTTTTAGAGAGAGAAGCTCTAGAAAGGAGGAAGAAGAGTTCTTGAGTGAGAGTTGTCTTCCAAGCTTGATCTTCGTGAGTTGAACCGTTAGATCCAAGTTTTGAGGTTAGAATCTTGATCTCCTTTGGTTGTTCTTGCTGAGTACCTAGCTGCATTGCATGATCGGATTTGTTTTGCATGTCATGCATCGTTTTGAAGTTGGCTTTGGAAAGAGAAAACGGTTTTCTGTGTTCTTGAAAAAGGTCTCTTTGGATCGAGAAGTTTGGAACGAAAATCATGTTTTGTGCTTGTTTTTGCATGCCTTTCTTTAATGGGTACCCAGGTCCCTATTTTGCACTCTTGGCATGAAAACTCAGATTTTTATAACAAGTTGTGAGCTTGCATCCATCTTTCAATGATCATGTTCTTCATATTCTTCAAAGGAAAACCCAGATTTTTCCTGACCTTGTTTAGCGGGACCTCGGCTTAGCCCTGGACTGTACCCAGTGTGTTTTCGAGGAACGGGAGCAGTGTTTAAGCTCCCAGCTTGTTTTGTTTTGTCTTTGACTTGGATCTGGCAAGAATGCCGAGATCATTTGCATGTATATATATAGAGCTTGCTTTGAGAATGTGACTTGCCATGTGATTGTAGGTCCTTGATATTTGCTTGAGTCTACACCTGAAGAACTAGGTGAGTGGTATTATTGATAAAGCTATGTTATACTTATTTTGATAAACCTTGCTTGCCTTGTTTTGACAAAAGTATTTTGATAGCATGAATAAATAGCCCTTGTTTTGATGTGCCAAGTATACTCCTTGTTGATGCCACCTTTGGAAAGGATACAGTCCTTGTTAAATCGGGCTACGGGCCTAAGTAACACAAGTCCCTTGTGCTGGAGGACTCTAAACTTTCGCAGTACTAAGTATAAAAGGATGCGGTCCTTGTTAAATCGGGCTACGGGCCTAAGTAACACAAGTCCCTTGTATTGGAGGACTCTAAACTTTCGCAATACTTTTGACCAAACGATTACGGATCGTACAGCCTTATGATACTTGAATGATGAATACGGTTCATCCCTTGCTTCGCCGATGTTACGATACTTGAATGATGAATACGGTTCATCCCTTGCTTCGCCGATGTTACGATACTTGAATGATGAATACGGTTCATCCCTTGCTTCGCCGATGTTACGATACTTGAATGATGAATACGGTTCATCCCTTGCTTCGCCGATGTTACGATACTTGAATGATGAATACGGTTCATCCCTTGCTTCGCCGATGTTATGTTACTTGAATGATGAATACGGTTCATCCCTTGCTTCGCCGATGTTACGATACTTGAATGATGAATACGGTTCATCCCTTGCTTCGCCGATGTTATGACACTTGAATGATGAATACGGTTCATCCCTTGTTTTGCCTATGTCAGTAAACATCTTTGGATACTTGTAATAATTGATTGATGAATACGGTTCATCCCTTGTCTTGTTAAAGTTCTGATGTGTTTCGTTTTGAAGGACCTCGGCTATATTCATGCAAAACCTTTATTTTTAGTACCATTCACTGAGTTTTGTACTCACCCCTCTATATATATGTAGGTGATGAGCAGGACGGCGGCGACGCCTAGTTCGTTTTGGATGCTTGTTTTGGATTCGTGTATATGTCGGCCTTACTTTTGTATTTACGTCGGCGATGCCCTGTTTTACATGTCGGCAAATCTTGAAAATCATGCTTCTTGACTTGTATTCGTTGTATCTTTTGTATATGTCGGCTCGAGAAGCCTTTTGATCAAGATGTAACATGTATTTTATCTTGTTGTATTCAAGTTGTAAGTTAATTGGAAATGTTTGGCATTGCTTTTGATCTACGCACAGCTCTTATGGACCATTTGCAACTGATTTATTGCTTCCGCATTTGTGAGCCCCCTATATTCATACTCTGATTGTGTTAAGTTTTGAAAAGTTGGCCTTCGGTAATTACGGATTACTGGCCATCACGGCACCAAACTACTAAGGGCGGTTTGGGGTCGTGACAAATACTTTTTGTAATGAAACTCTGATGAATAGAAGAATGTGGAACTTTTATATATCAATGCATGTCTATATTGATGAGTTAATGTTATTATTTTGAGGGCGTTACAGAGTTTTTTTTTTTTAATAAAAAATTTAGAAAATTCAGATTGGGATATTAAAACTCCAGCAGGCTTTGGGGGTTAAAAACCCCCTTTTGGTTAATATATAGTATAGACTTGCATATCACCTGTGCTATGCACGGACTGTGTTTACAATTATCTATATATGTGAATTGTGATTTTTAAATTTATTTTTTTCTTTTTTTTTTTAAAAGTCTTCTTTTTTTTCTTTTTTATATTATATTAAAGTTTAATATTTTGATAATAATCATATGTGTTGGACTTTTTAATGAATTAAATATCTTTTTTTATTATATTATATTAAAATTTAATATTTTGATAATAATCATATGTGTTGGACTTTTTAAGAAATTTTTTTTATGCTTGTTCTTAATGCATTAAAGTGTTATTATGATGGATAATAATCATATGTGTTAGGACTTTTCAAGGAATTCATATGTGTTGGATTTCAAAGAATTTTTTTTTTATGCTTGTTCTCAATGCATTAAAGTGTTATTATGAGGGTAAGACTTGCGAGTTGGGAGAAGTTAATAAATGCTAAGATTTTTTTTTTAAATCAAAAAATCAGAAAATTTAAATTGGGAGATTGGAGCTCCCACAAAGTTTGGGGCTAAAAACCCCATTTTGCTTAATATATGGTATAGATTGCGATTTTTAAATGTCTTCTTTTTTCTTTTTTTTTTAAATGTCTTCTTTTTTTCTTTTTTTTATATTATATTAAAGTTTAATATTTTGATAATAATCATATGTGTTAGACTTTTCAAGGAATTAATTGTCTTCTTTTTTTTATTGTATTATACTAAAGTTTAATATTTTGATAATAATCATATGTGTTGGACTTTTCAAGAAATTTTTTTTATACTTGTTCTTAATGCATTAAAGTGTTATTATGAGGGTAAGATTTGGAGTTGGGAGAAGTTAATAAATGTTAAGTTTTTTTTTTTTAAATAAAAAAATCAGGAAATTTAGATTGAGAGATTGGAGCTCCCACAAGACTTGAGGTTAAAAATTGTAACGCCCTCAAAATAATAACATTAAACCCATCAGATAAGACAAGCATTTACATATAAACTAACCACATTCCTTTATTTCATTGAGTTTCATTACATAAGTATTACATGTTAACATCAAAACAAAATGCCCTACGGGCTTACAGCTTTCCAAGTTAACACTTGGTTTCAACAAAAGAGTACTAACTCGTTTACACATTAAGCCCTTGGCTTGAAGTTACATGTAATACATCAAAAGTAAAACAACTACACTATGTCCGCCTCTAGCCTCCCAAGCTATGTCCTTGGAGGTGGCATGCTTCCTGCACCTGAAAATGATATTCCCATAAAGGGTGAGCCACAGCCCAGTAGGAATGCACTAAACCAACCATGGACAATGACTAAAACATTAGCAATTGATAGTTGGTCAAAACTGATACAATCACATAAATAACATATTTATGTCAACGACTTACAAGTCCCAATTACTTTTCATTTTCCCTTTAACAACAGATAAGCATACTAGCTCTATCATCGTTTCCACAGATATGTATAAAAACTATATCTCACATTCAGATAAGCATAAAAACTATATCCACATTCTCAACAGATATGTATAACAACAATATCCTCAGATAAGCATATAAGCTGTATCCACATTCTACAACAGATATGTATATCAACAATATCCACAGATAAGCATACAAGCTGTATCCACACTCTACAACAGATATGTATATCAACAATATCCACAGATAAGCATACAAGCTGTATCCACACTCTACAACAGATATGTATATCAACAATATCCACAGATAAGCATACAAGCTGTATCCACACTTCACAAAGATAAGCATATGAGCTCTATCTTCACTTCTCTAGACAAGCATATGAGCTGTGTCTACGGAGTTCATCCCCTATCTCCTCCCAATACCTATCCGGTTTAGAGGTACATCCCCTATCTTCCCCTAAACCGCGGAGTACATCCCCTATCTCCTCCTCTACACATAACGTATATAAACACATTGGTTCTATATACAATCACACAATACACACAATTAATGTATTCTATCAACCGTCAGGTTCCATGACACATTCCATTGATTAGTTTCCGTTTACCTAATCATCATGCATTGTCTACAACAATCTCGACTATCCTCCACCGATAGCCCAAAGCAGTTATTTCTAAAACAGAAAATAAATGCACAAATGGATATTCAATCAACATTTCATTTCCTCATTTCTCACCAATTAATTATCCCAATTAATTAAACAATGTAATTAGGCCATTTTCCATAATTACCATTTCAACCCTTAGGTCCCATTTTCATCAATGATTCAACCCTTCCTGTTATGATGGAAACTATAATTTGACTCTTTGATTATCTTGATTGAGAACCTTCTTAGTTGATATTTGAGACTTAGTTGAGGTGTTACCATAGTAGTTGGGTAAGATTGAATCAGAAACTCCAAATTTGAATAATTGTTATTGAGTAGTTTTCACTCTTTCATTATTTTCTTTCTCCATACTTTGAATCTTGATGTGAGGCTAGAACCATTGGAAAGCTTACTTCTGGGGCTTCAATTTGGACACAAGAACAACCCTAAACGGAGTCCGGACGAGAGAGTTATACCTGTTTGAATTTTGCGTTTCTGTGTTGGAAGCATGCTCGCTCAAGCGAGCTTTTCTTCGTTCAAGTGAATACGCGATTTTCAGGGATTCTGGGAGCTTCTTTTGTATGCTCGAGCCAAGCTTCCTTCGCTCAAGCGACCACGTTGCTAACAGACATTACAAAGTGACTTTTCGGCCCAAAAACTTTGGTTGCGTTTGGTAGAGTTTTCTAAATATGATTTGAGAATAGAGTTGTATTTTGAGTTTGTGAGTTTTGAAATTATGATTTGAGTGTGAAAAATTTGTTTGATGAATGAGTTTTAAAAAGAGTTTTGAATTGAGTGGGAAATTTTTGATATGGCATATGATATTTGATACAAAAACTTACAACTCATAACCAAACACACAACTCAAAATTCTATTAAAGCTCATTAAAAATTTTAAAAAATTCAAAAAATATCTTGATATTGAATATATAAAAATTAACATGTGTCAATTGCCAAAAAAAAAAATCACTATTCCGGTCAACCGACCAAACGACTGGTGAGACGACCAGTTAGCCTAAATTTTCCCGCCTTCGACCGAGTTTTCAAAAGTGAGTATGGAATTAATTTTTGAAAGCCACAACCAAACACCATATGCAAACTAAGAGCTGGAATCACAATTTCAAAGCTGTTCCAAACAGAGCCTTTATTTTTCTCCCTCTCTTCTCCTCCCATCCTTCAAACCCGAAACTCTAACCTTTCAAACTCTTGATTTCTCTTCTTTTTAGCCAAGATTCACCCCAAATCTTTCAAAAAGGTTGAAGAGCAAGCATATATCAAGACTTATATCGATTGTTTTGCGATTTCATTGGAGTTTCAAGTTGGGTCTTCATCTTTAGCTTCAAGGCTTGAGATAAGGATTTCTTTGTTCCTTTTCAATACCTCATCTATAGATAGATATGTGGTAGATTTTATTGCATAAAAATCATATCCATTGTGGAGTTCTTTGAAAATCATGAAAAATGGATCTAGGGTTTGTCATTTGGCAATGAAATTGTTAAATTGATTGTTGTTTGGGTTAATTGGGAGGTAATCTAGCATGTTTATGTTGAAAGAAGAAAATGCCCTAATTTAATGTTTTGACTTGGTGAATTAAAAATGGGTAAAGTTAAATAATGTTTGTAAATTGTTATTATGGGTTGTGTAAATGTGTTAATAGCTGAAAGGGAGAATTAATTATGGCATTGGAATTATTTTGGATTGAACATATTAAGTTGAGTTGGGTTGTGGCTTTGATATCCATGGATTTAGTTTTGTGAAATGAAAATAATGGATTGGGATAAAGAGTGGAGTATGTTAACTTGGAAAATAAGAGAATTGATTTTTGAAAAGAAAGAATCAAATCATATGTGAATTTCAGAAATTAGGTTGAGGTTGGATTATGAATATTTTATTTTACTATTGTTGTTGTTGGATTTAAAATCTCATGAGAGTTGAATTATTATAATATGTGTGTTGAATACATACATTTAGAGATTTTGTCCTTGGTCATCGATGAAGGATGACATTGTTGTGTTAAATAATTATGTGTATGCATTACACTTTTGTTGGTTGTACTTTGTCATGTTGTGATGATTTGTAATGTATACTGCGCTGAGAATGAGAAGTACCATTACCTTCCAGCTAGCGCCTGGAGAATTGGCTGGGCTTACAATGAGAGGTACCAGTACCTTCCAGCTAGTGCCTGGAGAACTTGGCAGAGGTACCATTACTTTCCAGCCGGTGTCTGGTAAATTAGCATTTCATTATGGAAAGGTGTATCATTGGCTTACCGTGCTTAAGGCAGGTAGAGCATGACATATTTATCATTATTGTCTTAGTGTATCTGGGTATATTATGGGTTATGATGGTTATGGTTCTAGAAGGCTGAGTTGCCTCATTTGTTGAGTAGATAGTTGTTGGTTGCTTGTTGTTTCCTTTTGTACTAAAGGTATACATGTATAGATATGAATGTGTTGGAAACAGACGTAAGTATTGTATTAAGATTGTGAATAATATGAAGGACATCAGATACTTGTGAACATGTTTTGAAAAGGCAAATCAGGTGTGAGTTCGGAAAGTGGGAGAAAACGTAATGGGCTTGGTGAAACTGTTTTCAAGAATTTGTTATTGTTATATGAATTTTGGAAAAAGGTAACAAGACGAAAGAAGAGTGAATTGCTTACGTTATTGAATGAAATGAATGATTTTGAGAAAAGTTCTTATATACGTATATTTCTGTATAAACTGTCACATTATTTATATAGTATGAGACTAAGCATTCATGATCATAGCTATCTGTAAGTTGTTGTTGTTTAGGATCATGTTGAGATCCCTACTGGACTTTATGTTCATTCCATGTTGCTAATCTTTTTTCAGGTGAACGTTGAGAAGCGTTTCACGGTCATGGATCTTCTTTACCTATTGGCCACGAGGCCTTTTATTTGTGGACGGAATGCCATTGATGAAAAAGGGTTAAACCCTTTCTCTTCATTTAGAAGATGTAAGCCTACGGGCAATTTATTTAATTATAACTCCTATTGCATTCATATTGTGGTCGGATGAGAGAATCTTTATTCATGTGTTCTTGTAAATATAATGAGTTTCCGTATGTTATCTCTGAAATTGAATCTATAATAATGGTTTGGTAATGGAATCCAAGTAGTAAAAAGTAGGGCATTGCAACTTGGTATCAGAGCGAGTCGGGTTTGAATACTTTGGGCTCGTGGGAAGTGATTTTTACCACATTGGGTTTGCTACGTGTGGTGAGGACGTTGCATATGGTGAGGATGTTGCATTTTTGTGATCATGGGATTAAGTTTCTTAGATTGTACTTGTAGCTAGTGAACTTGCTTTGAGGTCTTGTTAGAAACACGCCTGATCAACGTGGTTTATGATAAGAATTCCTTGAGAGTTCCGGGATGAGTGGCTATCTTTGTGGACTTGATTCGATTATGTGTTTAAGTGTTTAGTTATTTATATGTAATAGAAATGTATGTTTCGGGGTTAAGTGTGTCTTGTAACTTAAGGGTGGCAAGTGTGTGCCTCGAGGAAGGTTGTTGTGTTTGGTTTTGTTTTTGGGTTTTATAGGATGTTTACACGAGGGAATAGATGACGGATGGGTAGTAGGAGTGTCGCTAGAGGCACAGTAGTTCCTTTAGCACCCGTCGTTACAACATCAGCTCTCGGCGAGGAAATTGCACCCTAGATTATAAGAGCGGTGCAAGATGCTCTAGCTCGCAATGAGGGTGACAACGGGCGTACCCTCAAACTTACTAAGGAGTTTCTTCACTCCAATCCACCAGAGTTTTTGGGGGAGGCTAAACCGTTAGAGGCAGATAGTTGGTTGGAATAGATTACCAAGACTCTTGATATGTTCAGAGTCGAGAACGAGGGGTTGAGGATTTCTTTGGCGACTTTCCAATTGAAGGGAGATGCGGGTTATTAGTGGAAGTATGCTAAGGACACTGTAGGTAACACGTGAGTTGCTTTTACCGAGGCTTTTTTGGCTAAGTATTTCCCTCTTTCTGCTCGAGAAAGGTTGAGGAAACACTTTGTTAAGTTGCAGCAGGATGCTACTCCTGTGGCATAGTTTAAGATGCAGTTTACTAGTTTGTCAAGGTTTGCTCCAGAGTTTGTGGCAACAGAGGAGCGTCGTTGTTATGAGTTTGAGAGGTGGTTGTGTAATGATATCCGGGAAAAAGTAGCTGGATCCCTATGGAAGAATTACTATGCTCTAGTTGAGGCAGTGGCCCATGTGGAGGCCATGATTATGAGTGTTGGTCAGCTTAGGGAGGAGGCCACCTCGGCAACTCCTACGGTTCATAAGCACTCTAGGCTCAGTAAGAGGTGGAGGCGAGCATATGCTCAGTCCCAGGCTCAATCCTTATCTTCGTCAAGGGTTTCGAATTCTTCCGTTGGGAAGTCCAAGGAGGTTCAGGCTTTAGGTCAATCTCAGAGATGTTTATGCCCTTTGATTATGGTCAGCTGGGCTATGTTAGATGTTTATGCCCTTTGCGTGTGAATTCTTCGAGTGTTTCAGAACCTAGACAGACTCAGTCCCATCAGCCCAGTCGGGGGCTGTATCGGTACCAGAAACGGGTAGGCCAGGCTTCGAGAGCCTCGCGAGGGTCGACTTTTCAGCCAATATAGTAGTATTACCCTAGAGAAGAGCTTTTGTATTGGGGGCCGATGACTTAATATGTGAATCTTTTTGTTGTTGACCAATGTACTGTTGGATGCTGAGACATCATGATTATGTGTTGCATATATATATATATATATATATATATTGTTTTTTGTTTATCCTCATGTATTGGGGGCACGCAGTGAATCTCGAACTCTCTTTTATATATATGTAGTGAGAAGTTGTTAACGGGATCGATGATCCTAATGTTGTTGTGTGTTTGGTATTAAATTATGAGGTAGTTATGTGATGACCCGTGAGCCTTGTTCAATTTGGAAGTTGTTTGTTGAGAACAGGGATCCATGAGTTATTGTGATTGGTGTGGTGGTATCGTAAGGGTCAATTTATAAGACTTTGGATGCGTTGAGTTTAAGGGAATATGAGGCTTTAGAGTTTTGTGGTATTGGCGAAGTTATGTGAGAATGTCTAAGGGAGTGTGGGATTTGTATTTCGGGTTAGTGAGAACGGTACTGGTGTGTTGTTTAGTGTTTTGGGTTTTGTTGGTTAGTGAGTTCGTTGTGATTCTATCAATCATGAATAGGGGTAGTGTTCATGCTGTGATTTGTTATAAGTTGGTAATTATGTATAGGTGAAATGGGTTAGTGGTGTTATTAGATATTGAGTGGAGTTTATGAGTGTGAAGAGAATTTCGTGAGTAGATGCTAGAAGTATTCCTTAGAAGGAAGAGCAGTTTGTGTTCTCGGGTAATGAGGGTAGCGTTGGTCGAAATTGTTTTATGTATTAGGGTTTGTGTGATTGTCATTGACCATGTCAGTCTTGTGTTTGAGATGTAAAGTCATGCTTACTATGATGTCCTTAGGAACAATGATGGTATGGTTTGATCTTGAGGAATTCAGTGAGATTCAAAAATATGGGGGATTGTGTATGGAACTCCATTTTTGGAGTAAATGGTGTTGACTAGAACATCAGTGTTTGGTGCCGAGTGTAGAAGTTTATCAAGTTGATTAGTCAGCTTGTTGATATCAGGTTTTGGTTGACAAGTAGTCACCTTGAGGAAAGCTTGGGCTTGTGTATAAAGGTTGATAGGCTATGGATGCCCTGGAATGATATTGCGAGCGTTGAGTCTCGTGTATGTGGTTGGGAAGCTTGTGTGAGACTTGTTTTGGATTAGTGGAAAACCCCGGGTTGGGGTAACGTGTTGTAGATTCTTCGTTTGTGTATGTATTTGGCTCGTATAGTTGATAATTTATGATAATGATTATAACAGAATGAAATTGCAAAATCGTGAATTTTTTTGTGCCTTATTGTGTTGATAGGACAGTTGTTTTTTCTATTGACTACTATTACAGAAATGTTACGTTTTTTGTTGGTTATGGCATCACCATATGAGTGATGGGTATTGTTGGGTGACGATAGAGGTTCACCGATTTTTATATTGGAGTGGAATTGGAAAATGAATTTTTCCTAGTGTTACGGCCTTCTAATGGCTTTGTTAAAATAGAAATGTTAAGGATTTGATTTAATTTAAATGGTATAAGGAATTTCAATGAGTAATCTTTGGTAATTAAATTATGGATGGTTATGCGTTATGGGTAATACCTTGTTTATGAAAAATATTTACAAAACTTTTAAGTTTCACATGGAAAATGCATAAATATATTTTGATTATGAACGACGAAAATTTGAGCATCTTGTAGACACCCCATTTTTGACCGACCTTAAGACTCAGACGTCATCGATTGAGCACTCGGAGATGGTGCATGTTGTACTCGTTTCGAGTCTCCGGAGTTTTGGCTGAGAGCCTTGCCTTCGGGCCTCTGAACTCTTTTGTGCTTCGGCTCGGTTTGTGGACCGAATCTTGTTTTCTCTTCTTGGAGGGAGGGAGAGGTCTTGTAGACCATCTCTTTGTGGTCGTAGACCATTTTTTTGTGGTCGTAGGCCACTTTTCCCGTTTGGAGACTAGTTTTCGGTTTTTGGAGCCTTTGGCCGCGCGCCTTGTCTCGGGACCGCTTAACGTTCTCCGTTGGCATGGCTTTTAAATCACACCTTGTTGCCTTGTCCTAGAGGAATACTGTGGTCCAGGAGACCACTTTTGTGGTTGCATACCACTTTTGGTGCTCGTCAGCTAGTTTTCAGGGCTTTCGGCCGCGTGCTTTGCCTCCCGATCTCTTGTCTTGTATCCGTTTTGGTTTGTTTTTGGTACAAACCTTGTTTTCCTTGTTTGGAAAGTGGTACAAGGGTGGGAGACCACTTTTTCTCCTTGAAGACCACTTTTCCTTCTGCCAGCCAGTTTTCTGGTCGGATAACTGGCTTGCTTGGTCTTTGGGCCACATTTTCTGGTCGGCCACCACACCACTAGCTTTCTTTCATGCCCTGGACTCTCTCCCACCATGGCCGACCAGTTTGTGTCTTGGAAGACCACTTGAAGTGGTCGGCCGACCACTTTAAGTAGCAGGGCAACCACTTCAAGTGGTCGGCTGCTTTTTGGCACATTTTTGGAGATATTTTCCTCCAGCTAGCACAGTTGGAGGGCTTTTGGGCTATCCTCCATACACGTGTATGGAGGGATTTGTTTGGGGCTTAGCTTCTCCAAGAAGCTTTGCTTTTTAGTTTCTATAAGAGGGAAGCTCCTCCTCCCTCCTCTAGTTCAGAAAAACTTCCTTGAGCCATACATATAATCTATATCTATAATCTTCATTTCTCTCTTGTTTTGTGCCTTAAAGTGTAGATTTGTCTCACTTTTGTACACAAACACACACTCAAACACCTTGCTTGTGTTGCTGAGGCTTTTTGAAGTTGTTTTTGGTGTTCTTGGGTTGGTTTGAGCTTGAAAAACTTGCTGGAGTTGCAGTTATAAAGGAGGTCTTCAAGGGTGAGCATTTGACCTTTAAATCCCCTTTTCTTGCTTAAGCTTTTAGCCCTTCTTGCATACGTTTTTAAGCTTAACTCTTAACTAGAAAAAGTTCTATTTTTGCATGCTTAAAATAGTTGTTTGAGGTCACTTTTTCGTTTGGGGTGATTTACCCCCCTCTTAAGCCTTGTTAGACCTTGTTTTGAGCCATCCCTTTAGGCTCTTGTTGAACGCTTTGCATGACCTTTCTACCACTGAAATCCAGAGGATTTTTAGTGGTGGAAAGATGGTTTTGGTGTCCTAAATAGGAGAGGGTCATCCCCTCTCCTCGTGTCTTGTTTACTTGCTTTGAATGCCTCATATGTGAGCACCCTTGTTAAGTTCATGTTGACCATATCTTAGCTTGTATTTATGGTTATTTTGCTGTGGCATGCCACTGTTTTTGCTTGGTTTTGTCACTCCATGCATGCCTAATACACTTGTAGTGTAAATCACACAAACTAGTCTTGTATGCCTCATGTTTGAGCATGTGTTTCTAGCTTGTTTTGGGGTCATCTCAGTAGGTTTTTGGTGTTATTTTAACATGCCTTAGATTTGTTTTGAGTTGGTTTGGTTGGCTCTTGCATGCCTTATACACTTGTAGTGTAAATCTCTTAAACTAGTTGACTTTTGTAACGCCCTCAAAATAATAACAATAAACCCATCAGATAAGACATGCATTTACATATAAATTAACCACACTCTTATATTCATTAGAGTTCCGTTAATTAAATATTACATGTTAACCTCATAACAAAATGCCCTACGGGCTTACAGCTTTCCAAGTTAACACTTGGTTACAACAAAGAGTTCTAACTCGTTTACACATTAAGCCCTTGGCTTGAAGTTACATGTAATACATCAAAAGTAAAACGACAAAACTATGCCCGCCACTAACCTCCCAGCTATGTCCTTGGAGGTGGCATGCTTCCTGTACCTGAAAATGATATTCCCATATAGGGTGAGCCACAGCCCAGTAGAAATACACTAAACCAACCATGGACAATGACTAAAACATTAGCAATTGATAGTTGGTCAACACTGATACAATCACATAAATCACATAGTTATGTCTTTCAACTTATGAGTCCAAGTTACCTTTCATTTTTTTTCTTTTTCAACAGATAAGCATGCTAGCTCTATCATCATTTCCACAGATATGTATAAAAACTATATCTCACATTCAGATAAGCATAAAAGCTATATCCACATTCTCAACAGATATGTATAACAACAATATCCCACATTCACAGATAAGCATATAAGCTGTATCCACACTTCACAAAGATAAGCATATGAGCTCTATCTTCACTTCTCTAGACAAGCATATGAGCTGTGTCTACGGAGTTCATCCCCTATCTCCTCCCAATACCTATCCGGTTTAGAGGTACATCCCCTATCTTCCCCTAAACCGCGGAGTACATCCCCTGTCTCCTCCTCTACACATAACGTATACAAACACAATGGTTCTATATACAATCACCCAATACATACAATTAATGTATTCTATCAACCGTCAAGTTCCATGACACATTTCATTGATTAGTTTTAGTTTACCTAATCATCATGCATTGTCTACAACAATCACGACTATCCTCCACCGATAGCCCAAAGCAGTTATTTCTAAAACAGAAAATAAATGCACAAATGGATATTCAATCAACATTTCATTTCCTCATTTCTCACCAATTAATTATCCCAATTAATTAAACAATGTAATTAGGCCATTTTCCATAATTACTATTTCAACCCTTAGGTCCCATTTTCATCAATGATTCAACAATCATTCCATTTTTTTCTATGCCAAACATGCATCTAGGTTTATTATGAATAAAACCCCAACTTTTGTAAAATTACACAAAAGCCCCAAACTTTCACAAAATTACCAAACCAAACCCAACATCTCAAAATACCAAAATTTAAAGACAAAACCCATAGAGAGGAGTAGGATATCCCTACCTTGAAGTTTTAGCCCAAAAGGAGATGAAGACTCCAAGATCAACTTGCTCCAAATCCAAACTTTTTCAGATTAAATCGAAGCTCTCAACACCCTCTACCTTTTTAACAAAGGCCCTAGGCTAGATTCACACCCTAGGGAGATCAAACCTTAGAGAGAGTGCAAGTTTAGAGAGAGAGAGTGTCGGATTAAGGGTTTGCTCAAAGAAAAGAAGTGAAAAAGTGATGTTTTAGACGCTGCTGTGCGCTGATATAAAACACGCTCGCTCGAGCGAAGGATTGGTCGCTCGAGCGACCAGACACAGAAAACTCTCGCTCGAGCCAAGAAGTTCTCGATCGAGCGAAGAAAAACCCAGACCGCTCGAGCCACGAGAAGCTCGCTCGAGCCAGGAAATGCAACTCTCAGGTCCAGAACCAGACGCAACACCACTCTCGCTCGAGCGACATACTCCTCGCTCGAGCGAAGGACCAAAAATCTGGGCAGCAACACTAGGCTCCCAAACGCAACTAACCTGTAACAAACCTGTCCAACGCATCTTATAACTCAATATACAAAGTAAAGAGGATGCGAACTAGAAAATAAACAACTACCAACATCCACGGACACATGTCCGGATCACTGTACAACAAGGGTAAACCCGGGATCGCTATAACCTCCCCCCTTTAAAGAATTTCGTCCCCGAAATTAAGCACAAGTTTTCAAAAACAAGTTTTTCTTCATTTTAAACAATGTTACACTTGAACATTCAACAATTCGACCCATTACCGGTCATCCCATCCCTTTAACAAGAGACATCACAATATGTAAACAACATATGTATTATTAACATGCACCAACATTATGCACTAACTTTCCAATGTCAACAATATATTCAACATATATAGTGTTACATCCAACTACCATATGAGGCAAGTTCCAAAACATGCTTCCAATAATCAAAACATTCTCAATGTTTCACAACTTAGGACATATATAAAAGCTCTTAAGTTCAACATAATGTAAAATTTAAATACAAGATCACATATCAACAAACAAGTCCGGATATTTCTCACGGACTTCCAACTCACGTTCCCAAGTGGCTTCCTCCACTCCGTGATGTTTCCACAAGACTTTCACCAAAGGAATGGTCTTGCCACGCAGGACCTGATCCCGCCTATCCAAGACCCGAACTGGTCTCTCTTCATACGAGGCATCCTCATCTACCTCTAAATCAGTCCAATCCAACACATGTGATGGATCTGGCTCATACTTCCGAAGCATACTCACATGAAACACGTCATGCACTCCGGACAACTGCGGCGGTAAGGCTAACCGATAAGCAACCTCACCTATCTTCTCAAGGATCTCAAAAGGACCAATAAACCGAGGGGATAACTTCCCACTCTTCCCAAACCTCATCAGGCCTCGCCTAGGTGATATTTTTAGAAAGACATGATCACCTACCTCAAACGCCAAAGGCCTCCTCCTACGGTCGGCATAACTCTTTTGTCGACTCTGGGCTGTAACAAGCCTCCTACGGATAAGCTCAACTTTCTCCGTCGTCTCCCTAACCAACTCCGGACCCAACAAAGGTGCATCACCCACCTCGGCCCAACAAACTGGAGACCTACACGGTCGGCCATACAAGGCCTCAAACGGTGCCATACCGATGCTAGACTGAAAACTGTTGTTGTAGGCAAACTCTACCAATGGCAAGTGCCTCTCCCACGTCCCACTGAAATCCAGGACACAACCCCGAAGCATATCCTCAATGATCTGAATAGTACGCTCGGACTGCCCGTCAGTCTGAGGATGATAAGCCGTACTAAAGGTCAACTTAGTGCCCAAGGCACTCTGCAAACTCTGCCACAACCTAGCAGGAAAACGAGGATCTCTATCTGAGACGATCGTCACTGGGACCCCGTGCAATCTCACTACGTCCCGAATATACAGGTCGGCAAGATGATCTACCGAATCTCTCACGCGCATAGGAATAAAGTGCGCCGACTTAGTCAACCGGTCTACAACCACCCAAATAGCATCACTACCCCGCTGAGTCCTCGGAAGACCTACAACGAAGTCCATAGTGACATGCTCCCACTTCCACTCGGCAGTAGGCAAGGGTTGCAACAAACCCGCTGGCCTCTAATGCTCGGCCTTCACTTGCTGGCAAGTAAGGCACTTCGATACGAAAACAGCCACATCTCTTTTCATACCCCGCCACCAAAACTGGCGACCCAAATCCTGATACATCTTAGTACCTCCCGGATGCACCGCAAGGCGCGAATGGTGAAACTCTCGGAGTACCTCCTCTCGGCAAGCCTCCGGTACAAACAAACGGTCTCGGTATCTCACACTCAGGTCGGGATACACCGTCAAACCCTTCTCAACTTTCCCACTGGAGATCTTCTCTCGGAGGGATTCTACCTCAAGGTCACCTCTCTGTGCCTCTAACACTCTAATCACAAGTGTAGGCTGCGCTACAACAGAAAACAAGGCCGCAGCCTCGACAGATTCGCCCAGTAGCAAATCAAACTCGCCCAGTGCTCCCAACATCTCCCATTCCCGGATGGCTATACAAGCTACATCACTAATGGTTTTCCTACTAAGGGCATCGGCCACAACATTGGCCTTTCCCGGATGATAATGCAACTCAAAATCATAATCCTCGATGAACTCCATCCATCTCCTCTGCCTCAAATTTAAGTCTCTCTGTGTAAACAGATACTTCAAACTCTTATGATCCGAGAATACCTTGAACCTCTCACCATAAAGGTAGTGCCTCCAGACTTTCAAGGCAAAGATCACAGCTGCTAACTCTAGGTCGTGTGTGGGGTAATTCTTCTCGTGTATTTTCAACTGACGTGAGCCATAACCTACCACTTTCCCCTCTTGCATCAACACACAGCCCAAACCCTCTCGTGAGGCATCACAATAAACCGCATAACCCAACCCTCTCTCCGGAATAATCAACACCGGAGCAGTGGTCAATCTAACTTTCAACTCTTGGAACGACTTTTCACAAGTCTCACTCCACACAAACTTGACTCCCTTCCGAGTCAGTCTAGTCAACGGTGACGCTAACCTAGAGAAATCTTTCACAAACCGACGGTAATACCCAGCCAATCCCAGAAAACTGCGGATCTCAAACACACTCTTAGGCTGTGCCCAATCTTGCACTGCCTCAACCTTGGATGTATCAACAGACACCCCTTCCCCGGATACCACGTGGCCTAAGAATTTGACTTCCCTCAGCCAGAACTCACACTTCCCAAACTTGGCATACAGCCTATGGGCTCTAAGTAACTCAAGCACCACTCTCAAGTGTGCCTCGTGCTCCTCCTCAGAAGACGAATAGATAAGGATGTCGTCCACGAAAACAACCACAAATCGGTCTAAGAACTCCCGGAAAATCCGGTTCATCAAGTCCATAAAGACTGCCGGTGCATTAGTAAGCCCGAATGGCATCACCAAAAACTCATAATGGCCATACCGCGTACGGAATGCCGTCTTAGGAATATCTTCCTCCCTGACCCTCAACTGATGGTAACCCGATCTCAAGTCTATCTTAGAGAAACAACGGGAACCCTTCAACTGGTCAAACAAATCATCTATACGGGGCATAGGGTACTTATTTTTAACCGTAGCCCGATTCAACTTCCGGTAGTCTATACACAATCTCAAGGCACCATCTTTCTTTTTAACAAAGAGGGCCGGTGCTCCCCACGGTGAAACACTAGGGCGAACAAAGCCCTTATCGAGCAATTCCTGGAGCTGAACTTTCAACTCAACCAACTCTGCCGGAGCAAAACGGTAAGGTGCCATAGAAATCGGCGCCGTACCAGGCACTAAATCAATAGAGAACTCTATCTCTCGGTGAGGTGGCAAACTAACAAGATCTTCGGGAAAGACATCCGAATACTCACAAACCACCCTCAGTAACACAACCTGGGTCTCACCACTCTCACCACTCTCAAAGCTGGCAAGTAGACTACTAAGCTCACTTCACCCTCGCGAATCATACCCCGGTGGCAAAACACTACCAACCCGGTCTCCCAAGAAATGGAACCACTCCCCGCTCAAGGTACATAATGTAACCCTCTGGCGGTAGCAATCAATAACAGCCCGGTATGACGATAACCAGTCCATACCCAAAATAACATCAAAACCCTTCATGGGCATGACAACAAACGGAAAAGGAAGCCTATAGTCGGCGACCTCTATATCACAACCTCTAACACCCTGTTTCAGAATCAACTCACCACCCAAAGGCGATACCACACAAATAGGAGATGCTAACTGTGCTAACTCCAATTCCAAAACAGATGCAAATGCAGCAGATACAAAAGAATGAGATGCACCCGTGTCTATCAACACATTAGCAACTGAGTTGCAAAACAGAAAAGTACCTCTCACTACTGATGGAGCCGGTACTAAATCCTGCGCGGTAACAGCATACACGCGCCCCGTAGGCCCCTGGTCTACCTGCTCACCTCTCGGAGCAAAAGACTGCTGCACAGACTGGGATGACGAAGCTCCCGGATTGGCCCTCGAGGCCTGCACAGACTGAGCTGGCTGAAAACCCTGCGTCTGCCTAGAACCAGACGCTCCCGAAGTGGCACTCAACTGTGGGCAAAACCTCTTCATGTGCCCAGGTTGTCCACACTGATAACAAGTCAAGAGCTGCCCCCTGCCCAAACTCTGACTCTGCGGTCTAGCTGAAGAAGAAGCAGCTTTCTGACCCCCACCCTTCTGCGGGCAAACAGATACCTTGTGACCCAGCTGGCCACACTTGTAACAAGTGAATTCCCCCTGACTGCCTCTCCCCGAGCCTACACTCGGCACTGGAAAGGTCGATCTAGAGACTGCACCCTGAGACTGCTGAGGGTTATAACCCTTCTGTCTCCTGCCATCACCCTGACTATCCTGGCTCCTCTTGGAGCCTCTCTGACCCTCATCCTCCTCCTGCATCATAAGCTCCATATGAGCTGCAGCGTCCACTAGGTGTCTATACTCTCGAATATAAGACCCACCAATTCTCAACTTGAGGCCCCGCCTCAACTTCCGCTCAAACTCATAGCAACGGCGTTCCTCAGACGCCACCAGTTCAGGTGCAAACCTAGACAGACTGGTAAAAGTAGCCTCAAACTCGGCCACTGACAAGCCCTGCTGATTAAGCCGGCTAAACTGATCCCTCAGCTTCTCCCTAGCTGCTGCTGATAAAAACCTCTCCTGAAAAGCATTCACAAACGCCTCCCAAGTACCACCAACACGAGCTTTCTCGTACTTCCACCATTGACCCGCATCTCCCTTCAGTTGGAAGGATGCCAAGGTCACTTTCAGTGCTCCGTCCTCGATGCCAAGCATCTCAAACGTCTTCGTTGTCTGTTCGAGCCATTCATCTGCCTTAAGAGGCTCTTTAGGATCCCCGATAAACTCGTCTGGATTATACCGGAAGAACTCCCTTTTCAAGAAGGAAGGCCCTGTCTCAGTTGCCTGATTCCCAGCTCTAAGAATACCCAAAGCTCCTGCTATCTCTCTGGCCAAGGCACCCATAGCCTGCTGACCTACTGGCTCGGCCACATTGGCCTGCCCAACTCCCTCCTGAACTACCGGAATCTCTTCTGGCACAGGCACCTCCTGCCTACCCGGCCTACCACGCCTACCGCGTCCTCGTCCCCGTCCTGACATCCTAATAAAGGAAACAAAGCCATTAGCACATTAATACATGTGCCGAAGCTAAACACTCGTGTCCTAATGCAATGGACAACAATAATTCACTCCACATAAGCACATAAACACATAAGCACTTACGAATTTCATTTCCGGATAATGATAGTCCCAAGGCGTTACTAGAGTTCCGGTTAGAAACAGCATTGATCAAGTGCTTTTCCAACAAGACTCCCAGAAACTCAAGGATCCAATCAATATCCTAGAAATTAAATCCCATACCCACATAGTCACATAAGCATGTTATCAATTAAGCACATAGCATATGATACTACATCTAAGTCTCTATCAAGCGAGACAAACCCATTGTGATCCTAATCACTTCCCACGTACCCAAAGTATTCGAACCCGGTACGCTCTGATACCAAGTTGTAACGCCCTCAAAATAATAACAATAAACCCATCAGATAAGACATGCATTTACATATAAATTAACCACACTCTTATATTCATTAGAGTTCCGTTAATTAAATATTACATGTTAACCTCATAACAAAATGCCCTACGGGCTTACAGCTTTCCAAGTTAACACTTGGTTACAACAAAGAGTTCTAACTCGTTTACACATTAAGCCCTTGGCTTGAAGTTACATGTAATACATCAAAAGTAAAACGACAAAACTATACCCGCCACTAGCCTCCCAGCTATGTCCTTGGAGGTGGCATGCTTCCTGTACCTGAAAATGATATTCCCATATAGGGTGAGCCACAGCCCAGTAGAAATACACTAAACCAACCATGGACAATGACTAAAACATTAGCAATTGATAGTTGGTCAACACTGATACAATCACATAAATCACATAGTTATGTCTTTCAACTTATGAGTCCAAGTTACCTTTCATTTTTTTTCTTTTTCAACAGATAAGCATGCTAGCTCTATCATCATTTCCACAGATATGTATAAAAACTATATCTCACATTCAGATAAGCATAAAAGCTATATCCACATTCTCAACAGATATGTATAACAACAATATCCCACATTCACAGATAAGCATATAAGCTGTATCCACACTTCACAAAGATAAGCATATGAGCTCTATCTTCACTTCTCTAGACAAGCATATGAGCTGTGTCTACGGAGTTCATCCC
The DNA here is from genome assembly GCF_055761805.1 of Camellia sinensis. Taxonomy (NCBI): domain Eukaryota; kingdom Viridiplantae; phylum Streptophyta; class Magnoliopsida; order Ericales; family Theaceae; genus Camellia; species Camellia sinensis. The sequence goes on from NC_138970.1 coordinate 53,972,957, forward strand.
CTATCTCCTCCCAATACCTATCCGGTTTAGAGGTACATCCCCTATCTTCCCCTAAACCGCGGAGTACATCCCCTATCTCCTCCTCTACACATAACGTATACAAACACAATGGTTCTATATACAATCACCCAATACATACAATTAATGTATTCTATCAACCGTCAAGTTCCATGACACATTTCATTGATTAGTTTTAGTTTACCTAATCATCATGCATTGTCTACAACAATCACGACTATCCTCCACCGATAGCCCAAAGCAGTTATTTCTAAAACAGAAAATAAATGCACAAATGGATATTCAATCAACATTTCATTTCCTCATTTCTCACCAATTAATTATCCCAATTAATTAAACAATGTAATTAGGCCATTTTCCATAATTACTATTTCAACCCTTAGGTCCCATTTTCATCAATGATTCAACAATCATTCCATTTTTTTCTATGCCAAACATGCATCTAGGTTTATTATGAATAAAACCCCAACTTTTGTAAAATTACACAAAAGCCCCAAACTTTCACAAAATTACCAAACCAAACCCAACATCTCAAAATACCAAAATTTAAAGACAAAACCCATAGAGAGGAGTAGGATATCCCTACCTTGAAGTTTTAGCCCAAAAGGAGATGAAGACTCCAAGATCAACTTGCTCCAAATCCAAACTTTTTCAGATTAAATCGAAGCTCTCAACACCCTCTACCTTTTTAACAAAGGCCCTAGGCTAGATTCACACCCTAGGGAGATCAAACCTTAGAGAGAGTGCAAGTTTAGAGAGAGAGAGTGTCGGATTAAGGGTTTGCTCAAAGAAAAGAAGTGAAAAAGTGATGTTTTAGACGCTGCTGTGCGCTGATATAAAACACGCTCGCTCGAGCGAAGGATTGGTCGCTCGAGCGACCAGACACAGAAAACTCTCGCTCGAGCCAAGAAGTTCTCGATCGAGCGAAGAAAAACCCAGACCGCTCGAGCCACGAGAAGCTCGCTCGAGCCAGGAAATGCAACTCTCAGGTCCAGAACCAGACGCAACACCACTCTCGCTCGAGCGACATACTCCTCGCTCGAGCGAAGGACCAAAAATCTGGGCAGCAACACTAGGCTCCCAAACGCAACTAACCTGTAACAAACCTGCCCAACGCATCTTATAACTCAATATACAAAGTAAAGAGGATGCGAACTAGAAAATAAACAACTACCAACATCCACGGACATATGTCCGGATCACTGTACAACAAGGGTAAACCCGGGATCGCTATAACTTTTCTAGTTTCTCAACCACCAAAAGTGGTCGACAGGTGTCTGGAGAGACCAAAATTGGTCGGCCACCCTCCCACAGGACTCCCAAGGTGAAGTTTCAGCTTTCTGGAGCTTGGTGCAATTTTCTGAGAACAAATGAAAATAGAGACAAATCGGGGCATCGTATTGGATTTTCGAGGTGACCGGGCTTGCATGCATCCAGTCTTCTCCCTCTGAGAACCTCCTGCTTTTACTACTTTCCTTAGTTGCCATGCTTAGATAGCTAGTTTACGCTTCGGTTTGTGCTTTAATTAGTTAATGCGTTAGCTATTCAATTTGTTTTGTAATAATTAGTTAATCAGGATTAGTTAATTAATTGTGTTGTAATAATTAGTTTAATTAACTTAGATTAGCTAGTTAGCTTCTTATTCGGTCCCTCCCTCGAGAGGGCACACTGTTGTAATAAGCGTGCGTGTGTGCGATGCATGTCTTCCAACCCCCATTTCTTTTTCCTTTTTACTTAACCGCTTACGATGGTTAGTCTTAGGGCATCTTTTGTTTAGCATACCTTATGCTTCGCATGCGTGCATCCATTCATCTGTATTGCATACACTGGGCTCGACGCATCATACTAACTACATCGTATTTCAATACCTGTTTGAATACATGTATCAAGTTGCATTTCACATGACATGATTAGGATAGCCGAGCCTATCTTAGTTGTATTTCTCATGTGTTGCATTAGCCATCTTAACATGAACTAGGATCATGCATGATTTCTAACTAGTTCTTTGTTTTAGCTCGGAGTACACTGTGAGTATTTACGTTTTAGCATACTACATGTGTGTTATTGACTGCCATGAAAGCATGCTTGCCATAAGGCTAACTGCTTATTTGTTATAACTGCCTGAATGCTTGTGGGTGAAGGTTGGATTACCTGAATTGGAACAATTCATTGAAATGCGCATTTTAGCCCACTTGCGAGTAGCAAACTTCAAACTATTTTTCAAACGAACATGCAATGTTTTGTTCCAAATTAGGCGATCTAGTCTATACTTGTTTGCTGTGCGCATCACATAGTAAGATTAGCTAATTAACCAGAATAAGAGCACATGTGTTTTCAAAAACAAGATATCATGCTTAGTACAGGCTGATCTTTGATCGGACGAGCGGGGGTGCTCATTACATGACCTTCCCCAATTGTACCTAAGTTCCCGAGTCGAGGCAACTTTGGTGATGACGGACACGTGGCCTTAGGCACGAGTCAGGGTTTCCTAAATTCTCCTAAAAATAAAATATTTAGGTGGCGACTCTGTATCTGGCAAACCAGTCCATGTTTGGCACTTCTTTATAAAAATCAGTTTTCCAAAATGATTTGCTAGATTTGGACTCTTTGGTGATTTATCGGTCTCACATCACACATTGTGAGATTAGATTCAGAACCGCGACATTTGAGTCCGAACTGCAGTAAGCCTAATGGACAAAACGGAATCTCGCGCCATTCTCACGCGCGTAGCCCGGGATGTTCGGGGCGCCTCTACACATCTTTTGAGAAATGTTTTATGTACAAGAGATTTGTTTTTTTCAAAAAAAAAGTTTTTCTATAGTTTGTTGTACTTGGGATGATAAATGTTGAGTAGTGACTTAGCTTGGATCGCTAGTTGTGTGTTTTGTTTTGAGGAGGGTTTGGTATTGTTGGAGCTTATTGTGCCAGAGTGTTGTCTTTTGGGACGTGTTTTCGTGGTAAGTCCTCTTCTTTTGTGAGAGTTAACCGAGGGTTTTGTTGTGAGGGTAGTTTCCTTTTCCTAAGTGCTCAAGTGTTGAGTGCTCTGTGGTCGGTTTGCCTTGTGTTTTGGTGTATCCTTAATTTCGGGGATGAAATTTCCTAAGGTGGAGAGGTTGTAGCACTCTGTACTTCCTGTTATAATGGAACTATAATTTGGCTCTTTGATTATCTTGATTGAGAACCTTCTTTGTTGATATTTGAGACTTAGTGGAGGTGTTACCATAGTGGTTGGGTAAGATTGAATCAAAAACTCCAAATTTGAATAATTGTTATTGAATAGTTTTCACTTTTTCATTATTTTCTCTCTCCATACTTTGAATCTTGATGTGAGGCTAGAACCATTGGAAAACTTACTTCTGGGGCATCAATTTGGACACAAGAACAACCCTAAACGGAATCTAGACGAGAGAGTTATACATGTTTGAATTTTGCGTTTTTGTGTTGGAAGCATGCTCGCTCGAGCGATCTTTTCTTCGCTCTAGCGAACTGCGTGATTTTCATAGATTCTGGGAGCTTCTTTTGTATGCTCATGCCAAGCTTCCTTCGCTCGAGCGACCACATAGATAACAGACATTATAAAGTGACTTTTTGGCCCAAAAACTTTATTTTTCTTCTTCTCTTCTCCTCCCATCCTCCAAACCCAAGACCCTAACCTTCCAAACTCTTGATTTCTCTTCTTTTTACCCAAGATTCACTAGAAATCTTTCAAGAAGGTTGAAAAGCAAGCATAGATCAAGACTTCTACCAATTGTTTTGCGATTTCATTGGAGTTTCAAGTTGGGCCTTCATCTTAAGCTTCAAATCTTGAGGTAGGGATTTTTTTGTTCCTTTTCAATACCTCATCTATAGATAGATATGTGGTAGATTTTATCGCATAAAAATCATATCCATTGTGGAGTTCTTTGAAAATCATGAAAAGGGTATCTAGGGTTTGTCATTTGGGAATGAGATTGTTAAATTGATTGTTGTTTGGGTTAATTGGGGAGTAATCTAGCATGTTTATGTTGAAAGAAGAAAAGGCCCTAATTTAATGTTTTGACTTGGTGAATTAAAAATGGGTAAAGTTAAATAATGTTTGTAAATTATTAGTATTATGGGTTGTGTAAGTGTGTTAATAGCTGAAAGGGAGAATTAATTATGGTATTGGATTTTATTTTGGATTGAACATATTAAGTTTAGTTGGGTTGTGGCTTTGATATCCATGGATTTAGTTTTGTGAAATGAAAATAATGGATTGGGATAAAGAGTGGAGTATGTTAACTTGGAAAATAAGAGAATTGATTTTTGAAAAGAAAGAATGAAATCATATGTGAATTTCAGAAATTAGGTTGAGGTTGGATTATGAATATTTTATTTTACTATTGTTGTTGTTGGATTTAAAATCTCATGAGAGTTGAATTATTATAATACGTGTGTTGAATACATACATTTAGAGGCTTTGTCCTTGGTCATCAGTGGAGGATGACATTGTTGTGTTGAATAGTTGTGTGTATGCATTACACTTTTGTTAGTTGTACTTTGTCATGTTGTGATGATTTGTAACGTATACTGCGCTAAGAATGAGAGATACCATTACCTTTCAGCTAGCGCCTGGAAAACTTGGCAGAGATACTATTACCTTCTAGCCAATGTCTGGTAAATTAGCATTTCATTATGGAAAGGTGTGTCCTTGGCTTACCGTGCTTAAGGCAGGTAGAGCAGAACTTATTTATCATTATTGTCTTAGTGTATCTGGGTATATTATGGGTTATGGTGGTTATGGTTCTAGAAGGCGGAGTTGCCTCATTTGTTGAGTAGATAGTTGTTGGTTGCTTGTTGTTTCCTTTTGTACTAAAGGTATACATGTATAGATATGAATGTGTTGGAAACAGACGTATGTATTGTATTGAGATTGTGAATAATGTGAAGGACATCGGATACTTGTGAACATGTTTTGAAAAGGCAAATCAAGTGTAAGTCTGGAAAATAGGAGAAAACATAATGGGCTTGGTGAAATTGTTTTCAAGAATTTGTTATTGTCATATGAATTTTGGAAAAAGGTAACAAGACGAAAGAAGAGTGAATTGCTTACCTTATTGAATGAAATGAATGATTTTGAGAAAAGTTCTTATATACGTATATTTTTGTATAAACTGTCACATTATTTATATAATATGAGACTAAGCATTCATGATCATAGCTCTCTGTAAGTTGTTATTGTTTAGGATCATGTTGAGATCCCTACTGGACTTTATGTTCATCCCACGTTGCTAATCCTTTTTCAAGTGAACGTCAAGAAGTGTTTCAAGGTCATGGATCTTCTTTACTTGTTGTCCACGAGGCCTTTTATTTGTGGGCAGAATGCCATTGATGTAAAAGGGTTAAACCATTTCTCTTCATTTAGAAGATATAAGCCTACAGGCAATTTATTTAATTATAACTCATGTTGCATTCATATTATAGTCGGATGAGAGAATCTTTATTCATGTGTTTTTTAAATATAAAGAGTTTCCGTATGTTATCTTTGAAATTGAATCTATAATAATGGTTTGGTAATGGAATCCGAGTAATAAAAAGCAAGGTGTTACAATTTTAGTTTTTTTTTTTGTTATGTTATAATATTGTTGGCTGTATAATTTGTAAAAGCCAATCGTAGAGTGACACGTGGCACGTAAAGAGCAATAGGGGGAACTAATGCAAGTCTCCAATCAAAGACGGACACGTGACAGTTCGTATTGGTAGTATCAGATTTGCGTAGCACTGGAACAGTCGAGAGATATAAGATAATATGGCCTAACGGTTACTCATAAATTTAAATTCAAAATCAGGAGCGAAGCCTATTTGCAAAGAGTGGCATAATGGGACTGATTGTGAGAGAATATGTTCAACAATCATGGGAGGACTATTTGACGGTTGGAAGCCCACTTCGACGGTTATCATTGAAGTGTATAAATAGCAGAGAAGGCCCCCAAAATGAAGGACCCAGACTCGGACCCAGACTCAGATCCAGAAACCAGTTTATTTACTTCGTATTTCTTTCTAGTTTTTACATTTTCAATTCTTTATATTTGCAGCACTTCAATTCCTGTACTGCTCTTCATTTCTTAGGAGTAGTTTCAAATAGTTTGTTGCTGTGAACCTCAATGAGGCTAGGTCAGATCATTGTAAGTTTTCATTTACTTAATAAAATTCAGATTTTGAAATTGTTCTTCGCTTATTATTATTTACTAATTTCTCCTAAACAAGCTACCAGTAAAAGTCCTCTTCATTGAGGCTGAAAGAACTATAACACAATTGTCTAATAATTGGCTGGCAATTAATATTCTATAAGGATTGATTGATCCTTACTAGCACGCTTAAATTTACATTATTAACTTTCGAAAGCTAAAAAAGCCAACATATATTTTTGGTAGACCCAGTGGAACTCTAAAATGGCTAGACGTAGGAGACAATGAGAAAATGAACACCTAGAAGAAGGTATGGAGGGAGAAGTAGAAGTACCTAATCCAGAGGATAATGTGATAACACATCCTGTGAAAACACCTATCTCATCAGAACCTATGGTCGAACAGACCAGCACCTCGGAACATGCACCACATGCTCAAAATGTTAGACAAGGCCATGAAATTGGACCATCCATTGTTCCATCTACCCAGCCAATGAATCCGTGGGGAGGCTTGGTAGATACCATGGGACAGCAGTTAATGTATACAATGGAAAGATGGGCAACATCCTTCATGGATCAAATAAATTCCCATCAACCAACTATCACAAGACATATGGAGGAAAATTCAAATGTTCTTCAGCAAAGATTGGCTAGAGATAAACAACCTATGCAAATTAATGGACATACTAATGGTTAGATTAGTAATCAAAATTATGAAAGACCATCACCTATACCTCAATCATGGTATGAGCCTCTTTCGAGGCCTGTGGTAAATCAAAATATCTCATTACCTAACAGCGAAGCCATACAAATTGGTGGATCTGGGCCAACACAAGAAAATGGCATGAGAATGTTTCCAAATCCCATGTTCGAAACCATGCCTGGCACAAGGGGGTTCACTAACCCTCTGTTCGAATTCACACCCGAAGGGTTTCCTGCGGCTGGGAGAGAAACAACACCTATTCTTCCTCTTGCAGCACCTTTCGTAGGTCCTTTCGCAGGATAGGCCAAAAGAGGTCAACTATACCCTCACAACAACCAGTACCACAGGGACAGCCAGTCCTAAATATACCTCCCTATGGACCAAGAGGACCTCAAGCACACGGGATTCCACCAAACCCTATGTTTGTTCGTCTAGTAGCAATCCAACAAGCACAAAATATGGTTCCTAGGGACCAAATTGCTGATATTGTCAGAGAGATGTGTGGACCGATCAATCAGGGGGTCCAAACTCTTGTACATAGAAAGCCATACCCATAATGGGTGGATATGGTGCATGAATACCCAAGGGGGTTTAGAATACCAGACTTTGCTCTATTTTATGGAAATGAAAACCAGTCAATAGTAGAACACATTGCCAGGTTCGTAGGCCAATGTGGTGAATTTACCAATAATGATTATATGAAGTTGAGACTCTTTCCAAATTCTTTAATTGGGACAACCTTTGTATGGTATATTACTTGGCTCTATCCAAACTTGGCAGCAAATGGAGGAGGCATTTCATACATAATTCTTCCAAACAGAGCCTAAAGTTTCCATGGTAGATTTGGCAAGGTTGAGCCAAAGGCTTGATGAGAAGGTGCAGACACCCCATTTTTTGACCGCCCTTAAGACTTGGGCGTTATTGATGGTTTACTTGATGGTAAAAGGTCTGCAGGGCAAAGGTTCAATTCTTCAGCAATGAGAGAGTCAAATCCCAACTTCATACCCATTTTGGACCAAAACAATCTTGATCAAAAGATTTAAGATCTTAAAACCCTCTCTTTCAAAATGTTTTGAAAATAAAGTTCTTACGATGTTCCGACGCTCGCATTTCGGTAAATGTTGCGCTTTTCGGTAAATCGAGCAAGGACAAAGTGGAAATGAATGAAAGAGAGATGAAATCTTTGAAAAGTCTTTCAAAACACCTTGCTTAGGGGTTTGAAATTGAACAAAAGAGGAGAAGAGGGGAGAAACCAAGTTACACTACAACAAGTTGGGTCTTGAATGACGAAATTTTTTTGTCTTCAAAAAGCTAATTTCGTCACTATAGATATTTGTGAGGAAATATTTTCGTCACCGGTTTCGTCATTGAATGTTTGTCACTAATAACCAACGTGACGAAAAATAATTTTGTCACCAATGAAATTACTTTAGCGACGAAATTTTTTGTCACCAATAAAATAACATTTTGTCACAAAAAATTCTCATTTTCGTCACCAAATAGTTATTCAGTACCATATTTATAACTTTAGTTGACGAATAAATTTGTCACGCATGTTGATCATTGATGAGGAAATAATTTCGTCACAATAAGATGTAAAGGTGACGAAATTTTTCGTCTTCAAAAGTCATAATTTTTTGTCACTAATAAAACAACATTTTGTCGCCAAAAATTCTCATTTTCGTCACCAAATAGTTATTCAGTGCCATATTTATAACTTTAGTTGATGAATAAATTTGTCACGCATGTTGATTATTAATGAGGAAATAATTTCGTCACAATAAGATGTAAAGGTGACGAAATTTTTCGTCTTCAAAAGTCATAATTTTTTGTCACCAATAAAACAACATTTTGTCGCCAAAAATTCTCATTTTCGTCACCAAATAGTTATTCAATACCATATTTATAACTTTAGTTGAAGAATAAATTTGTCACGCATGTTGATCATTGATGAGAAAATAATTTCGTCACAATAAGATGTAAAGGTGACGAAATTTTTCGTCTTCAAAAGTCATACATGGATAACGAAATATATTTCGTCACAAATATATATATACGTGACGAAATTTTTAGTCACCAAACAACAAAATAAATAAAAACTTTCATATATAAACTGTAGTAAATTTTGTCACAAAAAAAGTTTATTAGTGATGAATAATCACTTTGTCATAATAACAAGTACAAATGACGAAACAAATTCGTCACTAAACTTATTCCATATTTTATATTCAATTTAAATTATTATTTCACAAATATCCCTGCTCCTATCCCAATAGCCTTTTAATTGTACTAAGAAATCCACTAATTATTATACATCACTCCACAAAAAAATTCACTAAACAATTTATATTATAAATCAAAATATATCCATCAAACAACTTTAATAATAATTCATTAAGTATCACAAAAAAACCGTAAAAGCAAATCCCAAAATGAACTAACGTGGAGTCCACCAAAACAAATCAACACTCAATCTTAATTTGCAATTACAACTAAGCATCAGTTTAGGAAAAAAAATTCAACAGCTGATCTTCATTTCCAAGTATGCTTCCGAACGTCATCAAAGCCAATCTACAAAAAAAATAAACAAGGCAACCATTAATATATATATATATATATATATATACAAAGTTTATTATAATAGCAAAGTTTTATTATAAACTTAAAGTCAAATATCAGAAACTTAACAAATATACAGAACTGTTCTCAAGATCACAAGCTTGAAGTTATCTGAACAGAAATTAACAGAGATTAACTAAAAAGATGAATACCATGCTCATTCCCACCCATGGGCTTTGCAATGATCACCTTAACATGGCAATTCACTGTATCCCCAGAATTATCCTCGGATAAAAAACTGGGAGTGACGCACGGACAGCAGCCAAACCAGTTATAACACTACAACATCTCATGGTAAGAAACCAGGGCATGCAGTCAATGAGAATGGGAAGGAACAAATATTGTGGCTGCTGCACAAATGGGATTTAAAAAAATTATGTCTATGTGTGTGTATATGCATTTGTAGGTATGTATTATGTATTTTGATACTAAAACAGTAATGCTAAAGCTATTAGTTACTTAATATTTCTCTGGATGGAATTAGTATGTAGTCACCAGTTGCCTAATTTTTAAAGAATTTGAAGCCCAAGTACTTGATCCAGTAACCATGAGGCCTACTACCTAATGAGATTATATGATGGAAAGTAGAGAGGAAGGTTAAACTATGGCCATGGCTGGTTATAATAAGAAATAAATTTTGATGGGAATTTGTATTACCATATCTTCCTCAAAGTTAAAGTATGAAAATCTATACGAGCAAGTATGTGTCGCATCTCTTTGAGTCTAGGTATCAAGTTGCATCTCTAAAGTTTAGTGAAAAATCCACAAATCTCTGTCATGGTTTGTTTGCTACAAGTTGGATATCACATCTTTTTGGATTATCAGGTTGTTGATAGTTTGGTGTTTGGAGTTAGGATAAATTGTGGACAGCTTAAACTGTAGATCCTTCCACAAATATCCGTAGCCATTGCTAGTCTCAACCCAATGTTCAGCCCATCTAAGTTCATTTTTGGGAGATTTTGGTCATGTTTGGTCACCTCTTCAATCTCCAAATTATCTGCTGAGCAAGCACTTGAATTCAGGGTCATATTTATTTCCTCTATCCTTGGTTTTTTTTTTTTTTTTGAAGCAAAATTGAAGCAAAATTAGGCTATACAGATACTGAAGCAAAACTGAAGCAAAACTGAACACAAAAAACTGAAGCAAAACTGAAGCAAAATTACCCAGACCAGCAACCCAGCAGATCTATCCATTCACACAGCATACAGATACAACCAGCAAAGCAGAATGATACCAAAGAGCAGAGCATACAGATACCAACAACAGATCAAACAACAGAGCATACAGATACCAACAGCAGATCATACAGATACCAACAGCAGAGCATACAGATACTTGTGACTTAGGCTATACAGATACCAACATCCACAAATACAAGCACACTTAACAGCAGGCTATTATCTGACTTATTTTTGTCTCTACTTTGGTTAGTGTGTATTTTAACTAGAGTCATGCTAAGTAAGAATTTTGATAATGAATCTATTTTCATTAAATACATCTTCAAAGTTGTTAAATCTTAGTTAATAAGTAGTCAAACTGTTGTACTTTAACTGATATATACTAACCAACATGAGGAAAATAAAATGATAAAACGAGCGTGACTTACCAAAAAGGCAATGTACGAGTTCATTGGATACCTCATCCTCTAAATTGTCCTTTGAAACCTTGCTTCTTAAGAAACTCCATGATGCTTGATGTGATCTCAAAATGCTCGTCAATCGACCCATTCATCTTCCCTATCTCTTTATTTTGTGCTTGAATTTTCTCTTTTTGTACTTGAATTTCACGTTTCTGTGCTGCAGTTTCCTCTTTTTGTGACTGAATTTCCTCATTTTGCTCTTGTATTTCCATCTCTAGACGCCTCACATAGTCACTGTCAGTCAAAGCACTGGTAGTCCTGACAGAGAAGGAACGCCTCAACCCGAGTCCTTTAACATATCCCGACCTTGGCTTTAGCACCTTCACAGATAGCTCCTCCGGAGTAATTGGAACCACACCAGGTTGGGAGCAATGTTCAGCTTGGATCTTTATCAGATTATCCTGTCATTTAAAAAAAAAAAATAGAAAATGAATAAAGATACAATTAAAATTGCAATCATCCTAATTCAAAAGGTAAATATACATACATAATTCTCTTCGCACTCCGGAGAAATCCACTGCTTTGTGACATCATTAAAGTGTGTAGATTTGTAAACACATGGCAACTCCGGCAGTTTGCCCCCATTTGCAATTGTCTGATTTTTTTTGTTCAACTAGTAAGTTAAATAAGAATGATGGTAGTAGAATCATCTTTAAAAAAAATAAATGGAAAAAAAATTAAAGAAGACCCACCGCCTCGTGTACCCTAACTGGGAGAGATTTTGACCCACACCTATGCTTCGTCTTCAATTGATTTCTATTGTCAATGTTAGCATTTGATTGCTTCTACAAGGAGCAAGTTCCAATAGAAAAATATATATATTAGGAAGACAAGATAATTGTCAACAACAAATAAACATAAGAAAAGTTTACCAGCCAATTGGTATCATTCCACTTCTTGTCAATCAAGTTTTTCCATTTCTCGAGGTCACATTCAGGCGGTGAGTGGCTTCTAGCATACTCCTCTCCCTTAGCACTTTTAAGGTTCAGGTATTTTTTTCGTAGTCTGTAGGTGTGGCTGCTCAAGCTCCGTCCACACTTTGTTGCCACCGCTTTGCTAACATTTGTGGGGTCACCTTCCATGTCAAATTGATCCTAGCAACAACCACAAATCTTGTAAGTCATAATTAATTATATTACATTAATTCAATCAATTACGTAAAACTTTTACCGTTAGACGCTGAAACATAGTTGCCGTAACTTCTGCATTGACATGTTTCCACCTGCGAATGCTAAAGTCTGGCAAGTGTGTTCGGACCTCAACACCAATTTTGGAGACTAATTGAGAGGCATGATCCCCCACTGGCGCACGATACTCCTGTGGTATGGGAACTTTGAGCTTTCCATCTTTTTGAACCATTGCTTGAACCTTCAACCCGCGTGTCAAGCCACGAGGGTGTCTACTAGGCACTGTTTTAAAGACATAACATTGACTGGTTAGCAATTAATTAAAGCGAAATCATAAAAGCAATATAATAAATTTTTTTTTATAGTAAGTCATAAAATAAAATGATAACATATAGAGATATACGAGGGGCATTCCCCAAGCCTTACAACACCAAACAAAAAAAACTAGAGCTATAAAAGAGAAACAAAACCAAACAGATAAACTAAACTAAATAAACTATAAAGAGAATCATCCTAAAATAAACCACACAAAAGAATGTTCATTTGCCACATGAGGAAAAAATGGCTATGAACATTCAATAGACTAGCCAAAAATCCAAAAATACTTTTCATTTCTCAAGTTGTTTTCCCTTTTTCACAGTTATATTTGCTATTCCATTTTCTTGTTTCTTCACTCTTTCCTACATCTGCAGCTTTTTCGTTATTCTCTGTTACTGCCAATTTCTTCCCTACTCTTTGTTTCTGTTCAGTCTCTCCTATACAGCTGCTGCTTTGTTCTGCAGTTACTGCAGTTGCTGATTCTTTACCGTACTGCTATTGCTTTCTATTCACTAGTCTCCATCTCTATTTCTCCTATAGAGCACTAGTCTCCTTCTCTATTTTGGTAAGTAGTTCAACTACTGTCACCACAATTTCAGTACCTTGGGTGCTTCCATCAGTGGTGATGAAGTGTTCTTTACCCACAAATTGCATAATTTTTTGGGCTCAAGGTTGGCTGTGAATACCCCAGTGAGGACCTTTATGCTGGGGTATACCCTGGCCTTTATGCTGTTAAACCAATATCGCAAGCTTGGCTACACAATTTAACCTAAGATTTCACATAACCCAGATTTTACAGGCCTACTCCCATCTGGGATCCAACACAGCAAATATGAAATTTGAGCATATCACAAGAGTGTTCTAAATTTAAGCATTTAAACAAGAACTACAACTTGGAAAAATGTATTACAGTGTAGTACAACAAAGGCAAGGCAAAAATTAAAGATTAAATTCCGGAAAATTTCGACGTCCAGTTCTTCAGTTAGCAAAATCCTTAAGTGCATTAAGTCATTACCACCCGGTAAATCCTCATCACAAACGAAGCAACCCAATAAGCAATTCATGTAAAAAGCCCAACAATTTCTCCTGAAAAAAATTCAGTATGAGCAAAGAAATGAAATCAAAATTTTGGTCCTCAGATTCTTCAATAACTCCATAACTTCATAGACAGAGGCAGACAGATATTTCACCCAATTAAGCACAATGGAAACTATTGAAAAAGGTTTTCACTATCTTAGAAATCACAGTAGCATGATGCCACAAAAGGACAACATTTTAATTTCTTTCCTATTTCCCCTCTTTCTCACATATTCTCAGCTACCAAACAAAGAAAATCCTTTAAAAAAAAAAAAAACACTGCATCACCACTGGCCTTTACCCACAAATTCTGATTAAATCATGTTCCTTTTATTGACATAATTCTGATTAAATCATGTTTAACATGAAACCACGTAAAGCTTTTGTTTGTGTGAGAAAACAGAAACTCCAAAATGTCAGCCTCCCCATAACAACACTTGAAGCAAATATGAAGTGTTTTTATTTTTCCCCTAGTTCAATAAATTCTTGCACTTACAACAGAAGTGGATAACAATCTGTTTTATTAAACATAACCTGCAATGGCAACAACAATGGCAATGGATCGGATGCCACATCTTTATCACAACCTGGTTTGAGTTTCCAGAACGTCCGGAAGGACTTCTACCACTCCTAGCCATAATCTGTTGCTTTCAATCCTTTACCACTGTAATTTTTTATGTTTTTGTTTTTATTTTTGTTTTTGTTGTTTTTTCAAATTTGTATGAACCAAATAGAGAAAGAAGCAACTACCTAGCTTAGTCGTAATACTCAAATCTAGGTATCACGCGGGGTAAGAGAGAGTTTCATCTACCAAGTCAATTCTTTGATTTTTCTCACGTGCAATTATTGGGTACCAAAGTATTGTCACGTGGTGCCTTCTTTGATTGAGTTTGGTTTACAGGATAGGGCTTATCGCTTATCCCATTTACATTAATGGTTTGTCTAATAGTATGAAAGGTGGCAATTAATGATTGGTGACAAGTACTATCACATAACAATGTCATGCTATACCCTTTTCTATACCCAATAATTTCTCCTTCTTCAATGTTTTTGTTCAAAGAACTAGGAATGCTTCAAAACTAAGAGCATCTCCAATAGAGATGTTAACTTTGTGTGTTATATGACAAAAAATTAAAAGTGAGACCAAAACTAAAATAAAAAATAAAAAATCAATCCCTATGAAACAAATTGCTTGAAATTTTTTGCACCATAGAATTATATTAAAACAGAGAATTTCTTTAGCTTAGTAAAATTCAGTATCTTACCGACACTAGATTGGGGGGCTGCCTCCCTCGGTGCCTCCATATCGACATCAAGTGGCTGTGAGTGTTGGGTATCCACATTGTCATGTAAATCCCCATTTGGAACAACAATTGCCTCGTACGAAGGTTGAAGAGATGACTGCGCCAATCGTTTTGGTGGCATTGGTAAACCCTAAAAAACATAATACAAAAGCATAAACAATAAATACATAAAAATGGATAAGTAAAGATATGTATATGGAAACCCATCACAGCCACTGTTGATATTTGTAATCTGATCTAATAAAGTATACGGAAATATAAAGATAGTATTAACAAAGCATCATTAACAAATATATAGCTATCGGTGACATAATAAAAAAAAAATGAATGGCCATACATATAGTACCTCATCGTCAACACTTTCAAAGGACTCAGCATCAGTGTCATCCTCATGATCAGACGGTATGTAGTCATCATCATCTACCCTAATGTTCTTTCCCTTCTGATTAACACGATTGGGCTGAGTAGAACCCATCAAAGAAGCTGCTATACGCTTCAATTGTAGAGCATCCATTTTCTTATTATTCCTCTTGATTGTCTTATATCTTTCCATTTCGTACTCTGTTCGCTTCTGTTTCGCTAGAAAACCTGGTTTGATCCATTGTTTCTCCCCTTTGGCCATTTTGGTAACTAAAAAAACATAAATTGAAATAAAACATAAAATATAAAGCATAATTTTACTTGAAGAGACGCAACAAAATATAGCATAACCATGTAATTCATTAAAAACATATGTCCATATAGAAACCTAAAAAAAACAAAAACTACATATCATAATCCATATCAGGTTCCATATCAGGATCCATATCATCATCAAGTATGCCAAGTTCTTCATCTTCTTCGTCATCTCTACCATCTCTCTTTGTTTTATTTGAAATAACCTCAGCTTCAATATCATCCCTATGAAATCGAATAATATCTTCAATGTTGATCGGGACAACTGAGTTAATGTTTTCTTGTTGGAATGCATCATTAAATTCTGGTTGATCTGGTGGTTCTCCATCACCAACCTCTGGCACATCAAACACACCTCTATGTTGGACCCGTTGCACGACTTGCCAAGGTTGCCCCCATTTGGTGTCATTCAGGTAGAACACTAGCTTAGCTTGACTAGGCAAGATAAAAGGGTCAGATTGATACCATCGGCTTGTGACATCGATGCTTGTGCAATATGTGTCAGCTCGTACTGTTCTGCTTCTACCAGTGTTACCGGTGTTGTACCATTCACATTGAAACAAAACAACTTTATTTTGACACATGTACTCAAATTCCCAAATATTGCACAAGTGACCGTAGAATTCGTGCATCTCTCCCTTGTAGTCCCCTTCGGTAAGCACACCACTGTTTTGACTCTTACGACGATTGTCTAATTCCTTCGTATGGAATCTTACACCATTGATTATACAACCCGAGTACTCTTTCACTAGCAAATTAGGACCATTCGCTAATGACCACAATTCTTCGGTTGCTTCTGGTGCCTCATCAACTCTCAATCTATTTATCTACATCCACATGCAAAGTGCAACACTTGAATTATGTTAGTAATGTTTGTATTTTATACAAGCCTAATAGTGTTTGGGCAATTGTGACTATTAAAAATGACTTACATATTCTTTGAACCACTTTGGAAATTCCTTCTGTTGTATCTGAGTTATATCTTGTCCAGTGGGAATTTGTAACAAATTCTTGTGTTCCCTACTCAAATAGTTTTGGTTAATGTGTGAAATACTACTATTATTAATGACTAATAACGTGAAAATTGTTAAAATATATATAATTATAAGAAACACGTACTGAAGATACTTCTCTATCTCAGGGCTATTGTATAATAAGAACCAATGAGCAATATCACGAAGTTCCTGTGACATCTCAACATGCTTTCTGATTTGGCCAATAGGACGAGCTGTTTCAGTGAATATTATCAAACCTTCATGACGGACTCCATAATCTTCATTTCGTGCATCTCGATTATGCACGGTTTCAATCCCTTCAAGATACATTGAGCAAAAAGTAATGCACTCCTTCACAATGTAGGCCTCTGCAATAGAACCTTCTGGTCGAGCTCGATTGGTAACAAACTTTTTCAAAGCTCCGAGAAACCTTGAAAAGATAACCAATTAGGAGTATGGTTAGGCACAAAACATAATCTATACCTTTCATTTGAAAGTACAATTTTAGAAATTACCTTTCAATCGGGTACATCCACCGATATTGCACAGGTCCTCCGAGAATAGTCTCACGTGGCAAGTGAATGGCCAAATGAACCATCACATCGAAGAAGGCTGGAGGAAAGATCTTTTCAAACTTACATAGTATGAGTACTATACGTTCCTCTAATTTCTCCATTTCACTTCGTTTTAGTGTCCTTGAGCATAGATCTTGGAAGAAGCTACCTAACTCAAAAAGTGCTGTACTGATCTCTTTATCTACATAACCACGCATCCCAATAGGAAGAATCTGTTGTATAAGTACATGGCAGTCGTGGCTTTTCAATCCTGTTAATCTACCATTTTTTGCATTCACTGATCTCGAAATGTTTGCCGCGTACCCATCTGGATACTTGACTGATTTCAAGAATTCAAAGAAACCCTCTCTCTCTTTAGGGGTCAATGAGAAGCTGGCTTGCGGCTTCACATATGATCCATCGGGATTTGTTGTCAGCTACAATTCTTTCCTTATATTCATATCTTCTAAATCCATTCGTGCCTTATCTGTATCCTTGTTCTTCCCATCAATTCTCAACATCGTTCCAAAAACATTTTCACTAAAGTTCTTCTCCACATGCATAACATCAATGTTGTGTCGAAGCCTCCTTTTCTTCCAATACGGTAGCTCATACAAGATGCTTACTTTTGTCCAATTTAGGTTCTGACGAGGTCTTTTCCTGTTGCTTGGATGTTTTCCATATGTGACACCCGTCACGCTGCCTAATTGTTCTTCAATCTTTTCTATCAGTATCACCAAAGATCTCTTCCGTTTTTCATGCTTGCCATTATATGCTCTACTCTTTCGCCTTTCTGGGTGGTCATCAGGCAAGTAGCATCGATGGTTAATGTACGCAGTCTTACTTCTTAAAGATTGAAAATATGGTTCATCATTGCAAGTGTAACAAGAGTAATGACCCTTTGTTCTCCATCTAGAAATGTCACCAAATGCGGGCCAATCATGTATCATCCACAGCAAAGCTGCACGCATGCAGAAAGTCTCACCAGTCGAGGCATCATAGGTTAATGTACCATTTTTCCATAATTCATTCAATTCTTCCACTAAAGGTCTCATGTAGACATCAATATCAATTCCTGGTTGTGATTCACCAGGAATAAGTAATGACAGCATGAAAAATGGGTCCTTCATAGCCAACCACGGTGGCAAGTTGTACGGCATGAGTACGACAGGCCACAAACTATATGAGTTATTCATATTTCCGAAAGGGTTGAAACCATCAGTAGCCAACCCTAGCCTCACATTCCGAGGCTCCAAGGCAAATTCAGGATGTTGTGTATCGAATTCCTTCCACTCATCACTATCTGCAGGATGCCTCAATACACCGTCATCTAGACGTTTTTCCTTGAACCATTTCATATCCTCGGCTCTCTTCCTCGACATGTACAACCTTTTCAATCTCGGTGTTAACGGGAAGTATCGAAGAACCTTACGAGAGATCTTCTTACCTCTACCATGATTTGTCTTGTATCTAGAAGCCTTACAATTTGGACATTTATCTAGTGTTGCATTCCCCTTCCAAAAGAGCACACAATCGTTTACACAAGCATCAATGAGCTCGTATGACAAACCCAATTCACGTAGTATTTTTTTAGCTTCATAGGTTGACTTTGGAACCAAATTATCCTTCGGTAAAAGTTTTGTTAAAAACTCTAGCATCATGTCAACTGACTTATTACTCCAATGGTTTGTTACCTTCATATTAAGTATCTCGATGACAAATTTTAACAAAGTGTTATTTGTGCAACCTGGGTACACCTTACGTTTGGCATCATTCAATAATTTATCAAAAGTGTAAACCTCCTCCTCTTGAGTTGTATTAGTTGATTCCCCTATTATTCGATCTTCCACTAAGACATCAATACCTCCCAAAACCTCATTGCCCTCAATGGGTGTATCATGATGATAGGCCTCATTTGATTCACGGGGTTCCCCATGCACATGCCAGATAGTGTAAGTTGGAATAATCCCATATTGCAGCAAATGAATTTGAACAATTTGAAAATTTTGACGAACAACATTCACACACTTTTGACAAGGGCACAAAATTTTACCATCTCGATCGATAACCGCCATTGCAAAACGAATAAATGATATTACCCCATCATTATATGCCCGACTTATCCTTCCATCAACTGTGCTACCTAACGCAATCCAACTCTTGTCCATGTCTGACTATGCCGAGTTAATTAAAGTTAGGTGAATAGGACAAATTTTATATAGAGAAAAAATATATATATATATATATATTTTAATTAAAAAAATTTCAAGTCCAATGATTATACTGAGTTATATAAATTACAACCACACATAAATCACGTGAGAAAATAGCCAAAGCAATTTAGCGTAAACAGAAGAAGTATTCATAACCAAAACATAAACCACAGCAAAATAACCATCAATAAGAAGACAAATATCATAATTCAGAGAAAATTTAACCAATAAAGCAGTGAGATAAGAGTAAAAAGCAGATAACATGACACGGAAAGAAAACCCACAATATGCCACATTGAGTTTCTAAAGCAGTCAATTTAAGTACTCAAATATCCAACTGCAAAATGTTATGATTGAACTACACGCATTTGGAAATAGAATTGAACAATGCCAATAGAATTGATTAAATTCTGCAAAGGAACTTAATAATGTACGTAAGGAGCTATGCATATAAGAAATGAACGATGCCAATAAAATTGATAGCCACATGCGACAATTCCAATGAATGGCCAGAGACTATAATTCAGTACATATAGCCTGTTACTGCAGTTAGTACTCTGTTTGATTTTCTCTTTACTCAACTATATACGAAGTCCAGAGAAGTTAAAGCAAGATATGCTAATTTAAGGGTGTAATATTCCAATTTTCATTAAATCGATAGTTGTGAGAGGAAAAATAATTAATTAATAATATTGAGTAAAAACCTATAGATCTAAATTTTTATATAAAACAACGCCCAATTAATACACATTAATATCTAACGAAATGTTTCCAGAGTCTGTCAAATGAGTATGCCATACAGTGTTCCCATTAAGATATTACATAACTAACCAAATATATGCCACCAACATAAGATGTATGAATTTAAAAATAAATTAAAATAAAATGACAGGCCAAGCTAATGTATTGAAATATAGATAACCCCCATTTGCATCCTTAATATACTGGTTATAGTCACATAACATTGAATAAGACACCATGCTGCCACATAGTCATAGTTAAGAATCTGATGCTTCAAAAATCTTGGAAAAGGGAGCTGTGATGGGTAGATATGGTGTGTAGCCTTTAGTTAAGCCTTAGTAATCATGAATGCCAAAAGTGATTGTAAATTGAGTACAATGGTGAATAAGGAACCATGAAACTAATCCCTAGTAAGTTTACATAGACTTCATCTCGTTGAATCCGAATTGTGTTGGGGACTAAGAAACAGATGACAGTGCAGCATAATACACTACAGATAGCTGGTGCTTTTCCTGGATTCTAGGATTGTCCATTTAATCTATTGATATAAACTTTTCACATTGTAACATCAATAAAACAGTCAAAACAATCATCAAACAGTAGAAGCAGCTGTTTGTCAATAATGGTAATGAAAAAATGAAGAATAGTTCAAAAACTTTCCAAATATTAGTCTAGTGTATTGGTGTATTATAATAAAACCAGAATTTTTAATGGACTATACACACAAGATCCATATTCAGGACTACGTTAATGTAGTGGTTCAACAAACCATACTTTAACCCAATTAATTAGGATGGTTACATGAGTACTTTACTTCCCCATTTAGCTCTTTGTAAAGCCATATTTTCAGATAAAATAATGTCAGCCTTATCCTTTCTCCTCCTCTCCAATCATCTTCTTTTTTCATTTTCCTTTTTTAAAAAAAAAAATTAATAACAGAATTTATAATAAGAACAAAAAAAAAAAAATTTCCCTTTCCAGAATCAAAGCTGAATACAAATTCCACAAATGTAGATATCATGAAGCAATAATTAAGATTGGATTTTGTAAAAGAAACAGAACTGTTCTTGTCATATCATAGAATGAGTTCTTGAGCATGTCACAACAGAAAAGGAAAAGTTGACTGCAATTTAAAAAAAATATTAAGTACTATAATACTGCTTTGAGCTATTTTTAAAAGGTGGGAAAAGATAGATATATGATAAACTGATAACAACTTACCAAGACAGTTAGTTTCCTTCTTATTATGTCTTTATTTTAAACAAGTTGTTTAAAGTGGTTGTTTCAGCTAGTTATTTATTCATAGCAGCAGGCCAAACCAACCATAACAGTAGCCAAGCAGCCCCACCAAAGACAGGACATCCAAAAATAAGTAGAAGGACCAACTAAAGACCTATTTTCCTACATCCAGCAGTTAGCAAATCCAGGAAATCAAGGCAAATGGGCAGCAGCAAACAGGCAGCAGCAAACAAGCAGCTTGAACTAGCAGTGCCATGGACACGGATTACCTAATGGAAGATGGGCTGTGAACATGCCTAACAGAAGCAGAGATTAACAAACTAAATCCATGTGCAGCTCACATGCTTTTATGGGTTCTTATATGGTTGGAACTTGAAGCACACATCAATAAAGGTTCAATTATCACTGATATATTGTAGTTGATATACTTCCCCCCCCCCCCTTTTTTTTCCTTTCTTTTTTCTTTATTTTCCTATGAAAATGTTCTAACACAATCCAAAGTATTGACAAATAAACATTACATCATTTAGAGTGCTAGCCTAGCATTATCACCAATGTCTAGAAGTACCTAACTTGAGCTAAATACATTGTGGTTGTAGAATTTCAAGATGAGCATTCTAAACTGTCATATAAGTTTTTTTTGACACTGCACTTTGAATCGTGAAATCCCATGTCAGGAGAAGCAGAGTTACAAACAAGACCAGAGCACTGTTTATTATACATGGGAAAGTGAAACATGGCATGAAAAGCCATATATCCAAGAGGATGAGAGTTGATCTAAACCTTTCTTACATGTCTGCTATATATATAGATATATGAAGTTCAGGAAACAAGGGAATCAATGTACCTTTCCAAAAGATAAAAATATCTAAATCCCCTTCCACATTAATGCTTTCCCATTTCTAAAATAGCATTTGCATATTTTTAACAAGTAATTCCTGTTTTTATTTCATTGAGAGCGAAGCAGGGATCACAAGAAATGGCAAGAGTTCTTAGATAAACTAACAATTCATCTGAGATATACTGAAAGGAACTTCCAAAGACTTAAAATCTTAGTAGCAACCACAAGTTGACAAACTTACACACTAAGGTTTTCTACTTAGAAATCAAGACTCAGATAAGACGTATATAATTGAATGTCTAGTTGGAGTCAAAAGTCACCAAACAAAGACCTAAGGTAACAATGTTTTGTTAACTTTCTGTCTATACTTCATCAATGATTTAGCCTCTATTTCTTCAATCCGAAAGTGTGCTGAATTTCAAATCCTGCTAAATTTTCATTGTTATACTGTACTCCAATTTCACATGAATAACATCAAATAACATAAATAAATGGAATCAATCCAACACAGAAATTTCAGTTTCTGCAAATTCACGAACAGTTAAGAAAACACACATTGCATAAGCCAAATACATTACCCTCATTAGAGAGAGATAAAATCAAGTCAACATGTTATTGATTAAAGATTGTCATAGAAAAACATTAATTCTCATACTAAATCAGATTACTTTCAACCCAATCTATGTAACATTCTTAGCACCATCCAACCCCCCCCCCCACCCCAAAAAAAAAGAGCCACAATCCCCTAATCCAAACCCACCTCTCTATCTCAGTTACACACTGAGACGGGAACCAAACCCTTGTCTAAATGGATGCCAAACCCAAACGGAGAATGTAATGGCAAGTTATGATAGTACGCATGACCATCAGAATTGTTTTGATGCTTTAATATGGCTGACCTTAATCTCATAATATCCCAGAGCCACAATCCCCTAATCCAAACCCACCTCTCTACCTCAGTTACACACTGAGACGGGAACCAAACCCTTGTCTAAATGGATGCCAAACCCAAACTGAGAATGTAATGGCAAGTTATGATAGTAGGTATGACCCATCAGAATTGTTTTGATGCTTTAATAAGGCTGACCTTAATCTCATAATATGATACACATCCTTGGGAAACTAATGCCTAGCCAGATTTTAACCATGAAAACTATTGCCGCTGCAAAAACTAAATAAACATAAAGAGTTTTTCCTTGACGCCCAAATGCTCTTCTATGAGACGACATTTAAACTTTGGAACATTAATGAAATATAAAAAATAAAGACTAATACACGAGTAGTAAAGTTTTTTTTTGGGATAGTATACAAGTAGTAAAGTTACAAAACAATAAAGCATAAAATATTTTGGCTAACAATTCTTAAAACACCCACTTCATGAAAGCAAGCTAGACCCAACCCCCCACCTCAACCCTTCTTGCTTCCTACCCCCCACCAGTCCCTGAATCCTCAGCTAGTCTAGATTTATTAACTTTCCTAAATATCTATATATACTATAGAATGTGTGCTTCACCCCCCACATTAGAAGGGGATTTAGATATATGAAGTTAATTCTGAAAATTAATTTCAAAAATTAGGGAAAACATTAATTTTGAAAATTAGGGAAAACAGAGATAGAAAAATAGAGAAATTGAGTGAGAGAGAGACAGAGAAAGAGAGAGAGAAAGAGGACCCATACCTGATGGAAGAGAACGCACAGTAGTAAAGGAGATACGACGTCTGTGGCGACACTGAAGGAGGAGAACAGGGACGTTGGCAGCGGCGCTGGAGAAGAACACACTGGAAGGGCGCCGGAGAAGAACACACAGCACTTGTGTCTTGAGAGGGAGAGGGAGAGGGAGAGGGGGAGAGATAGAGATTGATAGGAAAACTGATTGTGTTTTGTTTTGAGAGGGGGAGATAAATAGAGATACAGATTGATACGAAGAGTGATCCAAAAAAAAACAAAAAAAGGAAAAAAAAAGGAGGGAAAAATAAACTGACCCAAAAAAAAAAAAGGGAAAAATAATTTAGAAAAACTGATCAAAAAAAAAAGGGGGGGGAATAATAGACTATTTTTTTTCATCACTGCTTAATATGTTAAAATTCTTCTTTCAAAATTAGTGACAAAACAATTTTCTCACTAAAAGGCCTAAAACTATTAAAAATTATTAGTGACGAAAATATATTTCTCACCAAATGTTTTAAAATATTTAAAATCAAATTTTTCAAAAAAAAAAAATTATCGGTGACGCGAATATATTCTTCATTATTAATTTTTTAATTGTTGAAAAAAAAAATCTCACCAAAAGTTTCTAAATTTTGGCACCATCAAAAAAAATTAGTGGGAAAAATTTAGGTGACGAAACTCTTTTTTTTTTTCTCACCTAAAAGTAAGTATTTATTGACGGGAATAAATTTCGTCACCTATTATTTTTATATTCTTATTATACGTGACAAAATCTATAATTCCTCATGGATTATTTTTATTTAGTGACGAAATTTGTTACCATACCAATACAGAGAATAAGAGAAAGAGATACCAGAAAAAGAGCAAAGAGAAATCAAGTACCAAATCACCGAGCGAAGAAGATGTGGCGGTTACCGGCAAGGCTACTAGTGGCGGCGACGATCGGCAAGGCTAATAGAGACGACGATGGCGATCGGCGTGGTGGAGGAGTAAGAGATAAGACAAATTAATACCCTATTTTGAGAGAGAGAGAGAGAGAGAGAGAGAGAGAGAGAGATGATAAACAGAAAAGGGGTAAAAAAAATTAATACCCTATTTTTTTTAATTGCTGCTCAATATATCAAAAATTTCCCACCAAAATTGGTGACAATATTATTTCCTCACCAAAAGATATCTTTTTTTTTTTATCTAACCAAAAGATATCAAAAATATTAAAACGTTTTTGTGACGAAAATATATTCCTCACAAATAAGTTTATAATTAGTGACAAAAAATTTTCTCACCAAAAGTCCCAAAATTTTGGAGCCATCCGGAAAAAATAGCGGGAAAATTTTTGGTGACGAAACTTAATTTTTCCTCACTTAAAATGAAGTATTTATTGACGAAAATAAATTTTGTCACCTACCATTTTTATTTTTTTATTATATGTGACAAAATTTATAAATTCCTCACGAATTATTTTCATTTAGTGACGAATTTTTTTTTCTTCACAAGTTTTCGTCACCATAGGTTACTTTTGTTGTAGTGTTAGAGAAGAAGTTCGGCAAGGATCCGGGTAGGAGAAAGAGTTGAATAGTCCTCGCTGAATCGGTCTTATTCATTTGCATACTTGGATTTTAGCTATGAGGCTACCACCATTGGAAATCTTACTTCCGGGGCTTCATTTTTCACTCAAGAATCTCCTAAAGCCAAGTCCGGGTGGGGGAGGTATGGTTGGTTGAAGTAGGGGATCAATCCGGTTGGATCGAATCTACGCGGCTTCACCAAAACGGGCATAACTTTTTGCACAGGAGGAATTTTAATGCAAGGTTTGCACCATTGGAAAGCTAACTTCTGGGGCTTCAATTTGGACATCCACCGACCACTTTTTGGCCTTGGCAGCCATGTACCGGCCACAAATTTAGCAGGCCGGCCAACAAAATAGCAGGCCGACCATTTATAGTAGCCGGCCGACCATTTATTTGGCCGATTGTCTCCTTTTCTGGCCGGTGCCTCCTTTTTTTCCTTTTTTATGCATGGTGCAAGCCAGCTGTGCCAGCTGGAGTGCACGGACCCTCCCCCCCATACACGTTTGTGGTTATTTTGAACCTTTGCACCCTTTTACTCAAGCTTCTCATGGAAGCTTGACCTCTTTTGGTCTAGCTTCTTGAGGAAGCTTGACCCTTTGTCTTAGCTTCCTCAAGAAGCTTGGACCTTTGGGTGAGCTTCCCTTGGAAGCTTGACCCCCTTGACCCTTTTATATTAGCTTCTCTAAGAAGCTTAGCACCATTGCTTTGTCTATATAAGGAGACCTTCCCTCTCCTTTGAGGAGGTTCAGTAAAATTAGACCTAGAACATATATATTCTGATACATACATCTGCTCTCTCTATATCTCTCTCTCTCTCTCTCTCTCTCTCTCTTCATTTGTGTGTGTTTGAGGGCCTAAAAGGGTGATTTGTTCTTACTTTTGCACTAAAACACACACCATTACACCATACTTGGACTTGGGGAGGTGTTAAGGGTTTATTCTTGACATTTTGAGCTGGTTTTGATCAGAAGAAGGTGGCTGTACTTGCTGTTCTTGAGGTGTTCTTCAAGGGTAACACTTTTGCTTTAGATTCCCCAATCTTGCACTAGCTTTTGACCTGCTTTGCATACTGATTTGAGCTTCGTGTATAACTGAATTTTTTTTTGTATTTGTATGCTTAAGATACTTCATTAAGGTCATTTTGTTGTTTGGGGTCGATCTCCCCCTCTTAGGCCTTGTTTGGCCCTTTCTGTGCTCTCTTCGATAAGCTTTGGGGAATTTTGTGTATTGGCCTTCTCACCACTGAAATCTAGTGGATTTTCAGTGGTGAAGAAGGGGTTTTGAAGTATTGCATAGGGGAGGGACACCCCTCTCCCTTTGTCTCTCTTTTGTTTGCATTTTTGGCCCATAAGGGTAGCATGTATGATTAGTTGTTCTTGGCTTCATTCCAGAGGTTTTTGGGTGTTATTGGGTCATATTATGCCTCTGTTTTTGGTCGGATTAAAGGTCCCTTGCATGCATAATATACTTGCTTTGTATTCCCTCATTATGCCTAGAAGTGCATCATGCATTTAACCTACTATGCTCTTATGTTTTGGCCTAGCTTTGTGAAGTTCTTAGCCATGTCTAACCATGCTTAAGGTCTGTTGGGAGCTTATTTGATCATATTTACCATGTTTGGTATAGCCCCTTTGTATTTTGGCTTGTGAGCCTTGAGGGTGTGAGTCATGAGCATGTTTTAGTTGGGTTGTTTCAATGATTTGGAGTCATTTCACATGCCATTTCAGTCCCTAATCCATGTTCGTATGCATGTATCTATCACCCTTTTCATGCCTTGAAAAGGTGTCCTTTTGTGCCTTGAAATGAGCATTGTGCATGCTTATGTATTTAAGTTTTTGGGGCTGCTATATCAGTGGGTTTTGGGGCATATTTTGATGCATAAAAACTCTATTTTGGGTTGCTTAGTTCATGTCATGTTTGCTTGGGGTAGGTGTTGAGCAATGCTCTCTTTTGTGGCATTGAATACCTTCTATTTTGCATCCATTCCCTAGCATATCTTGGTGTCATCTTTTGCATGCTTTTTTAGAGTTTAACATGAGTGTTTAATGTCCAAGCATATTGCCTTTAAGTATGCTTAGAGTTGTCCCCTTTCATGCTTAGATGATAGGCCTTTGTGTGTGCATGCTTGCATGCATAAGTTGTGCCATTTTTGACCCTTTTGGCCACTGTTTTAGGATGTGGCTGAGGCCTCCCATTTCAGTCTAAGTCCATTCTTGTACATAGTTGTATGTTTGACTTGTTGCCTCTCGTTGCATGCTTGCATTGTACCATGTTTGCATCACATGTTAAATTGCATTGTATTGCCTCTTGCATGATTTGCACATTGCATGCTTGCATAATAGATTGCATTGCATTTGGCATGTTTTGCATCTTAGCCTCATGTTGCATTCTTGAGCCATGTTCGTATACATGCATTGCAGTGCTTGGTTTAGGGTGTCAAACCAAGCATGAGGATTGAGAGTACTCGTACTCCAAGTGATGTAACACGTCTCAATCCTTGGTTGCCAACGCCCTTGATCTCAATATGATAGGGTGTTGGCATTCATCTCTTTTGTTGCATGCATTTTACATTGAATGGCAAACTTGGCCTCTTAGGCCATCATGCATCAAAATGCATAATTGATGGCCCGAGGGCCGAGGGTCATGCCCCCTTGAGTCCATTGCATGATGGGGAGTGTAGCCATGCTCACATTTGCTTGAAAATTCCATGCCATACACTGCTTGCCCTCTGCTGCTGTCAACTGCAGGATTCTCTAGGAAGAAATAGCTGGCCGACTACTTTGAGTGCCGACCGACCAAATACAATTAACTGATGGCTCAACCAATGGTCGATGACCATTCCCTTCAGCCGGTGGTGTTCCCACTTGGTCGGTGATGCTCCCCAGTGTTCAGAGAAGCATTCTTGGGACTTGTGCAAATTTTTAGAGGAGCAGGGCAGTGTAAACAGAGGCAACAGTGGCATGGTACGGGTTTCCGGGCGAGACGAGTCAAGCATGCACCATTCGTGCATTCCGAGGCAGGGCTGCGTGCAGTATTCATTTGGTTGTGTAATATTTTTTGGACCCTCCGAGTGGGGGCAATTGTGTAATAAGTGTGTGAGTGTGTGTATGTCTTCCAACCCCTCTTCTTTCTTCCCTTTTATTTACTAGCTTTCGATGGTTAGTATTAGGACATATTTAAATTGGCATACCTTATGTTATGCATGCGTGCATTCATACATTTGTCTTGCATGCACCGGGCTCGGCGCATCATACTAACTGCATTCGTGTTTCAATTCCAAATTGAATACGTGTTAGTTGTAGCATTTCGCATGTCATTTTAGAATAGTCGAGCCTATTGTATTCGCATTCCTGCATGTGTTGCATTAGGCATTTCTGTATAGTTAGGATCATGCATGGATTTCTAGCATAGCTTTTTTTGACTTGGAGTACTCGGTAAGCTTTTACGCTTTAGCATTCTTGCATGCGTGTGAATGTTGCCATGGCAGCATGATTACCATGAGGCTATTTGCTTATGTGATATAACTGCTTGAATGCCTGTGGATGGAGGTTGAATTACCGGAATTGAAATAATGCATTAAAACCGTGAGTTTTAAGCCCACTTGATAGTGGGAAAAACCATCTTTTCTAAAGCCCACTTGAGGGTGGCAAAACCTGCATTTTAGCCTACTTACAAGTAACAAACTGCTTTCAAAAACAAACATGAAATGTTTTGTTCTAACTTAGGCGATTCAGTCTATACTTGTATGATGCGCGCATCACATAGTAAATCTAGGCTAATAACCGGAATAAGAGCGCATAATGTTTTTAAAATAAGATATCATGATTAGTAGAGGCCGATCTTCGGATTGGGCGAGAGGGGGTGCTCATAGCTGACCTTTCCCAATTGTACCCAAGTTCCCGAGCCGAGGCAACTCTGGTGATGACGGACACGTGGCCTTAGGCAAACGAGTCAGGGTTTCCTAAATTCTCCTAAAATAAAATATTTAGGTGGCGACTCTGTATCTGGCAAAATAGTCCATGTTTGGCACTTCTTTACAAAAATCTGTTTTTCAAAACGATTTGCCGGATTTGGACTCTTTGGTTCAGATTAAGAACCGTGACAATTAGAGTCCGAACTGTAGTGAGCCCAAAACGAATAGAACGGGACTCATCCTCCCGGGGTGTTCGGGGATGTCTACAGTTTCTGGCGACTCTGCTGGGGACAATAGAGAACTTGACTCGAACTCATGATATCTTGTTTTGACTACACTTATATGTTTCTTTGCATTGCATGTGCATTGGTGTGCCTAGGACACCATGTTGGCCATCTGCTATTCCTGAACGGTTTGCCGGAGGCTTGCCTTGTCAAGGCATGACCATAAGGCTGACCGGTTGCGGGCTCTGCCGGTATGGGAACACAAACCCCGATTTTCACCGGGGCACCCTTTTGACCATTCGACCTAGTGCATATTCGGAATCCATAGTGACCATTCCAAGCTAGGACAGGTTGCTTACCCGATTATAGGTTGTTTGAAACCGCTGCGTGCGTAGTGAAACCCTAGTTCCTAACAAAATAGGACAGGGAAACCCTACCCCAACATAGGGGTGTTTTTGGCTCTCACTTGTTTGCTATGTGCTTTTGGAGTGCGTCTCTACAGGAACGCATGTATCAGTTTACATGTCTGGGTATCAGGCCTACGGGCATCAGTATTTTGGGGCAATCAGTTTTGCCTAAGGGTATCAGTTTCAGGCAGAATTTGGGGTAGAATTCAGTAAAGGGCACAGTCATCCTGCTATACTCATGTCCATTCTAGTGAAATTAGGCTGAGATGCTCTATGTTTTCTCTTTTGCTAGGTGATCCTGGAACCATAGCTTCAGAAGGCTCTGAGATCCCCCAGACTCATTGGACTTGTGTTGATAGACTTTGTCAGGTCAAAGATTCAGTTCAAGGGCAACCTGTTTTCCTTCGCCAGGGGTAAGGCAAAGAAGGGCCAGACAAGGCTCATTGGTTCATCTGATCCGACAGTCACCAGTCACATCATCAGCAGACCCGCGATGGCACAGGATTCGGAAGAATTTGTGGTCGTGATAGCAGCGTTAAATCAAGAAACTACCATGCGTGATGAGACTAGTACTAAAACGCAACACCCATCTAGGGCATCTGCCTTACATCCAGCTTCGGGACCCCAGCCGAACTTTGACCCACTTCCGCCAGCTGAAGATTTGCAGGGTCCAGATCCTCGAGAAGGGTTGGCTCAAGCCCGAGTTTTCAGACCCCTGGTACAACCTAATGAGAGGCTTTATCCCCTTGATGGTAATGACCTTAATCCGATCCCGGTGAAAATTGCGAACCTTGAGAAGCAATTCAAGAAGGCAGGGGCCTTAACTCTATGCCTGACATTGAGGATGGGCACACCGAGGCTGCCGTACGGCTCCCAGACAGATTCAAAATGCCATATATTGACCGTTTTGACGGGTCTGGAGATCCAATGGTACATATCCGACTTTTTTTGGATGTCCTGAAGCTGATGGGTCTGACTAAGCCACAAAAACTCTCTCTATATGGAAGAACCCTATCGGGTGTAGCAGCCACTTGGTACGCTAAGTTGGAAGATAAAGTGAAGCAAAACTGGGAAGAACTGGTTGAGGCCTTTGTCGATCAGTATTCATACAACACCCAAGTTGAAATAACCATGCAAGAGCTTGAAACAACCCGCCAGAACCCAACAGAGCCTTTTGTGGAATTTGTTGCAAGATGGAGAGCAAAGGTAGCACAGATGACGGATCGGCCTTCCAAGAGGGATCAAGTGCAAATGATGGTGTGAAACCTCGAGCATGATATGTTGCAAAAGTTGATAGTCACTCCGCTATTCACTTTCAAAAGTTTGCATGAACTGGAGGTTCAGATCGAGAATGCATTCAACAGTGGGATCATTCCCAGAACAAGTGAACCGACAAGGATGGTGATTTCAGGGAGTACCAACGCTGGTAGTAGCGTTATTCCCAAACCCACCGAAATCAATACAGTTGCCACAGCCGACCCTTTTGCCAATCCAAGCCTACAAATCGCCGACCCAGCCGGAGCTCAGGGCAGAACTTTCATCCCCCTCTATATGAGCCTGACTAGCACACTAAAAGTCTTGATAGAAAGAGGGCATCTCAAACCCCTCGATCCTCAACCTCTTCCTAACCCACTCCCAGCCAGACATAACCCCTCCAAGTACTGTGTGTACCATCAGCAGCGCGGTCATGGCACCGACTGTTGCTACTGCCTTAGTCATGAGGTCCAAAATCTCATTGACAACCGGACGATAGCTCCACCTTCAGCCCTCAATGACCAAGTACCTCATCCACATCTCAACCTAATCCACACACTGGCCGTCCCTTACGACCCCAGCACATACATCACCCCAGTCCATCTACCCAAGCCTGAGGTGTTTATCCCAGAAAGCATGAACTTATGCATGATGGGTGCATTTGAACCCCAATCATCCCAAACCCATGAACCCACTACTTCTGAGCTGATGAGGATGATCGAAGATCTTCAGAGAACTGTAGCAGATCTGGCCTTTGGAGTTTTGGTTCCGTCGTCAACCGCATCACATAACAAGAAGTTCATATCAAAGGGCTCCCTAACCTTGGGACGGGCTGTATTGGGAGAAGGCCAATCTCTTAGCAAAGTGGAGGCAAGTGGTAAGAACAAGGTAGGGACAGGCATTGGTCCCTATGAACACCTTCAGTAGGATATTAAGGCTTTGAAAGCCGAAGGGTTGAACAAACAGCAAGTACTTGCAGTTGTTACAAAAACTGTGGATGACACTTTCGCCACTCAGAATGAGAGCAATTCAAATCAAGGGGCAAGTTGGGAGAAGGGTCGTTGCACCAGGAATGTCCCTTTCAACTCTAATCCCGTGCTTGGAAGAGATCAGCAAACCCAGTCAGTGCCTGTCAATTCCCTTGTTGGCCCGTCCAGCAAAACTCCACAAACCTCAAAACACCCACCTCGGGGCTAGAGGGTGTTCACCCCACTATGCATGTCTCTATTAGCGGCCTTGAGGGTCCTGATTAGAAAGGGGGATCTGAAACCCCTAGAGCTGCCGCCACTACCAGATAAACTTCCCCCCTCCCATGATCCAGCCAAGTACTGTGCCTTCCATCAACAAGTCGGCCACAGCACTGATAGTTGTTACCGTCTTCGCCATGAAATACAAGATCTGATTGACAACAAGGTCATCGTCACGCCGGGTCCTGCAAAGTTTATCAGCACTGGATCAGTGAACTTGTGGGGGGATATTGTGACTATTTGATCGGGGGATAAACCACTTGCGGGCGGCGCTCAGTTTGCTCCGGATGTGGTGCATGGCACGCACTGTTTTGAGCATTTTGCAAATGCTAGTTTTTGTGCTTTTTGACTTGGGTATTAGGTCAGTCTTGTCGCTTTGTATTTAGTCAGTCTTTTTATACTGAGTCAGTCGGGTCTGTCTTATTGTATTGAGTCAGTCCTGTTTTATTAGAGTCGGGTGATTTCGGGGGTGTTACCTCAAACATCACTTGCTTGTTTTGTGTTTGTCTTTTCGTTTTCTTTTGAGTCTGTTTCTGCCTTGGAGCCAGTAATGCCAACAGATTTGAATGAACAGCGGTAATTTTCATACTCTTGTGTTTGCTTCTGTCTTACGCCAGTTGTGCCAGAAGTTTGAATGAAATGGCTGTGCTTTTCACCTGCCTTTCTGTGCCTCGAAATCATTGTATTGACCTAAGTTTTTCAAAATTGTTTTTGAACATTGTGATGAAAACGAAGTGGAAGGAATTCCTTGGGATTTGCAAAAACTTGATCAATTGAGAGAAAGAGAGGCGTGCTAAGCCCTTAATAAATGAAATCATGTTTGTTAACGTGAGTACTGAAAAGGATCCTGGCTTGATCCAGATTGGTCCCACACCGTCTTCAGCGCGAGCGATTAGTCGCTTTCTTAAAAGATTTCAAAAATGTTTTGCGCGGTCTTGCGAAGACCTATGTGGAATCGCTCTTGAGATTGTGTAGCTTAGGATCGCTCTCAGCCTCGAGACTCGACCCCTCATTTTCAAGCCTTAGACTAGAACTCAGAAAGTTCAAAGGTTAACTACAATGTGAGGCCTGTGTGGCCAGATTTGAAGCAGCACTCGAACAAGAGGCAAGAAAGTCAGATCAAGAAGATCAGTTGTGATCTAAAGAAGTTTGCAAAACTAGATCAGAAGCACCCCTCGAACTAGGGGCAAAAATATCAGACATGCTCGAAGAGCCCAAAATGGATCGCTCCGCAAATCAATGAAGATCGACAAAAATGCCAAATCCCAGAAGAGAGGAAAGACGAAGGTATTGCTGAAGGACAACCGAGTTCCTATCCACAACACTAGGGGCAAATTCAGCCCCCATTGGATGGACTCCTGCATCGTCAGCGAACAACAGCTGTTCTCCTGGATTCAGATGACTTCAGGATCTCAAACCATTCAATATGGACAAAGCTACACTTTTACCCTTGAGAGGCTCGCTGGGCCGAAAACCCGAAAGGGCGACCCAAGCAAAAGTTAGAGCAAAAAAAAGAAGAAAAAGAAAAATAAAAAAAATAAAAAAAATTGAAAAGAAAAGATGAAAAAGAAAAAAGAAGAAAAGAAATGAAAAGAATTGAAAAGAAAAGAAGAACAAAGCTAGCAAGGTTGAAAACCCAGAAAGGGTGGCCTTGGCAAAAGTTAGAGCGCAAAAGGAGAGGGTTAATACACGAGTGTACCTTAACCCCGACCTACGTGAGGCTTGATTCCCATCTTTGGGATACGTAGGCAACTTCATTCCGAAGTCCAACCGTAAAACACTTCAAAATCGACTGTGTCCATGTAATGGTTTTGATCATTTTTGCCTTCTCTGTATCCAAGAGTTCGGTTGTCATTGTCACTCTGAGGACTGATTACAATGCGTTGCGGTGCTATCCAAACAAGGGGCAACTTTCCGTTGCCATACAGTGTGCCGTGGTGCCATTCAAACAAGAGGCAACTTTCCGTTGTCGTACAGCTCTCTTCAAGCAAGGGGCAATTTTCCTTCGGATCTGAGGTTGTGCATTTCAAGAGTAGGTTCCGTGCTTGTTGAGCATTGACCGTTTGCAAAAATAGCTTTTGAGAATTTTTACTGAGGTTGACTATTTTCTGGAAAATTATTCCATCTTTTCCAAAACTGGACCATTTTCTTGGATCCAAAAAAGGAAAATTTTCAGTAGTCATAGCCTAACTTACATGATTTTCAAATCAAAAATCGAATAAGCATGTTAATCTAACTCTCATGTTGGTCAAAATTGTTTTAGTAGAAAGCCAAAAACAAAAAATGGTCAAAATGATGAACTAGGGGCACAGTTGAGTCAGGCTTCTTGTCTTTTCCCCGTTGACAATGCATTTGCCAGAAAAGGCACTCTACTTGCCGGAAAGGGCATCATATTCGCCAGAAAAGGCACAACTGAAGCTAACAACAAAGGGCTAAAAGCTCTCTCATCCTCTAAGCAGCGAGGTATCAAGCTAAGTGCGAAGCACGAACTGGAATGATCTAATCATGTCCCAACTCCCCAGTAGAGCATCGTCAACCAATGTCAATTACAGATCTGCTGCACATCCAGCTGCATCACAACCCCTCTGTGGGGGAAGTTCACTGTTGTGAGCAGAAGAAAGAGAATCTAGTGGAATGCTAGGGGCAAGAGCCCACAACTTTCTGTTTATCCATCAACCACCTAGGGGAGGGATTTAAAATGAGAGATTGAAGAATAAAGAGATGTGCGCTGAGAGAAAAAGTGAGGAAAAAGGCTTTTTCAGAAAAATAGAGCCTGAGGGCCGAGTGATGTGAGAATCACAAATGAGAAAGGGTGGGAAATAATACCCGAAGAAACAGGCTCCCTGTGCACGTCTGAGTGTCGTGTCTTTTGTTTTGTCTCGATTATTGTTTTAAGTCGTTTCGAGTATTTCTCGATGTGTTTAGGTTGTTACCTCTTGTTTCTCTTTGTCGAGTCGTTGTGTGCTGTGTTTAGTCGTAGGCTCAATACCCAGTCAAAAACTTTTTCTCATTTCTGAAATTCAAAAAAATGAATCGTTTTATGCTCAGAGTGCTGTGCCATTCTCAACATTTGTGCAAAACAGGATTGTTTCTTTCATAAACTACAGGACCCACCCCCGATAAGTGTGAACAGTAAAACAAGGACCTATCTGAAGCTATGTGGGTTCCAGACTGCAAAGCAAAAGAAAAAAAAGAAAATTTGGAGCATCTTAGTGTATTTCAGCTACGGCAAATTCCGAGGCTGCATTCTAGGTGTACCTTCTCAGACCTCGCCATTTCTCTGGAGTATGAGTGTATCTCGACCCCAAGTGTAAGCCTGCTTCAAGTCAGAATGGCAATTAAAGCAGCAGCAGATGTTATCTCTTGCCAATATGAACAGGGTGTGCCCTTTTTGAGCTAAGTGTGTTACAAAGCCCTCCGAGAGATAAATCAGAGGCACCAGAGTACATGTTTTATGTCCCTCTATTGCATAGAATGTGCACTTTCATATACACTTCTGTTACATGCGGTGCTGCGCATCGTTATGATTCATGCATAGAATATGCTTGTTTTCAATTTTTGCATAGAATATGCTTTGTTTGTCTCATGCATAGAATTTGCTTTCAATATTGCATGGAATGTGCTTTCAAAAGTTGCATAGAGTATGCTTGCTTCATGCATAGAAAATGCTCGTATCTTTTGCATAGAAAATGCCCCCATACTTGCATAGAAGATGCATTTTATCACACTTTCTTGTGTATTTTATCTCACTCGCATTGTCTTGTGCACTTACACTTTGTATCTCACTTGAACTATCTCGTGCACCTTGTGGTTGTGTCTCACTCGCACTATCTTGTGCATTGCATATCACTCGCGCCGTTTAGCGTATCGCACTGTTTAATGCATTTCAAAATCAATCGCGCTGTTTAGCGTATTGCACTATTTAGTGCATTTCAAATCAATCGCGCTGTTTAGCGTATCGCACTGTCTAGTGCATTTCAAATCACTCGCGCTTTCTTGCGCATTGCACTGTTTTGTGCACTCGCTCTTTCTTGCGCATCGCGCTGTTTCGCGCATCACACTGTTTTATGTAGTTTACACTCGCGCTTTCTTACGCATCGCACTGTTTTGTGCATTCGCACTTTCTTGCGCATCGCACTGTTTAGCGCATTGCACTATTTTGTCCAATTTATCACTCGCGCTATTTTGCGCATCGCACTGTTTTGTGCAGTTTACATTCGCGCTATCTTGCGCACCTTACCTGCACTTGTTTGTGCATTGCATCGTGCTATCTTGCGCACTTTACCTGCACTTGTTAGTGCATTGCATCGCACTGTCTTGTGCACCTGTATGGCACTGTTTTGTGCATCCACTCTGTATCGCACTGTCTTATGCACATTGTATTTTTGTATCATTCGCACTGTCCTGTGCCCTCTTGGGTCTAGGAGACCTTAAATCCTCTAAAGGTGTAATTCCTTTTTGCATAAATCCTGAATTTTCAATCAAACCAGCTTCGCGTAGCGTATAAGTCCAATTATCAAAGTCTTCCTACATATCATTTGCATCCTATCCCTGAACTACGCTGGTTTGATTCCTTGCAAAGGGATACGTAGGCAGCTCGCGGGCACAACCATTTATTTATCTGTATTTTGTTTGATTGTCCAAGTCTTCGGCCTTGTCAAAAATGGGTCGTCTCTGGGCTTTGACATTCACTCCTTTCACTTCTTGACTCACGAGTTCTGTCAAAGAGGGGCAACTGTAGACACCCCATTTTTGACCGCCCTTAAGACTTGGGCGTTACTGATGGTTTACTTGGTGGTAAAAAGTGTGCAGGGCAAAGGTTCAATTTCTTCAGCAATGAGAGAGTCAAATCCCAACTTCATACCCCTTTTGGACCAAAAAAATCTTGATCAAAAGATTTTAGATCTTAAAACCCTCTCTTTCAAAATGTTTTGAAAATAAAATTCCTACGATGTTCCGACGCTCGCATTTCGGTAAATGTTGCGCTTTTTGGTAAACCGAGCAAGGACAAAGTGGAAATGAATGAAAGAGAGATGAAATCTTTGAAAAGTCTTTCAAAACACCTTGCTTAGGGGTTTGAAATTGAAGAAAATAGAAGAAGAGGGGAGAAACCAAGTTAGAGAAGAAGTTCAGCAAGGATCCGGGTAGGAGAGAGAGTCGAACAGCCCTCGCTGAATCGGGCTTATTCATTTACATACTTGGATTTTAGCTATGAGGCCACCACCATTGGAAATCTTACTTCCGAGGCTTCATTTTGCACTCAAGAATCTCCTAAAGCCAAGTTCGGGTGGGGGAGGTATGGTTGGTTGAATTAGGGGATCAATCCGGTTGAATCGAATCTGCGCGGCTTCACCAAAATAGGCATAACTTTTTTCACAGGAGGAATTTTAATGCAAGGTTTGCTCCATTGGAAAGCAAACCTCTGGGGCATTAAGCTGGACATCCACCGACCACTTTTTGGCCTCGGCAGCCATGTACCGGCCACAAATTTAGCCGGCCGGCCAGAAAAATAGCAAGCCGACCATTTATAGTAGCCGGCCGACCATTTATTTGGCCGATTGTCTCATTTTTTGGCCGATACCTCCTTTTTTTCCTTTTTCAGGCATGGTGCAAGCTAGCTGTGCTAGCTAGAGTGCACGGACCCTCCCCCCCATACACGTGTGTGGCTATTTTGAACCTTTGCACCCTTTTACTCAAGCTTATCATGGAAGCTTGACCTCTTTTGGTCTAGCTTCTTGAGGAAGCTTGACCCTTTGTCTTAGCTTCCTCAAGAAGCTTGGACCTTTGGGTTAGCTTCCCTTGGAAGCTTGACCCCCTTGA
Source organism: Camellia sinensis (assembly GCF_055761805.1). NCBI lineage: Eukaryota > Viridiplantae > Streptophyta > Magnoliopsida > Ericales > Theaceae > Camellia > Camellia sinensis. The sequence continues at coordinate 54,011,267 of NC_138970.1, forward strand.
CCCTTTTATATTAGCTTCTTTAAGAAGCTTAGCACCATTGCCTTGTCTATATAAGGAGACCTCCCCTCTCCTTTGAGGAGGTTCAGCAAAATCAGACCTAGAACATATATATTCTGATACATACATCTTCTCTCTCTATATCTCCCTCTCTCTCTCTCTCTCTCTCTCTTCATTTGTGTGTTTTTAAGGGCTTAAAAGGGTGATTTGTTTTTACTTTTGCACTAAAACACACACCATTACACCATACTTCGATTTGGGGAGGTGTTGAGGGTTTATTTTTGAGGTTTTGAGCTGGTTTTGATCAGAAGAAGGTGGCTGGACTTGCTGTTCTTGAGGTGTTTTTCAAGGGTAACACTTTTGCTTTAGATTCCCCAATCTTGCACTAGCTTTTGACCTGCTTTGCATACTGATTTGAGCTTCGTGTATAACTGAAAAAAGTCTTGTATTTGCATGCTTAAGATACTTCATTAAGGTCATTTTGCTGTTTGGGGTTGATCTCCCCCTCTTAGGCCTTGTTTGGCCTTTTTGTGCTCTCTTCGATAAGCTTTGGGGACTTTTGTGTATTGGCCTTCTCACCACTGAAATCCAGTGGATTTTCAGTGGTGAAGAAGGGGTTTTGAAGTATTGCATAGGGGAGGGACACCCCTCTCCCTTGGTCTCTCTTTTGTTTGCATTTTTGGCCTATAAGGGTAGCATGTATGATTAGTTGTTCTTGGATTCATTCCAGAGGTTTTTGGGTGTTATTGGGTCATATTATGCCTCTATTTTTGGTCGGATTAAAGGTCCCTTGCATGCATAATATACTTGCTTTGTATTCCCCCGTTATGCCTAGAAGTGCATCATGCATTTAACCTACTATGCTCTCATGTTTTGGCCTAGCTTTGTGAAGTTCTTAGCCATGTCTTACCATGCTTAAGGTCTGTTGGGAGCTTATTTGATCGTATTTACCATGTTTGGTATAGCCCCTTTGTATTTTGGCTTGTGAGCCTTGAGGGTGTGAGTCATGAGCATGTTTTAGTTGGGTTGTTTCAATGATTTGGAGTCATTTCACATGCCATTTCAGTCCCTAATCTATGTTCCTATGCATGTATTCATCACCCTTTTCATGCCTTGAAGAGGTGTCCTTTTATGCCTTGAAATGAGCATTGTGCATGCTTATGTATTTAAGTTTTGGGGGCTGCCATATTAGTGGGTTTTGGGGCATATTTTGATGCATAAAAACTTTGTTTTGGGTTTCTTAGTTCATGCCATGTTTGCTTGGGGTAGGTGTTGAGCAATGCTCTCTTTTGTGAAATTAAATACCTTCTATTTTGCATCCATTCCCTAGCATATCTTAGTGTCATCTTTTGCATGCTTTTTCAGAGTTTAACATGAGTGTTTAATGTCCAAGCATATTGCCTTTAAGTATGCTTAGAGTTGTCCCCTTTCATGCTTAGATGATAGGCCTTGGTGTGTGCATGCTTGCATGCATAAGTTGTGCCATTTTTGACCCTTTTGGCCACTGTTTTAGGGTGTGGCTGAGGCCTCCCATTTCAGTCTAAGTCCATTCTTGTACATAGTTGTATGTTTGACTTGTTGCCTCTCGTTGCATGCTTACATTGTACCATGTTTGCATCATATGTTAAATTGCATTGTATTACCTCTTGCATGATTAGCACATTGCATTTGGCATGTTTTGCATCTTAGCCTCATGTTGCATTCTTGAGCCATGTTCGTATACATGCATTGCATTGCTTGGTTTGGGGTGTCAAACCAAGCATGAGGATTGAGAGTATTCGTACTCCAAGTGACGGAACACGTCTCAATCCTCGGTCGCCGACGCCCTTGATCTCAATATGATAGGGTGTTGGCATTCATCTCTTTTGTTGCATGCATTTTACATTGAATGGCAAACTTGGCCTCTTAGGCCATCATGCATCAAAATGCATAATTGATGGCCCGAGGGCTGAGGGTCATGCTCCCTTGAGTCCATTGCATGATGGGGAGTGTAGCCATGCTCACATTTGCTTGAAAATTCCATGCCATACACTACCTGCCCTTTGTTGCTGTCAGCTACAGGATTCTGCAAGAAGAAATAGCCGGCCGGCTACTTTGAGTGTCGACCGACCAAATACAATTATCTGGTGGCTCAACAAATGGTCGATGACCATTCCCTTCGGCTGGTGGTGTTCCCACTTGGTCGGTGATGCTCCCCAGTGTTCAGAAAAGCATCCTTGGGACTTGTGCAAATTTTCAGAGGAGCAGGGCAGTGTAAACAGAGGCAACAGTGGCATGGTACGGGTTTCCGGGCGAGACGAGTCAAGCATGCACCATTCGCGCATTCCGAGGCAGGGCTGCGGCCATCTTCCTTCTATATTTACTTCGTTAATTAATTAGAAGTTCTCTAATAATTAATTTAGCAGTATTCATTTGGTTGTGTAATATTTTTTGGACCCTTCGAGCGGGGGCAATTGTTTAATAAGTGTGTGTGTGTGTGTGTGTGTATGTCTTCTAACCCCACTTCTTTCTTCCTTTTTATTTACTAGCTTTCGATGGTTAGTATTATGACATATTTAAATTAGCATACCTTATGTTATGCATGCATACATTCATACATTTGTCTTGCATGCACCGGGCTCGGCGCATCATACTAACTACATTCGTGTTTCAATTCCAAATTGAATACGTGTTAGTTATAGCATTTCGCATGTCATTTTAGAAAAGTCGAGCCTATTGTATTCGCATTCCTGCATGTGTTGCATTAGGCATTTCTGTATAGTTAGGATCATGCATGGATTTCTAACATAGCTTTTGTTTTGGCTTGGAGTACTCGGTAAGCTTTTACGCTTTAGCATTCTGGCATGAGTGTGAATGTTGCCATGACAGCATGATTACCATGAGGCTATTTGCTTATGTGATATAACTGCTTGAATGCCTGTGGATGGAGGTTGAATTACCTAAATTGGAATAATGCATTAAAACCGTGAGTTTTAAGCCCACTTGATAGTGGGAAAAACCATCTTTTCTAAAGCCCACTTGAGGGTGGCAAAACCTGCATTTTAGCCTACTTACGAGTAGCAAACTGCTTTAAAAAACAAACATGAAATGTTTTGTTCTAACTCAGGTGATTCAGTCTATACTTGTATGCTGCGCGCATCACATAGTAAATCTAGGCTAATAACCGGAATAAGAGCGCATAATGTTTTCAAAACAAGATATTATGATTAGTAGAGGTCGATCTTCGGATCGGGCGAGAGGGGGGGTTCATAGCTGACCTTCCCTAATCGTACCCAAGTTCCCGAGCCGAGGCAACTCTGGTGATGACGGACACGTGGCCTTAGGCAAACGAGTCAGGGTTTCCTAAATTCTCCCAAAATAAAATATTTAGGTGGCGACTCTATATCTGGCAAAGCAGTCCATGTTTGGCACTTCTTTACAAAAATCTGTTTTTCAAAATGATTTGCCGGATTTGGACTCTTTGGTTCAGATTAAGAACCGTGACAATTAGAGTCCGAACTGTAGTGAGCCCAAAACGAACAGAACGGGACTCATCCTCTTGGGGCGTTCGGGGACGTCTACAGAAGGCTGTTCAATTTATTGCCAGATTCAAAAACGCACGAAATAAGTGTAGGGTCATTCTACCAGAGCCTGAATTTGTGAGATTGGCTCAAAATGGTTTAGAGTTTAGGTTTCGAAAGAAGTTCGATTCAACTAAGTTTTGAGACTTAAATTAACCTCTGAGGTGTGTAGATATGAATCTTTACTTGAGGAAGAACGGGATCAAAGTAATGCACCATATAAGACTTATTATAGGGACCCTAATTATGAAATTGATAAAGTAGAAATCATAGGGAAAGAGCCTATGACCTGTGAAGTGTTAATTCAAAAGGACAGTACAATAGACCAGTAGTTCAAAAGAAAGACTTTCATAGAAAGTATTCTTTTGATTTAATAAAAGCAGATGACATTTTTGATCATTTGCTTGCAACAAATTTCCTAAAGTTACCAGTGGGAGTTAAGATCCCTACCCTAAAAGAATTTAAAGGGAAAATATACTGTAAATGGCACAATTCTCGGTCTCATACAACTAAAAATTATATTATTTTTCGGGACAGGATCCAAGAATAGATTCGAAAGGGGAGGTTAAAGTTTCCAGCCAAAGTAGAGAAAGTTATGGGGATTGACACCAACTCGTTTCCAGAGATTGGAGAGGCTACAGCCAATGTTGGCGTGCCATATTTCCAAAACTTATCCTTGAAGGAATTGGAGGAGGTTAATGTGCAGATGCATGTTGTCAGCCAAACTGCTTTCAAGAAGAATACCAGAAGTTCACCAGCAAATGGACAGAGCTTTGCGGACCAAAAGGATAACTCTAGTGAGGAAGCACTGGATGATGACTCTCTTAAGGCAGCTGTCATGCAAAGGATGTATCCCAGATGCAGGTTAAGCTACAAATGGCTGAAAGGACTCCCAATTGATAGGAAGCAGTATTACAAGAACGTATAGAGACGCTCTAAGCCAACCAATACCTACAACAAGAGGCCATACCCAACTGGTCCTAGACATTAGCCATTCTTGGCTGGACCACCAGTCACTAGAATGCAATCCAAGGGTAAGAGAACTCTGCATGAGTTCAGACCACCTAATTACTACAGGATGGAAGACAATTATCTTGAGAGAAGGCCTGACTTGGGCTCAAGTTAAGGAATTAGAGCCAGTAATTGGCCTCCAAAGTCAAATTTGAACAAGATACAAGGTAATTACCCTGAAAGAAGGCCTAAATTAGGCTCAAGACAGGGTGCCAGAGCCAAAGATTGGCCTCAACAGTTAGCTTCTAAGGTCGCTTCAAAGGTTAGGAAAGCAAGTTCAGTAACTGAACTAGTGAGTTCATGGGTACTTGGGGTGCCAAACTGGTTTGTCATGCAGAACAAGCCTAAGGAAATACCTGCACAGATAAATGTCTTTAAAGACAAGGGCAGAATGATTAAACCTCCCTTGGTGGCTCCAAATAATTAGATATTACTCAAGCACCCAAAAACAAAGGAACTAGATATGATTCCAATAATTTCTACGTCTCAAAGGAGGAAGATCCAGCGAAAGTACACCCAGTACTAAAAGGATCTGAAGGAAAGTGAAAAGAGTTCTTTATTGGCCCAGTCAAAAGGCCAGACAGAGGGGGAAAAAAATCCAAAATTGGCTCCTCAGAACAAAAGAAGTGTCAACAGAGAACAGTTGGCCAAGGTTCACGCTGAACTGAAGGCCAAGGAAAGATCCAGCTTAGTAGGTCTTGAAAAAACCTTGATAGAACGTGACAGTGAGACAAAAAGAGAAGTTGGACTAAGCCAAAAGAAAGAAATGGCTGAAAATGAGACGTTTGAAGCCTTCATGGCAGAACAAACCTTTTTTTTTTTGAAAAGCCAACAGGAGCAGACCACAAACGAGTCGATTCGAAGGAAGTTGTTAGTACTAAGGTACCAGAGTGTAGCATGGAAGATGCTTTTGAAATAACTGAACAAGCTAGTTTTTTAAAAAAACAAGTGCAGCCAGCAGTTTAGTTTGGCTCATTTCCTCCAGTGTTAGTAAATATGGTATATATATTGCCACAGGAGTTTCAGACTGAAGATGGAAACCAAGAAGGTCAGGAAGATGACCTATTCCAGTTTCTAGTTAAGATTCACAAGTTAGCATCATTCAAGATGAGCCTGAAATTGCCACACCAATGGAAATTGAAGATGAAAGTGAGGAGGTGAGTATTAATCTTTCGTATCCCTTCAAGTACCCTACAACATCTATGACGCAACACGTTAAGCCCTTGTATATCAAGGCTTATTTCGATGGGATACAAATGAATAGGGTATTAGTGGATAATAGGGTAGCAGTGAACCTGCTTCCGAAGTCCTCTTTGAAGAAATTAGGAAAAAGAAACCCCAGATTAATCCCAACCAGCACAACCATTGCTGGCTTTGCTAGGGATAAGCAGATGGCTCAGGGCATCCTACCCATCAACTTGAGTGTGGGAACCAGAGATTGCATGACAGTATTTTTTGTTATAGATAGTAATGCCAAGTATAATGTTTTACCTGACAGGGATTGGATCCACACCAACAAATGTGTGCCTTCCTTTCTACATCAGAAAATAATGATGGCCCTATGCAATAGAGAGACAGAAGAGGTCAACGCAAACCCTCAACCCTTTATCGCTTGTGCTAACTTTGCAGAGGACAAGTTATAAACTGAAGGAGTGACACAACTCAGTATATTGAGGAAACCTGATGGAACAGCTGAAGTGACGGCTGATGAGGAAGTAACACACCTGAAGCACTTAGTGTAAGAGAGTGCTGATGAAGAGTTCGTTGGCAAGGATGATAATGATGCTTGGTTGTAAGCAAGAAGCCAGATCCTTGGCCGTAGTCAAGTTTTTAGTATTGGACATAAAGTCAATAGTCCAGAAGGTTCAGAAACAAGAGAGGGAAGCCATGATGGTTGACTGCAATCAGGAGAAACAAAAGGCCAAGCCTTTGGCCCTTGATAAGTACTGTGCATTGAACGTCGAAACAAAAATCCAGGAAATACAGGAAAAAGAAGCCTTATGGACAGATTTTGTCTATGAGGAAGAAGGCAAAGATGTTAAACCAGAGAATGTGGGAGCAGAACAAAGCGAAGAAGTTGCTTCAAAGGCAGAAGAAGTCAAAGTAGAAGTATTACTAAGTGCTCAAGCACAAAACCCCTTGGAAAAAGTCAATTTAGGGGAAGGTTCTGCACAGCAGCCCACCTATATCAGTGCTTGGTTAAGTTCTCTTGATAGGAACCAGTTGTTGGTAGTCCTAAAGAAATATAAGGATTGTTTTGCGTAGTCTTATAATGAACTGTAAGGATTAGATAGGTCATTAGTGGAACATAGGCTCCCTATGAAGCCTAACTTTAAACCACACAAACAAAAACCAAGACGGATGAGCCCTGAAGTATTTCAGAAAGTGAAGGAGGAAATTCTTAGATTCCTTAAAGCAGGCTTCATTAGAACAGCCAGGTATGTTGAATGGTTGTCAAACATTGTGCCTGTGGTTAAAAAGAATGGCAAAATAAGGGTATGCATCAATTTTAGAAATCTGAATTTGGCAACTCCAAAAGATGAATACCCCATGCCTATAGTTGATCTATTGGGAGACAATTCAGTAGAGCACAGGATTTTGTCCATGATGGATGGGCATTCTAGTTACAACCAGATCTGCATTGCTGAGGAGGATGTCCACAAGACAACATTCAGGTGTCCTAGGAATATTGGCACATTCGAATGGGTAAAAATGTCATTTGGTCTAAAAAATGCTGGGACAACATATCAGAGGGCAATGAATACTATCTTTCATGATCTTATTAGAGGACACTTAGAGTGTTACATTGATGATATTGTTGTAAAGTCTCAGTCCATGGAGGAACACTTGGTTCACTTGGTAGGAGCTTTCAAAAGAATGAGAAAGTTCAAGTTAAAGCTTAATCCTCTTAAATGTGCTTTTGGTGCATCAGCTGGAAACTTCTTGGGGTATGTAGTGCACAAGAAGGGAATACAGAATGATCAGAATAAAACCAAAGCCATCATTGAGGCCAAACCTTTATCAAGAAAGAACGAAGTACAAAAGTTCCTTAGTCAGGTTAATTTTCTTAGAAGATTTATTTCAAACACTGTAGAGAAAACTAAAGTAGTTTCTTCTTTGTTAAAGTTGAAAGATGAAGAGGAGTTTGTGTACACAACAGAGTGTCAAACTACTTTCGAAGAAATTAAAGCCTATTTGGCCAAGCCTCCAGTGCTCATGCCACTAAGGAGCGACAAGCCCTTGAAGTTATACATTGCTGCAGCAGAAGATTTATTGGGAATTTTCCTAGCCCAGGACAATGAAGAAAGCAAGGAGCAAGCAGTTTATTACCTTAACAGGTTTTTAAATTCTTGTGAATGTAAATATTTAGCTGTAGAAAAGCTGTGCCTTCCATTATACTTTGCAGCAATGAAATTAAGATATTATTTGTTGCCTATTGTTGTCTTGGTAATTACAACCATAGACTTGGTTAAGTACATGTTATTTAGACCTATGTTGAGAGGAATAATTAGCGAATGCATATTAGCTTTGTTAGAATTTCATCTAGAATATGTCCCCCAAAAGGCAATAAAAGGACAAGTTTTCGCTAACTTCTTGGCAGATCATCCATGTCAAATAGAAAGCCAGAAGATAATGGACCTTGGTATGATCAATGTTGAGCAATGGCAGATGTGGTTTGTTGGTTCAAAAGCCAATGGTTTGGTTGGAATTGATGTCATAATCAAATCATCACAGGGGCTAGAAACCGCATGTGGTTTCAGAGTGGATGAAACTACTTATTCCAATAATCAAGGTGACTATGAAGCTTTAATAATGGGACTGGAAATGCTTATTGGATTACAAGCTCATGTAGTTGATATATTTGGAGATTCTCAATTGGTGGTCAACCAAGTGAGAGGAATTTTCAAATGTCAAAGTGCAAGCATGTTACCATATTATGTTGTTGAATTATATTTGCTTTCTTAGTTTCAGATAGCAAATGTGATTTATATCCCATGGTTCATGAATAACAAAGCCAATGATGTAGCTCAGAAGGCTTTGAATTCAAAATGAGGAATGACACCCAATTGAACATAAGTCAAGCAATATATCAAAAATTAATACCACTTTTAGCTAAAAGGGATGTTGTGTTGGCAGTCAATCATAATGACTTATAAGATCAAGATTGAAGGCATCCAATCATGCAGTACTTAACTGGCCCATCTTCGAAGGCAAGTAGGAAGATTAAATTACAGTCTATGCAATACATAGTGTATGGTAATGTTCTTTACAAAATGGGAGCAGATGGGTTATTATTGGAATGTATAGGGCCGAAGGAGGCATTGACAGTCATGACTGAAATACATGAAGGCATTTGTAGTGCCCATCAACCTGGTGTGAAGATGAGATGGTTGCTTCGAAGACATTCCTATTATTGGCCAACAATCCTTAAAAATTGTATAGAGTATGCTAGAGGTTGCCAAGCATGCCAAAACATGGCATGATAAGACATGTACCAATAACTGATTTGCATGCAGTTGTGAAGCCTTGGCCATTTAGAGATTGGGCTATGGATATGATAGGGAAAATACATTCACCCTCTTAGATGCACCATTGTTTTATCCTAGTTGTCACAGATTACTTCACTAAGTGGGTTGAAACTAAACCATATAAGGCTGTGGATCAAACTAAAATTATTGGATTTATTAAAGATTTGATTCATAGGTTTGGCATCCCACAGACCATAACTATAGATAATGGGACTGTATTTGATGGAAAGATGGTAAAATCTTTCACAGCAGAATTTGGAATTAGTCTTATTAATTCCACCATTTATTATGTACAAGCAAATGATCAAGCAGAATCATCCAACATGTAACGCCCTCAAAATAATAACATTAAACCCATCAAATAAGACATGCATTGATATGTAAAAGTTCCACATTCTTCCATATATCAGAATTCCATTACATAAGTATTACATGTTAACAACAAAAACAAGTGCCCTATGGGCTTACAGCTTTCCAAGTTAACACTTGGTTACAACAAAAGAGTACTAACTCATTACACATTAAACCTTTGGCTTGAATTTACATGTAATACATCAAAAAGTAAAACGACAAAAGTATGTCCGCCTCTAGCCTCCCAAGCTATGTCCTTGGAGGTGGCATGCTACCTGTACCTGTAGACGTCCCCGAACGCTCCCGGGAGGGTGAGCTCCCGTTCTGTTCATTTGGGGTCACTACAGCTCGGACTCTTAAATGTCGCGGTTCCTAATCTGAACCAAAGAGTCCAAATCCGGCAAATCATTTTGAGAAACTGATTTTTGAAAAAGTAGTGCCAAACATGGACTGCTTTGCCAGATATAGAGTCGCCACCTAAATATTTTATTTTGGGAAATTTAGGAAACCCTGACTCGGTGCCAAAAGGCCACGTGTCCGTCATCACCAAAGTTGCCTCGGCTCGGGAACTTGGGTACGATTGGGGAAGGTCACTTCGTGAGCACCCCCGCTCGCCCGGTCATAGACCGGCCTCTACTAACCATGATATCATTTTTTGAAAAACATTGTGAGTTCTTGTTCCGGTTATTAGCCTAGTTTACTATGTGATGCTCACAGCATACAAGTATAGACTGGATCACCTGAATTGGAACAAAACATTTCATGCTTGTTTTTGAAAATGGTTTGCTACCCGCAGGTAGGCTTGAAACATTTGATGATTCATTCCAATTCAGATAACCCAACCTTCACCCACAGGCATTCAGGCAGATATATCAGATAAGCACATAGCCTCATGGCAAGCATGCTATCATGGCATTCACTCACACGCATGCAAGGATGCTAAAGCATAAAACTTACCGGGTACTCCAAGCCAAAATAGAAACTTATTAGAAATCATGCATGATCCTAATTATACAGAAATTCCTAATGCAACACATGCAAAATGCAACCATAGCAGGCTCGGCTATTCTAAGATGGTATATGAAATGCTACAACTATCATGTATTCAATTTGGAATTGAAAGTACAATGCAGTTAGTATGATGCGCCGAGCCCGGTGCATGCAATACAGATGAATAATGCAAACATGCTGTCATACTGTATGCTAATTGAAATATGCCCTAATCTAACCATCATAAGCAGATAAATAAAAGGGAGAAAGACGTGGGGTTGGAAGACATACAACACACACACGCACACTTATTACAGTTGTGCCCTCGCGCAGAGGGTCCGAATAAATATACAGTCCAAATATTACAGTCCCAAATAAAAAAATATTACAGTCCAAAATATTACAGAATCCTAATTAATTAACAAATTAACTAAGAAAGCAAATAAACTGGCATGCAAGCCAGGGACTGCCTTGCTTCTGATGGATGATGCATGTCCGGATTGTCTTGCGCGGAAATCCACCGGAATGCCCCAATTAGCCTCTGTTTACACCTGTTCTTGAAATGCGTGCCAAGTCCCAAAAAGTTGCTGACTCTGCATTTTGCTGCAACAGAGAGCAGGAAAGGGGCATAGCAATGTATTTGCACAGATATATGCATGTCTCGATCCTCGTGCCACTAATCACGCATACCGAGGCATGATGGCTGAGGAATCGAAATGCACAACTCAATATAGGATGAATGCACATGAAACTACAGCTAAAACCTAACTCCATCATAGATAATCCGGAGTGTCGGCGACTGGGGAATTGAGACACATTCCGTCACTCGGAGTACGAAATGTACCTCGTTTCCCGTGCCCGGGCTAACTCCTATTCCGGACATGATGCAATATGCATGATATGGATGAAATGTGACTAAGATACAATCCTAACATACACGATGCTATGGAAAATGAGATGCCTCGAAATACGTGCACGTGGGCACGCAAACCGAGAAAATGACACGTCTCGAAATGCGTGCACGCGGGCACGCAAACCGAAGCGATGATATGTGTCTCGAAATACGTGCACGCGGGCACGCAAACCGAGGCGATGATATGTGTCTCGAAATACGTGTACGCGGGCACGCAAACCGAGGCGATGATATGTGTCTCGAAATACGTGCACGCGGGCACGCAAACCGAGGCGATGATATGATGTGATGAAATGATACAGAAATATGATATGGACTTATACCAACATGAGTGAGCCTCAGCCACACGCACACGGGATGCCGTCGGATGAAAATGAAGTGCCTCGAAATGCGATGGAATGACATGGGAATGACAAAATGGGCTTATACCAACATGAGTGAGCCTCAGCCACACTCACATGGGATGCCGTCGGATAAAAAAGAAGTGCCTCGAAATGAGTGCACACGGGCACGCAAACCGAGGCAATGACGGAATGCGATGAAATGGCATGGAAATGACAAATGGACTTATACCAACATGAGTGAGCCTCAGCCACACTCACATAGGATGCCGGCGGATAAAAATGAGGTGCCTCGAAATGCGTGCACACGGGCACGCAAACCGAGGCGGTGACAAAATGCGATAAAATGGCATGGAATGATATGCAAGCATACTAATGGAATTTCAGCATTAAAATATGGGGGAAAACAGTCCCGAAATGAAGCGAAATGACATGAAATGCAAGGAAATGTCCCGAAATGCAACACTAGGCGCCCGAAATGGCCTATAGCTATGCTAAACATGCACAATATGGGCATGTGATGCAAAGACAGAAGCTAGACAGTCCCAAAATATGCACTTTCACAGTTATAAACATGGCCAAACAGCAAGTACAGGTATGGAAAAAATGGCATGCAAGAATAGGGGCCAAAAGAGGGGTAATGAAGCAAGTGGCATAAGCAAAACCCAAACTGAAAAATTTCCTTCTACAACACTGAAGATGGACCAAAAATATGAACATTTACAGTATATGGCAGACCTCAAATCAGTATACAAATATGATAGAAATGTGATGCAAAATAAGGCTCAAAAGTGGCTATAACATGAGGTATACAAAATAATCACCAAACAGCCAAAGACCCTTAATAAAACATGTATAATGGACCAAAATAAGCACTTTTATAGAACTGTAAAATGGCCAAAAACAAAAGTATGATAGGCTGCCATTGCATGCAAGAATGGGGAATAAAAGAGGGATATAACATGAAGTGACCTATGGAAGTCCCAAACCATGAAAGGACCTAAATGAAACATGAAGTATGGACCAAAATAAGAACTTTTTCAGAACTGTAAAATGGCCAAAAACAAAAGTATGATAGGCTGCCATTGCATGCAAGAATGGGGAAGAAAAGAGGAGTATAAAGGTAGGTACAACATGGAAGTCCCAAATGGTGTTGAGCCCTTCTTCAATGTTGAAGAGGGGCTCAAAATAAGCCTCATATCAGTTTACAACATGCTCGAAAATAAATTTCTCATGGGTCAAAAATAGCATGCAAAATTATGACATACAAGAGGATCAATGAAGCAAGTGTATTATGGAGGGCTCAAACAGGGTTGAGCCCTTAATGAAAAGTGAAGATGAGCTCAAAAGAGGGCCCTTTTCAGTTAGGGCCGGAGCTTGAAACAAAAAGCAAGTGGGGCTTAGAAATAGATCAAGAAAAAGGGTCAAAAGGGTAAAAGTATTACTTACCCTTGAAGACTCAAGCTTTTGTTGCTTCTTGGATGGATTTGCAGCTTCTTTGACCTTTGAGAAACCTTCCTTGTTGCTGGAAATGAGATGGTGGTGGTAGAGCTTGGTGGTGTAGAAGGAATGATGGTTAGGGACTTAGGGTTTTTTAAGGAATTGAGAGCTATGGAGATGGAGTTCTATATGGGAGCTTGAAGAAGAGTTTTTCTAACCCCAACAAAGGAGGCCACCAGCTGGTTATAAGGGTTCAAAAGGGGGTGTAAAGGTGGGGGAAAAGGAGAGCGAAATTCCCCCACAAAATATCCCCCGGATAAATATCTTGTCTGGGGGATATTGCCCCACAGCTGTAAAGTGCACAGTGCGAGGAACACGGCCGGCCTCTCACTTTTGTTGGAGGTGGCCGGCCGGCCACACCCCCTAGCCGGCCGGCTAGGGGTCAAAAGGTTCAATGAGATTTTCTGGCCGGCCAGCTACTGGGGAGGTACTCCTATGTGTGTACAACACAACCATGTGGTTAAAATTCCAAGAAAGTGGGTCTAAGGGGTTCAACATTAGCTCGGAAAGAGGGGTTCAAAAGGGTCAATTTGAATTACTGGTCGGCCATGAAATTTTAGGGGCCTCTCAGGTGTGTAGATCACAGATATGTGGTTCAAAGTTCAAGAAAAAGGGTCCAAGGGGTTCAACATTAGCCCGGAAGAAAGGGGTCAAAAGGGTCAGGTAACCTTAATGGCCGGCCACCAACTTTTAGGGGCCTCCCAGGTGTGTAGATCACAGATATGTGGTTCAAAGTTGGCAACACTAACCCTAGGGTGTTCAACATTAGCCCGGAAGTTGGAAAAACGGGCGCCGGGAGGCTCCGGAGGAGAGATAACTGGCTGCTGCAACAATTGCTGGCCTCCCACCCTTCAGTGACCTCTCCAGTGATAAAACAGAGGTACCTGCCAAAAATGAACGAAAACCGTTGCAAAACGAAAGCTCGGGGACCAAAACACGCAGTTCGGGGTCCCGAAAATGGGCTGTTAAGCACCGAAAGTGGTATTCGACCACGAAGTGGGTTTCTCAGACCCCAGTGTCCCTCAAAAGGGAGAAAATAAGAAGTATGCGAAAAATCAGAGCAATAGGGGATGGTTAAGCGGTCCCGAACCGAGGCACACGGCCTACGGTCCCGAAAACCGGGAACCGGACTCCGAAATGGGCAAAATGGCCTACGGCCACCAAATGTAGCCTACGGCCACTGAGAGATGGTCTACAGGACCTCTCCCTTCCCTCAGGAAAAGAAACAGAGAAAACCGAGTCTGGTTCGCAAACCGAGACAAGGCACAGAAGAGGGTTCGGAAGTCCGGAGGCAGGGCTCACGGCCGCGACTCTGAAACTTCTGAACGAGCATATTATGCAATATCACCAAACGCTCAATTGGTGACGTCTGAGTCTTAAGGTCGGTCAAAAATGGGGTGTCTACAGTACCTGAAAATGATATTCCCATATAGGGTGAGCCACAGCCTAGTAGAAATATACTAAACCAACCATGAACAATGACTAAAAGATTAGCAATTGATAGATGGCCAACACTGATACATTCACATAAATCACATATTTATGTCATACGACTTATGAGTCCAAGTTACCTTTCATTTTCCCTTTTTCAACGGATAGGCATATAAGCACTACCCACATTCTCAACAGATATGTATAACAACAATATCCACAGATAAGCATATAAGCTATATCCACACTTCACAAAGATAAGCATATTAGCTCTATCTTCACTTCTCTAGACAAGCATATGAGTTGTATCTACGGAGTTCATCCCCTATCTTCTCCCAACACTATCCGGTTTAGAGGTACATCCCCCATCTTCCCCTAAACCGCGGAGTACATCCCCCATCTCCTCCTCTACACATAACGTGTACAAACACATTGGTTCTATATACAATCACTCAATACATGTAGTTAATGTATTCTATCAATCGTCAAATTTCATGACACATTCCATTGATTAGTTTTCGTTTGCCTAATCATCATGCATTGTCTACAACAATCACGACTATCCTCCACTGATAGCCCAAAGCAATTATTTCTATACAGAAAATAAATGCACAATGGATATTCAATCAACATTTCATTTCCTCATTCCTCACAATTAATTATCCCAATTAATTAAACAATGTAATTAGGTCAATTCCCATAATTAACATTTCAACCCTTAGGTCTCATTTTCATCAATGATTAACATTTATTCCATTTCTCTATGCCAAACATGCATCTAGGTTTATTATGAATAAAACCCCAACTTTTGTAAAATAACACAAAAGCCCCAAACTTTTACCAAATTACCAAACCAATCCCAACATCTTAAAATACTAAAATTTAAAGACAAAATCCATAGAGAGGAGTAGGATATCCCTACCTTGAAGTTTGAGCCAAAAAAGAGATGAAGACTCGAAGATCAACGTGCTCCAAATCCAAACTTTTTCAGATTAAGTCGAAGCTCTCAACGCCCTCTATCTTTTTAACAAAAGCCCTAGGCTAGATTCACACTCTAGGGAGATCAATTCTTAGAGAGAATGTAAGTTTAGAGAGAGAGAGTCTCGGATCTAGGGTTTGATCAAAAAAGAAAGTGAAAAAGTGATGTTCAAAAACGCTACTGTCCGCTGATATAAAACACGCTCGCTCGAGCGAAGCCTTTGTCGCTCGAGCGACCAGACACAGAAAACTCTCGCTCGAGCCAAGAAGTTCTCGCTCGAGCCAAAAACTCAAAAGTGCGCTCGAGCGAAAGAATGCTCGCTCGAGCCAACAATACAAACCCTCAGGTCTGCAACCAGAAGCACGCTCGAGCGACAGACCTCTCGCTCGAGCGAAGAACAAACCAGACCGCTCGAGCCAAGAAAAGCTTGCTCGAGCCAAGAAATACAACTCTCAGGTCCAGAACCAGACGCCATCACTCGCTCGAGCGAAGCCACTCTGGCTCGACCCACCAGACACGAACTCAACTCTCGCTCGAGCGAAGGTCCAAAAATCTGGGCAGCAACACTAGGCTCCCAAACACAACCAACCTGAAACAAACCTGCCCAACACATCCTATAACTCAATATACCAGTAAAGAGGATGCAAACAAGATAATAAACAACTACCAACATCCACGGACACATGTCCGGATCACTGTACAACAAGGGTAAACCCGGGATCGCTATACAACAAATCCTTGAAAAAAGGAATACAAAGAGTTATGGAAGACAATTCTAGAGATTGACATAACTTGTTGTTGGATGTATTGTGGTGCAGCGATCCTGATTTTCCGTAAGTCTTTATTATTATTATTACTACTACTTTATTTTATTTTTGGTTTTATTAATTGCGTGGTTATATGGGAATCTAACGTGTTATTTAATTATATATAATTAATTTGAATATTTATATATATATATATAACGTGTTATATTTATATATTGATTTTATATTTATATTTATATATGTTATATTTATGTTGTATTTATATAATATTATATAATATATCAATTAGGTTAAGTATTAGAGCCTTACTTAGATAATAAATAAAAAAAAGAAAAGAAAAGAAAAGAAAAGTTGTTATATATTAGGTTATCATATTGCTACCTAAAGCAAAACAAAAAGAGTGAGGGCTCTATGTACGGGGAAATCCAGAGAGAGCGGCAGGAGAGACAAGAGAAAAGGAGAAAAATAATAGGATTTTGTTTTGGCGGCTCTATTAATTCTTCAAATAATTCTTTGATTTTCAAAAAATAATTGTGAGTATAAAACCCACTTCCCTTAATTTATGTTTAATTCGTTATTTTTATTTATTTATTTGATGGTAGTTTGATTTTGTATTTACATGAAGATGATGGATTGATTTTAATTATTTTGGTTAGTTGTGTATGCAAGGTTTAGGGTTTTTTTTTTTATGTATTTATTTTATGGTTTTTTTTATGTATTTATTTTATGGTTGTAATCACACTCATAATTATATGAAATTGAAATAAAATTAGAATCCATAGATATTGGTTAGATGATGGATTGATTCATTGTTTTTATTTATTTGATGTCAGTTTGATTTTGTATTTGCATGTAGATGATGGATTGATTTCATTATTTGGTTAGATGTATATGTAAGGTTTAGGGTTTTTATATGTATTTATTTTATGGTTATAATCACACTCATGGATGCATGAAATTAAAATAAATTAGGAATCCATAGATAAATTCCTTATACTCCACCATGACTCCATAGATTATTATTTTATTTGAGTGTTTGTGAGAAAGAGTGTATAAAAAAAAAAGGTGAGGTTTATGAGATTTATTTAAATGCCTTAGGCTTGGCATTATTATAGTTGTTCTTATGAGTAAATGAGAGATTATGTATATATATATATTATTGTCTCATTCTTATCAATAGACGAGTGCTTTGATTTATGCGCGTATGTATATGCTAACCATCCAAAGAGTGTAGGTCAAACTCGGGATGATATCCCCGTGCAAGTTTGGCTTCGGAGCAGTGTTAGGCATACGAAAGGCACATGGGATATATGTGTAGGCCGGAAGTGAAGGGCCAAAGTGGTGGAGTTGAGGTACAAAGAATTAAATATGAGTTTATTGTTATAGTGTGAATTGTATTGATTTGTACATCTTGAAAAATAGTAAACGACCTTGATAAATTATGAAATTTAAACAGAGGCATATATACGTGATTCTAGATAACTTTTTTGCTTTAACTTTTTATTAAAAAAAATTAGAACTTATAATCGGATGATCTTGGTTATAGTAGTTTTGATTCATTTTAGTCATGCAGATTTTAGAGGCTGTTTTAACCCACAAAACGAGCTCATTTTTATTAGTTCCCCATAAACTGAAGTAAAACATTATTCTGCACACTTTTCGTGTTTTGAACTTTTCCGAAAAAAATCATCTTAGGGAAATTTCTTTTCGTTTTCAGCTTCAGATTTTTCTATTAAATTCCATCTAGGTTCTTCTATCACATTTTTCTCTCAATCTGTTCAGTTTCTACTAAATTCGCTCACATTTCCTTTTAGGAAATTTGATTCTGTACAACTTTTGTTCTTTGAGTTTTGGTCAATTCGAATTATTTAAGCATGAAACGGTGTATTTTATACTTCTTCAGCAAGTTACTTATGATTAAATTATATTAACTTTATTTTTTGCAGAATGGTGGGTCTTATTAATTTTTTATGCAGGGCTAACCTACCATAGTTTTATATTTATTTTATTTATTTTATACTCAATTTATATTTAGTTGTGTACGGACAAGAAACTAAATGCCACTGTATCTCGGGAAACTACTCTTTTGTCTCGATGTGGATGGAACTACTTGTCTTGTCCCGTAAAAAGAATTAAATGTATTTTTATTTGTGTCTGGTGGACACGTGGGTGTTAAATCTTGTACTCATACTAGTATACTTGTATACTGACCTGTTTTGTCTCTTGACAACTCAGGTGTGTTCTGTTTGAGCGCAGTTGAGCTTCCTTTGCAGGATTAGTTGGGACTACGGTGGTGAAGAGAAATAACTATAGTTGTTGGACATGTCATTTGGACTTCTTTTGGTTTTCTTGAGCTTAGGGTTGATATTAGTTTACGTATTTATTATTTTTTTTAGACATTAATATTTTTGATAATTTGACATTGTAGGTTATTTTTCAACTTTATATTATTTAAGCTGTTTTGATTAGTTATTGTTACTTTAATATTGGAGGTATATTGGATAGTTATGAAATTTATGGTGGATGGTTGGCATTTTGTTAGTTTTTTTTAATCCCTTGTAAGCTTTTGAGTATGGAAATTTATTTAAACCTTATGGAGACGTGAACGTTTAGATTTTGTTTCATCCCTAGGATTTGGGTGATGGACTATTGATTGGGGTTTGGTCCTAATTTAATATTTAATTGCCCAAATTTTGGGCATGACATGTGGGCTTATAGAACTTCTCCAAAATCAAGTACTAGAGTCACTCCTTATGCCTTAGTATATGGGCATGATGCAGTGTTGCCTATGGAGATTAACATTAGGTCTTTGAGGATGAAATGCCAGGACTAGTTAACTTCTGAGCAATACCATCAGAGCATGTTCTTAGAATTAGAGAATATAGATGAAGCTAGAATTCTGGCATTAAATAATATTCTATTCCAAAAGACAAAGGCAGCCAAAAACTATAATAAAAAGGTTAAGCATATTAGCTTTGATGAAGGTGATTTGGTGTGGAAAACAATACTCTCAATAGAAATTAAAAGTCATAAATTTGGTAAGTGGTCACCTAATTGGGAAAGACCATATCAAGTCCATAGAGTTTTTCCTAGGGGAGCATACCATCTGAGAAATCTAAATGGTTATGTACATCCCAAGAAAATCAATGGCAGGTATTTGAAGCCTTATTATCCAACTGTGTGGGAAACACAAGAAGTTTGAGAAATGCTAAACAAAAGAAGCATGAAAACACTCAAACAATAAATAAGGACTTCATTTCATAAAGAGTTAAGTACATGTAGCCATAGATTGGTCCAAAAATCAGTACAATGTTTTAGTTGTTCCCTTATAATTGATTCTCTACTCCTAAGGGATGGAAACAACTGAATGGCTGTAGCCATGTCATGCTTACGGTCAGCTAGCCCTTGATTGGTAATTTGCAACTTTGTAGCAATTTGATCCAAGGCTAGATTAACTACTGCTAACTCCTCTTCTAATTGGGCCCTTTTTTTCAAGAGTTGGATCCGAAACTGAGAAGCAGAGGAATGTTGTCCCTTTAATTCAGATATCTCAGTATGTATATCGGAAACAAATTCCTTGTTTTTCAATAGTTTCTCTTATGCAGTTTTAGCAATGTGACAAATGTTAACCTAGAAATCTATGGTAGTTGTTGCTTGGGATAAGTGGCTTGAAATAGCCATATTGGATTACTCAATGACTTTACATCATTGGAGGAAACCATTCTTAAGTATGGGTCTTTGTAAGGTTTCGAATGGGATCCTAGAAAATAATATTAGCAATTTCAAACAGGTGCCCAAATCCAATGGAGGCAAAGAAACTCTACTGATGATTAGAGAGCTCTCAAAAATTTCCAAGAGGGAGTCAACAAGGGCTAATGGCTCAGCTTCACTGCTGGCTGCTGGAGTGGTTGAAGGTGTGTTAAAAAGGCTAGCCAGTCGGGCTTCAAAAATGTATATCTTTTCCACTGACATTGAAAGTGCAGAGAGGTCTAGAAGAGATGGTTGCATAGGGATAGGAAGAGGTTGAAGTGTCCCTGGCAGTATCTATAGTCCTGGCCACCAGCAGATCAAGGGAAGAGGGACTGGAGTTGGATGGTGGTGGTGGACAAGAAATTGGTAAGCTACCGGTAACTTCTCTAGGAGCACCAACTATCATTGATGAGGTAACAACTGGGGCCTTCTCAGGTGGTAAAGGAGCAGCCAGGACTGTAGGGGCAGTAAATTAGGCTAAGGTAAAGGTTAGATGAGGTAGATATGGAGTTAAGCCAGGGCATACAAAAACAGGGATGCCTTGCCTCAAAAAAGATATGAAAAATGTACAGTTGGGAAGTGGAAGTACTATCCGTATGGGCTCTACACTTAAGAGCACTTCGGTGGTGAACTTCTTCCTCCTTTTCGAGGCTGCTTCTAATGGCCTTTCGACTTTAGACAAGACCGAAGAAGCCATTATCGAAAGAGGAGGAGGTGGAGTAACTGTTGTTGCAAGACAAAAAATAAGAAGCAATGGTAAGCTTTATTGCTGAAAACTTGGGAAAGGAAATTACTAGAGAAACTAAAGGAAATTACCAGCCTCGAAAGTGATGGTGCTAATGGTTGGAGAACTGCTATAGCGATCCCGATTTTACCCTTGTTGTGTAGTGATCCGGGCGTGTGCCCGTGGATGATAGTAGTTGATTGTTACCTGGTGTACATCTTTTCTTACTTTGTATTTGAGTTATAGGATGTATTGGGCAGATTTGTTACAGGCTGGTCTAGATTAGAAACCAAAACTAGTTGCCCAGATTTTGGTCTGTCCGCTCGAGCGGGGGTTTTGGCGCTCGAGCGGGAGTTTCACCCATCCAGTATTTCCTGTGCAGTGTTCGACGCTCAAGTGTGGGATTGGCCGCTCGAGCGGGATTATGTGAGTGTCGCTCGAGCGGGGAGTTGGAAGCTCGAGTGGGAGACCTGTCTACAAAAGTTCTGAGAGTGCGTATCCGGAGCTCGAGCAGGGGATTAGCCGCTCGAGCGGGAGTCTGTGAGTGACGCTCGAGCGGGGCGTTGGACGCTCGAGTGGGGCGACTGGGTTAAAGCTCCGTGTTTTGACTTTTCAAACCACTTTTTCACTTTCTCTTCTCTCTCTTACTTTTCCAAAAACACCATTGTTGAGCCTCTCACTCTAGAACTCTACATTCTCTCTAGGTTTTGATCTAGTAGGAGTGATTTGCTCATCTTTGGCCTTTACAAAAAGGTTGTTGATCGTCGAGGACTACTTTTTAATCTGAAAATTTCGGGATTTGGAGCACGTTGGGTTTTGTCATCTTCTCCCTTGGGACTCCGGATTTGAGGTAGGGATATCCTACTCCTCTCTATGGATTTTGTCTTTAGATTTTAGTATTTTGAGATGTTGGGGTTGGTTTGGTAATTTTGTGAAAGTTTGGGGCTTTTGTGTAATTTTACAAAAGTTGGGGTTTTATTTATAATAAACCTAGATGCATGTTTGGCATAGAGAAATGGAATAAATGTTGAATCATTGATGAAAATGGGACCTTAAGGGTTGTAATGTTAATTATGGAGAATGCCCTAATTACATTGTTTGATTAATTGGGTTAATTAATCGTGAGAAATGAGGTTATGAAATAGAAATGTTGAGATTGGGAATACATGGGATTAAAGGGTGTAGTTGGATTTCATGTCACTCACCTAGTTGGAAATGTCGATTTTATATCCATTTGTTGCATTTATTTACTGTATAGAAATAACTGTTTTGGGCTATCGGTGGAGGATAGTCGTGATTGTTGTAGACAATGCATGATGATTAGGCAAACGGAAACTAATCACTGGAATGAGTCATTGAGTATGATGATTGAAAGAACACGTTAAATTTATGTGTTGCGTGATGATGTGTATAATTATTGTTTATATGCATTGTGTTGTGTTGGAGGAGATAGGGGATGTACTCCACGGTTTAGGGGGAGATAGGGGATAGACCTCTAAACCGGATGTTGTTGGGAGGAGATAGGGGATGGACTCCGTAGATAGAGCTCATATGCTTATCTAGTACTGTGTTGACAGAGCTCATATGCTTGTCATTAGAAGTGTGATAGTGCTCATATGCATATCTGTGGAAGAAATGATATAGCTTATATGCTTATCTGTTGTTGTGTGATATAGCTAGTATGCTTATCTATTATGAAATGGGAAGTGTTTGATATGAGTTACTGTCTCATATGAGTTGTTTGGCCAGGTTCTGAGCCATGGTTGTAAATTGAGAATTGAAAGGAATTGGAAAATGGACTGTAATATGGACTTGTATGTCATGAAACCGTAAAATGTGATAAGGGAAAATATCTGTATTGGCCATCTATCAACTGCTAATCTTTTAGTCATTGTTCATATTTGGTTTAGTGTATTTCTACTGGGCTGTGGCTCACCCTATATGGGAATATCATTTTCAGGTACAGGTAGCATGCCACCTCCAAGGTCATAGCTTGGGAGGCTAGAGGCGGACACACTTTTATCGTTTTATTTTTGATGAATTACATGCAAATTCAAGCCAAGGGCTTAATGTGTAAATGAGTTAGCACTCTTTTGTTGTAACCAAGTGTTAACTTGGAAAGCTGTAAGCCCGTAGGGCACTTTGCTTTTGTTGTTAACATGTAATACTTTTGTAATGAAACTCTGATGTATAAAAGAATGTGGATATTTCGTATGTCGATGAATGTTTTATTTGATGGGTTTAATGTATTATTTTGAGGGCGTTACAACTGCGAAGAGCATAATGTTCGGCAGTTTGTTGCCTCATTGCAGTTTTCCTTTGAAGTATATCAGTAGCAGCAACTTCATTTCTTAATATCTACTGCTGTCTCCTTTTCTCATATCTTTGGAAAACCATCAATTCCTTGGATTGCTCCCTCTCTATTGCCTTAGCAGTTGCTTGATGAGTAGGGTCATCAATGAAATCACAAGGAGAGACTGTTATTTTCTTCCTCCTCTTAAGCAGTGTTTTTTGTTCCTTTTTTGTAGGAACTTCAGGTACCTCCTCCTCTTCAAGATCAAGCACAAGTTTTCTTTTCTTCTGTTGTTGTTGCTGTTTGTCTTTAAGAATGTTTAGGGCTTGAGCCCTTTGAGAAGAGTCTACTTGTGAAGCTCCTACATAAAAAGAAAACTATAAGTAGATGAGTAAGGCATTACAAACAGAAGAGAAAGGAAAAGTGGAAGTGCATGCCTCTCTTCGAAGCAGCCTTGATAACTCTAAGAGGAGGAGGAGGAAGAGAGGTAGCAAGAGCAGTCTTTATGGCAACATGAGTAGGAGCTGGGATAGCAAGAGTAGTAGAAGGAGTGATGAGCCCAGTCTCCTTAGACATGGCTTGAGGCACATCTAATCTCACTAACAAATCTTGAGGATGGATGGCCAAGTGCACCTCCATATTGGTCGTCCACCAATTCTGGTATCTTTTCAATGTATTGCCTTAAAGAATGAAGGGTAAGTATTCAAAATCAATTAAGTCTTGGATCAACTTGGAGGTTGCTTTCTCCAATCTGGACCTTGGAACTTTCAGTTCTCTGCTTACAAGATTTGAGTTGGATTGGCTGCAAAGAGGGATAGCAAATTGGGTAAGGCAGTAGGGCTCAAAAATACACTTATAAGCTCTAGGATTCACAATGCCAATGAAAAGCTCCCTCGGAATCAGAGTGGAAGGCCACATATCTTTGTGTTGAGAAAGTAGAAGGCAAAATTAAAAGGGTAAAGAGAGACCCTAGCAAATTCATGCCATAAGAGGTAGGGTCTGGTGATAGAAATCTTGGGCATTTAGAGTGCAAGTTAGTGAAGTATGCAAAAAGCCAGAGTTGGAGTATCCAAAATGGGCCTCATTGATTGGCATCCATGGGTTTTTCACAAAATTAGGAGCAAGTTCTGTAGACATGACCCAAAACATATAGAGCTAAAGCTACATTTTTATGCAAAGCAAAAGGTTTAGCGAAATGGGCAAACTGAGGCATAATTCTCTGAGAAGAGGTATAGAAGAGGAATTTACAAAGCCAATACAATAAAAAAGAAAAGAGTTCCCTATCAGTTACAGGACCTTCCCTTTTGTTCTTAGATTTGACGAAGTCACTATAGGATGAATTCAGAGGAGGAATAGAAAAAGAGACGTTAAGGTCAAGATAGTCTTAACCAAAGGGAGTGCCAGTAGGGGATAACCCTAAAAGGTGGCAGATGTCAAGGACAGTAGGGGCCATCATACTACATCTAAATTGAAAGAAATTAAAAGTAGAGTTTCAAAAACAAAAAGCAGCAGGTATTAAAAATGGATCCTCCAAAATAGTGAACCTGGATAGTTGAAGGGCGTCGAAGAGGCAAAGTTCTTAGAGATCCAATGACCTGGCGAGAATAACTCGATCGTACCATTCTTCCTATTCTGGCCTTATTGTGGGCCAGCAGCGATGGGGTCGATTTATCGTCTAGCTTCCCCAATGCAGACCACCTTTATAGAGGAGGCAGTAATTCTCCAAACGCGGGTATAAAGCAGGAAACTGAGTAGGAGCCTCCCTAAAAATGGGCCCAAGCACATATTCTTGTTGCTCGTGACAACGGGGAATGAAAATGCGCCCATTGATAGCACTTTGTTCGTCAACTTTGTATTTCTCACACTCTTCAACAATGACCCTCTTCAAAGCTACAGATGGGCTCACGCCCTCCACAACTGATACTTCCAAGGAGGAAGAAGCCATTAGCAGAAGCTTTCGGAGGACGAAGCTGAGAAAAAGAGTAAAGAGGAGGAGAAAGCAATAGAAATGAAGGGTTTGTATTTTGGGCAAGCAAGTAAGTTAAAAGCGCGAAGGGAAAGGGTTTTTTTAAACCTTTCTGTCCGAAAGATGCCCAATCAGTCTAAATAGGTAAAAAGACCCGAGATAATTGTTTGACTGATTTTGGAACCCATATGAGTTTATGCCTTTGTTTTAAAATTCATAGGAGTCTTGAAAGTACAACATGAAAAGTTTCGGTCAAGGGTGATTGTTTGGGAGGGAAACGTATCTCAAACACTCAGATTGGCTTCGAAAACAAATATTTGGCTTCAATGCCAAGATTTGGCTCCAAATCCAGATGTCAAACATCCAGCTAGGGCTTCGAGAGCAGGTAGTTGACTTCGAAGCACATTTTATGCCTAAGAATGCAAGAATGTTTAGGCTTGGTCTGCTTCAAAGGGATTGGGGACTTGCTCTTAGGTTTCTTGTAAAAGGTAAAATCCTTTGAAGTGAACTTTGAAGTATTTTGTAGCTAGAATTTGATTCTTATTTAATGTTTTAGACTTCAAATTTGCAAAGCCAATACCAAGTCAAGTAAAGGATCAAAACCCAAAAAGACTTGCCTAAACATGAAAATTTTCTTTTGGGATTTTCTGTCAAAATAAACCCTTTTTTGGAAAGCAGCATTACTACTTTTAAAAGTACGTTGAAGTATTTAAAAGTAACTTTGATACAAAGGTTGGTTAATTCAAAGTTGTTAAATTATGTTGACCATGCGATTGGAATGAGAAGGCCTGAGGCAAAGATTGTCAATTATCAGGCTTCGAAGTCAAAATTGATTAATTTGAAGCTCTAATTTTATTTGAATTGTGTGAATAAAATGGTCACAAGCATGCAATTGGAACATAAAACCAGATCATGCGAAATAGGGAAAGAAAACCCTAGTTTTATTAATATGTAAGTAGTTACATTAGAAAAGCCTGCTTGGCTACAAATTCGATTTCATAATAAAAAGGAATAGAAAAAGTAACAATTTCATTAAATTTAACCCAACAGTGTTCAATGAACTTATGTTCTTTCTTTATTCTGTCTTCTATGCTATCAAAGCTAGGTTGTTGCAGTTGGTATACTCTTATTTGGTGAAAAAGTTGTTCAGCTTTCACCTCGAACTCTATCTCTTTCAAGCCTTGTTCCATTTCGTCCATATTTAAATCATCCCAGTACGCTGAATCTTTATTCTTGAAGTCATCATATTCTTCAATAAGGTTCTCTGCTTCGTACTGAGTCTGAATTCGATTGGCTGTGATTTCATCCAAAGAGTCACTGGTAGTCAAAGAAATTTTGTACCAATGAAGAAGGAGTGGGAATTGATCCGAAAAAGCTTGAAGCTCTACTTGGGCAATGGTGTTAAGAACATGACCCCAACTCATAACATCACAAGCCCATTGGAAGTTCTTGAGAGGAATCTCATCTCCAAGAACATTGAAAGGCAAGTGAGAGAAGGCATCAAGCAAAAGTTGAGCTTTGTATCGCTCAAATGCAGTTGGAAGAGCCGGAGGTTCGAAGGAAGGAAAAAATTGATTCTCTAAAAGAGTAAGTTTCAATTCCTCCATCCAATAAGGATTCTGAGGGAGAGGAGGTGCAAAGGGATCCATCTCGAAAGAAGAGGGGAACTGGGGGTTATTCACGCATTCGAGCCAGTCAAAAGAGCAAAGTTTTTCCTTCTTAGCCAAGAATGACGGATTGTATCCCTGTGCTTCGTCTAGATGAGGAGTTTCTCGCACTATCTTCGCTGGCATAAAAGACATGTACCACGCCACAAGCAAGTTGTCCTCCAGGCTACGTTGGTGATTAATAGGTACATAGGGATAAACCACTAAGCTCCGAGCAAAACGAGGAATAGAAAGAAGATCATCAAATTTAACAAATCAATGATGAATCCGCTCCCTTAATTGGGGTTCATTAGGTTTTGACCAACTTTCCCAGCTAGTGGACTGAGAGGAAGAAGAAGCGGCTTGGTCCCACGTAGAGAGTGCTGGGGCAAAAGAGGAGCTTCCAAGGTCCATTCCTACAAATGCTTGGTCCAAAGGTTTGTAGTTGGCAGATTATTGGTCTAAAGGTTGGTAATTTGCAAAAGCTTCCATGACTTGCATAAATGGAGGCAGATAGGTGTAGCCAATAAATGCATTAAGGTTCTTTCAAGGCCTACAATCATCTTCCAAAGACTCCTCGTATGCTCGATCAATGTAAGAGAATGTGTGATTGGCCATTGGAGATGTACCAGTCTTTTCGTTTACTCAAAGAATGGAAGTGCAAAGCACCAGGATTTAATGAAGTTCACTGCTTCATTAGTCAAAAAGCAGTTATACTTCTAGAATATACAGAGTCTATGCACGTCCTAGAATGTGGGTAGAATCCACTAGTCCACTAATATCACCAAGTATTGGGTATATTAGTACGGGGGGTAATATTGGCTATATAAGTTGTAAAAGCCAATCGTAGAGTGACACGTGGCACGTAAAGGGAAATAAGGGAAATTAATGTAAGTCTCCAATCAAAGATGGACACGTAGTAGTTCATATTGGTAGTATTGGATCTGCGTAGTACTAGAACAGTCGAGAGATACAAGATGATGTGGCCTAACGGTTACTCATAAATTTAACTTCAAAATCAGGAGGGAAGCCTATTTGCAAAGAGTGGCGTAGTAGAATTGACTGTGAGAGAACATGTTCAGCAATCATGGGAGGACTATTCGACGGTTGGAAGCCCACTTTGACGGTTGTCATTGAAGACTATAAATAGCAGAGAAGGCCCCGAATGAAAGGCCCAGACTCAGATCTAGAAACCAGTTTATTTACTTCGTATTTCCTTCCATTTTTTACATTTCCAGTTCTTTATATTTTTAGCACTTCAATTCATGTACTGCACTTCATTTCCTATGAGTAATTTCAAATAGTTTGTTGCTGTGAACCTCTACGAGGCTGGGTTAGATCATCGTAAGTTTTTATTTACTTAATGAAATTCAGATTCTGAAATTGTTCTTCGCTTATTATTATTTACTAATTTCTCCTAAACAAGCCACCAGTAAAAGTCCTCTTCATTAAGGCTAAAAGAACTATAACACAATCGTCTGATAATTGGTTGGCAATTAATATTCTATGAGGACTGATTGATCCTTGCTGGCACGCTTAAATTTACATTATTAACCTTCGAAAGCCAAAAAAAGCCAACAAATATAATATATAAGATATAAATAGATATTCACAACTTTTATGAAAAATATTATCTGATTTTTTGGGGAAGAGAGAAGGCAAGCAAGTTTTAATATTTTTTTTTTGGAAATCGGTGAGAGAGATTAGGATGGAGAGATTGTGAAATATTTTTGTTATCTTTCCATTTGAAATTCATATGTTAAAGGATAATTATTATTTATAAAATAATTAAATAAATAACTCAATCAATAGTTTTTTTTTAAATCTATTTTATAAATTGAAAAATCAATAATTTTAGAAAATTAATTAATTTGTCCTATTAAGTGATTTAAAATTTTGATAGATTTACATCAAAAAAATAGATAATTATATTATTAAATCACAATTCAAATTTAGATATTGTTCTATCTTTTTTAGATCCATATCTAAATTCTTATCTTCTTTATTTTTGTGTGGTTTCTATTTTTTTTTTTCTTTTCAATTTATTTTAGATGGAGTTGTGGGTTTTTATTTTTTTAAAAAAATTTAATTTATCTATGGTTTCTATTTGTTTTAATTATTATTATTTAGGTAATTTATGATGTGAGTTAAATATGTGATAGATTTGTGAATTCTATTGATTTAAAGTATGATAGTGAGAGATACTTTCAAATCAGATTTGTTTAGATAGACTTTATAGAATTTTAAAATTTAAAATTGGATATTGAGAGGCAAAAGAAATATTTTAACAGGATAAATAAAAATCTAATTTATTAATTTTATCTGTTTGTATATCTGATTTTTAATTTTTTTTTTTTTTTGTTTGTTATGTTATAATATAATATATAAGATATAGACATATATCCACAACTTTCATGAAAAATATTATCTAATTTTTGGGAGGAGAGAAAAGGAATGCAAGTTTTAATTTATTTTTAAAAAAAAAAAATTGGTGAGAGAGATTATGATGGAGAGATAACAAAATATTTTTGTTATCTTCCCATTATTATTTCTAAAATAATTAAATAATTAAATAAATAAATCAGCCAATAAGTTTTTTTAATCTATTTTATAAATTGGAAAATCAAATAATTTTAAAATGAGAGCTTGGAACTCATAAGAGACTTCTCATTGGAAATCCCATTTTTCTTATATAATATAGTAGTGGTAACCTGTGCTATGTACGGGACTTTATAAATTTTAAAAAAAAATCATTATAATTATTTTGAAATAATTTAATATTTTATTCTGTGATGTACATAAAATTTATAGGTTAACTTTTACAGTTATAACTTTTTAAATTATTAGTTTAAAAAATTACAAAATATATAAATCTATTTAGTGTAATTTTGATAATTTGTATTAAAAAAAATTTAAACCTAATTAAATGGGTTATGACATATCTCTTCTTGTTATGAAAATATACAAATTTAAAAGTTATAATTAAGACAAATATACAATTTTATTATTAAATGTGAAGTGAAATGATATTTAACAAGAATTAATATGATGTTTCTATTATTAATCCAATAATTTAAGTTACATTTCTTTTGATTTCAATTTCAAAACTAAAAATACAATATCAATACGGATTTCTAATCTTTAAGAATAAGAAGGTTTCAAAATATTTTCAAACTTTCAGCATTTTCTTTTAATTTTTTTTTTATCTAATTTGATTTTCAAACTTTCAGCATTTTCTTTTAATTTTCTTTATCTAATTATTTTGTTTTAATTTTTTTTATCCAATTTTTATTTAATTTTGATTTGATATGAATTACTTCAACTTTTTCATTAAATTTTCTATCAATTTTTAAAAGAACTTTCATTCTTATCCTAATTTTTTTTCTTTTCACCAATTTTGATGGAAAAAAAATAATTTTAAACGTTTCATATTTTTAAATTTTCATAAAATTATAATTTGAAAAAAATAATATTAAGGGTTGAAGATTGTTTTAAGTGGAATTATAGTGAAATAACATCTTGAAATAGTCAAAGTTTGAGTATGTGGTTGGTTGAAATGTATAATTTAATTAATTCTCTTATCATATTTGTATAAAAATTGACACTTATGACTACATCATTATAAGTTGGATTATGGAAAAAAAATTTGAGGTGTCGAACATTTTTCATTTGTAAATATCCTACATATTAAAAAAGAAAAAAATAAAAAATAAAAAGGAAAAAAAAGTGCAGCTTTTGGATTTGTGTTTATCAGTTTTGTTTTATGGACGTAAACAATTAATGTTTTAATTTAAAAATTAAAAAGTAAAAAAAAATATAGATTGAGTTTTTTAGAGATAAGAGAAGTCATCTAAATCTTCTATATTCTATTTAAGATAGACTATTTTAATCACATAAAAAAAATAGAAATTATATTTAGAGATTATCCCTATATATTATTCTATTATATAGTACTATAGCTGTAATAAATTAACTATAATATATATGAAAAGTTATATTACGCTTTCATTTTTAATTAATTGAATTGTAATTAACAAACTAACAAATAGAAGTAATGGCATAATGAGATAGAAAGAGGATAAAAATAAAGAACACAATAAAATTTAAAAATTTTAAATTTACCTAGTTATACAAAAATGTAATGTTAAAGTAAAATTTTGAATTCTCAATAAAATTTCACATTTTCTATAAAATAAAATGACAATAGAAAATAAAAAAATTTGATACCCATTTTTTTTACTTCAATTTTATTGTCTTCATTGAAAAAAATAAAATCCGATCAAAATCTTTGGCACAGAACGGACATAGATACTTCAATTGCAACCATAATCACTAATAATTTTTCTTTACCATACAAACATGTAAACAAACACATAAATCTCATTAAAACCGAAACCAAAACCAAACCAACAGCAGAGAAAAGAATCACATGGGGAAAAAAATAAAATTAAAAAACAAATAAATTTATGGAGTAGGAGAATGTTACCTCCAACAACTTAAACCTCACCTAACCCAATCCGTTAGTTCCTCTACTAGTGCCCACGAAGTCTAGGAGTTGGGATGACTAATCAGATTATTATTTAAATAAGACTTGAAAATTGATTAATTTGTCTCATTAAGTGATTTAAAATTTGGAAAAATTAATCTAAGGTCCCATTTCCATTTTTAGTAATGGAAGAGATCCATAATATTATTTTTTGATTTCTAACTCTCTCTCTCTCTCTCTCTCTCTCTCTCTCTCTCTCGTAGATCTCAAAGATGAGATCACTCCGTTTTTGTCCTGATCATACAACTTGAAGGCATCCTTCAGCCTTGCCATACCACCGTCGTCTCCGACGGCTTCGACGGTGTCGTCGCCACCCTTGCAGAAACTGGCGAGCTCTTCGAGGCTGATGAAGCCGTTGAGGTCGCTGTCAAGCTCCTCCATCATCTGCTTCACTTCGTTCTCCTATGTGTTGGATTGGAGAGCTTTCATGATTGATATGAGCTCCGTTGCCAAGATCTTGCCATCGCCGTTGGCGTCGAAGTGATTGAACACCTTCTCCACCTCCTCCTTGTCCTGCAGGTACACTGATGGCTTTGGGCCTTAGTTAGCGTTAGGATGTGAATGGATTGATATCAACGAAGGAATTGCACGCTGTGTTGAAGAGCTTGGGAGAGAAGTACTCATGGAGAAAGTGTTTGAAAATGATCAAGTCTGTTGAATTTCTCTAGAGTTGTGGCTGTGTTTTTTTGTCTTTTCTTTGAGCTGTTGTTAACTCTAGCTTATTCTAGAATGGTCAAATCGAGCCATTGATGGGTGGAGTTGATATTGTTATTGCCTCATGCTACCGCTAGTTAATCATTTGTCTTGTTGTGCATTTGTGTTGATGCTATCAAAGTGATGTTGCTTTTATGGCTTTCATGGTACTGCTACAGCTACTTATTTGATGTAGAAAGAAGATAATGATAATGATGATGATGATGATGATGATGATGATGATGATGATGATGATGATGATGATGAAGGCTATCAAAGAATTTCTCTGGAGTGGTTTAAATTTTCTCTAGATCAGGTAAAAACAAAGTAGAGAAATTTTGTATTTCTCTGGAGTGGTTTGAATTTTCTCTGGATCAAGTAAGAACAAAGCAAAAAAAAAATTGAATTTCTCTAGAGTGCTTTGAATTTTCTCTAGATCAGGTAAGAATAAAGCAGAAAAATTTTGAAGCCTACTGAATGGACCCTGCAATAAATTACAGATTTATAGTCCAAAGAAATTCTCAACAATTCAAATTTATAGTCTAGAGAAATTCTCAATAATAATGAAGCCTTGTGAACCAGAATTTCTCTGTGAAGTTCAGAGAACATCCGACCAGAGAAATTTTCTGTGAACCAGAATTTCTCTGTGAAGTCTAGAGAAAATTTATCCAGAGAAATTCTCTGGATCGAATTTTCTCTAGATCGATGTTGAGGGACCTTACACATTATGAAAAATATTGAGTGTCTTTTATACTATAAAATCTTAATACCAAGGACCTTTAAAATTTTGATAAATATACATTAGAAAAATAGATAATTATATTACTAAATCATAATTCAAATTTAGATATTATAGCGATCCCGGGTTTACCCTTGTTGTACAGTGATCCGGACATGTGTCCGTGGATGTTGGTAGTTGTTTATTATCTTATTTGCATCCTTTTTACTTCGTATTTGAGTTATAGGATGTGTTGGCCAGGTTTGTTACAGGTTGGTTGAGTTTAGAAACCAAAACTAGTTGCCCAGATTTTGACCTGTCCGCTCGAGCGGGGGTTTTGGCGCTCGAGCGGGAATTGCACCCATCCAGTATTTTCTGTGCAGTGTTGGACGCTCGAGCGTGGTATTGGCCGCTCGAGCGGGGTTCTGTGAGTGCCACTCGAGCGGGGAGTTGGAAGCTCGAGCGGAGACCTGGTTCTGTAAAAGTTCTGGGAGTGGGTATCCGCCGCTCGAGCGGGATTGTTGGCGCTCGAGCGGGAGTCTGTGAATGACGCTCGAGCGGGGTGTTTGACGCTCGAGCGGGTCGACTGGGTTTAAGTTCCGTGTTTTGACTTTTCAAATCACTTTTTCACTTTCTCTTCTCTCTCCTACTTTTCCAAAAACACCATTGTTGAGCCTCTCACTCTAGAACTCTACCTTCTCTCTAGGTTTTGATCTAGTAGGAGTGATTTGCTCACCTTTGGCCTTTACAAAAAAGTTGCTGATCGTCGAGGGCTACTTTTTAATCTGAAAATTTCGAGATTTGGAGCACGTTGGGTTTTGTCTTCTTCTCCCTTGGAGCTCCGAATTTGAGGTAGGGATATCCTACTCCTCTCTATGGATTTTGTCTTTAAATTTTGGTATTTTGAGATGTTGGGGTTGGTTTGGTAATCTTGTGAAGATTTGGGGCTTTTGTGTTATTTTACAAAGGTTGGGGTTTTATTTATAATAAACCTAGATGTATGTTTGGTATAGAGAAATGGAATAAATGTTGAATCATTGATGAAAATGGGACCTAAGGGTTGAAATGGTAATTATGGAAAATGACTTAATTACATTGTTGATTAATTGAGATAATTAATTGTGAGAAATGAGGAAATAAAATGGAATTGTTGAGATTGGGAATGTATGGGATTAAAGGGTGTAATTGAATTGTTTATCACACACCGAATTGAAATGTTGATTGAATATCCATTTGTGCATTTATTTTCTGTTTAGAAATAATTGCTTTGGGCTATCGGTGGAGGATAGTCGTGATTGTTGTAGACAATGCATGATGATTAGGCAAACGGAAACTAATCAATGGAATGTGTTATGGAATTTGACGGTTGATAGAATACATTAACTGTATGTATTGAGTGATTGTATATAGAACCAATGTGTTTGTATACGTTATGTGTAGAGGAGGAGATGGGGGATGTACTCCGCGGTTTAGGGGAAGATGGGGGATGTACCTCTAAACCGGATAGTGTTGGGAGAAGATAGGGGATGAACTCCGTAGATACAGCTCATATGCTTGTCTAGAGAAGTGAAGATAGAGCTCATATGCTTATCTTTGTGAAGTGTGGATACAGCTTATATGCTTATCTGTGAATATGGGATATTGTTGTTATACGTATCTGTTGAGAATGTGGATATAGCTTATATGCTTATCTGTGAATATGGGATATTGTTGTTATACATATCTGTTAAAATGATGATAGAGCTAACATGCTTATCTGTTGAAAAAGAGAAAATGAAAGGTAACTTGGACTCATAAGTCGTATGACATAAATTTGTGATTTATGTGAATGTATCAGTGTTGGCCATCTATCAATTGCTAATCTTTTAGTCATTGTTCATGGTTGGTTTAGTGTATTTCTACTGGGCTGTGGCTCACCCTATATGGGAATATCATTTTCAGGTACAGGTAGCATGCCACCTCCAAGGACATAGCTTGGGAGGCTAGAGGCGGACATACTTTTGTCGTTTTATTTTTGATGTATTACATGTAAATTCAAGCCAAGGGCTTAATGTGTAAGCGAGTTAGTACTCTCTTGTTGTAACCAAGTGTTAACTTGGAAAGCTGTAAGCCTTTAGGGCATTTGCTTTTGTTGTTAACATGTAATACTTTTTTGTAATCAAACCTTGATAAATGGAAGAATGTGGAACTTTTACATATCAATGAATGTCTTATTTGATGGGTTTAATGTTATTATTTTGAGGGCGTTACAGATATTATCATATTTTTTTGAGATCTTGTAACGCCTTCAAAATAATAACATTAAACCCATCAATATAGACATGCATTGATATATAAAAGCTCCACATTCTTCTATTCATCAGAGTTCCATTACCAAAAAGTATTACATGTTAACGACAAAAGCAAATGCCCTAAGGGCTTACAGCTTTCCAAGTTAACACTTGGTTACAACAAAAGAGTGCTAACTCATTTACACGTTAAGCCCTTGGCTTGAATATACATGTAATACATCAAAGAAACTAAACAACAAAAGTCTGCCCGCCTCTAGCCTCCCAAGCTACGTTCTTGGAGGTGGCATGATACCTGTACCTGAAAATGATATTCCCATATAGGGTGAGCCGCAGCCCAGTAGAAATACACTAAACCAAATATGAACAATGACTAAAAGATTAGCAGTTGATAGATGGCCAACACTGATACTTTCCCTTATCACACTTTACGGTTTCATGACATACAAGTCCATGTTACAATCCATTTTCCAATTTTTTTCAATTCTCAATTTATAACCATGGCTCAGAACCTGGCCAAACAACTCATATGAGACAGTA
Organism: Camellia sinensis; assembly: GCF_055761805.1. Classification (NCBI taxonomy): domain Eukaryota; kingdom Viridiplantae; phylum Streptophyta; class Magnoliopsida; order Ericales; family Theaceae; genus Camellia; species Camellia sinensis. The sequence continues at coordinate 54,046,800 of NC_138970.1, forward strand.
ACTCATATTAAACACTTTCCCATTTCATAATAGATAAGCATACTAGCTATATCACACACCAACAGATAAGCATACAAGCTATATCATCACTTCCATAGATATGCATAAGAGCACTATCACACTTCCAAAGACAAGCATATGAGCTATGTCAACACATTACTAGATAAGCATATGAGCTCTATCTATGGAGTCCATCCCCTATCTCCTCCCAACAACATCCGGTTTAGAGGTCCATCCCCTATCTTCCCCTAAACCATGGAGTACATCCCCTATCTCCTCCAACACGACACAATGCATATAAAAAATAATTATACACATCATCACACAATACATAAATTTAATGTATTCTTTCAACCGTCAAACTCAATGACACATTCCAGTGATTAGTTTCAGTTAGCCTAATCATCATGCATTGTCTACAACAATCAAGACTATCCTCCACCGATAGCCCAAAGCAATTATTTCTATACAGAAAATAAATGTAACAATGGATATATATAATCAACTTTTCAACCAGGTGAGTGATAAATAATCCAACTACACCCTTTAATTCCATACATTTCCAAATCAATTTCTCATTTCCTTATCATTAATTATGCAAATTAATTAACCAATGTAATTAGGGCGTATTCCATAATTAACATTACAACCCTTAGGTTCCATTTTCATTAATGTCATTAATTCCACTTTTCCATGCCAAACATGCATCTAGGTTTTATATAGCTAAAACCCTAACTTCGGTAAATTTACACAAAAGCCCCAAACTTTCACAAAATTACCAAACCAACCCCAACATCTCAAAATACTAAAATTTAAAGACAAAGCCCATAGTGAGGAGTAGGTTATCCCTACCTCGAAAGATGACTCCCAACCAAGAAGGTGAAGAAAACGAAAATGCTCCAAACTACGAATTTCTCGGATCAAAAGATAGCCCTCAACGATCAACAACTTTTTTGTAAAGGCCAAAGGTGAGGAAATCACTCATACTATATCAAAACCTAGAGAGAAGTCAAGGTTTTAGAGAGAGGAGCTCTCAAAATGGGTTTTAGAAAAAGTAGGAGAGAGAAAGGAAAGTAAAAAGTGATTTAAAATCACCCAGCGGATAACTCATATACGCATGACCCGCTCGAGCGGAGAACACAACGCTCGAGCGCCAAGAAAAAAATCTGGACACGCTCGAGCGCAATAAGGCCCGCTCGAGCTCCAAGACACAAGAATAAAGCACTTCCGCTCGAGCGCGAAAACCAGTCCGCTCGAGCGTAGATTTCCCCCTCCCAGAACTTATACCCAGAAGGTACTACCCGCTCAAGCGCCAACAAACCCGCTCGAGCGTAAAAATCACATCTGCAGAAGTTTTGCAGGAACACGAAATACTGGATGTATGCAATACCCGCTCGAGCGAATTGCCGAAAAACTGGGCAACAAGGAATTGAAACCAAGGCCTAAACAACTTGTAACAACCCTGCTCAAAACATCCTAAAACTCAATCATGTGGAATTGAAGGACGACAACAGATAGATACAACTACCAACTTCACGGAACCGAGTCCGGAATACAACAGAACAGTAGAGGGACAACCGGGATCGCTATAGATCTATATCTAAATTCTTATCTTTTTTATTTTTGTGTGGTTTCTATTTATTTATTTATTTATAATTTATTTAAGACGGAGATTTGGGTTTCTACTTTTTTTTTAATTTAATTTATTTGTGATTTCTATTTGTTTTTACTTATTATTATTTAGGTAAGTTATGATGTAAATTAGATATGTGAGTTTTATTGATTTAAACTATGATGGTGGGAGATGTTTTCAAATTAGATTTGTTTAGATCAAATAGATTTTTAAAATTTAAAATTGGATATTGAGATACAAAAGAAAGATTTTGACTGAATAAATAAAAATTAAATTTATTAATTTTATCTGTTTATATATCTGATTTTTAGTTTTTTTTTTAATGTTATAATATAATATATAAGATATACATAGAAATCCACAACTTTCATGAAAAATATTATCTTATTTTTTGGGAAAGACAGAAAGAAGGCAAGTTTTAATATTTTTTTTAGAAAAAATCGGTGAGAGAGATTATGATGGAGAGATTTTGAAATATTTTTGTTATCTTTCCATTTGAAATCCATAAATTAAGGGATAATTATTATTTCTAAAATAATTAAATTAATCAATTAATCAATTATTTTTTTAATCTATCTTATAAATTGAAAAATCAATAATTTTAGAAAATTGATTAATTTGTCCTATTAAGTTATTTAAAATTTTGATAGATATACATAAAAAATATAGATAATTATATTACTAAATCATAATTCAAATTTAGATATTGTCTTATCTTTTTGAGATCCATATCTAAATTATTATCTTCTTTATTTTTGAGTGGTTTCTATTTTTTTTTTTCCAATTTATTTTAGATGAAGTTGTGGGTTTCTACTTTTTTTTAAATTTAATTCATCTATGATTTCTATTTTTGTTAATTATTATTTTTTAGGTAAGTTATGATGCGGGTTAAATTTGTGATAGATATGTGAGTTTTATTGATTTAAAGTATGATAGTGGGAGATATTTTCAAATCAAATTTGTTTAGATAGACTTTATAAATTTTTAAAATTTAAAATTGGATATTGAGAGGTAAAATAAATATTTTAACAGAATAAATAAAAATCAAATTTATTAATTTTATTTGTCTGTATATCTGATTTTTAATTTTTGTTTGTAATATTATAATATAATATATAAGATATAGATATATATCTGTAACTTTCATGAAAAATATTATCTGATTTTTTGAAGGAGAGAAAAGGAATGCAAGTTTTAATTTAATTTTATTTTTTTGAAAATTGGTGAGAGAGATTATGAAATATTTTTGTTATCTTCCCATTTGAAATCCATAAATTAAGGGATAATTATTATTTCTAAAATAATTAAATAAATAAATCAACCAATAAATTTTTTAATCTATTTTATAAATTAAAAAATCAATAACTTTAGAATGAAATTTTGAAGCTCTTAGGAGATTTCTCATTAGAAACCTCATTTTCCTTATATAATATATAGATATAGATATTTAAATTTGTTTTAGACATTTTTTTAATATACAAATTATTTTTTTTAGATTTTTTATAAAAATAATTTAACAATCTCATTATTAACCATAGTGTGTGGGAGAAGTTAAAAATGGTGCTGCAGTAACTATTAGAGAAGTCAAAAAGACTTGTGGATTGGGAAAAGTCAATAAATGCTGAGATTTTTTTTTAAATCAAAAAATTAGAAAATCAAGATTGGAATATTGGAACTCTCACAAGGCTTGTGGGTTAGAAACTCCATTTTTCTTTATATAATACTAGCATATCACCCCTGCTATGCACGGATTGTGTTTATAATTATTTATATATGTGAATTGTAATTTTTAAATATTTTTTTTAAATGTCTTCTTTTTTTCTTTTTTTATATTATATTAAAGTTTAATATTTTGATAATAATCATATGTGTTGGACTTTTCAAGGAATTAAATGTCTTTTTTTTTATTATATTATATTAAACTTTAATATTTTGATAATAATCATATGTGTTGGACTTTTCAAGAAAATTTTTTTATGCTTGTTCTTAATGCATTAAAGTGTTATTATGATGGATAATAATTATATGTGTTGGGACTTTTCAAGGAATTCATGTGTTAGATTTCAAAGAATTTTTTTTATGCTTGTTCTTAATGCATTAAAGTGTTATTATGATGGTAAGACTTGGGAGTTGGGAGAAGTTAATAAATGTTAAGATTTTTTTTTTAAATAAAAAAATCAAGAAATTTAGATTGGGAGATTGGAGCTCTCACAAGGCTTGGGGTTAAAAATCCCCTTTTGCTTAATATATAGTATAGATGTTTTTTAAGATTTGTTATAAAAATAATTTAACAATCTTATCACTAACCATAGTGTATGAGAGAAGTTGAAAAGGGTACTGCAGTAACTATACACGGGTTGTATCTATAATTATCTGTATGAGGGAATTTTAAATGCTAATTAGAGAATTTTGACCAAATCAATAAATGCAAACATGTGGAAAGACACATGAATTGAAAAATGTAATAAATGTTGATCATGGGATATATATGTGAATTGTGATTTTTAAATATCTTTTTTTTTTCTTTTTTATATTATATTAAAGTTTAATATTTTGATAATAATCATGTGTTGGACTTTTCAATAAATTAAATGTCTTGTTTTTTTATATTATATTAAAGTTTAATATTTTGATAATAATCATATGTGTTGTACTTTTCAATGAATTTTTTTTATACTTGTTCTTAATGCATTAAAGTGTTATTATGAGGGATAATAATCATATGTGTTGGGACTTTTCAAGGAATTCATATATGTTGGACTTTTCAATGAATTTTTTTTATACTTATTCTTAATGTATTAAAGTGTTATTATAAGGGCAAGGCTTGGGGTTGTGAGAAATTAATAAATGCTAAGGTTTTTTTTTTTTTAAATCAAAAAATCAAGAAATTTAGATTGGGATATTGGAAACCCCACAAAACTTGTGGGTTAGAGATAGATACAAATAAATAGATAGATATAGATATAGATATTTACATTTGTTTTAAATTTTTTTTAATATACAAATTATTTGTTTTGGAAAAGGTACTGTAGTAATTATGAGAGAAGTTAAAAAGATATTATATTAAAGTTTAATATTTTGATAATAATCATATGTGTCGTACTTTTCAAGGAATTTTTTTTATAATTGTTGTTAATGCATTAAAGTGTTATTATGATGGATAATAATCATATGTGTTGGAACTTTTCAATGAATTTTTTTTTATACTTATTCTTAATGCATTAAAGTGTTATTATAAGGATAAGGCTTGGGAGTTGTGAAAAATTAATAAATGCTAAGGTTTTTTTTTTTAAATCAAAAAATCAAGAAATTTAGATTGGGATATTGGAACCCCCACAAAACTTGTGGGTTAGAGATAGATATAGATATTTACATTTGCTTTTAATATACAAATTATTTGTTTTGGAAAAGATACTGCAGTAATTATGAGAGAAGTCAAAAAGTCTTGTGGGTTGAGAGAAGTTACTAAATGCTGAGGTTAATTTTTTTTTAAAAAAAAAACAAAAAATTAGAAAATTAGGATTAACATATTGGAGCTCCCACAGGCCTTGGGGGTTAGAAACCCCCTTTTGCTTAATATGTAGTATAGACTAGCCTATCACCCGTGCTATGCACGAAATAATTATAGATATTTATATTTGTTTTAGATTTTTTTTAATATATAAATTATGTTTTTTAAGATTTTTTATAAAAATAATTTAACAATCTTATCACTAACCATAGTGTATGAGAGAAGTTAAAAAGAGTACTGCAATAACTATACACGGATTGTATCTATAATTATTTGTTTGAGGGGGTTTTAAATGTTGATGAGGGGATTTTGACCAAATCAATAAATGCAGACATGTGGAAAGAAAAAAGTTAATAAATGCTGATCAAGGGATTTTGACCAAATCAATAAATGTTGAGGTTTTTTTTTTTAAAATAAAAAATTTAGAAATTTTAGATTGAGATATTGAAGCTCCCATAGGCCTTGATAATAATCATATGTGTTGGATTTTTCAAGAAATTTTTTTTATGCTTATTCTTAATGCATTAAAGTGTTATTATGAGGGATAATAATCATATGTGTTGAGACTTTTCAAGGAAGTCATATGTGTTGGATTTCAAAGAATTTTTTTTATGTTTGTTCTTAATACATTAAAGTGTTATTATGAGGGTAAGACTTGGGAGTTGGGAGAAGTTAATAAATGTTAAGATTTTTTTTTTTTAAATCAAGAATTCAAGAAATTTAGATTGTGAGATTAGAGCTCCCATAAGGCTTCGGGTTAAAAATCCCTTTTTGCTTAATATATAGTATAGTATAGACTAGCATATCACCCGTGCTATGCATGGGATTATATTAAAAAAAAAAACCATTCATAGTTATGTCAAACATATTTTTAAATTGTTAGCATAAAATATATGTAATTTTAAAAGAAAATATTGACATTGCATAATTAAAGTAAAAAAAATAAGAATTTATTACATTTGTTCGAAATTCACTGAATAAGTAAAACAAAAAATAACTAAAATCTAAATTGTTGTGGGCCTTCCATCAGCATTCCTGCATTGTCAACATGATAGTTAGTATTATAATTAATGAACAACACATATATTATGTATTTATAAAATGTTATAAAGTAAAAATGTTATACTTACATGTTTTTTTTTTTTTTTTTAACTTTCTGAAAGGTATAGACATTCTTCAGACCAATCTATATTTAAAACAAAGGTCACGCACGGTGCACAATCTAGTTGATGTGGCATTGTTGGTACATGTATGATAAATGCATAAACACGGTCTTTGCATGACGCAATATAATCTTTAATCATTCTAACGCCATTATCCTATAAAATTTTGGAATTATAACTTTGTATTTGAAAATGTAAGAATAAGTTATTTATAATAAATTTTATAATTTGCTACCTTTGATCTCATATTCTTCAAATATGATGGTTGACATCAAAAAATAAACTCTGCCCGTTTATCTTGAACAGTGAGATTTATTGAACCAATACTGTCTTTGACCACAAGGTTAACATTGTATCTTATCAACCAAAAAAAAAAAGGACACTTGTTAAAGGAAATATTGTACCTAATAAAAAATTAAAACACCCGTTAAGTTTGAATTATTATTGTACATATTAAAAATTCAAATTATAAACAAAAGGAGATAACTTCAATCATACAAATCACAATTTTTTTAATGCTATCTAACTACAATCATATTTTTCTCATAATAAAAAAAAAATTAAAAAAGAACCATTAAAATAGTAAATAAAAAGATTATTTAAAACCATTGAACAAACTACAATCACATTTTTCTTTTTGTAAGTGTTTATGTTTATCTTACTTCAATCATATTAAAAAAATCAAATTATAAACAAAAAGAGATAACTTCAATCATACAAATCACAATTTTTTTAATGCTATCTAACTACAATCATATTTTTCTCATGATAAAAAAAAAATAATTGAAAAAAGAACCATTAAAATAGTAAACAAAAAGATTATTTATAAGTATTGAACAAACTACAATCACATTTTTCTTTTTGTGAGTGTTTATATTTATCTAACTTCAATCATATTGAAAAATCAAATTATAAACAAAAGGAGATAACTTCAATAATACAAATCACATTTTTTTGAATGCTATCTAACTACAATCACATTTTTCTCATAATAAAAAATAATTGAAAAAAAATCATTAAAATAGTAAATCAAAAGATTATTTAGAAGCATTGAACAAACTACAATCACATTTTTCTTTTTGTGAGTGTTTATATTTATCTAATTTCAATCATATTAAAAAAATCAAATTATTAACTAAAGGAGATAACTTCAATCATATAAATCATAATTTTTTTAATGCTATCTAACTACAATCATATTTTTCTCATAATAAAAAAAATAATTGAAAAAAAGAACAATTAAAATAGTAAATAAAAATATTTTTTAGAGCCGTTGAACAAACTACAATCACATTTTTCTTTTTGTGAGTTAACTTCAATCATATTAAAAAATCAAATTATAAACAAAAGGAGACAACTTCAATCATACAAATCCTAATTTTTTTAATGCTATCTAACTACAATGACATTTTTCTCATAATAAAAAAAATAATTAAAAAAAATAACCATTAAAATAGTAAATAAAAAAAATTATTTAGAACCATTGAACAAGCTACAATCACATTTTTCTTTTTGTGAGTGTTTATGTTTATCTAATTTCAATCATATTAAAAAATAAAATTATAAACAAAAGGAGATAACTTCAATCATACAAATCACAATTTTTTTTAATGCTATCTAATCATCATCAATAATTAAAAAACCAATCACAAATTAAGTCAATTGATAATTAAAAAGCACAATAATTTATTTTTCAAAAAACATAGTGAGTTAAAAAGATCAATTACAATTTTTTTTGGGTCAAAATACAATCTAATCATCATCAATAATTGATACATGATGTGACCCTAACGAGTACAATCCATTTTGTTTTTTAAAAAACACGATGAATTAAAGATCAAATCACAAATTAAGTGAATTGATAGTTAAAAAAACACAATATTTTTTTTTTCAAACAACATAGTGAGTTAAAAAAATCAATTACAATTTTTTTTTTCAAAATACAATATAATCATTATCAATAATTGGTACTTTAAAAATTAAATCAGAAAAAAATCAAATCAAACCACAAATATTTTTATGCTATCTAACTACAATCATATTTTTTTCATAAATAATTGTAAAGAAAAACCATTAAAACATTAAATAAAAGATTAAATCACATTAAAAAAAAGAACCATTGAACAAACTATAATCACATCACATTTTTCTCATAATAAAATAAATAAATAAATGAAAAAAAGAACCATTGACTAACTATAATCACATTAAAAAAAAAAAAAAAAGAACAATTGAACTAACTACAATCACATTTTTTTCTTTGTGAGTGTTTATATTTATCTAATTTTAATCATATTAAAAATAAAATTAAAATAGTAAATAAAACGATTAAATAATATTAAAAAAAATCATTGAACTGACTACAACAATCATATTTAAAAAAAAAAGCCATTGAACAAACTACAATCATATCACATTTTGCTCATAATAAAATAAATAAATAAATAAAAGAACTATTAAACTAACTACAATCACATTAAAAAAAAATCATTCAACTAATTATAATCACATTTTTCTCTTTGTGAGGGTTTATATTTATCTTCTTCAATCATATTAAAAATCAAAAATAAAATTAAAATAGTAAAGAAAAAGATTAAATAATATTAAAAAAAATCATTAAACTAATTACAATTACATCACATTTTTTACATAATAAAATAACTAAATAAATAAAAAACTATTAAACTAACTACCATCGCATTAAAAAAAAGAATCATTCAACTAATTATAATCACATTTTTCTCTTTGTGAGGGTTTATATTTATCTAACTTCAATCATATTAAAAAATCAAATTATAATTTTTTATTCGCTAGACAAGTCACAAATATTTTTTATGCGCTATCTAACTACAATATTAAAACAGTAAACAAAAGGAAAAGTCAAGAAGGAGAAAACAAAAAGAAGACTTACTGTTTACATACGTGGTCACTGAAGTTGAAAGTGTAGAAGTGAGAAGTCAAGAAGGAGAAAACAAAAAAGAGACTCTCTATTTGCAATAGATATGTGAAAAGTTAAAAAGAGTGTATGTATTGGAGAAGTTAAAAAGACTTGGAATAATTTAATAAGTGCTAAGTTTTTTTTTTTCAAAAAAAAATTAAAAAAAATTAAGAAATTAATGTTCAGATATTGGAACTCCCACAAAACTTGTGGGTTAGAGATAGATATAAATAAATAGATAGATATATTTATATTTGTTTTAAATTTTTTTTAATATACAAATTATTTGTTTTGGAAAATGTACTGCAATAATTATGAGAGAAGTACAAAAGTCTTGTAGGTTAAGAGAAGTTAATAAATGCTGAGGTTAATTTTTTTTTTTTAAAACAAAAAATTAGAAAATTAGGATTGGCATATTGAAACTCCCACAGGCCTTGGGGGTTAAAAACCCCATTTTGCTTAATATATAGTATAGATTAGCATATCATCCGTGCTATGCATGAGATAATTATAGATACTTATATTTGTTTTAAATTTTTTTTAATATATAAATTATGTTTTTTAAGATTTTTTATAAAAATAATTTAACAGTCTTATCACTAACCATAGTGTATAAGAGAAATTAAAAAGGCAACTGCAGTAACTATGCACGGAATGTATCTATAATTATTTGTATGAGGAGATTTTAAATGCCGATCAGGGATTTTGACCAAATAAATAAATGCAGGCATGTGGAAAGACATGTGGATTGGAAAAGTTAATAAATTCTGATCAGAGGATTTTGACCAAATCAATAAATGCTGAGGTTTTTTTTTAAAATAAAAAATTTAGAAAATTAAGATTGAGAGATTGGAACTCCCACAAGACTTGGGGGTTAGGAACTCCCTTGTCCTTAATATATATATAGCTATAGATAGATATAGATATTTATATTTGTTTTAGATATTTTTTTAATATACAATTTTTTTTTTTAGATTTTTTATAAAAATAATTTAACAATCCCATCACTAACCATAGTGTATGAGAGAAGTTGAAAAGGGTATTACAGTAACTATGAGAGAAGTCAAAAAGGTTTGGGATTAAGAGAAGTCAATAAATGCTGAGGTTATTTATTTTTTTTAAATTAAAAAATTAGAAAATTAGAATTAGGATATTGGAGCTCCCACAAAGCTTGTGGGTTAAAAACTCCATTTTCCTTATATAATATACTAGCATATCACCCGTGCTATGCACGGATTATGTTTACAATTATCTATATATGTGAATTACGATTTTTAAATGTCTTTTTTTTTTTTTAAACGCCGTCTTTTTTTCCTTTTTATATTATATTAAAGTTTAATATTTTGACAATAATCATATGTGTTAGACTTTTCAAGGAATTAAATGTCTTTTTTTTATTATATTTATTACATTTAATATTTTGATAATAATCATATCTGTTGGATTTTTCAAGAAATTTTTTTTATACTTGTTCTTGATGCATTAAAGTATTATTATGAGGGATAATAATCATATGTCACTACTAAAAAAAGTACTTTTTGCGACCGCTACAAACCGTCGCAAATAATAAAAAAATAGTCGCAAAAGAATTTTTGCGACAGCCCATGCGACGGCAAATGAGGGTCGCAAATGTGGGGGTGGCAAATACTTTTTGCGATCGCAAAATAACAGTCGCAAACTATTTGCGACCGCCTAACCTGCTTATAGCGACTGATATTTTGCCGTCGCAAAAGAGTTTGAAAAAGGCCTACAATGTATTAGCGACCATCTTCTTACCGTCACAAAAAAAAAAAAAAAAAAAAAAAAAAAAACCTATATCATATATATATTCAAATATTATATAAAATAAACATAAATACATATTTGCAAAAATCTCAACATTCAGGCATTATTTTCCATTTCTTCCCTTAATAAAATTCTCTTTCTTCAACAAAAAAAAAAAGAGTATGCAACAATAACAAGGAGTTCCCGAAAGAATCCTACAAAGGTTTTTCATCTCTTACAATTACAAAGAACATTTGAGGTTATAGTAGTTCTAATTCTAAGAATTCTTCACAGTCTTGTTACAGAGTCGGAAGAAGGACAGCAACTCTTGAGATTACAAACATCTTCTAATTTTGTCATCTGCTTTAAGAGAGAGAGAGAGAGAGAGAGAGAGCAAAGTAACTGAAGTATTAACCCGGGAAACAATGGAGCTCAAGAATGCTTTAAAATAGCAACAATGATCTATATAATATCTATAAATTCATTTTAAATTCTGACAGATGATAGTTAGGTGCTAAACAGTCCAAATTCACAAGCCCAAGCATACAAAGCAACACGAGCAATATGATTATGAGCAAAATAGAGACAAAATGTTAAGCTATGAAAATGTGGTCCGGCACCTAGAGAGGAAAACGCGCCACTTCAACTTGAAACGGCCTGCTTTTGGGATCAGCCAATCTACATTACCAACAAAGAAAATTTTCTTCTTGTCCACGTGGACTCCTTACTTTGAAAATAAAATAAAACATAATTTTCATTCCAAATTTCTTAAAGGAAAACCAAACAAAGAATCAAATTTCAAGCAGTGAACTGTTAACTATAAATACTGTTGGCACCTAATATTAGCTTCACAACCCTCCTGTAGAAGGCATGCCAACCACTTGTACCGTTCTGACTCTGAGTCTAGTGTTTAGATTAATTAACCGATTTGATCATACAAGCACTAGTGATGCTACACAGTAACCAAAATTGGGTATCAAATTTTTCAATACCATTTAAAATGTCACCAATTCATTTGTGTGAGACATGAAAGATGGGAACCATTAAATTAATGCATTAGTGATCCATCATATAGCATTCAAAATTTGGTTGCACTAAATATATGGTCAGATTCAGAAAGTTGCCTATACAATGTTCAATTGATGGTGTACTCTGATATGAAATCAATTTTAACAATACTAATATTTCAACACCTTGTGGTTGATCAAACAAAAGCGGGTACTTGTTTTTTTCATATGGAATTCATGCAACTCTACTTTTTTTTTTTTTGCCCTGTTCTCAAGATAGTTGGGAAAGCACATAAATGCAAGATAAACTGAAGGTGTCATCATCAAAATAGGTGTAAACCACACAAGTCATGATCACTTAGTGATACATGATGAATGATGAACAAAATCCTGAAAGGCGATCCACACTCCATCGCTATACGCTGCTAAAATAAAGAACAAAGGAAATGCCAAATTATTTACGTAAACTCATCCAGATAAGAAATAAGAGAGCAGATATCATCATTGAGTGCTTCAGAGTTCGCTGGTTTTAAAAAAATAGAAATTTATACAAATAGTGAATTGTCTACATACCTTCCAGAGACAAATGTGAAAGAACCCTCAATGGAGCCTGAAGAAGATGACAAAGGTGTGCAACTTTCGTAGACAAATTCTTTCTCACCTGGAAGTAAGAGAGAAAACTGTAAAGAAGCCAAAAGGGAAAGCATTATTACCAAAATGAATGAAAAGAGGACCAAGCCATCCATCCAATAAGTTGTAATATTAATGAAGGAAAAATAGAAATCCCTTCTAATGTCTGAGAAAAAAAGGAAGCTTCTGATTTTGAGCACTTTGAGAAACCAATCTAGAGTGGTCAAAGAGGTAATTTTCTTCACTATAGTCACCAGATTTCCCTACTACGAGGTTATCAAGGATAGCTTCCTTCCATAATTTCCAATGGGTGTATGGCTACTGGTCTGTGGTGTAGAGTATACTACCCCATTTTGTGCTCTATTTTGGAGTACTTTCAAAATTTTCAAGGTGTGCAAGTAGCCCTTTTAGGAGTACTGCCCCATTTTGGTTATGAGCAAAATAGAGACAATAAATAGATTTCATTTTCATTCTAGAACATTTTTCAAACCTATTGCTGAGTCCACTAATCCTATTAGCTATATGATATAGCATTATCTAAAAATCTAAAGACCACAACAAATTTCAATATTTGAACCTGCACCGTCGGTTCACTATAATAGCCAAACAAGTGAGCTATATTTGGCGGTAATCATTGACCCCTGTTTTTGGCTCTTTACAAGCAGATTAAAGAAAACAAGCAGATGCTGATTTACAGCAATAAAAGAGCAGCATTAACCATGTCATATATGAACTACACAATTCATGCGGATAAAAAAAAAAAAATACTAAAGACGGGTCTAGGAACCATACACAATCTTGAATGCTACTCTCCCCAACAAAAAACTACTGAACAATGTTGAGGCCATACATACACCCAAAAAGAATTGATTTAAAATGCTATTTCCATAACAACGACTCTCAGAGAAATAGGCAACCTAATTCATAATAAGCTGAAAAATTCATCAAAAGCAGAGAAATAGGTTAACATAATGTGTTAATAATTTCCTTTTGAAGAGCAGAGTGGCATACCTATTCATTTTCTTTTGAAGTTTGTTGTGAGTCATGCTCAGAAGTACTTTATCAGGAAGCTTTCTGGAGAGAAGGATAAGAGGAGGTCTAGCATCCATGACATCACCACGTCTAATGTCACAGACACTAAATCTCCTTCACTGGACGATAAAAGATCGCCTCCCTCATCAGACCACTCTGCCACGGTTGCACAGCCACCTCAACATTCGAATATGAATGGCATTGCGAGGGCACTATATAGCTGGGACCCGTCAATTCGAGGAGCGGTCATGGCTTTCGACATGCCAAATAGCAGCCTCCTCATGGCAACTCTTTTGGAAATCATTTGAGTTGGTGTTCCATTATTACACTTTTAAATTTGAATTTGCTGTTGTTTTTCAAAGAAAGAGGGTGAATTTTAACCATTCTAATAACTCAATGAGGATGTCGATGAACTTCAGCCTTGGAGGGAAAAAAAGTCTCAGTACGGTTCAACACTTGGAATCATTTTGTGCCCTCCACAAGAAACTTTTGAAGAGTTTTTTTTTTGTTAAATGTCAGAGGATGAGTAGAGTGAACCTAATCAACTCTTGTTGTCTAGGTCAAGACAATGTTATAGCCCAATTCCGCCTTGTTTGGACAACCTCATTAGTCAAAAACATAACACAAACATGCACTACAATCATGCTCCAAAACCACAGTGTCAACAACCTATAAGCTTGAAGAGGCTATTTTGTATAACTTTCCTTAAACTGAAAGTTGACAACAGAAAAGTAAAAAGTAAAAAGTTAAAAGTTAAAAACACTTCTCTCACTGCTTTCAAATAATTAATTTTTGTATTTATTTATAATTTTACCTAAGCTATTTCTACCTCATAAATTACAAACTGAAACTATAAAAAATACTTTGGCACAAATTTCTCAAAATAAAAAAACTATAAACAACTCTAATAAATTGGACCAAACAACACCGAACTCTATAACTTATAACTCTATAACTAACCTAGAGGCAGCGATTGGGGCAACTGGACTGGTTTCCCTTGGCATTAAAAGTAATGTCAACCTTTCTTATGATAATATTAAAAGTAATGTCAATTGATCTACAAGTCATCATCATGTACATCATCAGTTGTTTGCGTCACAAGGTCAGGGTTATATTGTGGATCATATCAATGATAATCAGCTAGTTCTAGATCACAAAATAATAAAATAAAAATTTAAAAATTCCTAAAATCATTGTATGATGGCAAAATTGGAGTAATATCATTTTGATGACTGAAGATAATCAAACATAATTCTTCATCAATAATCAAACATTTTGGAGCCATTTTTTTCATCAAATTTGAATATGATGAACAATTGGAGATGCACAACCAAGAGAGACAAAATTGATAAAATTATAGAGCATTATGAGAAATCCAAATGAATCTAACCTCTGAAAGAAACAAAGAACTCCGAATATGATTGCCTAGAGTTGGAAACTAACCTGCTCAATATGTCCTTGAGGAAAATAGAACACGCGTTCGCCTTCACGAGGCACTGTCACGAGCGGACCAGCACAAGCGCGTCATAGCTCCGTGTAAAGTGCTGTTACAGATTCTTCTTGAGACAGATTCCATTACAGAGAAGTACATAACTCGGATCGTTACAGAGAGAGTTGAATTGATGAAGATGTATTTAGGCTTACTGATTATGAAATCTTCAACAGTTGTGGACTTGAGAGAGTTGAATCGATCGAACAGATTCGAGTGAGAGAGGCAGTGAGATTCGAGCTAGAGAGGCAGTGAGATTCGAGCGAGACAGATTTTGAGAAGGAGACAGAGAGACTTCAGATTTGGAAAACAAGAAGAAAAAAAAAAGGATTGAGAGGGAGAGAATTTGGGGGTTTTTTTTTAAGTTAAGGACACGATTGGGTGACGAAAATGAGATTGTAAAATGAAATTTTGATGTCAAAAATGATTTTTTGCGACGGTTAATTAATCAGTCACAAAAAAATAGACGCAAAAAATTATAATTCTAGTAGTGTGTGTTGAGACTTTTCAAGGAATTCATATGTGTTGGATTTCAAAGAATTTTTTTTATGTTTGTTCTTAATGCATTAAAGTGTTATTATGAGGGTAAAACTTGGGGGTTGAGAGAAGTTAATAAATGCTAAGTTTTTTTTTTTTAAATCAAAAAAATCAGAAAATTTAGATTGGAGGATTGGAGCTCCCACAAGACTTGGGGTTAAAAATCCCCTTTTGCTTAATATATAGTATAGATATATATAGATATTAAGTTCTGATATTCACACTTTACTTAAAAATTAACATATTTTTTTTTTTTTGTATTTTAGCTATCAAGGAAAATGTAAGGAGTATAAGTCTGAATATTATTTCTTTATATTTTTTAAAGGATTTTTTTTAGGGTCCCTGATATTAAGATTTTTATAGCATAAAAGACATCCAATATTTTCATAATGTCTAAGGTCTCTCAAATTGATCCAGAGAAATTCTCTGGACAAGGAAATTCTCCCAAACCCAGAGACATTCTCTCCAATATCAGAGAAATTCTATTTTCTAACTTTCTACTCATCTCTCAGACCCACTTTATCTTCTTTACCATCTTCATCACAGACCTTCAACCTAATAATATTCAAAATTTTAAGTTTCTTTCCATTTCACATATATTCTTAGTAACCAAACACGCAACCATCAATACAAAGTCCAGAGAAATTCTCCCAAACCTAGAGAAATTCTCTCCAAAATTAGAGAAATTTCATTTTCTAGCTCTCTACTCCTCTCTCAGACCCACTTCATCTTCTATACCATCTTCATCACAGACCTTCAACCTAATAATATTTAAATTTTAAGTTTTTTTTCTATTTTACACATTTTCTCAGCAACCAAACACGCAACCACTGATACAAAGTCCAGTGGACTCCTAGAATTTTTATGAATCCCGAACCCAGATCAAAACCACAGAAATTTCCAGACAAACCTTTACAAAGAAATTTTCTCAAACCTAGAGAAATTCTCTCCAAAATCAGAGAAATTTCATTTTCTGTGATTTCCAACATCTCTCAAACCCACTTCATCTTCAACAATCTTTAATAATGAACAACTCACCACTACTATCAAAAAGCCCATACTCCATGGCCGCTTATACCAAAATCAAGAGCATAAGGCCTCATTTGGGAACAAACTAATTTAGTAACTTTTTGGCTATTTGGCTAAAAAGGTAGGTAAAAAAAACTTGTATGTTTGGGATGACTTTTTGGCTAATTACGAAAAGATGTGTAAAAAGTAGAGAGAAAAGAGAATTTTTGACTTTTTGGTATGGATTGTTAGCTTTTTGGCTAATTTAGTAACTTTTTGGCTAATTGGCTAAAATAACCTCTTGCCAAACGAGGCCTAAGTCCGCCATAAAAACCCCCAAACACGTAGCACCACCCCAAAGCCAACAATTCATGAGTAATTGTAATTGTAACAATAATAGAGGAGATAGCAAAATCTGAAATTCTATAAAATTAAAAAAACAAACAAACAAACAAACAACTTGGGATTAGATCAACTACGTCCCCGTGTGTGAAGAAATTGAAAGAATTAACGCACCTGTAGTGTTGGTACCCTGAAGTTTTGACAAGAAAAAAAAGCAAGAGAAGGAGCTGTGTGAAAAACGACACACACAGAGAGAGATTGGTGGCCCACGGTGGCCACTGGTAGTTCACGGCATTCCATAGCGGTTTGGTTTTTGGTGGTTGGCAAGAGAAAGACGGATGAGAGAGAATGCGAGCGATGCAAAGATCACAGAGAGAGAGGAGAATAGATGAATTCAGTAGAAGAGTTTGGAGTGAGAGAGAGAGAAAAAAAAAATGAGGTTTGATTTGAGAAATTTCTCTGTGATATATATGAGTGTGGGGGTTGAGGGACCTTAGACATCATAAAATAATATTGTGGACCTTTTCCATTACTAAATATAGGAGAGGAACCTTAGATTAATTTTTCTTATTTTTTACGTATATTTTAATATTTTATTTTCTGTATTCTCTTTTGCGACCACTCAAGATTTAATCATTGTTGATTGAGCAATTATTAACATTTTCTTTTCTATTTTCTATTGTCTCTTCTATTATTACACTTGCAAACTTGACTTGACGTGAATGGGGAAAAAAAAAAACTTTGAACACTTCAATATAAATTTCTTTTGACGAACTCGCAATCACTTATAAATCACATGTATTTGTCAAATTTAAAATATTCAAATTTATGATTCATCCAAACAAAAATAAAATAAAATAAAATAAAAAATCCCCTTTGCAACTGAGCAACTTGTACAAGTCAGATTTTTTTATTTTTATATTTTTAACCTGTGAGTCCTTGCTTTTAATTGTAAAGATTTTGCCCATTAGATTATAGGCCCACAATTGGCCTACTTCATCTGAACCCACCCCCATTATAAAGAAAGCCCATGCTCTGCCCCATTTTCCGTTGCCCTTCTTTATAAATGGTAGGATATGTATTAGATGAACGTTGTTGCAATAGTATAAAAATGCCTAACATATTATGAAAATATGTAATTTTATTTTTAAATAAAAATTGTCATAATTTTGTTAGAAGATTATTTGATAATTGTCACAAAAATACATAATATGTATCCAAAAAAATGTATAAGATGTATAGGGTACCCATAACTGAATGAATTCTTTTATAAATAATAGCAAATAAGAAGTGAATTGTCAGGTCAAATCTTTTTCTTTTTTTCTCTTTTTTTTTTAAAAATATATATCCTCATTAGCTTGGAGATGGGTAAAGTGATTGCTTTGCCAATTGAGAGGGAAATTTGTGCTGGACAATGAGCTGAGCTAAATTCATATGGGACAGAATGTTTGACCGAGCTAGGCCAACACGGGTCAGAATGTTGGGCTAAGTTAGACCCACGCGGGCCTCAATGTCGTATCCTGCTAGGTCGAGTCTAGGCTACAGCTATGAATCGAGCTGTTGTGGGACCAGAGTAAGGTTGGACATGCGTCCTTTACGGTGGGCCGAGCTAGGGTTAGAACGTGAGCGATGACCAAGTAAACTAAAGATAAGCCGCGGTCTAGAGCCGAGCTAATATGTGAAAGGTTGTAAAGGGGATCAACCAGTCTAAGAGCGGGACGTCCTTGCGGGATTGACTGAGCCTGAAACCGGCTTGGAAACTGACCTGGTTCTGCTCAACGCAAGGTTGTCTTGAGTTAGCACTTTGGGGATTATGCAAGTGATTGCTCGATTATGGCACTCCACGTGGTCCAATGAAGAAAGGAAGGGAATCCACTCCAGAGACGTATCAATATTGTTTTGCAGTTTGGCCGATATTGTTTGGCGGTATTAACGCGTACACGTGTAAGGAAAAAGAGACGGTAGTACAGCCATCGTCCAGAGAAGGATGACAGAAGTAGTGTGCACATAACTTGGGGTTACATGGCTAGCCTACAAAAAGCGTATCTCAAGCACTATAGGGAAGTAAACAAACTTTAACAGCTCTCTCTCTCTCTCTGAATTCCCTTCTTCCTGAAGAAAGCTAACTTGACTACCGAATGGGTTTTCCGACAAATCACTCGCTAGGTAGCTCACCTTTGTTCTGTTTGCAATAAGTAAGACGCTGTTCAGAGCAAGGCAAGCTTGGTAGCAAGGTGTAAGGGCGACGACGAATATTTCTTTCTCGTATGCCAATATTATCAAGATTCATGAAGCTCAATTTTCAGTGATATGTTTTGGAACCTAATTGCATCCCAAAAGAGAAGACATACATTTTTCAAATCATAATGCCATTTTCAAGTGAATTGAAGCATGGTAGGCCTTCTTATATTAATCGAAATGAATTCGTGGGAATGGTTTTGAGAGAATGGAGCTGTTAACTCTATTTTTCATATTTAAAATTATAAGTCTTATTAACACATATTCTTTTCTGTTTTTTTTAGATAGTTATTAACATGTATTCTTAGAACACATAATAAGAAGATTTAATAATAATGGCAAGACATAGTTACAATAGCATATATATACAAACACACACTTTTACATTATGTCATTTTTCTTCATCAACAAGTTTTTGTTGATTGACTCTAGAATCTTGAGATATTTTTAGCTATTTTTCTTTCCACCCAAACATATACAAAAAAATTCCCCAAAAAAGAAAAATCACACACACACACACACCTAAAAAAAAAAAACTACGCAGTTTCAATCAAGAAAGCATTCATTGTAAATAAACAAGACTGATGGATTAATAGCAAGTCTTATACTAGTCATCAAAGTCTTACAAATTTTCAGTTCATGAACTGAGAAAGTAAAACTTATTGTCGAAAATTAAAATAAAACTTGTCAACCAATTATGGGAGGATTGACAATTTTTCCAGATGAATCAACATATAATCGGACACGAGACTCAATGAATTCCATGGTGACCAAGCAATCTGGTGGAACCACTTGAATCAGAACTTCCGGCATCTCCTCTTTTATTTTTCTTTCTGCTTCTTCTGCTGGTAAGCCTACCAGCTCCGGCCATGTCGTTTTTAGAGTTGTCCCTGATCCAAAAATATGGTCCAGTGATACTGAATTTTGTCAGTAATATAGTAGGTAAGCGCTTTTTGATATCGTTTTCAAAATACACGTTTTAGTTTTTTTGTATTTTCAGACACAAAAACAATACTGAAAGGTTTGGAAACACCAACTGTTTAAGACAAAAAAAAAAAATGAAAAAAAGTTAGGGATCATGAAT
This sequence comes from Camellia sinensis, assembly GCF_055761805.1. NCBI lineage: Eukaryota > Viridiplantae > Streptophyta > Magnoliopsida > Ericales > Theaceae > Camellia > Camellia sinensis. Next base: position 54,067,176 of record NC_138970.1, read on the forward strand.
TTTATTAATCAAAATGGAAATTAATGGTGCATGGTTGACCATAAACTTAATAAAGAAAGAGAAAGAAGAAGCAAAATAAAAAAATAAAATAAAAAACATTACTTGGTGGGAAGAAAGTTGATTCGGGAGCAAATTGTTGTTGAGGAAGCTTGGTTTCGTGGTTTTCCTCGGCCATAATAATAACAAGAACCAAACAGGAACTCTACCACTCTTTCTACTGAGGAAAAAGCCTCTGTGCATAAGAAAATTTGTATATGCCTCGGATGACTCGAAGAAATCTACACATGCTAAGAGGAAAGTACTTACACTATATATAACCAACAACCCCTTCTGTTTTTTTTTTTTTTTTTTTTGCTTTTTTGTTTTTTTGTTTTTTTTTTAATCTATTGTCTTTTTCATGGCTATGAAAGCAATGACCGGCCAATCTAGCAATCTTAGCATAGGATATGCTTAAACACCTCAATTTCTGCCAATTGCCATCTGGCCGACATTATTTAGCCTGCAAGGACTGTCCTATATCAAATAATTTTTTTTTTATTTTCTATTTTTTTAGAGAAATACGTTTTTTTAAAAAATGGGATTTAGGATAATTATTTTTTGCCCTTTCATTTATTTTTGGATAAATTTCACTTGACTACCTTTACTTTTACTCATGTGTGGATTACCTCCCTCATTTGTAAATAATCACATAATATTTTATCCAACTTAATAGTAAGTGTGAAATACATGCCAGACATAAAGAGATTATATGCTCATTTTTAAATTTTAATGAGGTAAATAGTACGTGAATTAAAGCATAAGGGGTTAAAGTGTGTTTTTTCTCCCAAGCAAATAATGAAAATATCCATATTTCACACACCTTGGTTACTTATATACAAGGGTATTTTAGATTTTTAATTAAATTATTAACGATTCTAACGATGCATTTTAATTCACAAACCATAAAAATTGTGATTATTTTCAATTGAGAAGGGAGATAATCCATACATAGGCCAAACTATAAGAGGATAAAATAAAATTTATCTCTTTTTTTTTTCCCTTCGATTCTTTCTCTCTTTCCCCGCCTCTAATCATCCCTCCCCCACACCACTCCTATCCCAAGTCTAAGCCACCCACCCCTAGCCTTTTCTCTCACTTTAGATCCTACTATGGCCTCCTCTATCCACCCTTATTTTCAACAGGAACTTTACTAGTCTCTCTACTAAGGAAAAGGCCTCTGTGCATAAGAAAATTTGTTTATGCCTTGGATGACTCGAAGAAATCTACATATGCTAAGAGGAAAGTACTTACACAATATATAACCAACAACCCCTTCTGTTTTTTTTTTTGCTTTTTTGTCTTTTTGTTTTTTTTTAATCTATTGTCTTTTTCATTGCTATGAAAGCAATGACCGGCCAATCTAGCAGGGCTCGTTTGGGAACAGGCTAATTTAGTAATTTTTTGGTTATTTGGTTAAAATATGAGCTAAAAAAAATTAATATGTTTGGGATGACTTTTTGACTTTTTACGAAAAGATGTGCAAAAAGTAGAGAGAAAAGAGAATTTTTGACTTTTTGGTATGGGTTGTTGGCTTTTTGGCTAATTTAGTAACTTTTTGACTTTTTGGCTAAAAGGATGGTTCCCAAACGAGGCCCAAGGTTGGCTTTTTGGCTTTTTGACTTTTTTGACTATTTTAGCCTGGGCTTAAAAGCTTGGTTTGGGAAGGGCTTTTTGACTTTTTTGAGTTTTTTTGTGAGAGAAAAATGTAATGATTATGGGTTAGATGTGATGTTTTGTTTGTTATGGCTAAAATAGCCTATTTTGTTTTTTGTGACTAAAATAACCAAAAAAAACCTGCAAACTCACTTGTCAAACACAGGCTTAGCATAGGATACGCTTAAACACCTCAATTTCTGCCAATTGCCATCTGGCCGACATTATTTAGCCTGTCCTATATCAAATAATTTCTATTTTTTATTTTCTATTTTTTTAGAGAAATATATATATATATATATATATATTTTAAAATGAGATTTAGGATAATTAATTACACTATGGGGTGAAAATTATAAAAACAAAATTACAAAATCATAAACAATTTTATATTTTTTGCCCTTACATTTATTTTAGGGTAAATTTCACTTGACTACCTTTACTTTTACTCATGTGTGGGTTATCCCCCTCATTTGTAAATAATCACATAATATTTTATCCAACTTAACAGCAAGCGTGAAACACATGCCGGACATAAAGGGATTATATATTCATTTTGAAATTTCAATGAGGTAAATCGCACATGAATTAAAGCATAGGGGGTTAAAGTGCATTTTTTCTCCCAAACAAATAATGAAAATATCCATATTTTACGCACCTTGATTACTTATATACAAGGGTATTTTAGACTTTTTATTAAATTATTAATGGTTCTAATGGTGCATTTTAATTCACAAACCACAAAAAATGTAGTTATTTTCAAATGAGAAGGGAGCAATCTACACATAGACCAAACTATAAGAAGGTAAAGTGAAATGTGTCTCTTTTTTTTCCTTCCATTCACTCTCTCTCTTTCTCGCCTCTAATCACCCCTCCCCCACATCTCTCCTATCCCAAGTCTAAGCCGCCCACCCCTAGCCTTTTCTCTCACTTTAGATCCTACTATAGCCTCCTTTATCCACCCTCACCACCTTTGCCACTACCACTCCTAATTTCCATATCCTCTCCAGTCATTGACCTCCTCTTACACCCTTCCCAACAACTGAGCACCCAATCCTCACCATCAACCCTTTATCCAACCCCAACTTTCCTTTTCGATTACCATTTGTTAAATCCATCACTACGATCTCTTCCATCATGGCTAGGTTGATTACCAAATCGACTACATCTTTTTCTTCTTCTTCCTCTTCTTCTTCTTCCTTTTTTTTTTTTTTTTTTTGTTTGTTTATTTGTTTTTGTTGCAACAATGGCTAATGGAATAAGGTTGAAGGAGGGTAAAATGAAAACCCTAGAGGAATGAAGGTACTTAGGGTAGGCTAAAGAGATAAGATGGGTGTTGGGGTGACTGAGTAAGAGATATTTAGGGATGTGAGAAAGGTGCTTGGGGTGGCTAGTTGCTGAAGAGAGGGAGGGCATATTAATAGTTACAGAAGGGTGGAGAAGGAAATTTTAGTAAAGAATATGATATACAAGCCCACTTTCTAAATCAAATGATATATAAGTGAGATGATTGGTTGATGATTAGAGAAGATATGAGAAAAAATGTTATCTTATATATTCTAATTAATTAGCATATCATTTAAAAATTTAATTTAATTTTTAGACTTGAATAACAATGTCCTTTTAGTAATTAGCACAATGAATTTCACCCATTTGTAATTGTCATTTTTGATTCCCCACTAAATTATAAACAGTTGTCCCAACTCTATTTTACAAGTGCACTTTTTTTCCCCACCAAATGTATATTATAAAATTCAATAAAGATAATGTAATTCAAATTCAACTTTATATGATGAAAAATATAACTTAAATGAATCTAGGTTATACATAAATATTTTTTTTATGTACAAATTTTATGTAAGTAACATTGTTCTTGTAAATATCATGGGGCAAATTACATATACCCCCTCGAGGTTTGGCTAAATTACAGATACCCCCCTTGAGGTTTTAGAAATTACAAATTCCCCCTGAATGCTATAGTTGCATAACAAATTAGGGGGTAATTTGTTATGAAATACAAACCTCAGGGGGCAAATTGTTACGAAAATAAAAACCTCAGGGGGCGGGATGTAATTTCCGAAACCTCAGGGTGGTTTCTGTAATTTAGCTAAACTTCGAGGGAGGTATATGTAATTTGCCCAAATATCATGTATACATCTAAAATTGATTATACTGAGAACTCATTATTTTATGAATCTCATATGTAAATTTAACTTTCGTTGTCCATTATTTTATCATAACACAATTACCAAACCAGTATTCAATTCTATTACTATCAACACCATCACCGTCGCAACGAAACTAGACCATTATCACAAGATAAAAGAGTAATTTAAGAATAGCAAATTTCAATTTGTAACTTTTTTTTACCTATTAAATAATTCAATTAAATTCAATACTTAAATTTTAATAAATATCAATAAATTTTTAAAGATTTAAAAATTCAATATTTAATTAAAAAAATATTTGAGATTTTAAAAAAATATCCACAATAACGTGATAAAATATATGTCAACTTTTAATTTATTATATACATAATAATCATAGACTCAACTCTCATTCCACGTCATTATATATAAATTTATGAATATGAATGTATAAGTCAGTAACGCTACTGAATTTGTTTATGCCTTGGATGACTCGAAGAAATCTACACATGCTGAGAGGAAAGTACTTACACAATATACAACCAACAACCCCTTCTGTTTTTTTTTTTTGCTTTTTTGTCTTTTTGTTTTTTTTTAATCTATTGTCTTTTTCATTGCTATGAAAGCAATGACCGGCCAATCTAGCAGTCTTAGCATAGGATACGCTTAAACACCTCAATTTCTGCCAATTGCCATCTGGCCGACATTATTTAGCCTGTCCTATATCAAATAATTTTTTTATTTTCTATTTTTTTTAGAGAAATATTTTTTTAAAAATGGGATTTAGGATAATTAATTACACTACAGGGTGAAAATTATAAAAACAAAATTACAAAATCATAAATAATTTTATATTTTTTGCCCTTTCATTTATTTTTGGATAAATTTCACTTGACTACCTTTCCTTTTACTCATGTGTAGATTACGTCTCTCATTTTTAAATAATTACATAATATTTTGTCTAACTTAACAGTAATTATGAAATACATTCCAGATATAAAGAGATTATATGTTCATTTTTAAATTTTAATAAAGTAAATAGCACATGAATTAAAGCATAGGGGGTTAAAGTGCATTTTTTCTCCCAAACAAATAATGAAAATATTCATATTTTACACACCTTGGTTACTTATACACAAGAGTATTTTAGACTTTTTATTAAATTTTTAACGGTTCTAACGGTGCATTTTAATTCACATAACACAAAGAATGTGATTATTTACGAATAAGAATGGAGTAATCTACGCATAAACCAAACTATAAGAGGGTAAAGTGAAATTTGTCTCTTTGCTTTCCTTTCATTCTCTCTCTTTCTCTTTCCCGCCTCTAATCACCCCTCCCCCACACCTCTCCTATCCCAAGTCTAAGCCGCCCACCCCTAGCCTTTTCTCTCACTTTGGACCCTACTATAGCCTCCATCATGGCCAGGTTGACAACCAAATCGTTTACATCTTTTTCTTCTTCTCTTAGTCTTTCTTTTTTGTTTGTTTGTTTTTGTTTTTGTTGCAAAAATGGCTAATGGAATAGGGCTGAAGGTGGGTAAAATGAAAACCCTAGAGGAATGAAGATACTTAGGGTAGGTTAACGAGATGAGATGGGTGCTGGCGTGATTGAGCAAGAGATGTTTAGGGATGTGATGAAGGTGTTTGGGATAGCTAGCTGCTGAAACGAGAGAGAGCATGTTAATAGTTACAGAATGGTGGAAAAGGAAATTTTAGTAAAAAATATGATATACAAACCTACTTTCTAAACCCAATAATATATAAGTGAGATGATTGGTTGATAATTAAAGAAGATATGAGAAAATGTGTTATCTTATATATTCTAATTAATTGACAAATCAATTAAAAATTAAATTTAGGCCTAGTTTGGGAAGATTAAATAAGTGCACTTTTTGACTTTTTATGAGATATGGGTTGGGTTTGGGTTGGGTTTGAACTGATGTGTTAGAGAGGTGATGTGACTTAAATAAGATGATGTGACTTAAATAGGATAGTGACTTTTTGACTTTTTATTTTTTTTAAATCATGCCAAACTTAGCCTTAATTTTAGACTTGAATAACAATGTCCTTTTAGTAATTACGACAATGAATTTCACTCATTTGTAATTGTTATTTTTGATTCCCCACTAAATTATAAATAATTTTCCCAACTCTATTTTACAAGTGCACTTTTTTTCCCCCACCAAATGTATATTATAAATTTAATAAAGATAATGTAATTCAAATTCAACTTTATTTGATGAAGAATATAACTTAAATGAATCTAGGTTATACGTAAATATTTTTTTATGTTCAAATTTTATGTAACAATTTTCTTATAAATATCATGTATACATCTAAAATTGATTATATTGAGAGCTCATTATTTCATGAATTTCATATGTAAATTTAACTTTTTTTGTCCACTATTTTATCATAACACAATTACCAAACTAGTTTTCAATTCTATTAATATCACCACCATCACCGCCGCAACGAAACTAGACCATTATCACAAGATAAAAGAGTAATTTAAGAATAGCAAATTTCAATTTGTAACTTTTTTTTACCTATTAAATAACTTCAATTAAATTCAATACTTAAATTTTAATAAATATCAATAAATTTTTTAAAATTTAAAAATTCAATATTTAATTAAAAAATATATGAGACCCTAAAAAAGTACCCACAATAACGTGATAGGATATGTGTCAATTTTTAATTTATTACACACATAATGATGATAGATTCAATTCTCATGCCACATCATTACAAATAAATTTATGAATATAAAATATCAGCACTGCTTCAGCCCCCAGTGACGTGACGCGCTGCCATTCGTTGAAATCAAAAAAAAAAAAAAAAAATTTTTTTTTTTTGGTCAATCACGGGTCTACACGCACGACCTCCAATGACCCCACTGGGTCTTAGGCATTTTTCATAAAATATATAAGTCTACACATGCTAAGAAATCTACACATGCCAAGAGGAAAGTACTTACACTATACACAACCAACAACCCCTTCAGCTTTTTTTTTGCTTTTTTGTTTTTTTGTTTTTTTGTTTTTTTTTTTAATCTATTGTTTTTTTCATGGCTATGAAAGGAATGACCGGCCAATCATGCAGTCTTAGCATAGGATATGCTTAAACGCCTCAATTTCTGCCAATTGCCATCGGGCCGACATTATTTAGCCGAGTAATGTTAGAGATTTTAAATATTTTATTAAAAATTTTATCAAATTTTTCACATGGGTGTAAGACCCACACAATGTGAGTCTCATGTGAGTCTCACACCCATATAAGACATTTAGTAAAAATTTTGATAGAATTTTTAGAGCCTCTAGTATTTTTGTACTTAGCCTATAAGGATTGTCCTATATCAAATAGTTTTTTTTATTTTCTATTTTTTTTGGAGAAATATTTTTTTTTTTTTTTAAAATGGGATTTAGGATAATTAATTACACTATGGGGTGAAAATTATAAAAACAAAATTACAAAATCATAAACAATTTTATATTTTTTGCCCTTTCATTTATTTTTGGGTAAATTTCACTTGACTACCTTTACTTTTACTCATGTGTGGATTACCTCCCTCATTTGTAAATAATTACATAATACTTTATCCAACTTAACTGTAATTGTGAAATACATGTCAGATATAAAGAGATTATATGCTCATTTTTAAATTTTAATGAAGTAAATAGCACATGAATTAAAGCAAAGGGGGTTAAAGTGTAATTTTTTCTCCCAAACAAATAATGAAAATATCCATATTTTACACACCTTGGTTACTTATATACAAGAGTATTTTAGACTTTTTATTAAATTTTTAACGGTTCTAACGGTGTATTTTAATTCACAAAATACAAAAATTGTGATTATTTTCAAATGAGAAGGGAGCAATCTATATATAAGCCAAACTATAAGAAGTAAAGTAAAATTTATCTCTTTTTTTCCCTTCCATTCTCTCTCTCTCTCTTTCCCGCCTCTAATCACCCCTCCCCCACACCTCTCATATCCCAAGTCTAAGCCACCCACCCCTAGCATTTTCTCTCACTTTAGATCCTACTATGGCCTAGGGGTGCAACTCGGGCGGGTTCGGTCGGGTTGGGGGTCTGCCCAAGCCCGACCCGAATTGTATTTGCCAGTACCCAAGCCCGCCCAAGCCCGACCATGAACCCGAGCATTGCTGCCCAAGCCCGGCCCGAGCTTTGTATTTTGAGCTCGGGTTAGCCCGAATTACCCGAATTGCCCGAGTCCAGAAACCTGTAGGTAGATCTATGGGTAGACATAAAAGATGTTAATCTAATGGTAGAAGACTAACAAAAAATAAATAAAAAATAAAAATTAAGACTAACTCTTTTACTTAATAGAAGACTAACCAAAAAAAAAATAAAAAATAAAAATTAAGACTAACTCTTTTACTTAATTTATATATATTATATAATTTATATAATATATTAAATTCAATTCGGGTTCGGGTTGCTCGGGTTGGCCATTGGTTCTGCCCAAGCCCGGCCCGAATTGCAATTCGGGCATCAAAATTTTGCCCAAACCCGTCCAGATTGCAAGATATAGTTGCCCAAGCCCTAAAAAAACTCGGGCTAGGCTCGGGTTGTTCGGGTTGAGCCCGCCCAAGTTGCACCCCTACTATGGCCTCCTCTATCCACCCTTATTTTCAACAGGAACTTTACTACTCTTTCTACTGAGGAAAAAGCCTCTGTGCATAAGAAAATTTGTTTATGCCTTGGATGACTCGAAGAAATCTACACATGCTAAGAGGAAAGTACTTACACAATATATAACCAACAACTCCTGTGTTTTTTTTTTTTTTCTTTTTTGTCTTTTTGTTTTTTTTTTAATCTATTGTCTTTTTCATGGCTATGAAAGCAATGACCGGCCAATCTAGCAGTCTTAGCATAGGATATGCTTAAACACCTCAATTTCTGCCAATTGCCATCTGGCCGACATTATTTAGCCTGTAAGGACCGTCCTATATCAAATAACTAATGTATGCCCGTGCCTTTAGGCACGGGTAATTAATAATGAGATTAAAATATAAATCAAAATAAAATTATTAAAACATAATGATAAGATTTTTTTTGTTCGATCTTTTTTAATGGTGGTGGACAGTCATAGAGCGGACGTGGCGATGTGTTCCTTATTTCAACGCCCATTTCAAAAACTTTTTTAAAATTATAAAAAATCAACACTCATTTTTCATTAAGGAATTAAATCCATTTCATAAATCAAACTAAAAATAAAAATACAATTCTAAAATCAAAACCCATTTTATGAAGATCAAATATTATTTCAGACCCAAATCAAATCAAACCAAACCAAATAACATAGGTTACACCTATAAAACAACAAAAACAAAATCATTGGTTCCAAATGAGTATAGATCATGGATTTGAATAGGAATTTTAAATAAATAAATAAAAAATGATAAGGGAAATGTCAATGAAATATAAGCTAAATTTTTTATCCATTTATCTCACCTTTCCCTTTTACAATGCAAGGGAATGGAAGCCTCAATCTATTTACAGTGAGGTTACTTCTTTACAGTTACCAATAAGTAACCAAACAAATGTGACATCACAACCCACAACTATGAGTGCCAAAAAATCACAAAAATAATTTTTATGAGCGTATAGAAAAACAAACCAAGCACTCTTGCTAGGGTTACTGCATTAACAACCCCCTCCTCCCTCCCTAAAAATAAATAAATAAATAAATAAATAAAAACAAAATACTACACACTAAACCAAGTACACCAATCAGCTATTAATAAGCATGCTAGAAAGAGGCAATGCAAAAACAAATTTTCAATGTCTTAGGCCCCGTTTGAGGACTTACTTTTTTAGTCAATTAGCCAAAAAGTTGGGAAGGCTCTGTTTTAGCCAAAAAGCCAAAAAGTTACTAAATTAGCCAATTAGCCAATTAGTCATACCAAAAAGTCAACAATTACGGCTTCTCTCTACTTTTTGCACAGCTTTTCGTGATTAGTCAAAAAGTCATCCCAAACATACAAGTTTTTTTTACTTACCTTTTTAGCCAATTAGCCAAAAAGTTACTAAATTAGCCTGTTCCCAAACGAGTAGCCAAAAAGCCAATAACTCATACCAAAAAGTCAAAGATTCTCTTTTCTCTTTACTTTTTGCACATCTTTTCGTAATTAGCCAAAAAGTTATCCCAAACATACAAAAAAATTTTACCTACCTTTTTAGCCAAATAGTCAAAAAGTTACTAAATTAACCTGTTCCCAAACGAGGCCTTAGTCTAAAAAAATTTCAATTATCTCAACTATCTCAAATTTTCTTGGTCTTTCCCATTATCTAATCTGATACATATCTTTCCCTTCATCTATGATTCCCATCAACAGGCAAAAAATAGCAATTAATAACAATCACTCTGACCAAAAGATAAAATAAAATACAATTAATAACAATCACTCTGACCAAAAGATAAAATAAAATACAATCACTGTTTCAACCCTCCATAGTGAGTGACAATTTTTCAACATGAAAAACACAATCACTCTTGCAAGTAAAATCTATTATATCATCACAATTAGATGACAATGTTGCAGCAAACAAAGATAACTCCTCATGGAGTTGAAAACAAAGTTATAAAAAAAATAATAATAATAATAAAATAAGAATGAGAAGAGAATGAAAACACAGAAAAAGTCTAGCACTTGAAAACAAAATCAGCAACCATGGGAACATTAATGGGTTTTAGAGGGAGGGAGCACACATGGGTACATTTCTTTGTGTTGGGATATACCTCCTTATTGGAGTGTGGGACCCAATTGGTTTATTAAAAGAGTTTCAATTTGGCTTGGTTTAGGTATAATATATTTTTATATATTATATTTGAGGAAACCCAATCCAATTTGGAAACAATTAGGGTTTGATTACAAAACCCTAGATTCACAATATATAATTATTGATATTGTTTCTCCCAAGAAAAAAAAGAGGGAGTACGGCTGCTATAATTTGATTAATCAGTTCGTGCCTTTTGGAATTGGTGGAATAGTGCTGCAGTTTGCTATACTATAGTAAAACAATTAGTTTTTGGCTTTGGGGTTTGTGGAGCAGCAGCAAATTAATTTCGTGCATCTTTGTTTGGGTGCTTTAGTGGTGTTGATTTGGGTTGTTATTTTGGGTCTTCTACAACTCTGATTCTGAAGATTTTGGTTCATCTATTTGGTGAGGTCTTTCCTCTTGTTTATTTGTGATTATTTGAAATTCACCTAAGGGTGGTTTTGTGAGACCATTAGTGTCTTGTTTGTAATCGTTTGGAACTTATTTGGTTGATAGTGGAATCGGATTTCGATCCCGTGGACGTACCTTACATTAAAGGAACCACGTAAAAATTCTTGTGTTGCTTTTGATTTAATTTTTCCACATTAGTTTTTATTCCCATTGATTGATTTACTTGTGGGGAATCACATATTTTCCCCTAACAACTGATATCAAAGCATACGGTCTATTTGAGTTTATTTATTTGTGTAAATCAATGGAGGGGAATGTGGGTCGTATGTCTAGCTTCAATGGAAGTAATTGGGTAACTTGGAAAACTAAAATGGAGGACCTATTATTTTGTCAAGATTTGTATGGACCCATTGAGGGTGCTAGTGGCAAACCCGAGGGTATAAAAGATGATGAATGGAATAGGCTTAATCGAAAAGCCGTTGGTGTTATCCGTCAATGGATTGATGACAGTGTGTTTCATCATGTTGCTACAGAAACTTCGGCACATGATTTATGAAAAAAATTAGAGAGCCTTTATGATAGAAAATCAGCCACAAATAAAGCTTTTTTGTTTCGTAAGTTGGTTAATTTAAAATATAAAGAGGGCAGCCCTATTCCGGAACATCTGAATGAAATGAAGAGTATTGTTAACCAACTTACTTCTATGAAAACTATTTTTGATGATGAGTTGCAGGCTTTGATGCTACTTAGTTCTTTGCCCGAAAGTTGGGAGACTTTGGTTGTGACCGTCAGTAATTCAGCGCCCGATGGAGTTGTCACAATGGGCCAAGTCACTAGTAGCCTATTGAATGAAAAAACTAGAAGAAAATCAGCGGGTTCCTCTCATTCAGAAGCATTTGTTGTGAGAGGCCGAAGCAAAACAAGGGGGAGGAGTAAGACTCCTCATGGTCGTGATCAAAGCCGTGACAAATCAAAAGACGGTTCTTTTTCAAAGAAAGACATTGAGTGCTATTATTGCCATGAGAAAGGGCACATGAAGCGAAAATGCCGAAAGCTCAAGAATAAGGAGAAAAGGCGTGACAAAAGTGTGGACAAGAAGCAAGAAGACACAACGGCAGTTACTACTAATGGTGATCTCATGGTCGTTTGTGAAGATGATTGTATCAATTTTGTGGGCCAAGAGAGCAATTGGGTGATTGATTCCGGTGCTTCTTTTCATGTGACTTCTCGAGTTGATTTCTTCACTACCTACACCGAAGGAGATTATGGTTTTGTTCGAATTTGTAATGAAGGTTTGTCCAAGATTATTGGCATGGGTGATGTTTGCTTAGAAACAAATTTGGGCTGCAAGTTGTTGCTTAAAGATGTGAGGCATGTTCCCGACATTCACCTCAATTTGATCTCTACTGGGAAGCTAGATGATGAAGGCTTCAACAACAAATTTGGTGATGGAATATGGAAGCTCACAAATGGTTCTTTGGTGGTGGCTAAGTGTAAGAAGACTCATACACTTTATTCGATGCAAGGAAAAATTTGTAAAGGTGTTGTCAATGCACTTCAAGATGATACTTGTGTTCATTGTTTGGCGGGTAAACAACATAGAGTTTCTTTTCATAAAAACGTTGCTTCTAGAAAAGAAAATGTTTTGGAGTTGATTCATTCAGAAGTTTGTGGTCCTTTAAAAGTTAGAACACATAGTGGTGCACTTTATTTTGTCACTTTCATTGATGATTATTCAAGGAAAGTTTGGGTTTTTCTACTAAAAACTAAAGATCAAGTTTTAGAAGTATTTAAGCATTTTCAAGCCATGGTTGAAAGAGAAACAGGGCAGAAATTGAAATGCATCCGATCAGACAATGGTGGTGAATACATTGGGCCATTTGATGAATATTGTCGCAGCCAAGGTATTCGGCATCAAAAGACAGTTAAGAAGACTCCTCAACAAAATGGAGTTGCCGAGAGGATGAACCGCACCATTGTGGAAAGAACAAGGTGTTTGCTTTCACAAGCTAAATTGTCAAGATCCTTTTGGGGTGAGGCATTGAAGACAGCGGTTGACGTGATCAATTTGTCTCCTTCCTATCCTTTGAATGGTAATGTTCCAGATAGAGTTTGGACCGGTAAAGATGTGTCTTATGAGCACTTGAGAGTGTTTGGTTGCCGAGCTTTTGTTCACATTCCAAAAGATGAGAGGTCCAAGCTTGATAGCAAGTCAAGACAATGTATTTTTCTTGGCTATGGGCGTGATGAATTTGGGTATAGATTGTGGGATCCAGTCGACAAGAAAGTCATTCGAAACCGTGATGTCGTGTTTCTTGAAGACCAAACAATTGAAGACTTTGGCAAAGGTGACCAACCGGAGCCAAAAACTAGTGATCTCATTGACATGGATCCATCTCCTTCATCTTCAGTTGATGATGAAAACAGGGGAGATGTGCAACCACCCATTGAAGATGTAGAAGATGATGCTAATCCTAATGAAGTTGAGCCAGAAATTGAGGAAGAGCATCCAACTCAAGAACCGCCACCACAACTTGAGTTAAGAAAATCTACAAGGGACCGACAACCTTCAAGAAAGTATCCTCCCAATGAATTTGTGTTGATTTCTGATCAAGGAGAGCCGGAGAGCTACCAAGAAGCAATTGAGCATGCAAAGAAAGATGATTGGAAAAAGGCAATGGAAGAGGAATTGAATTCCTTGCATGGAAATCACACTTATGATTTAGTGAAGTTGCCTAAGGGGAGGAAAATTTTGAAAAATAAGTGGGTCTTCAAATTGAAGAATGATGGCAAGAATCTGAGGTACAAGGCACGTCTTGTTGTGAAAGGCTTTGGGCAAAAGAAAGGCATTGACTTTGACGAGATTTTCTCACCTGTTGTAAAGGTGTCTTCTATTCGGGTTGTACTTGGCATGGCTGCAAGTATGAACCTTGAAGTTGAGCAACTTGATGTAAAGACCGCATTTCTTCACGGTGATCTTGAAGAAGAAATTTACATGGAGCAACCGGAAGGTTTTGTAGAGAAAGGGAAAGAGAAATTTGTTTGCAAATTAAAGAAAAGTTTGTATGGTCTCAAGCAAGCCCCACGGCAGTGGTACAAAAAATTTGACTCTTTCATGATGAATAATGGTTTTTCTAAAACCACTTCGGACCATTGTGTGTTTGTGAAAAATTTTCCAGATGGTAAATTTATTATTCTTTTACTTTATGTTGATGACATGTTAATTGTGGGTCAAGATTCTACCATGATAAACAGGTTGAAATTGGAGTTGAGCAAGTCTTTTGCTATGAAAGATTTGGGACCGGCAAAGCAAATTCTTGGTATGAAAATTGTTCGTGATCGCAAAGATGGGCTGATTTGGTTGACTCAAGAAAGCTACATTGAGAAAGTTCTTGAGAGGTTCAACATAAATAAAGCAAAGCCGGTTGGTTGTCCACTTGCAGGTCACTTCAAGCTTAGTTCGAATCAATGTCCTACAAGTGAGAAAGACAAGGAAGAGATGTTGAAAGTTCCTTATGCTTCAGCAGTTGGTTCTTTAATGTACGCCATAGTTTGTACAAGGCCAGATATCACTCACGCCGTTGGTGTGGTGAGTCGTTTTCTCTCTAATCCGGGTAAAGAACATTGGGCAGCGGTAAAATGGATTCTAAGGTATCTTCGAAGGTATGTTTGTGTTTTGGGGATGGTAAGCCGATGCTTGATGGGTTTACGGATTCTGACATGGCCGGTGATATTGATTCTAGGAAATCTACTTCGGGGTATTTGATGACTTTTGCAGGGGGAGCTGTGGCATGGCAATCTAAATTACAAAAATGTGTTGCTCTCTCAACTACCGAAGCTGAATTTATTGCCATTACAGAAGCTTGCAAAGAAGAGTTATGGTTGAAGAAATTTTTGCAAGAGTTGGGTTTAAAGCAAGAAAAGTATGTGCTTTATTGTGATAGTCAAAGTGCTATTCACTTGAGCAAAAATTCTACTTTTTATTCGAGATCGAAACACATTGATGTGAGATACCATTGGATTCGTGATGTGTTAAATTCGAAATTGTTACAACTCGAAAAGGTTCACACAGATGATAATATTTCAGATATGTTGACTAAGACTTTGTCGAGGGACAAACATTTAAAGTGTCGAACTTTGGCGGGTATGGTTGATTTCTCCACCTAAGTCGGTAGGGGGAGAATTGTTGGGATATACCTCCTTATTGGAGTGTGGGACCCAATTGGTTTATTAAAAGAGTTTCAATTTGGCTTGGTTTAGGTATAATATATTTTTATATATTATATTTGAGGAAACCCAATCCAACTTGGAAACGATTAGGGTTTGATTACAAAACCCTAGATTCACAATATATAATTATTGATATTGTTTCTCCCAAGAAAAAAAAGAGGGAGTACGGTTGCTATAATTTTATTAATCAGTTCGTGCCTTTTGGAATTGGTGGAATAGTGCTGCAGTTTGCTATACTATAGTAAAACAATTAGTTTTTGGCTTTGGGGTTTGTGGAGCAGCAGCAAATTAATTTCGTGCATCTTTGTTTGGGTGCTTTAGTGGTGTTGATTTGGGTTGTTATTTTGGGTCTTCTACAACTCTGATTCTGAAGATTTTGGTTCATCTATTTGGTGAGGTCTTTTCTCTTGTTTATTTGTGATTATTTGAAATTCACCTAAGGGTGGTTTTGTGAGACCATTAGTGTCTTGTTTGTAATTGTTTGGAACTTATTTGGTTGATAGTGGAATCGGATTTCAATCCCGTGGACGTACCTTACATTGAGGGAACCACGTAAAAATTCTTGTGTTGCTTTTGATTTAATTTTTTCGCATTAGTTTTTATTCCCATTGATTGATTTACTTGTGGGGAATCACATATTTTCCCCTAACACTTTGAAGTATAAACTTAGATATGCCAACTTAGGAAAGAAATTTCAGTACACACAGTCCCTACTGTGGTAGGGAGCACACATGGGTACATTTTTTTTATCTTGAAACTTCGCTCCTATAGTCAGAAATTTCAATATACACATTTCAATACACAGTTACAATGTCAATTTATATTTAGGGCCAAAAGGAGTTGTCAAAGTTCATCAATGTGGCTTCCACTCAAGAAACTATGATATATCACATAGTAGAAGATCAACTGACATAAAGAGTAAGAGAAAGATTTACTGACCAAGAAAAAAGTTGTCTCTTTGATAACCTTTGAATTGGTTATAACAACCTCACTCTTCAGTTTCACAATGTGAGGAGCTGCCATTTAAAAAATGAGCTAATGTAATCCAAAAAGAGTGCACCAACTAATAAAAACCCAAAGATATCAAAATTAACAACCAACATAAGTGAAGAAGAAAGGAAATACAAATTAATAGAAACCAAAACTTTTCAACATGAATGTCCATAATCACAGAATTAGACCAGAACAATTAAAACAATCTATATATAAAATTACAGACTAAAAATATGAATGGACACATTTTTTTCATCACTGACCTTAGTCTACAATCCTTTTATTTATTGATTGATTTTTTTTGCTAAAGTTTATATATTATGCTTTTAGATTCCAAAGCTTGCTGCCATGTCAGAAGTTTATGACAGCAACCCAAACAGGACAGAAGTTTTTTATATGTTTGCAACTGATAAATTGACTTACAACAGTCAAATGAAAATAAATATTGGTCCAAAGCAACAGTCATATGAAAACATATACCAAGAAAGAAAAGGAAAAATGAAAATAAATATC
Source organism: Camellia sinensis (assembly GCF_055761805.1). NCBI lineage: Eukaryota > Viridiplantae > Streptophyta > Magnoliopsida > Ericales > Theaceae > Camellia > Camellia sinensis. The sequence goes on from NC_138970.1 coordinate 54,083,952, forward strand.
CAAAGAAAAAGAATAAAAGACATGAAAGAATGTGCTTAGACTTCACCATTCAAAAATCCATGCATAACAGAATCCTAGTAAACATAACATGATTAAAGATATAAAGGAAGACATCACACCAAGAAAAGATACATGCCTTGTTTGTGGGTATAATTAACCACTAATCAACCAACTCTTTTATGAAGACCAACTCTTTTCTCTTCACAAACCTTTTCAAAAATTACCATTGGCTGTTTGATTAGCAAAGTAATCAATTAGTTACCAAAAAATTAAAAAAAAAAAAAAAAAAATAGGCACTCCTCAAGAATGCCCCTTTTGTGGGTATAATTAACCACTAATCAACCAACTCAACTCTTTTATGAAGATCAACTCTTTTATCTCCAAGACCAACTCTTTTCTCATATCATGGCCAACTCTTTTATCTTCATAAACCTTTTCAAATCAACCAGTTTTACCATTTGCTGTTTGATTAGCAAAGTAAAAATAAAATCTAGGAAAAATCTGATGAAAAAATAGGCACTCCTCAAGAATGACCAATTAATATGTAGAAAATAAATAAAAAAGAATGATGACTTTGTACGATCCAAAAACCCAAATCCCAAAAGAAAGGAAAAATGCAAGGAAAACAACCCAAACACCCAAAATTTAGTTATAATAAAAGAATGGGAAAATGAGAGAATACTCATTTTCAATACTAAAAAAAAAAAAAAAAAATCAAACTTTGAATACAAAATAAAATACAAAATCCAACATACATCACGCCAATGTGGGTAAACCCAAAAACACACCTAGAAAACAGAGCAGGGAAAATGGGACAAATCAAGAGATAAAGTAAACAGCCCAATTCATCTTTAAACAAATTTATTCAACTTTTCAACTCAACACCAAGCATTGATCAAGTAACCAATCAATTAAACACAGATCTGGATGCATAAACCCTGATATGAGTGAAAACAAAAACCCAAAAAAAAGAATTTTCCTAGAAGCTTTCTATCAATTAAACAATCAATCAATAAAAATAAAAACACAGATGTAGGCAAGAAAGTTAGTTGGAAGCTTCCTATCAATTAAACAATCAATCAACAAAAATAAAAACACAGATCTATACATACATACATACATGAACCCTGAGATGAGTGAAAAACCCATAAAAAAATGACCTAGATATTGGGAGAGCACAACACCCACTATCTCTCTTTCTCTGTACTACAAAAATAAAAACACAGATCTATACATACATACATTGATCTTGGGGTACGAGAGAGAGAGATGAGTGTTTGGGCGAGAACTATGTGTTTGGTATATTTAAGAGGATTGATCTGAATTATTGATATATATTTAGAATTGATGTAGACCATTAAAAGCAAATGTATCTCTTAGACATTTTGATATATTTTCAAAAATCTTTTTGCCTTATTATATAGATAGTGTATACCTGTGCCTGAAGGCACGATAGAATTAATGATGAAATTAAAATATAAATGAAAATAAAATTATTAAATTAAAATGTAATTTATTAAATGTGTTGCTAAAAATTTTGCGATCAAACTATAAATACAGATCCAGTTTCGACTTTAATGAACAATCGAGATTAATAGCAAATAGATCAACTACCAAACAAATTATCAAACTTTTTAACACTCGCATTACAACCACGGAAATAGCCTCTTTGTCTCTCTACCTTAGGAAAATGGTAAACAGTGTATGTTTTTATAAGTTATTTGCTACAGTAAGTAGGGTTGACAGTATCATCTTGAATTGGCTCTACTTCCTCTAATGAAATTTTAAACAAACCCCAAGAATTCCATGAATAAACCTTTGGAGCATATGGAAAAGTAAAATTTTCCATAAACTACAGACTACCTCAAGATGCATTATGGTCCAAAATGAATTAAAATCAATGAAATTTTTTTTGCTTTTTTATTTTTTTTTTTCAAAGAGTAGGGAGTGAATTCACAAGAAGGAAAAAAATTCCTAAATAAAGACATGAAATTCAAAATGAATACAATACACCAATTTATTAGTAACCCAAATAAACTCCAAATTCAGAAAATTTATTAACCGATAAAAAAGTTAAGTGATTATCAGATCCACCTTGAAAAAAAAAAAAAAAAAAAAAAAAAACCCAACCCAACAAAGCTAAAGATCCATTTATTGTAAATCAATCAACTTAAATTTAACTTGTATAACAATAAATTAATCACACTAACATCAAACCCAACAGAACTCTTTTCCTCATCATCCAATCCTAGACATTGCAGAACTCTCCTTCCACTATCCACTGCAGTGACTATCAACACAAACAAAACAAACCCGAAATGGATGCAAAAAAACCAACTTTATCAGCACTTTAACTAAACCCTCAATTTTGCCAATAACCCCACTCAAAAACTTCATAGTAAAACAATCCAATTCCAAACCAAAAATAGAACATTTCACAGCACCAACATTCAAACATTTCTATAAAAAAAAGAAAAAAGAAAAAAAAATCACGAGATTGAACAAAGAAAATCATATACATACAAATAAAATATCATGAAATTGAACAAAGAAGTCAGTGAACTTCATAGCAAAATCGTCACTCAATTACTCAATTCCTCTTCTTTTTTTACTTTCTTTCTCTCTCCAGAAAATGTGAACACAGCTAGGCTTTAGAAATCTGGGAAAAGAGAGCCAAAAACAAATAGAGATAGAGAGAAAGGGAGAGAAAGAAAAATCAAACTACCTGGTGGTCGTGTTGATTGAACGGTGGTGGCCACTTCTAGCAGTACAGGAAGAGAATCAGAACAAAAGAGAATACAGTCTCGAAGAATCATAACATAGATACATACACACACACAGGGGAATTTACCTATGTATCTATGTTATAAAAATAAGTATACCATCATAATGGAATTCTAGACTAATTTTGCAAAAGTTTTTTTTAGACTAATAATCTTAATTAATTGAAATTAAAAAGTTATTTTAGATGATCTAAATTAGTATACTATTTAACTTTTTATAAAAAAAAAATATGTAGAAAAGTAAAAAGTGATATGATAAAAAAAAATTAAAAAATAAAAAGTATACTTGTATAATATACCATAAACAAAGCCGTATTTATTTATCTATTTATTTGAAGGACAAAAGGCCACTAATGCCCTAATTAAAAATCTCAGAAGAATATCCAGAATTTATATTCATAGCCATTGTTGAATATAAATCTCAGCCATTATTGCTTGCTCTGCCCCTTCAATTTCAAAACCTTACTTTCACCAAACCTCAAATCCAACCAGCTCTACCCATTACATCATTTCTAAATTGAATAAATCTGACATGAGATTATTTCACTATATTTCTTGGAAAATTCCAAATGTGAATATATTTCATTTATGTACTATTATTTTATGAAACTTTTGTCAAATGTGTGTATTATTGTCTTATTAATTTTTTTACAAAATGTGTCATTTTTTTTTAAAAATGTGACAATGAGGCATTTGTGTATAATTATCTTATAAAATTTTTACTAAAAGTATTATTCTTAAAATGTTTCTAATGTGTACTATTGTCTTATTATGTTTCTAAATATATGCATACTTCAATTGGAAAATTTTAATGTGAGATAGGACTTTTGAGTTTATAAGAACATTTGTGGGACTAAATGATTCGTAAATCATAGATATAGAATTTATTAGTAAATGCCCCATAATTGTTTTGTGTAACTTTGATACTAAAAAATATACACGTCTGAGATCTACACTACCATAAAAATAAAATTATTTCTCCACTAATTTACTCTTTTGTTTAATGAAGAGACAAAACCAAAAATCAATTAAAACAAACTTGAAACCGAGAAGTTTGGTGTAATTATCTTGTTTGGTACAATTTCTTGCAATTAAAAAGTTCAAAAGTCAAAAATCAAAGCTATGAATGTATCAATTTTCCTACTTCTAAGTAATTAATTTTTTATAATTTATTTAAGTTATTTATATATTATAAATTATAAGTAAAAGCTATACAACCATTTAGTTAAAAACAAAAAATAAAAACTGTAGCTTGGGTCTCTCCCAACTCAACAAACTCTCTCTCTCTCTCAAATCTGTGTAACTTGGGTCTCTCCCAACTTTGTCTCAGACTCTCTCTCTCTCCCTCCCTTCTCAGAATGGTAATGGGTCTGTCCTTCACTCTAGACTTCAACTCAACAAACAACAACGGTGGAGGAAAATAAGGGATTGATACAATAGTAACCCAAAACAGACAAAATAGACAAAAATCGAAATCAGAAAAAGGGATATGAGGGAGACCCAAGTTAGGAAAATAAGGGAAATCAAAATCAAGAAAATAAGGGACTGATACAATAGTAATTCAGAAAAATCGAAATCAAAACAGACAAAAATAACAACCGAAATCAAAACAAACAAAAATCGTACCTTGCCAAGCATCAGTAGCAAAGAGGCAAAGAGGGTTTCAGCGAGATCTGTTGCGAGAAGGAGAGGACTGAAGTGATAAAGGGAGATGAGAGAGAGGCTGTCGTGATGGCGGTGGTCGAGGGATCTATTGAAGAAGGAGAAACAGAGAGGGTCCTGCAAGGAAAAAGAGAGGTGGTCGCGATAGCGGTGGTCGAGAGGGTTTTGTTGAAGAATAAACAGATAGGGAGAGAGAGATAAAGAATGAAGGAAGAGACGTGGGTGAGAGCAGAAAGGGAGAGAGAGATAAAAGGAAATGAGGAGGAGCGTGGGTAGGTGAGAAGGTTAAGGAAGAGAAGTGTTTGGGCGGGAGATCACTATTGACCTGAACCATTGATATAAGTTTGGAATTAATCTCAGTCATTGGATCAAAATATATCTCACATACATTTTATACATTTTCAAAAACTTTCCTCCCTTATTATATAGATTTTTATTTTTTATTTTCTATTTTTTTAGAGAAATATATATATATATATATATATATATATTTAAAAATGGGATTTAGGATAATTAATTACACTATGGGGTGAAAATTATAAAAAAAAAAATTACAAAATCATAAACAATTTTATATTTTTTGCCCTTACATTTATTTTTGGGTGAATTTCACTTGACTACCTTTACTTTTACTCATGTGTGGGTTATCTCCCTCATTTGTCAATAATCACATAATATTTTATCCAACTTAACAGTAAGCGTGAAACACATGCCGGACATAAAGGGATTATATACTCATTTTCAAATTTTAATGAGGTAAATCGCACATGAATTAAAACATAAGGGGTTAAAGTGCATTTTTTCTCCCAAACAAATAATGAAAATATCCATATTTTACACACCTTGGTTACTTATATACAAGGGTATTTTAGACTTTTTATTAAATTATTAACGGTTCTAACGGTGCATTTTAATTCACAAACCACAAAGAATGTGGTTATTTTCAAATGAGAAGGGAGCAATCTACACATAGGCCAAACTATAAGAAGGTAAAGTGAAATGTGTCTCTTTTTTTTCCTTCCATTCTCTCTCTCTCTTTCCTGCCTCTAATCACCCCTCCCCCACATCTCTCCTATCCCAAGTCTAAGCCGCCCACCCCTAGCCTTTTCTCTCACTTTAGATCCTATTATAGCCTCCCTTGTCCACCCTCACCACCTTTGCCGCTACCATTACCAGTCCTAATTTCCATATCCTCTCCAGTCATTAACTCCCTCTTACACCCTTCCCAACAACTGAGCACCCAATCCTCACCATTAACCCTTTATCCAACCTCAACTTTCCTTTTCGATTACCATTTGTTAAATCCATCACCGAGATCTCTTCCATCATAGCTAGGTTGATTACCAAATCAACTACATCTTTTCTTCTTCTTCTTCTTCTTCTTCTTCTTCCTTTTTTTTTTTTTTTTTTTTGTTTGTTTATTTGTTTTTGTTGCAACAATGGCTAATGGAATAGGGTTGAAGGCGGGTAAAATGAAAACTCTAGAGGAATGAAGGTACTTCGGGTAGGCTAAAGAGATGAGATGGGTGTTGGGGTGATTGAGTAAGAGATATTTAGGGATGTGAGAAAGGTGTTTGGGGTGGCTAGCTGCTGAAGAGAGGGAGGGCATGTTAATAGTCACTACTACAAAAATAGATAAAGATCACACTTTTTTTGTGTGATGTATGTTATTTAATCACACCTTTTAAGTTTTATCAAAGTGTGATATTTGGGAGTGTGATTAAAAGGGGTCATTTTTAATCACACTTTTTAAGTGTGCTTAATAACATTTAGATCACACCTTTTAAATGTGATTAAAAATATTCAGATCACATATTTTAAGTGTGATTAAAAATATTTTGATCACATCTTTTAAGTGTGATTAAAGATTTTTAATCACATCTTTTAAGTGTGATCTTTGAAAGTGTGATTAAAAAAGATCATTTTTAATCACACTTTTTAAGTGTGATTAATAACATTTAGATTACATCTTTTAAGTGTGATTAAAAATATTTACATCACATCTTTTAAGTGTGATTAATAATATTTAAATCACATCTTTTAAGTGTGATTAATAACTAATAAAATATGTGATAAAAAAAAGGATTCGACATATTTGAAAAATAATCAATATTATTTTTGTATGCACATTTGAAGAATGTAATACACATTATATATTATATTTTGAATCATAACCACATACATATTGAATAAAATAACGTCATATATTTCATAAATGAAAATTAAATATTCAAAAGTATATACAAAAGAATTAAATAAAAAAAATTAACTGTGTTTACATCTATTAAAAAATGAAAAAACTTAAAAAACTAAGTTCTTTAATTCTTGGACCATATTTTGCATCTCTTCAAAAAATTTCTAACCTGAAAAATGAAAACACAAATTAATCCAGAAACCACTGATGCATATGAATAAATTAAAAAGTTAATTCAGCAAACTAAAATAGGAACATTAATCATTTCTGTTTGACCTTAATCATTTTGGAAGTAACTTCCCTATTAACAATTAGATGCCATAGCAGCTCAGTGTCAATGACATTGTAATTAGAAGGTCACTAATGAGCACAGTATTTAAAAATGATAAATCTCAATACATCTTATATTATTATTACTGTTGAACCATAATTTTAGGTACCCATAAATAAATAAATAAAAACTCAAGAAACCTTTGGTGCCTTGGGGGTTCCTTAAGCCTTTGAAAACACTATTCCTCCATCCCCCCTCTAGCCACTCCCTCACCCCCTTTAGCCACCCTTTCCCTTCCCAGCGACTACTTCACCCTTCCCGCAACTCACCAAACATGTTTTCTTATTTTTGTTAGTATTTGTTTGGAAAACATGTGTATATTAAATATGTTTTTAGTTTTTGCATTTTTTTTTTTTTGGGACAATATGTTTCCTGCTTTTTGTTTACAAAGAAGAAACAGAAAATTAGTTTGAGAGTAAAATATAATGTTAAATACCAATTACCAATGGATGTAATGAGAAAACAAAGATAGAGCAGAGTCACATAAAATACCATGGTCATCAAAGTCTCCTGCAGTCATGGTGGCTAACAAACTGTTGTTGACAAACTCAGAATCCTCAAGCTTGGAAAGAGATGTTCTTGCTGAGTTACTATTTGATCCATCTTTCTTCCTCTTATGCTGAGCAGCTGCCCCTATTAGCTTCATCCTCAATTTACTTGGAGATATTATACCACCCTACATTACCCATTTATTTATACCACCAAAAAAAATTTAAAAATCAAATACCACAATCAGGAAAAATACCCAAAAAGATTAAAAAGAAAAAGAAATTCAACATTGCAATAGAATCATTTGAACACTAAAGCCCCCCATTCAAGAATTTCATTCAAACACCATAATGGGTTCTCTTATCTTATGTACGGGAAAGAAATAAACTTTATCGTATAATCCTGTTAATCAAGTTTGCGCTCCTCTGTACATCGTCGCTTTATCACCTGAAAACACAAACGTGAGCTAGCCGGCGGGTGTGTGCCGGAAACCTCTCCGATGCCTAAGTCAGTAAGCTTGACAAATAGACAAAAGCTCCGTGTATTCAGAAAGCAAAGTTGTGTTACCTCTTCGCAGGTGATATTTGTGAGCTTTATAGGTTTCGTGTGGCATAATCCTAGTAGGACTTTTACTTCTCCATACAGAGTCCTCCTAGGATTTAACCTCCTGAAGGATAATCCTTATCCTCCAACACCCCCCTCACTGCTTAAACCAAGTGAGATGGTTCTTCTATGGCCGGGCTACCATGACCGAAGTAAAATGACCATGCTATGCTAGCAACCACATGGTCGAGACTCAACTAGCCTGGTTTTTTACTCCGCAGTTTGTACCTCGGTTTCCCTGCGGAGACCGAGCTAAATTAAGAGTGAGGCTTGCTGAGTCTACATCATGCCTTGGTTCCAAATAGTGCAGCCAAGCTAACCACGCCTATGGTAACCGAGATACCCACACAAGATTATGACCGTGTTAACTTAGTGCGACGACCGAGCTTACCTCGGGACCGGCGTAACTTCAAGATTCTCCTAGACCGGTCTAACTCTGGCCATTTTACTCAGCCCTTTGTATTGCGGTCCAAAACGGCCCATTTACCCAGCTCGGCCCAATTTTCCATACAAATTACCCTCACAATTGCCCCTTAATTCCATCTGCGAAGCATGATAGGGATTACCTGACTTCCAGCCAAGCTAAGATTCCTCTTCTGTTCCGGCCGAACTAAATTCATACCGGGCTGTACTTGTTTGGTCAGAACGTCCCTTCAATCACAGCTACTGAATCGATTCTTATTCTAATGACACGTGGCCGGTCCTGATTGGCCTTCTGCAGCTGTTCCGCCGCCCTCGTACTTCGCAAAATTTGAACAGTTCCCGCCCTTCCACTTTCATCATTTTCACAAAACAATCTCCTCATCTTTGGATTCATCACTGCATTTCTTATTTCCCTCATTCTCTCTTTCAAGCTCCATTGCTCTCCAACTTTTGCAACTGTGAAGCTTGCTTCGTGTTCCTCTTTTACCGCCGTTGCTTCCATCTTCAGGTCTTCTACTTCAATCTGGTAAGCAAATCCATCTTTCTTGCTCTGTTTGTTTTCGTATTTGTTGAATCCATATTTTGTTTTGTGTGCTTTTTGCAAACACTTTTTCTGTTTAGCCTTCATCTTTTCTGCAAAACATGTAATAGAACCACTCAACTTCATGAAACCTGTAGAACATCACTTTTGATCCACAACCCCAACATAACCGAACTAAAAAGTTGTTTGTGGCTGGTGCCTACATAGCCAGGCTACCCACCCGGACTAACACTTCACACAAAACTAGTAGTTTCACCAAGTCAAACCACCTTCCGATTTATTTTAACCGAGATAAACGAACCGAATTAAGTTTGAACTAAGCAAACTGGAAACCTTTGCCTTCGACCGAGCTAAGCCTTCGGGGCTAAGCCAGCTTTCCTAGTTTTTAAACCGAACTAAGAAAGCTGCCCCTATAGGTTTGACCGAGGTAACAAAACCCGTAGTTCAAACCGTATAAAACCAATCCCACACAAAAACCGATCTATCGAACCCCTTGCTCAATCCGAGCTACCAAGCACTTTGCTGAACCGAGATAAACCCTGTAGCATCCCCCATAGGCCGAAGTAGGATTTCTTTATCTTTACTTTGATTTTGCAGCACAGTCAACGATCTGTGCTTAACACCTTTGTTTTCCACTTTGCAGACTTAGGTTGCCCAGGCACTCCTCTGTGCCCTCAACCGAGCTACTGAGCACCGTTTTCCGACCGAACTAATTTATTTATAACTTAAACATAAATGGGGAAGTATAGGTTTTTGGTAGAAACCCCTGGAGGCCTAGCCGAATTCCGAAAGGATTACAACATCCCCGACGACGTACAACTTGTCTTAGCCAAAAAAGATGTCACACCGTGGGGGAATGAGGGCTTCATACCTTTTACCCTCCTTTCAATAATAAAAACCGGACTAAGATTTCCAGTCCAGCCATTAATTTGTGAATTCCTTAGACAAACATGACTATGCCCAACCCAGCTTTCCACCAATTCATACCGTATAATAATGGGAATAGCCGAATTAAACCGCCAAGACGATCTTAACCTCGGTTTAGCCGAAATATTCCACCAATATTCCTTAGGATCAAAAGAAGATGGGTGGGTCTACTATTTAAGAATACGCCGTCGCCGAGATAAGATAATAAAATATACACCGGATAAAGACCTAAACAATGACGATTTTTTCTCGGTGTCTGGGAACTTTGAGGATCATCAAGCCCAGATTCCTGGCCGACGTATAAACTGGAAAAAAGGAATCCTCGGTATAACTTACTTCGGCTATATGCATGCTCTTGTTTTACTTCGGTTTCTGGTTTCACGACCGATCTAACAGTTATTCTTTTTGCAGACTCAGCTCATCTTGCATCCTTGTACAGTTACCCCAACCTGAACACACTTCGTGCCGCGCTACGTGTTGAAGAAAGGAGTTGGGCTAAGCTGTTAAATTTTGAGCCGACCTATAGATACAGCAGTCGCCGAAAAGCCAGAGTGACCGATTTCCTTCTTGAAGACGCACCAGAACCGGACCCAACCTTGCCCCAAATCAACCTCGTCCTATTGATTGCCGAACAAGAAATGGCAAAAAGGAGCAAAGTAAGGGCACTTCTAACCGAAACTAACAGACCCAAGGTACCACAAACTGGTCAGACGACTGAGACCGTGGTAGCCCTTCCATCCCAGCAGCCATCCTCATCTCGGGCGAACAAGCGTGCCCGGACTAGCCAAACTGAGCAACGTCTTGTTGACGAGGATGAGACCATTCTTCCGCCCAGCCCTCAACCAAGCCCTCAACCGGAGTACTCTGACCGAGCTGACTCCTCCAAATGGGCTCCAAGTCTTACCTTTCAAAATCGAGATATTCAGGAAACTGACTCAGTTGTTGCTGAGAAGGATCACTTGATGGCTTTCAATCTAGCCAAGAGTGTTTGCCTTCCAAAAGACATGGAGCACCACAACAAACAACTAAACACCGAGCTGAAGGCCATCCAGTCATCAACAAAATCAATGATCCTGGTAAGTGGCTCTCCCTTTTCTTTGTCTAACTTTTCCCAACTGTCAGTCTGGCTAAAGAGAGTCACTACTCTTTTGTAGGCCATTCAGAAGAACAACATTGCACATAAGAAAGTGCTGGAGCTCCGCAAGACTACCAGGCAGGCCATGGCAGATGCCGAGGCAAAGACAGCCGAGCTGGAGCAAGCTAAGAAGCAGATAGCCGAGCTACAGTCCGAGAACGGTCGCTTGACCGGACTTGTTAGCTCGGCCGAAGCAGAAAAACAAAAAATTGCAGCGACGGTGAAAGACAAATACTTGCGCGAGTTGGCCAAACTTGAAGGCAAAAAGAAAGCCGAAATAGCTGAGCTTGAGAAGAAGTTGGAGGGAGCTGAAAGCCGAGGTTTCAAAGAAGGTGAAGCCTTGTATATCCAGCAGTGCGAAGCTGCGAAGGACCTTTTCTTCAAATGTGGCTGGAGGGGTGCTGTGGAGCAGCTCGGTAGTGGTCCTGACACCGAGGTCTACAATGCTCCACAGTATTTCATACCGGACTCACTGGCGGAGTATGCTGCCGATCTCCAGAAGCAATTTCTTGAGGAGTCTGATGATGAAGAAAATGAGCAAACTGAAACTTCGGCTGTCAACGAGCAAACAAATGATCAATCAGCTCGGTTGGAGCTAACGGCGGAAGACTTCGCAACCGAAACCGTGCTTCCGATAGAGACCGGGCTTCAAATTGAGACTACTTTGACCTCCGACACCGGTGTTCCTATTGATGTTGACGCCGATCTGGAGAATCTTTTCAACTGATTCTGTAATTTTTCTTTTTCTCTTTTTTTTTTTTTTTTTTTTTTTGCTTTGACTTGTAACCGGGCTAGGAGCCCCTTCCATGTAATCTTTCTGAACTAGATCAATGGAAATCATTTTTTCTTGTTCCAACTGTTATTTCGGTTTTAGCTGGTCAATCTGACTACGCTTACTAGCCAACCACTCTTTAGCCGACATAATTACTTCGGCTGAAGAGTACAAAGTGTTGGTTTAATTCTGCCAACCGCTAAGTTGGTTTAGTCCAGCCAACCATTCTTTAGCCGATTGTACTTATTTCGGCTAAAGAGTACTAGGAGTTGGTTTAGTCCAGCCAACCACCCTTCAGCCATACCCTTTGGTTGAAGAGTAACAAAAGAGTTGGTTTAAGCCAGCCAACCACTCTTCAGCCATAACCTTACTTCGGCTGAAGAGTACAAAAGTTGGTTTAATCCGGCCAACCATTCTTCAGCCATACCCTTACTTTGGCTGAAGAGTACAAAGAGTTGGTTTTAATCCAGCCAACCACTCTTCAGCCATACCCTTACTTCGGCTGAAGAGTACAAAGAGTTGGTTTAATCCAGCCAACCATTCTTCAGTCATACCCTTACTTTGGCTGAAGAGTACAAAGAGTTGGTTTAATCCAGCCAACCACTCTTCAGCCATACCCTTATTTCGGCTGAAGAGTACAAAGAGTTGGTTTAATCCAGCCAACCATTCTTCAGTCATACCCTTACTTTGGCTGAAGAGTACAAAGAGTTGGTTTAATCTAGCCAACCACTCTTCAGCCATACCCTTACTTCGGCTGAAGAGTACAAAGAGTTGGTTTAATCCAGCCAACCACTCTTCAGCCATACCCTTATTTCGGCTGAAGAGTACAAAGAGTTGGTTTAATCCAGCCAACAACCATACCCTTATTTCGACTGAAGAGTACAAAGAGTTGGTTTAATCCAGCCAACCATTCTTCAGCCATACCCTTACTTTGGCTGAAGAGTACAAAGAGTTGGTTTAATCCAGCCAACCACTCTTCAGCCATACCCTTACTTCGGCTGAAGAGTACAAAGAGTTGGTTTAATCCAGCCAACCATTCTTCAGCCATACCCTTACTTTGGCTGAAGAGTACAAAGAGTTGGTTTAATCCAGCCAACCTTTATATTGGTTTTTCCAGCCAACCTAAAGTAAAGTTGTTTGGTTATCCCGGCCAAACGTCCTGCAGCCTAGATCCTTATCCTGAGCTTAGGAGGGGTGTTGGTTTAATCTAGCCAACCTTTAAGTTGGTTTTTCCTGCCAACTTAGAATAAAATGTTTTACAATGTTTCTAACTTGCTAAAACTTTCTTTTACAGAAAATAACTATGTTGAAAAGAACTGACTTTATTTTATTGATGAGAAGAAAAAAAAAATTTACACCAATTTTTAAAAGAAAAAGCTAAAAATAAAATAATTTGAGATTGGCAGTATTCCACGGCCTGGGAATTGTCTTGCCGTCCTCGTCTTCTAAGTGGTATGCCCCTTTGCCTGCTAATCCAACCACTTTGTAAGGTCCTTCCCAATTAGGCCCTAACTTGCCATCTTCGGGCACCAAGGTGTTTCCCATCACTTTGCGCAGTACCCAATCTCCAACCTTGAATTGTCTTGGATGAACTGTTTTATTGTATTTCCTGGATAACTCTTGTTGATACGAGGCAATGTGAACCAGTGCTCTTTCTCTTCTTTCCTCGGCAAGGTTGAGTTCCAAAGTTATGGCTTCGCCATTCAAGTCAGGATCAAAATTTTCGCTTCGAATTGTGGGGAGACCAACTTCCAGTGAGATCACTGCTTCCATGCCATAAGCTAAGGAGAATGGTGTTTCTCCAGTTGATCGTCGTGGTGTAGTACGGTAAGCCCATAAAACATGAGGGAGTTCCTCCACCCACTTGCCTTTGGCTTTTTTTAACCGTTTCTTCAGTCCATCCAATACTATCTTGTTTGATGCTTCTGCCTGACCATTTGCTTGGGGATATGCCGGCGTAGAATTGCAGAACTCTATCTTGTACTCTTCACAAAAGCCTCTGAAAATTCTACCGTCGAACTGAGTGCCGTTGTCTGAGACTAGGGCTTTTGGTATGCCAAACTGAGTGATGATATTCTGCCAAACGAACTTCTTCACATCTTTTTCTTTGATTGATGCCAATGCTTCTGCTTCCACCCACTTTGTGAAGTAGTCTGTTGCTGCGAGAAAGAACTTTCTGTTTCTGGGTGCTGTTGGAAGTGGTCCTACTATGTCCAAGCCCCATATTGCAAAAGGCCATGGGCTAGTCAATGGTAGGAGTTCTCTAGCTGGTTGATGTATTTGGTGTGCGAATTTCTGGTATTTCTCGCACTTCTTCACATATTTCTCCGAGTCTGCCTGCATGTATGGCCACCAGTATCCTTGCGAAATGGCCCTGTAAGCTAGTGATCTTCCACCTTGATGGCTTCCGCACACCCCTTCGTGTATTTCGAACAAGAATGCTTCCACTTTGCTGGGATGAACACACTTTAGGTAAGGTCCTGAGAATGACTTTTTGTATAATGCCAAATATGGGGAGATCCAAAATCGCTGCGACTTCGCTCTTATTCTATTGGCTTCTTTTTTCTCTTCTGGTAAGATGCCGTCTTTTAAGAACAGGATGATGGGATCCATCTAAGAGGGGCCTAGTTCTGCGCAACATACCTCTTCTGCTTCGGGGTCTTCAATGCTTGGTCTAGGTAGGTAGTTGATTAGTAGTGGATGAGGGATGGAGGTATCTGCCATTGAGGCGAAGCCTGCTAGTTCGTCTGCTCTGCTGTTTTTCTCCCTACCAATTTGTTCTATGCTTACTACTTCGAATTTCTTGATCTCTATTCTGACCAATTCTTGGTACTTGGCCATCCTGTCATCCTTTGCTTCATAGTCGCCAGAAATTTGGTTTACCACCAGCTGTGAGTCGCTGTAGACCATTAGTTCGGTGGCCTTCATATAGAATGCTGATTTGAGGCCTGCAAGAAGCGCTTCATACTCTGCTTCATTGTTTAATGCTGGGAAGCCAAGGTTGATTGCCTGCTCCACTACTAGGCCGTCTGGAGAGATGAGGACTATGTCAAGCCCTGCTCCATGCCGGTTGGATGCTCCATCCACGAAGAGCTTCCACATCTCTCCAACGAACAATTTCCAGCAAGTGGAGGGGTCAGATGATGTCGTGGGGTCAAGAATGTTGCTAGTGTTTTCTTCAAGGTCCATGCTTACTGTCTGCCCCTCGCTATCTGATTGTACCAAGTCTTTATTTCTTGGTGAGTCTTGGTTTGCTTCTTCCTTGCTGTCTTCAGTCTGGTCTACCTTGGAGTCTGACCGAGTGCCTTCTGCTAAGGGTTGCGCTATTCTGGCGTCAACTTCCATCCCTAGTTCGGTTGTGTCGGTTAGGTTGACTGGGTAGATATGATGACTTCCAGGAGTAAATTCTGCGACGAAGTCTGCCAAAGATTGGGCCTTTACTGCAGTTCTGGGTTGGAACTTGATGTCGAATTGTCCCAACTCTACTGCCCACTTCAAGATTCGCCCAGAAAGTTCACCCTCTCAAACAAAGCTTTTAGTGGAAAAGCTGTGAGGACAACTATTGTGTGGGCGTGAAAGTAGTGTCCCAATTTCTTGGAGGCCATCATTAAGGCCAATGCAAGTTTTTTCAGTGGCAAGTACCTTGTTTCGGCTCCCAGCAATGTCTTGCTGACATAAAAGATAGGCAAATGTTGGATTCCTTCTGCACGAATCAACACTGCGCTTATTGCGTGCTGAGAGACTGCCAGGTACAAGAAAAGTTCTTCACCAGGTACTGGGGTAACAAGTAGTGGTGGGGAAGACATATATTTCTTCAAGCTTTCCAGAGCTCGGTCGCATTCTTCATCCCACTCGAACTTGACTTTTAATGCTTGAAAAAATGGTCGTAGTCTGTCTGACGATCGGCTGATAAATCGATTGAGTGCAGTCGCCATGCCGGTGAGATGCTGCACTTCTTTGACTGAGTTTGGTCTCTCCAAATCCTAGATTGCTTTGATCTGAGAGGGGTCTGCTTCTATACCCCGGTTAGTAACAAGGAAGCCCAGGAATTTGCCAGACCCTACTCCGAACACACACTTGGACGCATTGAGGCGCAACTTGTGCTTCTTTAGGATCTCAAACATCTCTCATAGGTCCTTGAGATGGTCATTCTCATCCTTGCTTTTGACCACCATGTCGTCGATGTAAACCTCCATCGTTCTTCCTAACAATGGTTCAAACATCTTGGTGACCATTTGTTGGAATGTTGCCCCTGCGTTCTTCAGGCCGAAGGGCATGACCTTGTAACAGTATAGTCCTCTTGGAGTTGTAAAGGATGTGACCTCCTGGTCTGGTTCATGCATGGCGATTTGGTGGTAGCCTTTGTATGCATCCAGAAAGCTAAGTCGGTTGTGCCCCGCCGTTAGGTCTACCAGTTGATCTATCCGTGGTAGATGAAAGCTGTCTTTTGGGCACGCCTTGTTGACTGTTTTATAGTCGACGCAGACACGCCATTTGTTATTCTTTTTTGGCACTACGACTGTGCTGGAAATCCATTTTGGGTAGTGCACTTCTCTAATTGCTCCTGCCTCCAGCAGGTTACCTACTTCTTCCGTCACTATCTCGGCGTGATGGAATGCCGATCTACGGGTGCGTTGAATGATTGGTCTAGCGGATGGGTGAACATTGAGTTGGTGACAGATGAAGTTGGGATCAATGCCTGGCATGTCGTACGGTGTCCAAGCAAACACTTCGATATTGGAGGTCAAAAATTCCAAGACCTTTAATCTCTCAGTGCTGGACAATGATGAACCGAGCAAAAAGAACTTATCCGGGTTCTCTTCATCTATTCTCACTTCTACCAAGTCTTCCACCGCTTTCTGATTAGCCGCTTTGCCTACATCTGCGAACAGTTCATTACTCTCAGGTTCTTCCACCGAATGAACATATCCTTTGGCAGCGCGGCTGCCGTTTACCGTGACAAAGCATTGCTTGGACATAATCTGATCTCTGTAGACCTCTTCAATTACACTGGTGTCGTTGGGGAACCGCATTACTTGGTGGTAGGATGACGCCACCGATCGCATGGCATGCAGCCATGTTCTGCCCAAGATGATGTTGTAAGTGGAGGGGACCTTCAATACCCAGAACTCCACTTGTTTCGTCACGCTTTCTGCTCTGACTGGAAGAATTATCTTGCCGACGGGCCATTCTGGCATGGAGTTGAATCCAATTAGGGGAGATACAACAGGTGCCAAGTCTTTGTCTTGTAGCTTCAGTTGTTTAAATGTTTCGTAGTACATGATTTCACATGAACTACCCTGGTCAATCAGAATCCGCTTGACGTCAAAATCCTTGACTCGGAGAGTGATGACCAGGGCATCATTGTGAGGGCAATATATCCGTTCTAAGTCTTTATCTGAAAAGGACATGACATTTGTGGCTTCTGTCTTCCCCTTCTTGATGGCAGGTTGGGCACTTAGAACCTCTCTTAAATGCTCGGCCTTTTTGATTGATCCCCTGAGCTCGCATACACGCTCAGGTTCGAAAACTCCATGTATCACATTGATAATGCCTTGAGGCGGGGCGTCGATTGGCATCCCATTGGGGTTACTATGGTCCTGGGGGGCTGGTTGCGTCCCTCCTTCAATGTATTTATCCAAGTGACCTGCCGCCACCAATTCCTCCAGGTGCTGTCTCAACGGTGTGCAGTTCTCAGTGCGGTGCCCCTTTTCTTTATGGAAGGTGCACCGCGATCTTTCGTCGTAGTCTTTCTGTGCTTCTCCCAGCTTAGCTGGTCACTTGACGAAAGGCTCATCTCTTATTTCGCTCAGAATCCGATATATCGGTTTCTTGAACACCGTGGTTATGGCAGTGCGGATTCTCAACCATCTTTTATCCGGGTCTTCTCCGTTATCTCGTCTGCCACATCTATTTCTGTTCGGTCGATCTACCGTATTAACCTTCGCTGAGGTCTTCTTTTCTGGTACTGTGGTCGCCCCAGATTTTACTTTGGCACGTGCGCCATCCTCTTCTACCCTGATGTGCTGATGCACTCTTTCCATCAAGGCTTCCATGGTGAGGGGTGGCGTCATGGTGATCGAATCCCTTACTCTGTTCCCGACTGGAAGGCCTCTTTTATACTGTGCAATGGCGAGATTGGTGGGGCAGTCCCCAATCTGATTGAATGTCTCCCAGTAACGACTATTGTAGGATCTTAGGGTCTCTTTATCGCCCATGTCGATGGAGAGTAGCTGGTCGATCTCCACCGGGGTTTTAGTGTTTGTTCGGAACAGTGTTACGAATGCCTCAGCCAATTGCGCCCAAGAGGCTATGCTGCCCTCTGGAAGTTTCTCGAACCAAGTCAAGCCTAGGTCGCCAAGGCTAGATGGGAAGAGTATGCACATTAAGGCCTTGTTTCGCTTGTATACAGCCATGACCTGGCGAAAGTGGCTCAAGTGTGAGTAGGGGTCCGTCTTTCCTTCATATGAAGTGAATTTGGGCTGAAGGAAGCCTGATGGTAGGGGCGCGTTTTCAATCGCCGGAACAAACGGCGAAGTCTGCAGCCTTGCTAATGCTTTATCCGTTGGTTCGTAGGCAAGGCGCGGTATTGGCATTCCAACCTCGACGCTTCCATGCGTCCGAGGAGCCAACCGTTGTAAGGCAGAAACTCTGTGTGGATCCCGTGCCCTGGCATCCTCCTTGCATCGTGCCTTTTCCTCGAGCACGGTTCGTAAGTCGGATGATCTGGGTAACTCCGTCTGTTTAGATCTGGTTTGGTGTATATGTGAGGGCCAATACGTGCTTCCTTCAGTGTATGATCTTTCAGATCTCATCCTCTCAGACCTGGAGTGACAAGTTCTGGAAGACCTGAATTGAGTATCGCCTGTCCTGAGGCTTCTGCTCTCTCCTTGCGAGGGCGTGGTATTCCTACTACGATTTTCTGAGTGGCGAGGGGGCGTCTTGTTTTTGTGCCCCTCTCCTGTCGCCACTTCTTTTCTCTTCATCTGGCACTTCAAGGCCTCCATGTCTGCCGCCATCTTCCGTATTAATTCATCTTGCTCCGTCATCCGGTCTTCCAGAGCTTGAGGATCAATCCTCCGTCGTTGCCTGTCAGGACTTTGCGAACGAGAGTGACGGAGACTGTTAGTTCGCCTCCCCCTAGTATCCCTCCTGGTGTTATGTCGTTGGGGCTCCAAATCTGCCATGGGAGGGATAAAAGGTAGTCCTTCACGCCTTGCACCCCCATCTGGTGTTTGCCCATCGATGGCGGACTGCGGTAAATCTTCATTGTGCGCCATTGTTTTTAAAGAGGAGAAGCTTAATCAAGAGGTTTTGTTCTTGTATGTCTTCCCACAGATGGCGCCAATTGTACAGGAAAGAAATAAACTTTTTCGTATAATCCTGTTGATCAAGTCTGCGCTCCTCTGTACGTCGTCGCTTTATCACCTGAAAACACAAACGTGAGCTAGCCGGCGGGTGTGTGCCGGAAACCTCTCCGATGCCTAAGTTAGTAAGCTTGACAAATAGACAAAAGCTCCGTGTATTCAGAAAGCAAAGTTGTGTTACCTCTTCGCAGGTGATATTTGTGAGCTTTATAGGTTTCGTGTGGCATAATCCTAGTAGGACTTTTACTTCTCCATGCAGAGTCCTCCTAGGATTTAACCTCCTGAAGGATAATCCTTATCCTCCAACACCCCCCTCACTGCTTAAACCAAGTGAGATGGTTCTTCTATGGCCGGGCTACCACGACCGAAATAAAATGACCATGCTATGCTAGCAACCACATGGCCGAGACTCAACTAGCCTGGTTTTTTACTCCGCAGTTTGTACCTCGGTTTCCCTGCGGAGACCGAGCTAAATTAAGAGTGAGGCTTGCTATGTCTACATCATGCCTTGGTTCCAAATAGTGCGGCCGAGCTAACCACGCCTATGGTAACCGAGATACCCACACAAGATTATGACCGTGTTAACTTAGTGCGACGACCGAGCTTACCTCAGGACCGGCGTAACTTCAAGATTCTCCTAGACCGGTCTAACTCTGGCCCTTTTACTCAGCCCTTCATATTGCGGTCCAAAACGGCCCATTTACCCAGCTCGGCCCAATTTTCTATACAAATTACCCTCACATCTTACTAATTCAAATTTGAAAGATTTGTTTAAACAAAAATCAAATATTTGGGAAACCCATCAAGAATTTCTCTAAATTTCTTCTCTGCTGTTATTTAGGTCAAGAATTTCTTCTTCTTCTTTATCTAATAATGAATTGGATCACCTAATGACTAAAACTATATATTATTTTCTCTGCTGTTATTTTTCATATCTAATTTACTCTCTGTTAATTTCCCTAGCCTTAAAGCATTGTCACCTAGAGGTCAAGTTTGTGTGTTCTTTCTTGTGTGTTTGTTCTTCTTGTGTTTTGAGTCTTACCGATTATAGTTAGGCATTATGGATTACTAACACCTTTGACATGTATGAACAAATTAAGTGGCTTTACTAAATGTGTCGATTCCCATCTCTTTCATTGATCATGGTAAACCTCATTCTTCTAGACTTGAGATGAAAGAGCCCAACAACACTCAACAATCTCCAAAAATCATAGAATTAACATATCATCTCTTATATCACACCTCTAAGTAGGATTAATCATTGATTGGATTCACCACAGAACTGTTATGGTTCTTGAATAAATGCAATTAAGAACACAATCCCAATCCTACTGCACTCAAGGAAGTGCAAGTGTGTTTCCTTTTCAGATATCTTTCAAATTACAATGATTTACTTTATGAAGTATAAACAAGTATGTTCTTTCTATAAGAAAAAACACAAATAAATGAGTCAAAATGAAGAGAAAACCTCAAAAAATAAATAAACAAATAAAAGGGAAGGAAGAGAGCACTTACAGAACTAGATGGTCTGGTCAGAAATATCTCAAGAAGCTTTACTCATCCCATTGAGAATTACTCATCCCTATTGAGAATAACAATTGTTACAACAACGATAAAAAGAAACTTTGAAGTAGTCAAATGAAATGAATCTAGAACAACATTCAGATCAAGCAAAGGTAGAAATCTATGCATTAGAAAATAATGAACACTTAACTAATTCATACAATTGGAGTGTGATCTATTCAGTTTTACACCTGTACATATGTTCTCCCCTAACAAATTGAAACAAATGCTAGTTATGAAAACTATATAAGTGTTGCAGCCTGCAGGTGCTTTCCAATCCTCAATTAGTGCTACGTAATGTGAAGTTAAAATTGTAATTCAAACCATCAAATCCAAATAAACTTGGTGAAGAAACACACATACACACACAAATTAAATTATTGGTTTCTCCCAAATAATTTGTTGTGCTGTGCTCTAAGTAGCACTGACACGTGACAGGGGCACAGCTTTGACACAAGGCCACATTGATTTTCAAAACATGCACGACACGATATGTCTGAAACATTTTTAAAAATTATACTTTTATAAATTTATTATATGTCAACTATGTGAATAGCTTATTCAGAGGTAATGAAAAAAAACAAAATAACACTAATTAAAATTAAAAGGTTATAAATTTCATAACCTAAAAACATCAATATATCAATCACATGACAATTAATTGCAATATAAAGAATGTAAAATAATTGTAGAATATAGAAATACAAATGATGAATTCATTTTATTAATATTTGAAAATATATTTAGGTTCCACACGTAGAACCCACATTTAGGTTCCACACACTGTAGACACCCCATTTTTGACCGACCTTGAGACTCAGACGTCACCAGTTGAGCGCTCGGTGATATTGCATATTGTGCTCGTTCAGAAGTTTCAGAGTCTCGGCTGCGAGCCTTGCCTCCGGACTTCCGGACTCTTTTGTGCTTTACCTCGGTTTACGAATCAGGCTCTGTTTTCTCTGTTTTCTCTTCCCGAAGGGAGGGAGAGGTCTTGTAGATCATCTCTCAGTGGCCGTAGGCTACGTTTCGTGGTCGTAGGCCGTTTTGCCCGTTTGGAGTCCAGTTTCCTATTTTTCGGAGCCGTTAGCCGTGTGCCTCGGTTCGGGACCACTTAACCACCTCCGTTTGCTCCAGTTTTTGGCATACATCTTATTTACTCCCTTTTGAGGGACATTGCGGCCCGAGAGACCAACTTCGTGGTCGAACACCACTTCCGGTGCCTAACAGCCCACTTTCGGGGCCCCGAACTACGTGTTTTGGCTCCCGAACCTTCATTCTGTATTTTTGGGCTCCGACCCAAAATTGAGATAGTCATATTTTGAGGTCCTTTTCATGTTTGATTAAGGACCTTTTGTTGTTTGAGATCTCCTACTGCCACTTGCTTCTTTACCCCTCTTTTAGGCCTTTTCTTGCATGATAGTTTAGGTCTACTTGTATTTATTTTCGTGGCTTGTCATAAACTACAAAGTGTCTTATTTTGAGCCTCTATTCAACTTTGTTGAAGGGCTCTCTTCGGTTTGAGATCTCCTACTATCACTTGCCCCTTTATCTCCCTTTTAGGCCAATTTTGGGGGGAAATTTGAATTTCATTTTCCCTCCATTTTTCCCCCTCTTTTCCACCCTCTTGTGTCTATATAACAGACCCCCCAGCTGTGTTTTAGGGGTTAGAAAATTTTGATTTGGAGCTCTCACATTAAATCTCTCTCTCTCTCTCTCTCTACTCTAAGCCTTAAAAAACCCTTTGATTCTTATACCATTTCCTCATCATCACCTAGCACCACACCACCACTCCATTCCAGAAGCTTGGAGGGTCTTCTCAGAGCTTAGGAGGCAGCATTTCTTGGTCCAAAATGCTGTCAAAGATTAGTCTTCAAGGGAAAGTCCTCTTCTCCCCTTTTTGACCCTTTTCTTGGTTCACATCTTAGCTCTTTGTGCTTGCATGTTGGGGCTCCGACCCTAACTGAAAATATCATTTTTTTGAGCTCTATTTCATATTTGTTTAAGGGCCTCTCACTGTTTGAGGCTCCTTTTTTGCACTTGCTTCATTACCTCCTTTGTATGCCATTTTCTTGCATATTATTTTAGGCCTATATGTAAACTGTTTTGAGCTCTATTCCAAACTGTAAAGTGGCTTATTTTGAGCCCTTATTCAACATTGTTGAAGGGCTCATCACTGTTTGAGGCTTCCATTTGCCACTTACTTTTATATCCCTCTTTTGGCCTTATTTTTGCATGATTTGTTAGCCCTTTGTGCTTATATTTTTGGGCTCTGGTCCGAACTGTAAATAGCCTTATTTTGACCCCCTCTTCATGTTTGATCAAGGGTCTTTAGCTTTTTGGAGCCTCCTTTTTGCTCTTTGTGTTTAAACCTCTTTTTAGGCCTTATTTTGCATTGTATTTTAGGCTTGCATGTGAACTGTTTTGGGTTTGATCATAAACTGTAAAATGCCATGTTTTGGGTCCCTCTTCAACATTATTGAAGGGCCCTCTTATGTTTTGGGCCAGCAGCTATGACTTGCTTCTTTATCTCACATTTAGGGCCATTTTTGCATATCGGTTTAGCCTTATTTGTGTTCATTTTTTGGCCTTGCTTAAAACTGTAAATATGCTTGTTTTGGGACTGCCTTGAATCTGTATTCATGCTTCATGATCAAATAGTGCATGCTTTGTATAGCTATAGGCCTTTGCGTGTGCCTAGTTTTGCATTTGGGGTCTCATTTCATGCATCGGGTACCATATCGCCATGTTTCGGGGTTGTTTTGCATCATGTTTTGCTACTGAAATTTGCATGCTAGTGTGCCATATTCCATGCCTTGCCATGTCTTGTTAGAGTGGCATTTGGTGCCTTAGGATCGGTCCTCGGTTTGCGTGCACGCGAGCACGCATCTCGAGTATCTCATTTTCATCTAATGGCCTCTTATGTGAGTGTGGATGAGGTCCACTTGTGTTAGTGTAAGTCCATTTATGCATTGTGTATGCCATTTCATTTCATAGCATTGTGTATGCTAGGTTGTATGTTAGCGCATTGTGTATGCCATGTTACCTCGTGCATCGTGTATGCCATTTCATAGCATCGTGCATGCTAGGTTGTATCTTAGTTGCATTCATGCATGTCATGCATATTGCATTGTGCTTGGGATAGGAGTTAGCCCAAGCACGGGAAACGAGGTACGTTTCGTACTCCGAGTGACGAAACGTGTCTCAATTCCCAGTCGCCGACACTCCGGATTATCCATGATGGAGTCTAGGTTTTGTTGTGTTTTCATGTGCATTCATTCCATATTGAGTTGTGCAATTCGACTCCTCGGCCATCATGCATCGAGATGCGTGATTGGTGGCACGAGGATCGAGGCATGCATACATTTGTGAAAATACATTGCCATGCCCTTTTCCTGCTCTCTGTTGTAGCAAATCAAGAATCAGCAGTCTTTCGGGGCTTGGCGCGCTTTCTAAGAAATCATTGCAAAACAGAGGCTAATTGGGGCATCGCAGTGGATTTTCGTGCAAGGCAACCCGAGCATGCATCATTCATCATCCAGAGCGGAGTCAAGGCAGTCCCTAGCTTGCATGCTAGTTTACAGCTTTCTTACATTAATTTGTTAATTAATTAGGGTTTTGTACATATTTGGACTGTAATATTCATTTGGGACTGTATATTATTTTATTCGGACCCTCTGCGCGAGGGCAATGTTGTAATAAGTGTGCGTGTGTGTGATGTATGTCTTCCAACCCCACGTCTTTCTCTCTTTTATTTACCTGCTTATGATGGTTAGATTAGGGCATATTTCAATTAGCATACAGTATGATAGCATGTTTGCATTCATTCATCTGTTTTACATGCACCGGGCTCGGCGCATCATACTTACTGCATCGTATTTTCAATTCCAAGTTGAATACATGCTAGCTGTAGCATTTCATATGCTATGTTTAGAATAGCCGAGCCTGCTATAGTTGCATTTTTGCATGTGTTGCATTAGGCATTTCTGTATAGTTAGGATCATGCATGGATTTCTAACCTAGCTTCTGTTTTGGCTTGGAGTACTCGGTAAGTTTTATGCTTTAGCATCCTAGCATGCGTGTGAGTGACTGCCATGATAGCATGCTTACCATGAGGCTAATTGCTTATGTGATATAACTGCCTGAATGCCTGTGGGTGAAGGTTGAGTTATTTGGATTGGAACAACTCATTCACTGTGTGTTTTAAGCCCACTAGATAGTGGCAAAATCATATTTTCTAAAGCCCACCTGAGGGTGGCAAATCCACGTCTTAGCCTACTTGCGAGTAGCACCATCAAACCATTTTCAAACAAACAAACATGAAATGTTTTGTTCCAATTCAGGCGATCCAGTCTATACTTGTATGCTGTGCGCATCACATAGTAAATCTAGGCTAATAACCGGAATAAGAACGCATAATGTTTTCCAAAATAGATATCATGGTTAGTAGAGGCCGATCTTTGATCGGGCGAGCGGGGGTGCTCACGAAGTGACCTTCCCCAATCGTACCCAAGTTCCCGAGCCGAGGCAACTTTGGTGATGACGGACACGTGGCCTTAGGCAAACGAGTCAGGGTTTCCTAAATTTTTCCAAAATAAAATATTTAGGTGGCGGCTCTGTATCTGGCAAAGCAGTCCATGTTTGGCACTTCTTTAAAAAAAAATCTGTTTTCTCAAAACGATTTGCCGGATTTGGACTCTTTGGTTCAGATTAAGAACCGTGACATTTGAGAGTCCTGAAATGTAGTGAGTCCAATATCGAACGGAACGGGGGGAGCTCGTTCCTCCTCGGGGCGTTCGGGGACATCTACACACACATGTTGTCAAAGTAATCAGGACACCATCCAGTATACCAATTACACTAAAATAATATCCACGAACTGAAATTACAAGCGCATAACCACCAATCAAACATTTCGCAAATGCACTATAATTTAAACTATTCCTTGGCACTTTTAACTCAATATTTTAATTTAAAAATCAAAAAATCATTAAAAAAATCAAAAAAAAATCAACAACTTATAACAACTTAAAAAAAAAAAAGAAAAAAAAGGTCAAATATTGTTTTTTCTCTATACTTTTCGTACATTTTTCTGTAAAAAGTCAACAAATGATCCCAAATATAATTTTTTTACCTTATATTTTTGTCAAAAAATAAAAAAAAAATACTAAAATAGCATGTTAGGCAGAAAGTTACATATAACTCTAAAACAGGGAAAATTACTAACTCCAGTGTTTCTGAAATTTTAAAAATTAGAGTTCTAAAAGGAACGAAATGCTCAAGGATTGCTTGCGCATGTTTACATTATCTCCATATGGAAGAAACTGAAAAATAAAATAAAATAAATTGATGCATAAATAAATGTAATTTGGTGACACCTATAAGAGAAAATTGTAGATCATATGTTGTATCACATCAGCTCCGGCGGAATTCACACAGTAAGTTTTTATCTGCACGAGCAGAACAAAAGAAAAAGGTCACTCATTAGAAATGTTGATACTACTATCTTTCCCAAACAAGAAGAGATGATAAACTACTTTCTTTCTCTTTTATCTCACTCTTATACTATCCAAACAAGAAGAAGATAAACTAGTACTACTATCATTTCTTTGTTTACTTCTCTCATATTTTGCCAAATGGACTGAAATCTGATTGTGCTGACCCTCTTTTATCTGGAGGGGAATTCAAACTAGAGAGTTCCAATCCATTTCAAGAGGTTGACCTCCAAACCGCATTTTACTCATTGAGGTTATTATGTTTTTCCTTGATTCTGTAGTTAAATTAAAGAGAAAGAAGAAACTTGCCTGAATAGTGCTGTGCGCCAAAAGTCTTTGTTTAGTTCCACTGAAGTCAATATCAACCCTTTCCCAGCTCATTTTTGTGAGACCCCTGATCATTGCCTCTACAATTGGACGCAATGAGGAAAGAGTGTGAAAATTAAGGAATAATCAAGAATAAATATTTTACTTACATATAGAGCTCAGAATAATTCGACAATCTGAAATGATGGTAATGAAATCATATTGAACTTCAAATCCTCAAGAGCATAATGAAAATTTCATTTACTTGTATAAAGTTCTTCACCAAATAACTGTTCTAGAACTTCTAGTATTACCTCTTCAATTTCTCTTTTCCATTTTCTTTCCACTTGCTATAACAAATCAGGTTGTGTGTGTTGTGTGTGTGTGTGTGTTTTTCTTCCAGTTTTGACTAAACCAAGACATGCTAGTTCGAAGCCCAACCTTGTTTCACACTGAAATTCATTTTCAGTTATTTCATTCTTTTCACCAACTGGTATATGCTAGAACAGTCTGTATGCTTGGAAATTGAGCTAGCCCGATACACCTAAAATAATCCGGTACAAGCCAGAAAATTAACTGGAACTGTGTTAAGTCTCCATTATTCCAGTTTCCTGTTAAAATGGTATGTACCAGCTGGTACAACATGGTGTTGAGCGGGATTCACAATATTGCCAGTAACTTTTTACTCTCTTTCACAATTCCAGAAAAACTAAATATACAAGTGAAATCTACATTTAACATGAAGGAAAAACCTTTTTTATTTTAATTTTTAACTTGGTTTTTTAATGGGAAGTAATGGTTCTTGAATCTTGTAAGATTAGTGCTGTAGAACATGAATAACATTGACAAAAATTTGGTAACTAACCTTCCATATCAATGGTCTTGCATACATTGACTTGGCCCTCTAAAGACATTTCTTCTTGAGTATTCACAGGTTTTGCTAACTCCACATTTATGACATGCGGGTATTTGTCAATTCTTGACAGATTTTGACGCTGAAAAAAAAAGAAAGAAAAAAAAGTAAGAAAATTTGGAAACACAATTCTTAAGCTCCATAAAGATTAAGAATTACCTTTGGGAGCTCACTTCGACGCTGCAGTGATGATGTACTCCATCCAGCAAGATCTAAGAGGAAGTGTTAAGTTCTTCACATAAATTAGAGGATTTCAAAAAGAAGAAAATTGGAACAGCCTAACTAGTTTTTCATGTATTGCTTGAGCATATGTTTAAATGTCCTGACATTTTATCTCCAAATATTTTCCTACATAAACAAGTAAAAAATAATAAACAAATGTATATAGTATGGCAGGATACGATCATATCGTGCATTAGCGTAGGCAACCCGATGCCTAAAGGACCGTAGAGTAGATCTGCAGAGACAAGACAAGGAGTCAAGATAGGTTCTATATCATTTGTAGTCACAAAGAAACATTTGTTTGACTTCTAATCAGAATCTATTAAATTCATGAGGGCTCACATAAATGGAAGATCATCAGTATTGTTGGCCATCTGAAGTAAAATAGGAGGTTTTTCATTATCACCATCTCTCAAGAATAAATGTTTCCCTATTCTTCCAAGCAATGATGATGCATGAGCAGCTACTTTCTCCAGGGAATAAAAGCCGCAAAATGAAAATATATCCTAAAAGAAGAATGATATACATACATCCTAAAAAAATAAAAATAGAAATAGAAATAGAAACTCGCGGTTCTCAGCATGTAACAAAATCCAAATGAATTACCAACACCAAATGAAGATTTATAAAAATAAAAACTAATGAAAAGAAAAATAGTGTTCTGCAATAAGGATTCAAAAACCAAATTCATAAATCTATTAGATGTCATGACTGCCACATTCAAATGCTCAGATCAAAATTGTCCACATTTATTTGTCTTTGTGAGAATCCAAATATTCAACATCATCAAATCTTGATAAGAAAATAGAGAGAAAAATAATAAAGAGGGATTCAGGACTAATACAAAGCCCAATACAGTAATCATCTTCCGATATCAAGATCAAAACTTATGAACATCATAATCACCAGTTACAAACCTTCAAAAACAAAAACAAAAATAGAAAATAAATTTATAAAAATGATATTTTATAATTTGAGAGTGAAACAAATAAGACCATTAAGCAACTGACAGACTGACCATCCAATCTCTTACAATACAAAGAAGAAGAAACAGAAAACCCAAATGAGATTATTACCCAAATCTGATGAATCTTTAGGTCCAAAGAAGAGAGAGAAGAGTCAAAATCAAAAAGAAACCACTCTAAAAGTTGATACTATTCAAATGAAAAAACAAAGACAACCCACAAAGAAAAAAAAGCCCCCAAAACATCCCAGGAATTTATAGACAGTTGATCTGGTGACTTGTGAGTCCACAAGATCCTCAATAGTAATTTCATTTTCCAAAACAGTAAACAAGATCCTCAATAGAAAAGTGAAGAAACTGAACCTTCTGAGCAATCTGAGATTGCTTGTGGACTTCACGAGCCTCTTTCTTTCGTTTGCGCTCGAAATGATCATGGCGATAGCCATTTCTCTTCCTGTGAAGCTCTATGTAATCTCCTTGAGGCTTAACAAATCTTAAGAGATTAGGGATTTTTGGTTTTGGGCCCCTGGGGAAGGGGAATGGAAAAAAAAAAGCGGGAATGAAAAAAAAAAAAGAGGGAGACAGGGGTGGATAAAAAAAAAATTAAAATATTTTTTTTGGGGTCACAAATAAAATTTAAACAACAAAACAATGTCGTTTAATTTTTTTTTTTTTGTGACGAGGGTTGCTGTCGCTAAAAAAATTTATTTTTTGTTAAAATAATTTATTTTTTGTAGTTAATGAAAAAAATTTCATTTTTTTTAAGTTACTAAGATTGAAAATTTATTTGTTTCATTTTTATTTTAATTAAAAAAATTATTATTATTATTTTTTATTTGGTAGAAGTAGGGGTAATATTTTAATAAAAAAAAATTCACTAAAATAAAAGTTAATTTCTATGGTCAATGAAAAATATTTTTCTACGGCCTATTTTTTTTTTGTTACTAAAAATCATGAACTATTTTTTTGTGGTCGAGGAAAGGGAGCGACATTAGTGGTGGAGGTGGTGGATAAGAGATGATGGTGGTGGTGGTAGTGATGGTGAAAGATATTAGTGGTGAAGTTGTGGTAGTGGTAGTGTAGATGGAGTGACAGGGGTGAAGGAGAGGTAATGGTAGTAGTAGTGGCAGTAGTGGTAGTGGTAGTAGTGGAGTGGTGGCGATAGTAGTAGTAATGGTAGTCGTAGAGATGAAGTGACGATAGTGGAAGTAGTGGTGGTGGTGGAATGACGTTTGTAGTAGTGGTGAAGGTGGTAGAGGAGATGGGTGGTGAGAGAGAGATGAGTGAGAGACGGATAGAAGAGAGAGAGAGAGAGACAAAGTGGTTGCTAAAAGTACATTTTCTTGTAGTGGATCGATAAATCGAGAGGGAGCTCAGTAAATAGAGAAGACGGGAGGGAGACAGTGAGCAACGCAAACACGGTGGGAGAGAGAGAGAGAGACAAAAAAAGAAAGAGACAGAGAGTGAGAGACAGAAAAGAGACAGAGAGAAAAGAGAGATGGACGAGAGAGATAGAGAGAGACAGAGAGAGAAAAAAGATGAGCGAGAGAGACAGAGAGAGATGAGAGAGATAGAGAGAAGAGAGATGAGCGAAAGAGACAGAGAGAGAAAAGAGATGAGATAAGAGATAGATGAGTGGGAGACACAGAGAGAGAGAGAGAGACAGATAGACAGAAAGAAAAGAGTGATGAGTGAGAGAGAGAAAGAGAAGAGAGAGAGAGGAAGATGAAAAAATATGTGAAAAGATATAGACAAAGAGGGAGAGAGAAAAAAAAAGAGCGAAAAGAGATAAACGAGAGAGAGACAGAGAAAGATGAGCGAGAACAATAAAGAGAAGAGAGATAGAGAAGAGAGACAGAGAGAGAAGAGAGACGAGAGAGATAGACAGAAGAGAGATGGACGAGAGACACAGAGAGAAAGAGAGAGAGACAGAAAGACAGACAGAGAAGAGTGATGAGTAAAAGAGAGAAAAATAAGAGAAACAAAGACACAGAGAGAAAGAGAGAGACAGACAGACAGACAGAGAAGAGTGATGAGTGAGAGAGAGAGAGAGAAGAGAGAAGAGACAGAGAGATAGAAAGATGAAAAAATGGGTGAAAAAGTTTCGTGCCTAAAGCCTCCTTTTCTAGTAGTGGATCATTCATGGGTAGAATAGAGGTGCGGATTTGGGAATTGTATATTTTATATAAAAATCAAATTGAAATATTTTATACAATCACACCTATTTAGGGAGTGTGATTAAAAAGTAGTAATGTATATATAATCACACTTTAATTAAAATGTGTGATTAAAAAATATATATATAATCACACTTATTTAAAAAGTATGATTAAAAAGTAGTAGTGTATATATAATCACACTTTAATTAGAAGGTGTGATTAAAAAATATATAAAAACCACACTTTAATTAGAATGTGTGGTTAAAAAAAAAAAATATATATATATATATAATCACACTTATTTAAAAAGTGTGATTAAAAAGTAGTAGTGTATATATAATCACACTTTAATTAGAAGGTGTGATTAAAAAATATATAAATAATCACACTTTAATTAGAATGTGTGATTAAAATATATATATATATATATATATATATATATATATATATAACCACACTTGTTTAAAAAGTGTGATTAAACAGTAATAGTGTATATATAATCACACTTTAATTAGAAGGTGTGATTAAAAATATATATATATATATATATATATATATATATAATCACACTTAATTGAAAAGTGACATAAAAAATAAATATTATCACACTCAATCAAATTAAGTGTGATTAAAATATCAATCTAATTTTTTTTATCACACTTCCAATAAAAGTGAGATCTTTTTTTTTGTCAAAGTGTGATCTTTAACTATTCTTGTAGTAGTGAGTTACAGAAAGGTGGAGAAGGAAATTTCAATAAAGAATATGATATACAAGCCCACTTTCTAAACCAAATGATATATAAGTGAGATAATTGATTGATGATTAGAGAAGATATGAGAAAAAATATTATCTTATATATTTAATTAATTAGCATATCATTTAAAAATTAAATTTAATTTTTAGACTTGAATAACAATGTCCTTTTAGTAATTACCACAATGAATTTCACCCATTTATAATTGTTATTTTTGATTCCCCACTAAATTGTAAACAATTGCCCCAACTCTATTTTACAAGTGCACTTTTTTTCCCCACCAAATGTATATTATAAATTCAATAAAGATAATGTAATTCAAATTCAACTTTATATGATGAAAAATATAACTTAAATGAATCTAGGGTATACATAAATATTTTTTTTATGCACAAATTTTATGTAACTAACATTGTTGTTATAAATATCATGTATATATCTAAAATTGATTATACTAAGAACTCATTATTTTATAAATTTCATATGTAAATTTAACTTCCGTTGTCCACTATTTTATCATAACACAATTATCAAACTAGTATTCAATTCTATTACTATCAACACCATCACCGCTACAACGAAACCAGACCACTATCACAAGATAAAAGAGTAATTTAAGAATAGCAAATTTCAATTTGTAACTTTTTTTTACCTATTAAACAACTTCAATTAAATTCAATACTTAAATTTTAATAAATATCAACAAATTTTTAAAGATTTAAAAATTTAATATTTAATTAAAAAAATATTTGAGACTCTAAAAAAGTACCCACAATAACGTGATAGAGTATGTATCAATTTTTAATTTATTATATACATAATGATGATAGACTCAACTCTCATGCCATATATATAAATTTATGAATATGAATGTATAAGTCAGTAACGCTACTGAATTTAATTTTCACTTTTGAAATTTCAAATTTCAATTTTATTCAAGAGCATGGAAGTTCCTAAACAACCCGGGTAGGAGTAAAAGAACCCGTTTCGCAGTGAACCGGTGTTCCTCGTTAAACTTCAACCGAAGTTGGGGGTTTTGACGCTGCTTGTGATTGTTTTTGTTTGTTCTCTTCGTTGAGACCGTGTTTGATCCGAAAATGCCTGTGAGAGTTGTTGATAGTTCGGCCCCTTCTCAGGTTTCAGGTATCGAAACAATTCACAAACTCATTCATTCTTCGATTACTTATTCGTAATTTTTTTTTTTTTTTTTTTTTTTTTTTTTTAAGTCCCTAAAATTTAAGGCATTTTATGTGCATATGTTTTGTATGATCTGAATCCAAACATTGATTTTCCATTAATCGTAGGCATACCACTGATTAAAGCGCTGTTTTGGGTTAGTTTCATTGGTAGATTCTGTGTATTTGCTGAATTCTTTATATAATTTTTCTCGGTTGCTTTGGAGGTATGTGTTGGTCGCTGAGAAATTGGACAAAGGTGAGGAAAGTGAAAATCAGCCCAGTCAGGTAGTTATGTGTTCAGATTTCAGACAATAATTTAACCCAATAAGCTAAAATGGTAGTAAATCTTTACTTATTTATTTTAAATGAAAGTATGAACTGAACTGTGCAGCAGATGCTGCCTTTTGGACACACAACTGTAAATAAAAGACCTTTGAATTTTTACTAAGACCTTCGTTTGCCATTTTGTTGTTTTGAAAGACAGAACAAGCAACTTAAATAACATATTCAGACTATTATTCAGCACAACTACAATTTTTGTCCTTGCGAGTGTTGGGTATTGTGGAACCCAATAAGTACTGGTCATTGGGCCTTTGATCCAATGGGGGGTTCGGGAGCCTTCTCTGTGAGTTGGGCCCTGCCCGAATTTTTTTGATATTTTGGTAATTTTTCTATTGCTTCCTTGTTGCCCTAATTTATATTTTTGTATAGATGAGGGGTGTCTCTTGTATTGTAGAAGAGAGTCGTAATCATTTTCAGATCGTAGTGAAACTGCATCTGTCATGACCCAAACCTGCCCCTGAAAGTTTGGACATGATCCGCTGACCTTTAGGCCTCAATTTCAAACCATCATAAAGTTTACTTAATATCGGGGCCGAAACAGAAGCAAAATAATAGAAGAATAAAACATTCATTGAGCTGTGTCTAAATGCCAGGATCTTATCGCATCAGCGTATGTATATAACATTCCATGCACCATTCACATTACCAAGTGTAAAAGGAAAACAACCCAAAGTGCTTAGTGTTGTTAACATCTACATACATATCTATTTTCCCCAGTTTGTAACAAAACATGCCATCAGAGGGGCTTGCCAAAATAAAACAAGGAGTCATTTCGGTTGACTCAGCAAAACGGGTTCAGCAACAGGCTTCTAGGCTGACCTAAGGTTGACCCGCAAGTTGGTTACCTACAAACATTCAGGAAAGTAGAGTGAGCAAGGCTCAGTGAATGATAGCAGTACAAACAAATTAAAAGTACGAGCATAGGTTAACAGTGCATATTCACAAATCATAGTCTCATTCGTTTTTCCTTTTCTGAATGGCCTCGGGGCCACATAAGACAAAATGGCCTTAGGCCCCACATAATACAGAACGGCCTTAGGCCAATCGTAGTACAAAACGGCCTTAGGCCCATCGTATCAGCAAACAGAACGACCTCGAGTCCATATCTCACATGTCAAAGTTCAAACATATATCAGACATATCGCACATAACATAAGGTATTCACTAAAAGTTAATAAGATCTCAAATAACAAGTACCAACACAAAACGTGAATAGTGCATGATATTACGCTACTATCACTCACTGTAATACGGGTGAACGATGGTCCCCTCCTGTAGATGCCCTACACATAGCACATAACTTGTAAGTACATCAAGTATACTGTTTTTCCTTAATTTTCTTTTATTTCTCAAATGTCCAATTCGTTGAGTTACGTGTAATTAAACGTATCAAAGAAACATTAAACGGACATTTGGAGAATTAAATAGAACAAAAGAAGGTTGCAGAATTTTTCCGGCTTGGGCCGCACGTGCCTTTTTAGCAGTGTAGTCCCACTCCTCACCCCTGTTTTCCGCACGTGCGGCTGTGAGCCCCGCACGTGCAGTCATGCCTCCCGCACGTGCGGTCGTTTACCCTGTTTTTCTGCCCGAAACTTCAACAATTCTAAGTTCACAAGAGGTAGCCACATAGCCAAAATCAAGGTAGATTTACACTAAAAACATAGCATATAAACATGTAATTCTAGCTCTTTGGCCTTTAGCCAAAATCAAGGTAGATTTACACTAAAAACATAACATATAAACATGTAATTCTAGCTCTTTGGCCTTTACACCTCAGAATTTCTATGTTTCCCTCACTCTCACTATGTAGATATATATGTACAAATGCCTAGCTATTCATTTATATGAATTCAAGCATACAAAAGAGTGAGATTAGGCAAAACATAGGGAGATCAAGTGATTGAGTTTCCCATCATACACATTCAAGAGGTACATGGTCATTTATGAGATTCAATTATTCCCGATCATAACCCTAGCTTTCATGGAGGGAAGATACTTCAATTCAAAGCTTAATTCAAACCAATTGAAGAGGAATTGAGAGTTTACTTATGATCTATACTCACCTTAAGTTGGATTCTTCAATTGTTTTCCCTAGCAAGGTCTTCAATCTCCAATTCTTGTTGACTTCCCTCTTCTCCCTTTCTTTCCCTCTTCTTCAAGCTTCTCTAGATTTTTCACTCAGCATATATATAAAGAGATGAATTCAAAAAAAAGGACTTATATAACACATACATATATGTCTTTAACTTCCGTGCTTGCCAAACAAGCCTTAGCGATTCAGACGAAATAGATTTTCAATTAAATTTTCCAAATGGTTCTAAAAATTCCCATTAGCATGTTCCCACACTCAATTTCAATTTATCGCGCCTCTACGGCTTATATTTCCAAGTTTAAACGTCCTAATTTGACAGATGTTTTCCAATAACCAACAGATAGAAAACATGATCAAATAATTCACACATATAAGCACAACTCTGTATGGAACTTCACATTGAATAAGTAAGTATTCAGGTAACTAAAACAAAATGTAACGCATATAAGAGGGTCAGGTTATGACAGCATCACGGAGCCTTATTCTGGGGGTGAATCACGTAAATCCTTATGTTTTTGTGTGTGATTGATTTGGTTCGATTCGATTTGATTTCTCTTGCTTGTTTGTTATTGTGTTTCACCGATCATGGTTAGGGATTGCACAATGAGTGGAAACAAAATCGCACTGTAACACCCTAAAGTTGTAGGTCCTGGCCCACCCCTCTTTCCTTGTATTTTTTGGGCATTGAAGTAGCTCTCATGGGTTTAGGACTTTAGGAAACATTTCACATTTTTTGTGAAGAGACAACTATTTTGATTTAATTGTGGCAATATAATCTCTTAAGTGCATGCTAGATTGGTAAATTTAGGCCTTTTGTCAACTGCCTTTGCCGTTCTATTCTTATTTTCATTAATTTATAGATGCATCATGTGTAGGGTGGAAAAAGAAAGAGCCAGCCTTTGATTAACAACTAGTGTCAGCTACTATGTTTTCTGTATATGCTCTATGCGAAATTCCTTTTCTCCAAACCATCATTCCCTTAGGTTGTGTTTGAATATAGGATTTGGGGATGGAAAGGAAAAGTAAAGGGAAAAGTGACAAATTTAGCTGATATTTCTTTCACATTTCTCTTCATTTTTACTTTCCGTCCACAAATCCCTCTCCAAGTTCAAGATCCAAACACATTAAATTTGAAGAGAGATTTGTGGAGGGAAAAAAAATTGGGAAATAGAATTTAATGTTTTTCTCACAAATCCTTTCCCTTTTCTTTTCCTTACACAAACCCCTTCACAATTCAAGATCCAAACACAGCCTAACTGATACAACATGGATGAGATGAGACATTCTTGTTTAAGTTTCTCATAAATAAGTTGCCACATTATTTGTTTTTCGTAGTTTGACAAACGTCTCCTCCGCCAATTGCATTCAGTTACTCTGTTACAGGATACAATGACAGAAGGAATACACATTTTCTTCACTCAGTAGAGGTTTATCAGCGTCATTCACTAAATCAAAATAGAGTTCCAGTCCTTCAGCTGAATCTTTTTGTTTTATACTATATGGTTTTGTGTACCAATTCACCTGTTGAAATCCTAATGGTTGAAGACTCTTATCTTCTTTGAACCAAAGTAGCGGTTGTATGAATCACATTCTTGTCATTTACTTTGTCTAATTTTTTTATTTTTTATTTCTTTCTTCCTCATTTATGCACAAGTATGGAAGAAAAAGGACAAGGAAATTAAGAGTAATATCACATAAAACTTGATGCATTCACCTGCAACATAATCTTAGTACCACATGCATGCAAATAGGTTGAATATGCTTGTCATTGCACCTCAGCTCATGCCTTCTAATACGATCAATATGTTCCATGATTTCAGGGTCTTTACAAGCCCAACTGTGTATTGTTTTAAGTTCCAATTAAATTTCATGATTTTAAAATGATATCCGTCTGCATTTTTTGGTTTTTCTTTGTGATGGAAACTTCTTCGAAGTATTCATTCATGTAAATCTAATATCATCGCCATTCCTCACTTTGAAGGTGCAAATCCTAGCCACACTTCACCCCCTGCTTGTACACTTTTGAGTGTAGGACAGGTGAATTTCCACTTCTTTTATATTTGTATTTTTTGTACTTCTTGAGGTCATTCTAAGTAATTTAATCATTTAACACATGTTTTACTAGATGATGTACATATTCCGATATATGTAACAAAAGGTTGGTCATTAATACAAGTGCAGTTCTCTGGAGGTGATTTGTCCTGTTGCTTGAGTTGAAAAGTATGTAACCTAGAAGTTTTTCATTGCAGGCATTTTCTGGAACCCAGAATGTTTCTAGTCTACAAAAGGATGAAGCATGGAGAGTTAATGTACGAATCCAAGGATGTGACCTTGACCATGGTTATCTTTGTGGCACCATGGAAGCTCTTAATGTTCCTATGGCAGACACACCAGTAAGCAACTTCATCTATTTCTATTTATGAGAAAATTTAAGAGTGTTTGGTAGAGTTTTAGAATTATGATTTGAGAATAGAGTTGTATTTTGAGTTTGTGAGTTTTGGAATTATGATTTGAAAAGAGAAAATTTGTTTGGTTATGAGTTTTGAATTTTTGATGTGACATATGAAATGAGAAAAGTTGTTTGGTTATGAGTTTTGAAAATTTAATTAAAAAACTTATAACTCATAACCAAACACACAATTCAAATTCTATTGAAAATTTTACGCAAAACTCATAACCAAACTCTTTTTAAAATTCAATTTTAAAAAATAATTTGTCATTTTGGTTTAAAAAATATCAAAAGCAAATATATATATATTTTTTTTCAAATAACAGGTGGCGATTGGCAATTACAAATAATAATAATAATAATAATAATAATAATAATAATAATAATAATAATAATAATAAATTTGTATTGTTCCGGTCAACTGGCCAGACATCTGGGAGGATGATCGGGTGGACAAAAAATTCAAAAAATGTCTAGTTACCAAACATGTTTTCTAAATGTGTTTTGAAATTGATTTGGAATCATGATTTGAAAACTCTTATCAAACATAGGATTAGATTGTAAGAGTAGAATTAGTTTTGGAAACTCTTACCAAACACAGCCTTATTTATTCCACTATGATTTCTCCATTTGTACTAGTTTAAAAAAGATATATAGCTTTTTCTTTTTCTTTTTTTGAACATAGATTCACTTTATAACTCGTCTTCTTTTCCTTCTTAAATATGTTCAAATTTCTGTTGTGTACTTTAGAATTATATCTATGATCAATAATGTACAGCATGTATACAGATTGTTGTGTTGGTTTTGGTTTTGGTTTTCTAGTTTTATCCTAGGTATTTTTAGTTTAGTTTTTCGTTTGTTTGTTTGCAAGTGAAACAAGAACACATCACTTGAAGGTAAAGCTAATAACATATGCTACTGAGTATAACTTTGTTTAGAGGGTATGCGAATTATAGTGCCTTTTGTCTGTTATTGTTGTGATCTAGTAATATAACAATCCAGTCAAATTTTTCACTATTTCCATTGTGAACTTCTTCAAGTGTTTCATTTCTTCTGTTGTATATGTGGGTAATTCAGGTTGTAACCTTCTGGGAAGGCGAAATTGTTGATATGAAGAATTATACATTCTTCACTGGCAAATGGGAAGCAACGTATGTTCTTTTTCTTTTTCTTTAGCATGGAAATCATTTAATTTGTAACTAAGACAACAATCCATCATTGATGAGGTTGAATTCTGGCTCTATAGGGTGGGAAAGCCTTTTCCCCTCATGGTCGTTCTTTCAATTGTTAACAGGTCAGAAGTTGACACAAGGCACTGGACCAAGTTTCCATCTTTCTCTCCACTTCTGGTAAGCTATGTTACATGGGCTCAGGTACAAGTTTTAGGTGCATGTGCAGGTGCGGGTGCAAATCCAAATGTCATACTTCTATAAACCTAAATCTTAGGATATTAAGATATGTATCCAAAAGTAAGATATGGGTACGAGGATGCATGAACAATTATATACATTACATATTATATAATATTTTAAATATGAATGTTGTAAATTATGTAGAAATGTATTTGAAATTATGTAGCATTTAGAGAAAATATAGGTTAGAAATGTTTCCTTACTAACAAATATGTATTTCTTCTTCAAACATTGTAAAAAATAGAAGATCCTAGTGTCTGATTGGGTACGCGACACTGTACTTTGGGGGAAGTAGTAGTAGTCAATAGTACTACTACTACATAATACATATGCAAGTTTTGTGCCATCTTGATTGATTCTGCTCCTTTCAGAGCCAAGTGGAAGTTGATGGTGGCAGATCTCTGGATCTGAGTAACTATCCATACATATTCATGGTAACTTTTTTTCAATTCAATTGATTCAATAAACAATTTTACGTGGTTAAGTAATTACACACAATTATCTATGACTTGACTGTGCAGCGATGGAAAGAGCAGTACTTTGTGAATGTTGGAACTGACTGTGGGTTAACTATAGCTGGTTTTTACTATGTTTGCTTCTCTTGTAGTGATGGCTCCATCAATGGCTTCTATTATGATCCTAATAGTAGGTAGGCCGCCACCTCCTTGTTTTTTTATCGCAATTCTTTTCCTTTTTCCATTAAATTTATGCGTCCTCATGAATCAGATCTTCTATTCCCTTTACTTCATGTGTTATAGTTCATGTTTTTTGTTTAAAAAGATCTTGTACATATTTCGAATGATTGTTGAAGATGTGTTCAAACTTATCTGCAGCCCATTTCAGAAACTCGAGCTGAAAATCACTAATGAAGGAAGATCAGGTTTCAGTTTTTCTTCATATGAGTTACAATAAATGGAGGTGAGTGGTTGTTTCCCGGGCTTGCACCAGATGGACTTGCGAGGCTATGAGCGTTCAATTGTGCATTGGTACCCATCTGGATTTTTAGTTGTAATTGTTTCCCTGTAAAGTTTGTGAAGTTGAGGTTTGTAGTTGCAGTATAAGCTTGTTAAGCTGTGGGAGCACATGGAGGCTGTAAACATAATAGGATATGAAATTAACCACCTATGTCATGCGCTTCCTTTTGAAGTGGAAAAGATTATATCCTCTGATCCGTTTGGCCTGTAAACTAGAATATTTATGCTGTGTTTGGTTGAGGGATTTGGAAAGGGAAAGGGAAAGGGAAAGGGAAAGGTGTGTAGAACTAAGTGAAATATAAGCATGTTTTATTCACATTTCACTTGCTTTTTTCATTTCCCTTTCCAAATCTCTCTCCAAATTATCAAATCAAACACAGCATTAATGAAATTTCTATTAACAATTTATGAGGTAAAAATATTAAAATAAATTAAACAAACTAAAATTATCAAAAAGTTAAGAAATAATACTTTTAATTTTTAAATTTAAATCTTGTTAAAATGTCTTCTAAGAAGAGATGTTAAGATTCCCCTAAAAATAAAGTTAAACTTTAATCTCATGAAATGATAAATATATATGCACTATACACCGTACGTATTAACTTAATTTTAAATATGCATACATCACATCTATTCAGGATAGAAGTCTAGAAATATAAAAGTGAATCACAAAATCAAATATAATTATTTTAAAAAACAAAATAAAACAAAAAAAAGGGATGTTATTTATTTTATTTTATTTTTTTTTGTTGTAAATTTCACAGTTATATCAGGAAGTTATATTCAGTTCTATGATTAATTTTTGTATAAATAAAGTAACACTATCATTCAAAGTGGAAAGCAAATGCACCATTGATTTTGTATCATAGAGCTTGTTTGGGAAGAACATTGAGACTAAAATAGTCATATAAGATAAAATTAGTTATTTTAACTAAATATGACAAAGTTTCACATTTATCAAATTTAAATAAATTTTGGAACCAGTTAAAAAATTTCAAATTAAAACCATACCTACCAGTGGTTACTGGAAAAAGGTATGCAGTGGAGGGCGGCCATTAAATACTAACGGAAAGAGAGGACTGTCCTCGTGTGCTCACGCAATTGGTTACTGCAATCAAAATTCCCCAAACCAAATATAAAAATAAAAAAAATAAAAAATAAAAATCTAAATTACAGCATTTACCCCATTTCATGAGGAAACGTGTCCACATTTTTTGTGTCACGCCCCTACAACCGCCTACAATCTCTTATTATCCTCTCCCCCGCCACCCACGCCACTCATTCTCCATTACTTCATCATCTCACATCATAACACAACCATCCCCTATAACTTCTCCTACCCCACTCTCTCTCCTCTATTTCCTTCCATTCTTCTTAGGAGTAGTTTACCAATAAAAAATAAGAAAAATAAAAAAATCGAAATTTAACCTTTATAATAAAATAATTTGTTTTAAAATAGGAAAATAAAATAAATTTTGAATTTATCAATTTAAATTTTAAAGTTTTGATTTGTTTTCAATCTAACATATCTGCCTATTTTTATTTTGTAAAACTGATAGAAAAATGATATTTTAGTCATTCAACTCAATGAAAATGATATTTTAGATATTTTATATATACTTACATTGAGTTTAATGACTAATATATCATTTTTCCATCGGTTTTATCTAACAAAAATAAACTTATGGTTTAGGTTGAAAATAACTCAAGAATTATAATTCAAATTTACAAAATTAAAAATTTATTTTGGTTCAAAAGTCAATTTTTTTTTTTTTTGGGTAATTAGCCCTATATTTTATTACGGCAAGATAAGTCAGCAAATTACATAATTTAACAATTTCAAATAAAATTAAAACGATATTAAAATTACATATTCTAAAACAAAATAATTTTATTATAATTTTGTCGTTGAAACCATTACAAAAGAATCCAAATATTGATCGTCTCTCTATATATTTATTTTATCATATAAAACACACCACTTGCTTGGTTGAAATTTTATCACGAAATTTCAGTTTTAAAAAAAGAAAATTTAAAATAACAATATAATTTTTTCAAATATTAGATTTCCCTATTAGTTACATCTTAGTTTGAAGAACAAAAAAATAAAATTAACAAATCAGAAACAGCAGATTCAGTTACCCAAACCAGATGCTAACAAAATATATCTAAGCAATCTGTACTATTTATCGGTACTAATTTTGGATTAGGTTTTTCTCAAATGGAAAATGCATGAGACCCCCAGTGGGGGTACTGGGGGTCTCTTCCTATTGGCCCAAAAACTGTTTTTTTTTTTTTTTTTTTTTTTTTTTTTTTTTTTTTTTTTCAGCCATTACCAGCCCCCCACGTGGAGGTGGGGGTTGCTGGGGGTCTCCCCTGCTAGGGGTCTCCAGCAGGGCTCTTTCTCAAATTTATAATCTAAACTTGACTATTATGTTAGGGCCTGTGAAGCCCACCACGAGTCTTATTTTGATGATTTGAACCGTTTATTTTGTAAAATGTTCCGTGTATATCATTCATAACAAAAAATTAAGTCTATCGAATTAGTGTTTTCATTTTATTGCCTTTGTTTATAAAAAAATGAATGACAAGTACATTTTAAAAAATAGACCATTCATTATTTTTAGAGACAAATGAGATAAAATGAATATGTTATAATTATCGGATTCATCTAATTTTTTCATGAATAATATATATGTAAAATTTTATAAAATGAACTGTTTGAATTATCAAACTGAGATCTATAACAGACTCCACAAGCCCTAACATAACGGTTAAGTTCAATTTGAACTTGAGGAATCCTAATCCTATATAAATTACATAATTCATTTGGTGTGAACTTATATCACATTTTTTCAAACTAAATTTGTCTGTGTAAGTGTCGAAGTTTCTGATAGGGCTGAGTAAGGAATCCGTGAAATCCGTAATCCGATCCAGTCCAGTCCAATCCAGGAGGTTTGGATTGATTTTTTGAATCCGTGGTTCGGTTCCGGATTGAAAAATTAAAAATCCGTAGTTCACGGATTGGTTCCGGATTGAACCCCATGGTTCCGGATTGGAACTGATTCGGACCGTATACAAATAGTCTATATTTTTATTATACACCATTTTCCATAGTATCTTCTCTTAATTCATATAAAACTTAAATCAAATATAAACTCGTATAGTATCTTCTTTTATTACTTTTGTTTACTAGTTTTTAGCGTTAATTTGTAATGTTGCTATTGGAACCGATCCGGGCCATATACAAATAGTCTATATTTTTATTATACACCCTCCTCCATAATATCTTCTCTTATTTCATATAAAACTTAAATCAAACCTAAACTCGCATAGTATCTTCTTTTATTATTTTTGTTTGCTAGTTTTTGGCGTTAATTTGTAATGGTCTAAATACTTATGGTGGAACCAGTTTTCTTATGATTGTTTAAATTCTAGAATAATATGTCGCTATTATGAAAAGACATGTTGCTATTGTAAAACTAATATGGTGTTATATTTATATTTTTATGAAATTAAAGTGTTATATATATTTTTTTGTTATTTAATTATGTAAATCCGTGGTCTTAAACCGATCCAATCCGTGTTTAAAAGAATTGATTCGGATTGGTTTTACGATTTAAACTGATTAGATTGGTTCTAATTTTTTAGGAACCGTAGATAACGGATTGGTCTTGGTTTTACCCCAATCCGGTTCAATCCGAACCATGCTCAACCCTAGTTTCTGATTCCAAAATTTAATTTTGGGTAATTTACATCTAAGAGGGAACACTAAAAATTATTTACATATTCATGACAAAGTTTATAATTTAACTTTTTAATATTTGTAAAGTTTATCATTAATTTAAAAATAATTTTCTCAATGTCAACTGATTTGAAATTACCCCTTTAATTTTTCAATTTTTTTTCTTCTTCATATACATTCAAATATTTTTTTGAAATAACAGTTATTAATTGTCTTACGTTTCTGTACAGCTCAACTTCCAATATATATAGACATATAACACGTCCATTTCCTGCTTGTAGAGTAGCAAGTACAATTGATATGAAAAACAAGCCATGGTGATAAAAAAGAAACAACTTACAGTACAGT
Organism: Camellia sinensis; assembly: GCF_055761805.1. Classification (NCBI taxonomy): domain Eukaryota; kingdom Viridiplantae; phylum Streptophyta; class Magnoliopsida; order Ericales; family Theaceae; genus Camellia; species Camellia sinensis. The sequence continues at coordinate 54,128,093 of NC_138970.1, forward strand.
CTAAATTATAACCTGATATGATGATTTCCCTTGTACCCATATCTATCAATGCATCCTGTTGAATTCTTCAGATTATATACATAATATTCACCAATATATGTTGTAACAGTGAAGTCGAGAGAGAAATCTTTAAACTATGGATAGCCTGCTCTGTGATGAAGTCTGGCTTACCACGAGTCCTACTACGACGATCCTTAATCATGACTATGGTGGTTCCTTTTACACGACTAAGGAAGATTCCCAACAAGCTTTTGATATTTGCCTCCAAAAGGAGATTGGTTACATGCCTGAATCCCAGTACCAAGATCATCTTCAATCCTCTGGTTTGATTTTAGCTAGGTTCAGAGCAATGCAGTGGCTTCTAAAGGTTTGTTTCTCCTCCTACTCATAAAAACCTGTTTCTTCATCTTAATAATCATCATATATAGATATATGTATTTTTTGATGTATAACTCTCTCTCTCTCTCTCTCTGTGGTAGTCTCAAAGGCGGTTGAATCTGTCATGCCAAACTGTTTTCAATGCTGCAAATTACTTTGATCGATTCCTCTCTATGAACCAATGCAAAGTAAGTACTGCTTTGTTCTCACCATCTTTCAGTTTTTGTTTTGTTTTGTTTTATTTTATTTTTTTTAAATTAATTATATGTAAGGATCATGTTTCTACAATCTTTGCATTTATTATAATATTTTCATTATTATCAATATAATTTATTTTTTTTGCATATAAAATAAAATAAAGATTTTAACTTTAAAATTGTATATTCTGATCTCTCAATATAAAAAACTGTACAAATACTTTTTTTTTTTTGTTAAATTAAAAGTGATTTAATTTTATAGTTGAAATATCCAAAAATGAATGATTTTATAGCTGAGAAAGTGTCTACGATTAACCATTTTGTCTTTCCTTTCCAATTTATCTTCATAATTTGGTCATTTTTTTTTCTTTTTTTTTAATACGACGAAAATCAATAGTTAGTTGTTAAATTAGTACTTAGAGGGAAGTTGAACTCTTACCATCTCCTGGTAAACATTTAAGTTTTGTCTTCCATTTCACTCCTAAAAGTAGAACTTAATAGCTACTTATAATTCACTAAATATCACTTAACTAAACTAAACTATAGAATCGTACTTTTGATCCCCTCAAGCCCCAATTATAATTTTTTTTTTTTTATAGAAATACACATTTTTGGCAGGTTGAAGATTATGTGATTTTTTAGTAGAATATTCCAATGTAAAATGTTATAATTTTATAATTGATGGAGGTTAAGTGATATAGTTGAGAGGCCATTTAAATATTATTATTATTATTATTTTTTCCTCTTTCTCTTCTCTACTTTCCCTACATTTAACTTCTTTTTTTGGTTATACTACCATTACTATTCGATTAAGAGTTTCTTTCTTACTTTAAATTATATATATATATATATGTATGAAGGGGTGGAAATATTGGATGGTTGAATTACTGGCCATTGCATGCTTATCAGTTGCCTACAAGTTTGGCGAGACAACCCATCTTCCTTTGCATGAAATTCAGGTGACTATTCATTATTCTCCTCCTTCATGTTATTATTAATTTTTAATTTTAGAAACTGTTAATGAATTCACAGTTGTTATGGTGATTGCAGATGGAAGATCTTGACCATTCATTTCAATCGAGCCTGATCCAACGGATGGAATTGACACTATTGAAAACCCTAGGATGGCGACTTGGCTCGGTAACAACTTATTCATACATAGAACTGTTGATGTGGAATTTTGATTCCCTCACTTCTTTCCTGCTTGGAGAATTAACTACCAGAGTCACTGATCTACTTCTGAGCAACCTTTCTGGTAATATGAATTCCTATAATGTCTTAACCTGAACATGAAAATGAACTCCTTTAGTTAATTCAACAAAGACCACGCTCTTGTGAAAACTATAGACAATTTCAATCGTGTCCCTAACAATGAAAAGTACAAAATTTATGATAATTTTTTTTTAAAAATTCAATAAATGCTAAAAAAAATTACAAAACTTGAATACATATTTTTATTTTGTATTTATTGAATTGTTTAAAGATTTATTTATAAATATTTTAATTTTTAAGGAAATTTAGATTATGTACAGTTAAAAATTAAAAAGAGAGCTTTAACTAAAAATATTAACAAAATACAAATTAAAATTTAAAAAATTAATTTTATGGGTGCCCTATTCCCCAATCCCCACCAACTTTCCAATGTTTTTGGTTATATTTTTTAATTTTTAATTTTATTTTGGGTGAATTAACGTTTTTGGTTGTGCTTGCATGTATGTAGTACATTTACCCTATTAGCCTAACAGGATAACCCTAGTTGTTTTGAATGCTGATACATGCATTGCAATTTGCACACAATTTTGAGAGAGAGAAAAGAAAGGCATCAAGCAACCATTGTAGTGAAAAAAAAAAAAAAAAAAAATAGAGTAACAATAACAATCAAAATTGTAATCTTTTCTGTTGAAAAATTTACTAATGAACATGTTTTTATTTCATAATTAAATTTATTGGAGTTAAAAATAATTTTTGGTGAATTTTGTTTAATTTTTAAATATGATCTAATTTATTGACTGATTTTTATACTATTTTTTAGTTTCTATGAAAAAGGTTTAATTGTTATTAATCATAATTCATTAACATAAATTCATATAATACAAGTAAAAACAATCACTCTGTTTGGTTTTAGTTTTCAAAATTTATTTTTCAGAAAGTTCTACGTTTTCATTTTCCTTTTTTTTTTTTTTTGTTTTCACTGAATTTTTTTTATATTTTAAACATTTTTTAAAAATTTTTAGACACATCTAACATAAATACACTTGAAAAGTATAATAGTTGTGAATTTTTTTTTAAAAAATTCACTAAATACCAAAAATACAAAACAAATATATAAAAGAGCAATGGTAGAGGGCTCAAATTCTGTGGCTCAAATGTGGCTCAAATGGCCAAAACGACGTCGTTTTGGCCATTTGAGCCACAGAATTAGGGCCCTCAAACATTTTTCTATATAAAAACTCAATACATTTTTTTGTATTTTTGTGTATTTATTAATTTTTACAAATAGTTTTTCACAAATATTTTACTATTTAGATATATCTACGTAAGATTCATCTAAAAAGGTAAAAAAATTTGTTTAAAATTTTAAAAATATTCACTAAAAATAAAAATAAAAAATATGAAAAATAAAAACTTTAATTTTTAAAAAATTGAATTCAGAAAACTAAAACCAAATTGAATAGTATTTCGTTTGTTCAACAAATTTAACCAAAAACAGGATTTACATTTACAAGAATCCACTGAAAAAAATATATCTAATTTTATCTAACGTTTGCAAATCAAATCTTGTAGATCTCGAAGATTGAAAAATCGAATGATGTAGATCTATTTTCACCCAAAGTCTATTGTATACATGTAATTTTTGGGTGAGATTTGAGGACCTAAAATATCAACCAAAAGAAAAAAGGTAAATTATAAATACACCCTTGAGGTTTGATTAAAATATAAATCGCTACATTCCACCCCTGAAATTTCTAATTTCATAACAAATTTTATTAATAAATCATCAAATCAATTAACAGTTTTTAATGATATTAAAAATATGTTTTAATTAATAATTTAGGTGATTTTATTATTCTATAGGAGAGTAATTATGAATTTCTTTTTTTTAATTAATTTTGTTAAATAAATTTTTTTAATTAGAGGGTATTTGTAATTTTTTAAACTATAAGAGGCAATTTTTTAAACAAACTTCAGGAGGTGTATTTGTAATTTACCAAAAAAAAAAAAAAACATTATAGTCAAATGTGTTTAAAACTCAATTATTACGAGATGTTTTCATTCAAACTGCAAAATCGACAGTGTCATGTGACAACTAAAAAAAAATTAAAAAAATCATATGATAACAAAATTTCATGTGGGTAGGGTGGCAATCACTGTTTGTAACACTAAAAGAAATGCAAAATAATAGTTTTTAAGGATTCTATAATCCCATCACAATTCATTGGTTCGAGTTGAAAATCATGATTTTGCTTCCATTCTTGAAACAATACTATAACAATCAAATTGTACAGATTCTAAATTCGTGGAGTTCCGGCCATGTGTTGTTGCCATTTCTGCTCTAAGATGTGTTATCCAGGACTCACTTCCATCACCAACATATAATGCCCACCTTGACTATATCACCAGACTCATTCCTGAAGATCAAAAGGTAAAAGCCTATTTGGTTATGTTTTCATTTTATGAAAAAAAGGAAAAAAATTTCATTGTTTTTGAAAGCAGGTTTTGAGGGAGAAAAAAAATTAAAAAAGATGTCGAAAACAACCCACTATATAGCAAACATGACAGTTGTTTTCAAAAATTATTTTTGCACAAAATTGAAAACAATGCGCGTTTTTTAAAACACACACATGCGCACACAAAAAACAAAAAAAACAAAAATTATTTTTTTGTTGGTTCATTTTGTAAAGTTCAAAAGCAAATTGTTAAAAACTCAACCCTATTCAATTGTTGACACTGTGGGTGTCTGGGAAGTGGGTTTTTATATAGATTTTTTTTGTTATAGGATTTTATTGGAGAAAAATTTTTTAGTGTTTGGGAAGATAATTGGGTTTTTTTTTTGGTGGTTGAATGTGATGTTTGTGAGAGAAAAAGTGAAATGATTATGGAGTTGAATGTGATATTCTGTTTGGATTTGTTTTTTTTAATTTTGTAAAAAGTTTATCCTTTAGTGAAAAAAAATAAAAAAAAAACCCAAAACACTAACTTATCTAAAACGTAAACCATCATAGAGAGGGAGTGATAATTTTATTATTTATATTGTTATTTTTTTTTGGGGGTAAAAAAATAATATTTTGGTGTTTCCTAGAAAGTGGGTCGGTTTTGGAAATTTTTTTTGAAAATAAAAAATAGGAACAAAAAACAAAAACACACAATGAAACACGGTTGGTTGTTGTTTGAATCCGATGCAACATAGACACTTTCTTGCTAATATGATAATCTTTCTTTTACTACTATATAGGATGATCTAATCAAGTGCCACAAGATCATGGAAGAGAAAATGGTTTGGCCTTCAAGTCCAGTAACTGTGTTAAAAATGGAATACAATTGGCAAGTTGATTTGTCTCTCTTTAATAAGATGCACGGTTTTAACATCAATCAGCTCAAATCAAGCAAAATGAAGAGGAAGAGGGAAGAATGAGGGAAAGTAGCATTGCATATATATATATAGCTATATATATATCTGTTGGCTACATATTTTGTAAAAGCCAGTTACAGTTCGACACGTGGCAGAGTAAGGGTAATAAAGGAAAGTTATTCGAGCCTTTAATCCTGATCGTACACGTGGCAATAAATATTGGTCCTCACATGATCTGAGTAACACTAGATCAATAACGGGATGCAAGATGACGTGTCTTCAACGGTTACTCATATTCAAATTCAAGTACAAGAGAGAAGCTCAATTGCCAGTAATGGCGTAATGGAGCTACTTGTAAGGAAGCATGATCAGCGATCATGGAGGAGCAGTTCGACGGTTCGAAGTGCAGTTCGAAGGTCATCACTAACGAGTATAAATAGCAGGGCAACCCCAGAAAAAGAGGACGGACTCAGATCATACAAATCAGTCATTTACTTCATATATTTTCTTTTCCAGTCTTTTAGATTTCCAGTCTTTAAATACCTGTTCTTTAAATACCTGCACTTTAAATACCCGCACTGCACTTCGATTCATAGGAGTAGCTTCAAGTAGATTCAAGTAGATTGCTGTTGTAAACCTCTTCGAGGCTGAGTTCGGACCATTGTAAGTGTTCATTTTTATGAAATACTTCAATTGTTCTTCATATCACTGTTATTTCTCTTAATTTCTCCTAAGTCAAGCCACCAGTAAAAGTCCTCTTCATTGAGGCTGAAAAGAACTAAAACACAATCGTCTGATAATTGGTTGGCAATCACAATTTCTGTAAGGACTGATTGATCCTTGCTGGCACGCTCACATTCACAAAAATACCCTTCGAAAAGCCAAAAAGCCAACATATATTTTTGGCACGCCCAGTGGGACTTAATTAAAAATGGCTAGAAGAAGACGACAAGGAGAAAATGAACGCTTGGAAGAAGGCGTGGAAGGAGAGGTAGAAATACCAAATCCAGAGGATAATGTGGTAACACATCTTGTGGAAACTCCTATATTGTCAGAACCTATGGTCGAACAGACCAGTACTTCTGGACAAGAACCATATGTTCATATTATTGGACGAAACCAAGGAATTGGACCATCCACTGTGCCATTTACTCAACCAACAAATCCATGGGATGGTTTAGTAGATGCCATGGGACAACAATTAATGAACACAATGGAAAGTTGGGCAACATCCTTTTTGGATCGAATGAATAACCACCAACCAACAAACACAAGACACACGGAGGAAGTTGTAAATGTCCCCCAACAAAGATTGGCTAGAGAAAAACAGCCTATGCAAGTTAATGGACATTCTAATGGTCAAACTAGTACCCAAAACTTTGAAAGACCATCACCTCAGTCTTGGTACGAACCCATTTCAAGGCCTATAGCAGGCCAAAATGCCCCAGTACTTAATAATGAAGCCACACAAGTTGGTGGATCTGGCCAAATACAAGAAACTGGCATAAGAATGGTTACAAATCCCGTGTTCGAAGCCATACCTGGCACAAGGGGGTACACTAATCCCTTATTCGAATTTACACCCGGGGGGTTGGAGGGTTTTCCTACAAATGGTAGAGACACAACACCTGTTCCAGCACCTTTTGCAGGTCCTTTCGCAGGTAATGCTCAAAGGGGATATCCATACCCTCAACAGCAACCTGCACTGCAAGGACAACCAGCCCCAAATTTACCACCTTATGGACCAAGAGGACCACAAGCACAAGTTTGTCCACCAAATCCTGTGTTTGCCCCTCCAGTAGTGGTTCAGCAGGCACAAAATATGGTCCCTAGAGACCAGATTGCTGATATTGTTAGGGAGATATGTGGACCAATGGCTCGGGGGGTCCAGACTCCTATATACAGAAAACCATACCCAGAATGGGTAGATAGGGTACATGAATACCCAAGGGGATTCAGGATACCAGATTTTACCCTTTTTTATGGGACTGGAAATCAATCAACGATAGAACATATTGCTAGGTTTGCTGCTCAATGCGGTGAATTTACTAACCATGACTATATGAAACTGAGATTATTTCCAAATTCCCTAACAGGGGGAGCTTTTGTATGGTACATCAACCTTACACCTGGCTCCATTCAAAATTGGCAACAGATGGAAGAGGCGTTTCATGCCCAATTCTTCCAATCAGAGCCAGAAGTATCTATGGCAGACTTGGCTAGATTGAGTCAAAGGCCTGAAGAAAAGGCTACTCAGTTTATTGCCAGATTTAAAAGGGCTCGAAATAAATGTAGAGTCATCCTGCCAGAGCCAGAATTCGTCAGATTGGCTCAAAATGGTTTAGAATTTAGGCTTCGAAAGAAGTTTGATTCAACTGAATTCAGAGATTTGGTCGAATTGACCTATAAGGTGTCTCGATATGAAGCATTATTAGAAGAGGAACAAGATCGAAATAATGCATCATATAAGACATATTATAGAGATCCTAATTATGAAATAGATGCAGCAGAGATTGTAGGCAAAGAACCTGTAATTTGTGAAGCATTAATTCATAAGGATACAACTATAGACCAGCAGTTTAAAAAGAAAGACTTTCACAGAAAATACTCTTTCGATTTAACAAAAGCAGATGACATCTTTGATTATTTGCTCGCGGCTAATTTCCTTAAGTTACCAAAAGGAGTAAAACTACCATCTCCAGATGAACTGAAAGGAAAAGTATACTGTAAATGGCATAATTCTTGGTCTCACTCGACTAAAAACTGCATTGTTTTTCGAGACAGGATCCAAGAACAGATTCGGAAAGGAAGTTTGAAGTTCCCAGCTAAAACAGAAAAAGCCATGGGAATTGACAGTGATCCGTTTCCAGAAGTTGGAGAAGGCACAGCTAATGTGGTTGTACCAAACTTCCAGAATCTATCTCTGCAAGAGTTGGAAGAGGTCAACGTGCAAATGCATACTGCCAACCAGATAACTGCTAAGAAGGAGGCTAGAAACCCACCAGCTATTGGACAAGGTTTCTCACATCAGGAGGAGCAATCTGACGAAGAAACACTAGATGACAACTCCTTGGAAGCAGCGGTGATGCAGAGAATGTGCCCAAGTGCAGACTCAGTTACAAGTGGTTGAAGGGGCTTCCAACTGATGGGAAGCAATACTATAGGGATGTTCAGAGACGTCCTAAGTCAACCAATGCTTACAACAAAAGGCCGTATCCGGCTAGTGATAGGCAGAGATCACCAGTGGTTGAGCCTGTGGTGAACAGAATGCATGACAAAGGCAAGAAGCTCTTGCATGAATCCAGGCCACATAACTATTATAGAATGGAGAGTAGCCATTCTGAAAGAAAACTGGAGAGGGGTTCAGTTCATGGAATCAAAGCCAGAGATTGGCCCCCTAGACCAGTTTCACGCAGGACAGAAAATGGTCACCCTTATCGAAGGTCTGAATCAGATTCAAAACATGAAGACAAGCACTTACCTTCATGGCCAGTTTTGAAGATGGCTTCGAAGGTGGAAAAGGGCAGTTCAGCGTCTAAATCAGCAAGTTCATGGGTACCTGGAGTCCCAGACTGGTTTGTAATGCAAAACAAGCCTAGAGAATTGCATGTTCGAAGAGATGTTGTAAACCAAGGCAGGATGATCAGGCCTCCTATGGTGGCTCCGAATAACTGGGTGCTGCTTAAACACCCAAAGACAAGGGAGCCAGACATGGTCCCAGTCATCTCAAGATCACAGAGAAGAAAAATTCAGCGCAGGTACACCCAGTATCAGAAAGATTTGAAGGAAAGTGGAGAAAATTCTTCACCAGTCAAAACGGAAGGAAGGAAGAACCCAAAGTCAGACTATGCTCCAAAGCCAGTTCCACAGAGCAAAGTGGTCTGCAGCCGAGAACAGTTGGCCAAGGTTCATTCTGAACTGAAAACCAGAGAGAAGGCTAGTTTGGTAGGGTTGGAGAAAGCTCTGATGGAGACAGATAGCGAGACCGAAGAAGAGATTAGCATAAGTCAGAAGAAAGAGGTCGTGGAGGAAGAGATGTTCGAAGCCTTCATGGCAGAGCAAACGTTTCTGACTGAAGAGCCAGTTGAGAAAGATCCTTCGAAGGGATCAGTTAGCAATGAAATACCAGAATGCATCATGCAGGATGTTTCTGAGGGAGTCAACCAAAGTAACCAAGAGGGGGAACAAGTACAGCCAGCCATCCAGTTTGGCTCGTTTCCCCCAGTATCAGTGAACATGGTACACATACTACCACAGGAATTCCAAGCTGAAGATGAAAATCAGGAGGGGCAGGAGGCTGATCCAGTTCAGATCTCTAGTGAAGACTCGCAAGCAAGCATGGTGCAAGATAACTTCGAAATGGCTACACCGATGGAAGATGAATATGAAAGTGAGGAAGTGGTAAGCATCAATCTATCGTATCCATTCGAGTACCCCTCAGATTCGATGACGCAGCACGTCAGGCCTTTGTACATCAAGGCTTTCTTTGATGGAATACAGCTGAACCGAGTCCTGATAGATAATGGGGCAGCAGTAAACCTACTCCCGAAATCTTCTTTGAAGAAACTAGGGAAAAAGAATCCCAGGTTGATACCAACCAGCACAACCATTGCTGGTTTTGCTGGAGATAAGCAAATGGCTCAGGGGATTCTACCCATTAATTTAAGTGTGGGAACCAGGGATTGTATGACAGCATTCTTCGTAATCGACAGTAATGCTAAATATAATGCTTTGCTTGGAAGGGACTGGATCCACACTAACAAATGTGTGCCTTCTTCTTTACATCAGAAAATCATGATGGCTTTAGGCAATGGAGAGACAGAGGAAATCGATGCAGATCCTCAACCCTTCGTAGCCTGTGCAGACTTTGCGGAGGCTAAATTGTATATTGAGGGAGTCTCGCCGCTCAGTATACTGATGAAAGATGACGATTCAGCCGAAGTGACGGCTGATGAGGAAGTGGCACACTTGAAGCACTTAGTCCAAAAAAGTGCTGATGAAGAGGTTGTCCTTAGAGATGACAATGATGCCTGGTTATAGGCAAAGAGAGGAACCACAGGAAGCCAGATCCTTGGCTTTGATTAAATTTTCAGCATTGGATATAAAAGCAATAGTCCAGAAAGTTCAGGAGCAAGAGAGAGAGGCCATGATAATTGGCTGCAAACAGCAGCAGCAACAGGCTAGAGTCTTGACTCTTGGTAAGTACTGTGCCTTGGACATTGAAGCAAAAGTCCAGGAGATACAGGAAGAGGAAGCCTTATGGACAGATTTTGTCTATGAGGAGGAGGACAGAGATATTGAATTGAAGAACCTGGGGGCAGAACCAAGCTTGAAGATCACTTCAAAGGTAGCAGAAACCAGAGGGAGTTCTCATGCACAAGACCCTTTAGAAGAAGTAAATCTAGGGGAAGGTTCTGTACAGCAGCCCACTTATGTAAGTGCTTGTTTGAATGCTCTGGACAGAAACCAGCTTTTGGTTGTTCTGAAGAAATACAAAGATTGCTTTGCATGGTCTTATAATGAACTACCAGGATTGGACAGGTCATTGGTGGAACATAGGCTCCCTATGAAGCCTAATTTCAGGCCATATAAGCAGAAACCAAGAAGGATGAGTCCAGAAGTAATTCAGAAGGTCAAGGAAGAGATCCTTAGACTCCTCAAGGCAGGTTTTATTAGAACAGCCAGGTATGTCGAGTGGCTATCTAATATTGTGCCTGTAGTCAAGAAGAATGGCAAAATGAGGGTATGTGTCGATTTCAGAAATTTAAATCTGGCAACTCCCAAAGATGAGTACCCTATGCCTATAGTGGATTTGCTGGTGGACAGTTCAGCGGGTCACCAAGTCTTGTCAATGATGGATGGGCATTCCGGCTATAACCAAATCTGCATTGCAGAGGAAGATATCCACAAGACAGCATTCAGATGTCCTGGGAATATTGGTACCTTTGAATGGGTTAAAATGCCATTTGGTCTAAAGAATGCTGGAGCTACATATCAAAGAGCCATGAACACTATCTTTCATGATCTTATTGGAGGATATCTGGAATGTTATATTGATGACATTGTAGTTAAATCCCAATCCATGGAAGAGCACCTGTTTCACTTAGAAGCAGCTTTTGAAAGGATGAGGAAGTTCAAATTAAAGCTTAATCCTCTTAAATGTGCTTTTGGTGTATCATCTGGAAATTTCTTGGGCTATGTTGTTCACAAGAAAGGAATACAGATTGATCAGAATAAAGCCAAAGCAATCATTGAAGCTAAACCCCCATCAAGTAAGAAAGAATTACAAAGGTTCCTTGGGCAGGTTAACTTTCTTCGAAGGTTCATTTCTAACACTGCAGGGAAAACTAAAGTATTTTCTTTCTTGTTAAGGCTGAAAGATGAAGAGGAATTTGTGTGGACAGCAGAGCATCAAATTGCTTTCGAAGGTATCAAGGCCTACTTGGCTAATCCTCCAGTGCTGATGCCACCAAAGGGGAACAAGCCCTTGAAGTTGTACATAACTGCAGCAGAGGATTCATTGGGAGCTTTCTTAGCTCAAGACAATGAAGAAGGCAAGGAGCAAGCTATTTATTACCTTAGTAGGTTTTTAAATTCTTGTGAATGTAAATATTCAGCTGTTGAAAAGCTGTGTCTTGCTTTGTATTTTGCTGCAATAAAATTAAGATATTATCTTTTGCCTACAACTGTCTTGGTAATTGCAACCACAGATTTGGTTAAATATATGTTATCTAGACCAATGTTGAGGGGAAGAATTGGCAAATGGATACTTGCCTTATCAGAATTTCATCTAGAATATGTCCCTCAAAAGGCAGTAAAAGGGCAGGTTTTAGCCAATTTCTTGGCAGATCATCCATCTCAAACAGAGAGCCAGGAGATAATGGAACTTGGTATGACCAGTGTTGAGCCATGGCAAATGTGGTTCGATGGGTCGAAAGCAAATGGGTTAATTGGAATTGGTATTGTAATCAAGTCTCCACAGGGGACAGAAACTACCCATGGTTTTAGAGTGGATGAAGCTACCTGTTCCAATAACCAGGCTGAATATGAAGCCTTAATTGTGGGACTAGAGATTCTTATTGGATTACAAGTACATGCAGTTGACATATTTGGAGATTCTCAATTGGTGGTTAACCAAGTGAAAGGAATTTTCAAGTGTCAAAGCATAAGTATCCTGCCATATTATGTTGTTGCATTACACTTGCTTTCTCAGTTTCAAATAGCAAATGTAACCCATGTTCCAAGATTCTTGAACAATAGAGCCAATGATGTGGCTCAAAAGGCTTCGAACTTCAAGAGAAGGGATAATACCCAAAGGGACATAAGCCAAACAACATATCAGAGATTAATACAACCTTTGAATAAAAGGAATGTGATCTTGGAAGTCAATCATAATGACTTACAAGAACAAGATTGGAGGCATCCAATAATGCAGTACTTGGCTGGTCCCTCTTCGAAGGCCAGTAGAAAAGTTAAGTTGCAGTCTATGCAATATATGATATATGGTAATGCTCTCTACAAAAGGGGGGGAGATGGCTTATTATTAGAATGTCTAGGCCCGAAAGAAGCATTAACAGCCATGGCTGAGGTTCATGAAGGCATCTGTGGTGCTCATCAACCTGGTGTAAAAATGAGATGGTTGCTTCGAAGGCATTCCTATTATTGGCCAACCATCCTTAAAGACTGCATAGAATATGCAAAGGGATGTCAGGCATGTCAAAAGCATGGCACAATAAGGCACGTGCCCATAACTGACCTACATGCAGTAGTGAAGCCTTGGCCATTCAGAGGGTGGGCCATGGATATGATGGGAAAAATACACCCACCTTCTTCGAAGCATCATTGTTTCATTTTAGTGGCCACTGACTACTTCACTAAATGGGTCGAAGCTAAGCCATACAAGGCTATAGACCAAACAGAGGTTATTGGTTTTATTAAAGATTTGATCCATAGATTTGGCATCCCGCAAACCATAACAGTTGATAATGGAACTGTGTTTGATGGGAAGATGGTGAAGTCTTTTGTGGCAGAATTTGGAATTAGTCTTGTTAATTCCACACCCTATTATGCACAAGCTAATGGTCAAGCTGAGTCATCCAATAAATCCTTGAAAAAAGGAATACAAAAGGTTGTGGATGACAATCCTAGGGATTGGCATAACCTGTTATTGGATGTTCTGTGGGCATATAGAACATCACCAAGGTCAAGCACAGGAGTCACTCCCTATGCCCTGGTGTATGGACACGATGCAGTCTTACCAGTAGAGATTAATGTTAAAACTTTGAGAGTAAGATGTCAAGATCAGTTGAATCTTGAACAATACCATCAAAGTATGTGCTTAGAATTAGAAGGCATAGATGAAGCCAGAATTTTGGCATTAAATAGCATTCTTTTCCAAAAGAAGAAAGCAGCCAAGAATTATAATAAGAAAGTCAAACACATTGGCTTTGATGAAGGAGATTTGGTATGGAAGACAATACTCCCAATTGGGATTAAAAGCCACAAGTTTGGTAAATGGTCACCTAACTGGGAAGGACCATATCAAATTCATAGGGTTCTGCCTTTTGGAGCATACCATTTAAGAAATTTGAATGGTTATGTACATCCCAAAAAGATTAATGGCAGATATTTAAAACCTTATTTTCCAACCATTTGGGAAACACAAGGGATAGAGTGAACACCATATGCAAAAACACAAGCTTGTTCAAGTAATATTCAAAATATTGTGCTTTCATAAAGAATTAATTACATTGTGCCACAAATTGGCCCAAAAATCATTACAATGCTTTAGTTGTTTTTGTACAATAGCTTTCCTATTGCTAAGTGAGAGGGTGATTTATGCTCCGGCGTTGGGCCGAGGTATAAACCGAACAGGTTGGGGGCCCAGCAGAGCAGTGGGCCGAGATGATCGACTGTTCACCCGGAGATGGGCTACCAGAACTTGGGCCGGGCAGAGTTTGGACTATGTGCTGCCCCGAACCGTGCAGACCAGGATGCTCGGTCCGAGGATTGACGAGATCAGACAGACCGAGAGGCCGGCGCTCGGAAAGGCGCGGTCAGCCGAGGTAGTTGACTGACCGGCGAGAAGACCGACCAAAGGAGGATCCCGGGCTAAGCTTTGCCGAGATGCCGCCTAGCCCGGTCCTTCATTCGGTTATCCGGTCGGGCGCTTAAGGTATGAAGCATGGTATGACCGAGGTAGGGCAGCTCGGCTGCCGAGCTCCAGCTATGCTGGCAGGCAGTTGAGAGCAGGTGATGAACGGCATGGTTTAAGCTGACAGATGGGATAGCAGAGCCACGTGTCAGGAGATGACAGGGAGTGGATATGGGGCACAGAAGGTATATAAGCCTGTCTGCGCCCCCCATACGCGACAGACGAACACATCTGTAAGAAAATCCTTACACTCAAACACTCTCTCCCTTCTCTCTATTCCCTCTAAGGTGTGTGCTAACTTGACCGTCGGAGGGTTTTTCCGGCCACACACCGCCGGGTAGCTCATCCTTATTGACTCGCAGGTGATCGGACATCGACGGAGCTCGGAAGAAAGGAATACGGGCACGCCGGAATATTTGCTCCCCGTACAATTGGCGCCGTCTGTGGGAATCTTGACAGACAAAACCTTGTCTTCCAGGTTCATCTGATCGCCGTCCATGGCGAACAACGACGAGTTCCCGTTGTCCGCCATCGATGGAGCCACCCCGGAGTATACCCGAAGGAGAGAAGGACCACCTGCCGTCCATCCAATGGCTGAGTTGGGGACGCCCACTGGAGGACAGTCAGGAGACGCGCGGGATAAGCGCGGAAGGAGTCATGGGCATTCACGGAGTCCAGACGGTCACCGGCGGAGAGACTCACACGCCAGGCGACTGGAAAGCAAGTTAAGGGACCAAGACGCTGTCATCAGGCGGATGGCGGCGGAGATGGAGGATCTTAAACGGCATGTCAAAGGGGAAGGTGTAGCTGGAGTGGGAGACCACAGTGAGCGCACCCTATCCCGCCGTTCAGGCGGACAGAGCCAACGACATACTCAGTCCATATCTATCACCAGAAGTTACCAGGTTGGTGATTCCGACGTGCGTGCAGAAAAGTCCAGCGCGCAAGACAGCACCTACAAACCCTCACGTCCGGCGACGACGTCGAGGTATTCTTATTCAGCTCAGTCAGAGGACTTACGGGCAGTATTAAGGGAGCGGGCTCGCCGGCGCGAAGCTCAGAGAATACCTGCTTTCCAGCGGCTCTCCTACGGGGTTCATGCCAGCGAGGAGGTCGGAATGCCTCCACCCCGCCAGGCAGTGCCGATATTCGAAGATACAGACTTGGCAAGGTTGAATGCCACTCCTTTCTCCCTGGAAATAGAAACAACGCCGCTTCCAGCGGGCTTCCATCAGCCTAAGTTCACACTTTACGACGGGAAGACCGATCCGTACATGCATGTGAGCCACTTCCGACAGGTTATGGCCGGACATCGGCGCAATGACGGACTTATGTGCCTAATCTTCCCGTCAAGTTTAGGCGAGCTGGGCTTAAAGTGGTTCGAGAGGTTGCCGGAAGGGAGTATACAAAGGTGGCATCAGTTGGCCGAGGCGTTTGTTACGCGCTTCAAAACCAACACAAAAACACCAAAGGAAGTTGATCACTTGCTGAGTGTCAAGATGGAACCGTGCGACACACTGAAGGCGTACAATTCAAGGTATTGGGAAACCTTCAACGAGATCTTAGACTGCCCGGTCAACCTTGCTATCACGCAGTACAAGCGCGGTCTCCCGGTCGGACATAGACTGCGGGACTCGCTTACCATGCACCAACCGACTTCCATGGGCCAGCTCATGCAGCGCATCAACGAGCACATCCGAGTAGAGGATGATGCGTCGGCTTCCACCGTGAAGGCCACTTTGGTCGGAACAGACAAGAAGACAGCAGGCAAGGTGCACGCAGTTGGGCAAGAGTCCAGCCGCTCAAATGACCGGGCAGAGGAATCAGACCGAGGTTCAAATCGAAAAAACCGGGGTAGAGGACGTCGGAATGACCGGGATGACTACCCCCGTGATGACGTTGAGGACGCAAACAAGAGAATGAAGGCAAGGACTGGCATAACCACGGTCTTTAAGATTCCAATCTATCGCATACTTAGCGAAATCCGAGACGAGGAGTATGTTCGGTTTCCTGCTAAGTTGGGCGATGGACAAAAGGGGTACAACCCGCGGTATCGTTGTACGTTTCACCGGGAGAGGGGCCACCGGACTGAGGATTGTTTGCCTTTGCGACAACATTTGGAAGAATTGGTTGCGGCCGGGCATCTGGACCTTTACATTGATGGCGGAGTGAAACCAAATCAGGCTCCGGTTGATCCCAGGGGACAGGACGACCGAGATGCACCACCACAAGGAGTCATTAATGTCATCCACGGCATCGTGGAACCGGAGCGTGTCTGCGAACTCCGGGGCATGATCAAGAAGGCAGAGCACATGAGGGAAGTTTTGTCAGTACAGCCTGCCATCAAAAGGGGGAAGACAGAGGAGAAAGACGTGATCAGTTTCACCTCAAGGGATTTAGAGCGTATCCAGACGCCGCACAACGATGCTCTTGTCGTAACACTACGCGTCAAAGAATTTGATGTTAGACGGATCTTGATCGATCAGGGAAGCTCCGTCGAGATCATGTATTATGATGCGTTCAAACAGCTCAAACTTCGTGAGACAGACTTGGCACCGGCCACTTCGCCACTGGTTGGATTTAACTCGCAGCCGGAGTGGCCATTGGGAAAGATTATCCTGCCGGTCAAAGCGGGATCCGTGGTCCAGCAAGTGGAGTTTTGGGTGCTACAAGTGCCTTCAACATACAACCTTATCCTTGGAAGAGGATGGCTTCACGCCATGCAAGCCGTAGCATCGACCTACCACCAGGTGATGAGATTCCCCTCGGCTATGGGGGCAATCGAGGAGATTTGGGGTGATCAGGTCATGTCCAAGCAGTGCTTCGTGGCGGTCAACGGGAGCCGGGCTGCCAAAGGATTCGTTCAAATGATCGAGGGACCGGAGGACCAGAGTGTCTTGGATGATGTTGGCACCAAAGTAGAAGACAAGGCAGTTGAAGAATTAGTTGAGGTGCGGATTGATGCCGAGCAGCCGGACAGGTTCTTCTTGCTCGGTTCAAGTCTCTCGGCCATGGAGAGAACCGAGATGATCGACTTTTTAATGGCGAACATCGAAGTCTTTGCATGGTCGCCCTATGACATGCCTGGTCTTGACCCAAGCTTTATCTGCCATCACCTCAATGTCTTCCCTGGAGCAAAGCCAGTCATCCAGCGAACAAGGCGATCGGCGCTGCATCACGCCGAGGTAGTAGCCGAGGAAGTAAAGAACTTGCTTGAGGCACGAGCAATACAGGAAGTGCACTACCCTCGGTGGATTTCCAACACGGTAGTGGTGCCCAAGAAAAATGGAAAGTGGCGAGTTTGTGTCGACTATAAGACAGTCAACCGAGCTTGTCCAAAAGACAGCTTCCCTTTGCCGCGCATTGACCAGCTAGTGGATTTGACGGCTGGACACAGTCGGCTCAGTTTCTTGGATGCATACCGCGGCTATCACCAGATTTCCATGCATGGGCCTGACCAAGAAATCACCTCTTTTACGACTCCAAGGGGACTCTTCTGCTATCGAGTTATGCCCTTTGGTTTGAAAAACGCCGGGGCAACCTTTCAGAGGATGGTGACCAAAATGTTCGCTCCTTTGCTCGGCCGGACAATGGAGGCTTACATCGATGATATGGTGGTAAAGAGCCGACATGAGGCACACCATCTGTCCGACTTAGCCGAGATGTTCGCCATTCTTAAGAAGCACAAGCTGCGCTTGAACGCCTCGAAGTGTACCTTTGGCGTGGGATCCGGGAAATTTTTGGGATTCTTAGTCACGAACCGAGGCATCGAAGCAGACCCTACTCAGATCAAAGCCGTGCAAGAATTGAAACAACCTAGCTCGGCTAAGGACGTACAGCATCTGGCCGGTATGGCCGCCGCGCTTAATCGATTTATAAGCCGGTCATCAGATCGCTGCCGCCCTTTCTTTCAAGCATTGAAGTCAAAATTCTCATGGGATGACGAGTGTGACCGAGCTTTGGCTGAGCTCAAGGATTATTTGTCTTCCCCGCCGCTGTTGGTTACACCAGAGCCCGGTGAGGAACTCTACCTTTACCTTGCCGTCTCCCAGCACGCAGTAAGTGCGGTGTTAGTCCGGGCTGAAGGAATTAAGCACCTCCCAATTTTTTACGTAAGTAAGACCCTTCTGCCGGCTGAGACGCGGTACTTGCCGCTGGAAAAACTAGCGTTGGCACTGATGATGGCTTCGAGGAAATTGGCACATTATTTTCACGACCATACCATCGTCGTACTGACCGAGTTCCCTCTCAAGGCCTTGTTTGAGCGCGCAGACTTTTCCAGCCGAATATTAAAATGGGCGGTCGAGTTGGGACAGTTTGATGTGAAGTTCCAGCCGCGCACCGCCATCAAAGCCCAAACCTTGGCCGATTTTGTTGCCGAGTTCTCACCTGGCACTCATCCGGTATGCCCGGTCGTCATTGCCGGGGCAGATGATGAGACGCCCACAATGCCAACCGAGGAACTACTATCTGCCGAAGGTCGCGCCGTGGAGTTAGCGCGCACCATCGAAATTCCCTCAGTTTGCACGGTAGTATCTCCCGGTGTTGCGATGACGGAGTTGTGTATCACCAACCCATCCACTCTGTCCGGTACCGCATCACCAAGGGGGGAAGGAATGGTTCCACACAGCTCAGAACTTGATGATTCGCCTACGGACTTGGGCATTCTGAACCAACTTGCTGAGTCCGGTGCCGAATCCTCAAGGGGGGAAGGAATGGTTCCAGGCAGCTCAGAACCTGCGGCCGGCTTCACACCGCAACCTGGTGTTTCGCCTACGGACTTGGGCATTACGGACCAACTTGCTGAGTCCGGTGTCGAATCACCAAGGGGCACTGACTTTGAACCGGTCAACACCAAACTTGACACCGCACAGCCGAGCAGTTGTGATCCCATTGCCCTTCGCAACTCTCAGGACCCATCTGACTGCTGGAAGCTTTTCGTGGGGGACATGTGGAAGCTTTTTGTTGATGGAGCGTCCAACCGCCATGGTGCCGGCCTAGGTATTGTTCTTATATCCCCGGACGGCCTAACCATAGAGCATTCTATCACACTCGGCTTCCCGGCATCTAACAACGAGGCTGAGTACGAGGCGCTTCTTGCTGGGCTCAAGAGCGCAATCCAAATGAAGGCTGCCGAGCTTCTGGTATATAGTGATTCCCAGCTTGTGGTTAATCAAGTTTCCGGGATTTATGAAGCGAAGGACGACAGGATGGCGAAGTACCAAGCTCTGGTCAGGGACCATATCAAGCAGTTTGAGGCAATCAGAGTCCAGCAGATTGGCCGGGAAGAAAACAGCCGGGCTGATGAACTCGCCGGCCTCGCTTCCATGGTAGATAGCACATCTCCAAACCCCCTGTTGATTGACTTTCTTCCGCGGCCAAGCATTGAAAACGCCGGGCAGACGGATGTACTCTGCGCCGAGCTAGGTCCTTCATGGATGGACCCATTGATCTCGTTCCTCAGAGACCGGACTCTTCCAGCGGACAAGAAAGAATCACACAAAATCCGGGTGAAGTCCGAGCGGTTTTGGCTCTCTCCATCAGGCGCGTTGTATAAGAAGTCCTTCACCGGTCCTTATCTCAAGTGCGTGCACCCGAACAGTGTGGAGGCCTTCTTGTTTGAAATTCATGAAGGCAGTTGTGGCAGCCACGTCGGGGGACGGTCCTTGGCTTACCGAGCTATTTCGCAGGGATACTGGTGGCCGTGCATGCAGGCCGACGCCCAAAAATATGTCCGCAAGTGCGAGAAATGCCAAAAATTCGCTCATCAGATCCACCAGCCTGCCAGGGAACTTCTTCCCCTCACCAGTCCTTGGCCTTTCGCCATGTGGGGGCTAGATATAGTGGGACCGTTGCCAACAGCACCGGGCAACCGAAAATTCTTCATCGCGGCCACAGATTACTTCACAAAGTGGGTTGAAGCTGAGCCCCTGGCAACCATCAAAGAAAAAGACGTGAAGCGATTTGTCTGGCAGAACATTGTTACGCGGTTTGGCGTCCCCAAGATTTTGATCTCTGACAACGGTACCCAGTTTGACGGTCGCCTATTCAGAGGATTCTGTGAAGATCTAAAGATAGAATTCTACAACTCCACCCCGGCCTACCCGCAGTCCAATGGTCAAGCCGAAGCATCAAACAAGACTATACTGGATGGGTTGAAGAAACGGTTGGAAAAGGCTAAGGGCAAGTGGGCTGAAGAATTACCGAGCGTCCTTTGGGCATATCGAACAACCCCGCGACGTTCGACCGGGGAAACTCCATTTGCTTTGGCTTATGGCATGGAGGCGGTCATACCCTTGGAAGTTGAAATGCCCACCCTCAGAACTGAGAGTTTTGAGCCCGAGCTAAATGCCGAGGCTATTGCCTTGGAGTTGGACTTAGCGGAAGAGCGCCGGGAGAAAGCCCTCATCCATGTTGCCGCTTACCAACAAGAGCTCTCCAAGAAGTATAACAAGACAGTGCACCCCAGACCGTTCAAAGTTGGGGATTGGGTTTTGAGGAAAATTATGGGCAACACCCTGGTGCCAGGAGAAGGCAAACTAGGGGCAAATTGGGAAGGACCTTACAAGATCACTGGTCTGGCGGGCAAGGGGGCTTACCACTTGGAGGATCTAGAGGGAAGAGCCATACCCCGGCCATGGAATGCGGCCAACTTGAAATTGTATTATTTTTAAGCTTTTTACTTTCCTCTTTTTTGTAAAGCAATTTTTTGGCTTGCAAAGCAGAATGTAATTCTTTTTGTCAAATTATAGAAGTCATTTTGCATTAGCACTCGGATTGTTCTTTTAATGTTTAAAACCGAGATGATTTGCTCCGGTTGGAAGAGTTGGTGTTTTGTCCAACTTAGGATTCCCAACCGAGATGATTTGCTCCGGTTGGAAGAGTTGGTGTTTTGTCCAACTTAGGATTCCCAACCGAGATGATTTGCTCCGGTTGAAAGAGTTGGTGTTTTGTCCAACTTAGGATCCCCCAACCGAGATGATTTGCTCCGGTTGGAAGAGTTGGTGTTTTGTCCAACTTAGGATTCCCAACCGAGATGATTTGCTCCGGTTGGAAGAGTTGGTGTTTTGTCCAACTTAGGATCCCCAACCGAGATGATTTGCTCCGGTTGGAAGAGTTGGTGTGTTGTCCAACTTATGATCCCCAACCGAGATGATTTGCTCCGGTTGGAAGAGTTGGTGTTTTGTCCAACTTAGGATCCCCAACCGAGATGATTTGCTCCGGTTGGAAGAGTTGGTGTTTTGTCCAACTTAGAATCCCAACCGAGATGATGTATTCCGGTTGGAAGAGTTAGTGTTTTATCCAACTTTGGATTCCCAACCGAGATGAAGTACTCCGGTTGGAAGAGTTGGTGTTCTGTCCAACTTGGGATTCCCAACCGTGATGAAGTACTCCGGTTGGAAGAGTTGGCGTCTTGTCCAACATGGTATCTTGTCCAAACTTAGCAACAACCGAGATGGATATTTCGGTGCGTGAATTTGTTTTGTTATGCTCAAGTGCGCCGACCATGTTATGAACTCCGGTCGACCAAGTGTTCAAATGATAAGTCATACCGAGATAGTTTGTTGAAGACGGAATTAATTACTACCGGGCAAACACTTAGCGAAAATTCAAAATTTTTCATTGATAAAGAAATTCATTACAAAAGGTGGGGACAAAGCCCGGTTACATCAAGTGTATTGAAAGCAAAAATACAAAGAAAAGAAACCTAAACTAAGGGGGAAAGATTGGTGAACTCATCCTCGGCAGCATCAGCATCAAGGTCAACAGCTTGGCTTGCTTCTTGGGCGCCGGGCTCATCGTTGCCGGGCTGTTCAGGCACCTCGGCCTCTTCTTCCTCAGAATCTGTGTCATCCTCTCCATCTTCAAGTCCTTCCTCGGCCTCCGCTTGAAGCGCAGTAAATACATCATTTGCATATGGCACGAGGTAGACCGGTAGTGAAGCTTTGGGAGGATTGGCAAAAACGTCGGTGTCAGAGCCCTGGCCGAGGTGTTCACAGGCAGACTTCCAACCGGCCTTGAAGTAGATGTCTTGTGTTGCAAACACCTGCTTCTTATAGCTCTCCTCGGCCTCGTTGAACCCGGCCTTGTTGGCAGCCCGGCAAGCCTTCTTCTTCACCTTCTTCAAAGCGTCAACCTCGGCCTGAAGCTCACCTTGTTTTTTCTCGGCTGCGCCCAGCTGACCGAGCAGTCTATTATTGTCATGGTTGGCCATTTCGAGAGAAGCTTTAGCCCGGCCGAGCTCGGCTTGGAGGCTTTCAACATGGCTCGCAGTGTCGTTGGCTTTCTGCCTAAGCCGGTGGATGCGCTCTAGGACCAAATGTTGTTTTTGAATGGCCTGCACAAAGAAGCATAGTACATCAGAAAGGGGACCGAGCAAGAAGAACCGAGCAAACACTTGTGAAATGTTAAAAAGAACGCCGACTTACCCTGGCCATCGACTTCACAGAAGATTTTACCAGCCGGGTGTCAGGGACGTGGTCACTGCCTACCACGTCGCCCGGTAGGAGAAATGCTTTGGAGAGATCGAAGGCAAGCAAATGTTCTTTGTCTGCCTTGATCGATGCAGTCGCCGGGATGTCCTGTCCCCGGTGCTTCAGCTGAGGACGCCAAGCGGGCACGGGAGCAGGAGTTTCAGCAGGATGCTCGGTTGTCAGCTCGGTGACGAGCTCGGCGGAGGGATCTGCCCTTGGTCTTTTTCCAGCCCGGCGCGCTTCTCTGGCAGATTGCACGGCAGCTGGAGCTGGAGAAGCAAGGGCTATAACGGCAGCACTCGATTGACCGGCAGCCGGGGAACGGGTGGTGACGCTCGGAATCTCGGCTGAGGTCGCGGTTAGGAGGTTTTTGATCCGAGATCTTTTGGCCATTTCTTGCTCGTCGGTTAACCAGATTAATGGGACGTCTGGTAGGGTTGGATCTGGAGGTGGCGAAGGAGCTCTGAGGAAGTCAGTTACTCTACTCCGGCGCGGTGCAGAATATCTGTAGGTGGGTGTGTAGCCGAGCAATTCGTTGCAGTCTCGGTGACGGTACCTAAGCACGGCCCGAATTGCCTCGACGTTGGGGAATTGGTAGTTGGCTTGCAAGGCTTGGATGGCTGCAAAAGAAACAGGGAAACCGGTTAATAAAACTAAAAGAATAAAGTTAACCGTGCAAATTTGAGTGGCTTACATGAAGAACCGAAGTCCTTGCTTATGAACCAGCCCGGCACCTCGGCTGTTTCGTAGTTGCCGGACACCCAGAAGAAATCATCATCGTGCATATCTTTGTCCGGGGTGCCGGTTACGATTTTTTCCTTGCCCGGTCTTATTTTTAAATAGTAAGCTAGGCCGTCACCAGTGTGGCCCATTGTGTATTGCCTCAATATCTCGGCTAGGCCTAAGTTGGTGCCTAGCCGTTGGTTCAATTCATGTACGCCGTTGATTATTCTATAAGTGTTGGTGGACACTTGGGTTGGCGCTAGCCCGGTACGGCGTAAGAACTCGGTAATCAGTGGGTTGAGAGGGAAACGAAGGCCCCCTTCGACAATGGACAGCACGGTGAAGGGGCATTCCTCCCTACCCCAAGGCGTGGTCTCTTCTTCGGCCAGCTCGAGATGGACATCGGCCGGGACGCCGTAGTCCTCTCTGAAAGCGGCTAGCGCGGCCGGAGTATCCACAAGGAAGCGGAACTTCCCCATTTGTGGCCGACTTACTATAGCCCGGTTGATGGGTTGGGCACGGTGATAAATTGCTGCAGCTCGGTCCTGAGAGGTTCAGGAATGACAGGGGTCCCCTTGGACTCTGCAAGAAAAGGATGGCAAGTGTAAGTGTGTGGTTTCGTAAAGGGAGCTAGACTTCAGCTCGGTCGGTAAGGGGGCCAAACTACCTCGGTTGTTTGATTAAGGAGCTCGGTCGCCCAAGCAGACCTGATGTTAGCCCGGTTGAGCGACCAAGTCCTTTGATTATCTCGGTTTTTGCCCCGGTTAGAACAAACACGTTGTTTGCCCGGTTTGGCTGGCTTCTTGGATCAAAAAAAGGTCCAGAGCCCGGTTCACCCCAGTTCTTCGACGTTCTTCAGGAAGACGAAGAACACCAAGAACATTGGGAGGTTTAGAATGTTTTCTATGGTCTAAGCCCTAAAAGCTATGTTTTCGGGTCCTAATGTGTGCAAAATAAGAGTAAATAGCAGCATAAGAGAGATTGGACATCTTACCTGTGAAGGGCCGAAGGTGTTCTTCCCAAACACGAAGAACGGCAGGATGGCAGTCGAGCTTGGGTCTGAGAATCGACAGAAATGGATGCAGCAGTAGAGGAAAAACGGAACTGGGGGGGCAAGTTTGTATAGGCGTTAGAGACCGCCCAAATTCAAATTCTGGCAAAAACGGCGGGTTGGCTGCCCGATGACCAATGGCAGACCGCCACGTGTCACCATTTATGGCTTTGGCAGGACTGAAGCGACGGGTTGAAAAGACGAAGAGCCAACCGAGCTACTTTCAACGAGAAAAGGTCAGCCGAGGAATATAACCGGTCAGATCTGCGGACAATTGCGTCAACTAGCTCGGTCGAAGCTTGGCATCTTGACGACCAGATAAACGTTATCTCGGACGAGGTGAATAATCCCAGTCACGCTTCCGCGGACGGAATTAAGGGGCAATTGAGAGGGTGATTTATGCTCCGGCGTTGGGCCGAGGTATAAACCGAACAGGTTGGGGGCCCAGCAGAGCAGTGGGCCGAGATGATCGACTGTTCACCCGGAGATGGGCTACCAGAACTTGGACCGGGCAGAGTTTGGACTATGTGCTGCCCCGAACCGTGCAGACCAGGATGCTCGGTCCGAGGATTGACGAGATCAGACAGACCGAGAGGCCGGCGCTCGGAAAGGCGCGGTCAGCCGAGGTAGTTGACTGACCGGCGAGAAGACCGACCAAAGGAGGATCCCGGGCTAAGCTTTGCCGAGATGCCGCCTAGCCCGGTCCTTCATTCGGTTATCCAGTCGGGCGCTTAAGGTATGAAGCATGGTATGACCGAGGTAGGGCAGCTCGGCTGCCGAGCTCCAGCTATGCTGGCAGGCAGTTGAGAGCAGGTGATGAACGGTATGGTTTAAGCTGACAGATGGGATAGCAGAGCCACGTGTCAGGAGATGACAGGGAGTGGATATGGGGCACAGAAGGTATATAAGCCTGTCTGCGCCCCCCATACGCGACAGACGAACACATCTGTAAGAAAATCCTTACACTCAAACACTCTCTCCCTTCTCTCTATTCCCTCTAAGGTGTGTGCTAACTTGACCGTCGGAGGGTTTTTCCGGCCACACACCGCCGGGTAGCTCATCCTTATTGACTCGCAGGTGATCGGACATCGACGGAGCTCGGAAGAAAGGAATACGGGCACGCCGGAATATTTGCTCCCCGTACACTAAGGGAAGGAAATAATTGGATAGCCGCAGCCATGTCTTCTTTTCGATTAGCCAGCCCTTGATTGGTGATGTGCAGTTTCTTATCAGTTCGAACCAAGGCTTGGTTTACTGCGGCTAACTCCTCTTCGAGCTGAGCTTTCTTCTCCAAAAGTTGGACTCGAAAGTGGGAGGCAGAAGAGTGTTGTTCTTTCAGAGATGATACTTCGGTATGCACTTGAGAAACAAAGCTCTGGTCCTTAGCCAGCTTATCATCCGCAGCCTTAGCAGCATGGCAAATGTTGAGATAAAAATCAATAGTAGCTGCAGCCTGAGATAGATGACTTGAGACACTCATGGCAGACTGCTCAGCAATGTTACAGCATTGAAGGAACCCATTCCTGATGATAGGCCTTTGTAG
This sequence comes from Camellia sinensis, assembly GCF_055761805.1. Lineage (NCBI taxonomy): Eukaryota > Viridiplantae > Streptophyta > Magnoliopsida > Ericales > Theaceae > Camellia > Camellia sinensis. The sequence continues at coordinate 54,154,183 of NC_138970.1, forward strand.
AGCCTCGAAGGGGATCCTTGAAAAGGAAGTCAGCAGTTGCAAGCATGTGTCCAAATCTACTGAAGGTACAAAAGGCTTGTTACTGGAGGAAGGAGAACTCTCGAAGATTTCCAATAAGGAGTTAGCCAAGGCTAATGGCTCAGCTTCAGCAATAGAGGTGGGAGAGGTAGAAGGTGTGTCAAAGAGACTAGCTAGTCTTCCTTCAAAAATGTCTACCTCATCCTTGACATTAAGGGCATAGAGAGTGTTGTAGTGGAAGACGCAAAGGGCTGCATAGGGATGGGAGAAACGGATGGAGCATCTTTGGCAGCCTCTATGGTCTTGGCCACCAGCAAATCAAGAGAAGAGGGACTGGAAGTGGGCATTGGTGATGAACCATGAATTGAAGGGCTACCAGTGTCTTCTGTGGAAGAATCAACTGCCATTGGGAATGGAGTAGCAGTTGGATTTTCTACAAAGGATGGAGAAAGAGCAAGGCTCGAAGGAAAAATAGATTGAGGTAGGTTACGAGCCAAAAAAGGGAGGTATGGCTTTAATCCAAGAAAGAGAGAGGCAGGAATACTGGGACTTAAAGAAGGTACGCCAAATATAGGCTTTGGAAATGGAAGTACGATTTGAACAACCCTGACTTTCTGCATTTGATCAACCTCAACCGAAATTGAGGAAGGCCTTATTGGAAAGGTGAGTGCAGTAGTTGTCGCTGCAAAAAGAAGAAATGCAGAACATTGTTAAAATTCAATACCATAAGCTGACAAAGCAAAAAACAGCAGAGGTATGAGAGAAATTACTTGTTCCAAAGGCACTGGTACTAATGGGAGAACTGCGGAGAGAATAGTGTCCAGCAGTCCGTTGTTTTCTGGCTAGTTCCCTTCGCAATGCATCAGCAGCAGCAACTCTCTCTCTTAAAATTTGTTGTTGCCGTCTTTTCTCAGCCCTTTCAAAGACGACTATGGCTTTGGAATGTTTTTGTTCCACGACCTTGGCGGCTGCCTCATGGAAAGGATCTTCAATCAAGGCAGTAGTTGAAGTAGTCATTTTCCTTCTCTTTCCTATTGCTTGGGCAATTGTCTCAGAATCAGAATCCTCATCAAAGTTGGAAGGGGAGATATTAAACTCAGAAGAAGAGACAGTAATCTTTCTTCTCTTTTTTCTTTGAATTGTCCTTGTTTGTTCCTCAACTGTTTTCTCAGCTCCTTCAGCCTGAGGTTCGGATTCCTTAAAAATAACCTCCTCCTCTACTTCCTTAGTGGTTGTCTCTTCTTGGGACAAATCAATCACCCTTTTCCTCCTCATCGAGGGCTCAAGCAGTCTCCGCTTCTTTTGTTTCTGATCACCTTCAACTAAATAAACTTCCATATTATTCACCCACCAACTCTGATATCTTTTCAAAAAGGTGCCTTGAGGTATGAAAGGGATGTACTCAAAAGTGGCCAGATCATCCATAAACTTGAAGGTTGCCTCTTCTAGCCTTGACTTTCGAACCTTCAAATCTCTCTTGGTCAGAGTTAGATTGGTGTTGCTGCAGAGAGGTATTGGAACTCCTTGTGTGAGGCCAAATTGTCTAGCAAATTGAGCAGGACAATAAGGCTCAGCTATGCATTTATAGGCTCTGGGGTTGGTGGTCCCAATAAACAGTTCTCTGGGGATCAGTAGGGAAGCCCACATGTCTTTATGAATAGGCAAGGCACAGAGCCTGTCACTGAGGAAGTGATGCAACCAGGCTGGACCTATGCTAGCTTCGAAGGGACGGAAACGATGATCAGGAAGAGCAGCTGGTAGTTGATGAAAGAAGGAGAAATAAAAAGCAAAAATAGCTGGATAAAGTGAAGCATTGGCTAGTTTTATGCCATGAGTGAGAGAGTGTAGCCCAGAAAATTTAAGGCATTTGGTTTGTAGTTCAGTAAAATAGGCAAAGAGCCAAAGCTGAAGGATCCAAAATGGTCCCCCTTGACTAGCATCTAAGGGTTTCTCACAAAAGAGGGAACAAACTCTATATACATGACCCAGAATGTATGGGGCTAAGGCTACTCTTTTCTGCAAAACTAAGGCTTTGGCAAGAGGGGCAAATTCAGGCATGATTCTTTGGGAGGAGGTGCAAAAAAGAAATTTGCAAAGTCAATATAATAAAAAGGAAAAGAATTCCCTATCAGTTACTGGACCCACTCTTTTGTTCTCGGCTCTAACAAAATCACTGTAAGATGAATTAAGAGAGGGGAGGGAGAAAGGGACTGCCAAGTCAGGAAAATCTGGTGTAATGGGGGTACCAATAGGGGAGACTCCTAATAGATGGCAAATATCAAGAACAGTGGGGGCCATCATCCCACATCTAAATTGAAAGAAATTGAAGACGGGGTTCCAAAAGCACAAAGCAGTAGGAACTAGGAAAGGGTCCTCCGAGATAGTTACCCTAGATAATCGAAGGGCATCAAGGAGGCAGAGCTCTTGGAGATCCAGTGTCTTAGCAGGAATGATCCGATCATACCATTCTTGCCATTCCGGTCTTACCGTAGGCCAGCATCGATGAGGACGATTGCTTTTCCAGTTCTTCCAGTCAAGGCCACCTTCATAAAGGAGACGTTGGTCCACCAGACACGGATAAAAAGTTGGGAGCTCAGTAAGGACTTCCTTGAAAATTGGTTCGAGCACGTAGTCCTGCTGCTCATGATGGCGAGGGACGAAGATACGCCCATCGATAGCACTTTTCTCTCCAGCCTTGTACTTCTCACATTCTGCGTCAATAAGCCTCTTCAAAGCTAAAGATGAGCCTACGCGCTCTGGGACTGGCACTTTTTGCGAAGAAGAAGCCATTGATAATGCACTCTTCAGAAGATGAAGACCGAAGCAAAGAAGAACCAGTAGAGAGAAGGGTTTGTAAAAGGCAAGAGATTTCGGAACACGAAGCGAGAGGGTTTTAAAACATTTGTGTCCGAAATTATACCCCGTAAGTCGTTAAGTACTAAAAGTACGAATGCGAGGAATTTCTTCCAAATTGATAGTTTTGGAGGGAAGAGCTTATTCCGGGGATTGGGGCCAGCTTCGAAATGAAATATTTGGCTTCGAAAACAAGATCTTGGCGTCAAAAAATCAAATAACAACGGCTTCGAAATACATAAGTCAGCTTCGAAGCCTAGTATATGCTTAAAGGTGCTAAATTACTTGATTATGGGTCTGTTTAGGGGTTATAAATCAAAGTAACGACCTTCGGAGCAAACCCTAGTATTCTCTGAGTATGAGAAACGCTGTTCAGAGCATACTACATGCTTAAAAATGCTTGAATGCTCAAAGTATTGGTCTACTTCAAAAATCCAAAGACCCGTTTGAAGGTTATCAGTCAAAATGACAACATTCGAAGCAAACCCTAGGACTCTTTAAGGAAGAGGGGCACTGTTCGAAACATCCAAGACCAATCATTGGTTTCTGTATGAGCAAGAGGGAATTGCCATAGGTTGCCCTTCGAAGCCAAAAGAGTTCAGTTTAAAATTGATTGGCTATATCAACCATGACCATATATTGGTTACAGTTAGTATTGAAAAGTAAAGTCATTGAAATCGAAGTACTAAAATAATATCTGCCAGAATTGTCAATTTTACTCCATGAATTGGAAAAAGACATGATTGGTTCTTTTAGTACTTCATAAAACAGTTGATTCGAAGGATGAGATTGTTCAATTCGAAGTTATGAGTTAGCTTTTAGAGATGAAAGGAAACAGAGTCAAACAGTGTTAAGTACAGAAAGACTTTGTTTATATTAAAGTCCAGATGATTACATTAAGTAACTCTATCTGGGTACAAATTCAAGCTCATAAAAATAAGGAATAGAATAAATAACAAGGTCATGAAATTTTGTCCAGCAATGGTCAATAAATTTCTGTTCTTTCTTTATTATTTCTTCTATCTCTTCTAAAGTTGATTGCATAAGCTGATGAGCTCTCACTTCATAATAGAGTTCTTCAGCCTTTGCTTCGAAAGCCTCTTCCCTCGATTTTTGTTCCAATTCATCTATAACCAAATCATCCCAGTACGCAGAATCTTTATTCCTGAAGTCATCGAACTCTTCGATAAAATTCTCTGCTTCATATTGGGCATGAATTCGGAGAGATAAAAGTTGATCCAGATTTTGGATAGTGATCTTAGAATTTCGATGCCAGTAGAGGAGCACTGGGAGTTGGTCCAAAAACAAATGAAGCTCTGCCTGGGCAATAGGGTTGAGAACATGACCTCTAGTCAAGATACCACAAGCCCATTGAAAGTTCTCAAGAGGAATGTCATCCTCAAGAACATTGAAGGGCAGATGGGAGAAAGCCGCGAGCAAAAGTTGAGCTTGCTTTCGCTCGGCTGGAGAAGGGGGTGACGGAGGTTGGTAAGGTGGAAAAACTTTGTCCATTGGAAGGGCAAGTCTTAGTTTCTCTGTCCAGGAAAGGATGGGAGAAGGAGAAGGAGAAGATGGTTCTGCTTCAGAAGACAAAGGAGAAGGAGCAGGTGCTTCTATCTCAGAAGATGCAGATGCAGAAGAAGGTGTGGATGCTTCTATTATGGGAGATGGCACGGGAGCAGAGGGAACAAAGGCATTAATGTAGTCAAGCCAATCAGAAGAACAAATCTTCGCCTTTTTGGCTAAAAATGAAGGGGTGTACCCTTGTGCTTCTTCTGGACGTTGGGCAGGGTGCATTATCTTCGTAGGCATGGAAGAAGTATACCAAGCCACAAGCAGATTCTCCTCCAAGCTACGTCGAAGGTCAATGGGCACGTAAGGGTAGACCACTGAGCTTCGAGCGTAGGAGGGAAACTCCAAGGGGTCAGTAAACTCAACAAAATGGTGATTGATTCGTTCCCTTAAATCATAAGTCTCAGGAGTTGACCAGCTTGTCCAGCCAGAAGCCCCAGAGGATGAAGAGGACACAGTTTCATCCCATGCAGAGGTCTGTGAGGAAGAGTTTCCTAGATCCATATTTGCAACTTGTCGAAGCAAAGGCTCGAGGGTAGTTCGGTCAGAATACAAAGGGAGCTTAGGGGAAGAACTCTTTGTATCTGTAAGTTTGTAAACCAAGGGATTAAAGGCAATGTGTTCATAGTCCAAAGGTTTATAATCTGCAAAAGCCTCCATTACCTGAATATAGAAGGGCGGGTAAAGGTGGCTAATGAATATGTGGAGGTTCTTTCGAGGGGGAACAACATCACTCAAAGGCTCTTCATATGTTTGATCAATAGAAAGGGAAGTTGATGCAGCCATAGCCTGTTCGAATACTAAGGTATTGGGATGTTCGACGAGTTAATGCAGATGATCTCCAAAGGGATGACGGTTGTGTTTCCAGAATATGGACTTCATACACGTTCTAGAAGCGCGGGAAAACTGCAATCCACTAATATCGCCAAGTATTGGGTATATTAGTGCGGGGGGTAATGTTGGCTACATATTTTGTAAAAGCCAGTTACAGTTCGACACGTGGCAGAGTAAGGGTAACAAAGGAAGGTTATTCGAGCCTTTAATCCTGATCGTACACGTGGCAATAAATATTGGTCCTTACATGATCTGAGTAACACTAGATCAATAACGGGATGCAAGATGACGTGTCTTCAACGGTTACTCATATTCAAATTCAAGTACAAGAGAGAAGCTCAACTGCCAGTAATGGCGTAATGGAGCTACTTGTAAGGAAGCATGATCAGCGATCATGGAGGAGCAGTTCGACGGTTCGAAGTGCAGTTCGAAGGTCATCACTAACGAGTATAAATAGCAGGGCAACCCCAGAAAAAGAGGACGGACTCAGATCATACAAATCAGTCATTTACTTCATATATTTTCTTTTCCAGTCTTTTAGATTTCCAGTCTTTAAATACCTGTTCTTTAAATACCTGCACTTTAAATACCCGCACTGCACTTCGATTCATAGGAGTAGCTTCAAGTAGATTCAAGTAGATTGCTGTTGTAAACCTCTTCGAGGCTGAGTTCGGACCATTGTAAGTGTTCATTTTTATGAAATACTTCAATTGTTCTTCATATCACTGTTATTTCTCTTAATTTCTCCTAAGTCAAGCCACCAGTAAAAGTCCTCTTCATTGAGGCTGAAAAGAACTAAAACACAATCGTCTGATAATTGGTTGGCAATCACAATTTCTGTAAGGACTGATTGATCCTTGCTGGCACGCTCACATTCACAAAAATACCCTTCGAAAAGCCAAAAAGCCAACATATATTTTTGGCACGCCCAGTGGGACTTAATTAAAAATGGCTAGAAGAAGACGACAAGGAGAAAATGAACGCTTGGAAGAAGGCGTGGAAGGAGAGGTAGAAATACCAAATCCAGAGGATAATGTGGTAACACATCTTGTGGAAACTCCTATATTGTCAGAACCTATGGTCGAACAGACCAGTACTTCTGGACAAGAACCATATGTTCATATTATTGGACGAAACCAAGGAATTGGACCATCCACTGTACCATTTACTCAACCAACAAATCCATGGGATGGTTTAGTAGATGCCATGGGACAACAATTAATGAACACAATGGAAAGGTGGGCAACATCCTTTTTGGATCGAATGAATAACCACCAACCAACAAACACAAGACACACGGAGGAAGTTGTAAATGTCCCCCAACAAAGATTGGCTAGAGAAAAACAACCTATGCAAGTTAATGGACATTCTAATGGTCAAACTAGTACCCAAAACTTTGAAAGACCATCACCTCAGTCTTGGTACGAACCCATTTCAAGGCCTATAGCAGGCCAAAATGCCCCAGTACTTAATAATGAAGCCACACAAGTTGGTGGATCTGGCCAAATACAAGAAACTGGCATAAGAATGGTTACAAATCCCGTGTTCGAAGCCATACCTGGCACAAGGGGGTACACTAATCCCTTATTCGAATTTACACCCGGGGGGTTGGAGGGTTTTCCTACAAATGGTAGAGACACAACACCTGTTCCAGCACCTTTCGCAGGTCCTTTCGCAGGTAATGCTCAAAGGGGATATCCATACCTTCAACAGCAACCTGCACCGCAAGGACAACCAGCCCCAAATTTACCACCTTATGGACCAAGAGGACCACAAGCACAAGTTTGTCCACCAAATCCTGTGTTTGCCCCTCCAGTAGTGGTTCAGCAGGCACAAAATATGGTCCCTAGAGACCAGATTGCTGATATTGTTAGGGAGATATGTGGACCAATGGCTCGGGGGGTCCAGACTCCTATATACAGAAAACCATACCCAGAATGGGTAGATAGGGTACATGAATACCCAAGGGGATTCAGGATACCAGATTTTACCCTTTTTTATGGGACTGGAAATCAATCAACGATAGAACATATTGCTAGGTTTGCTGCTCAATGCGGTGAATTTACTAACCATGACTATATGAAACTGAGATTATTTCCAAATTCCCTAACAGGGGGAGCTTTTGTATGGTACATCAACCTTACACCTGGCTCCATTCAAAATTGGCAACAGATGGAAGAGGCGTTTCATGCCCAATTCTTCCAATCAGAGCCAGAAGTATCTATGGCAGACTTGGCTAGATTGAGTCAAAGGCCTGAAGAAAAGGCTACTCAGTTTATTGCCAGATTTAAAAGGGCTCGAAATAAATGTAGAGTCATCCTGCCAGAGCCAGAATTCGTCAGATTGGCTCAAAATGGTTTAGAATTTAGGCTTCGAAAGAAGTTTGATTCAACTGAATTCAGAGATTTGGTCGAATTGACCTATAAGGTGTCTCGATATGAAGCATTATTAGAAGAGGAACAAGATCGAAATAATGCATCATATAAGACATATTATAGAGATCCTAATTATGAAATAGATGCAGCAGAGATTGTAGGCAAAGAACCTGTAATTTGTGAAGCATTAATTCATAAGGATACAACTATAGACCAGCAGTTTAAAAAGAAAGACTTTCACAGAAAATACTCTTTCGATTTAACAAAAGCAGATGACATCTTTGATTATTTGCTCGCGGCTAATTTCCTTAAGTTACCAAAAGGAGTAAAACTACCATCTCCAGATGAACTGAACGGGAAAGTATACTATAAATGGCATAATTCTTGGTCTCACTCGACTAAAAACTGCATTGTTTTTCGAGACAGGATCCAAGAACAGATTCGGAAAGGAAGTTTGAAGTTCCCAACTAAAACAGAAAAAGCCATGGGAATTGACAGTGATCCGTTTCCAGAAGTTGGAGAAGGCACAGCTAATGTGGTTGTACCAAACTTCCAGAATCTATCTCTGCAAGAGTTGGAATAGGTCAACGTGCAAATGCATACTGCCAACCAGATAACTGCTAAGAAGGAGGCTAGAAACCCACCAGCTATTGGACAAGGTTTCTCACATCAGGAGGAGCAATCTGACGAAGAAACACTAGATGACAACTCCTTGGAAGCAGCGGTGATGCAGAGAATGTGCCCCAGGTGCAGACTCAGTTACAAGTGGTTGAAGGGGCTTCCAACTGATGGGAAGCAATACTATAGGGATGTTCAGAGACGTCCTAAGTCAACCAATGCTTACAACAAAAGGCCGTATCCGGCTAGTGATAGGCAGAGATCACCAGTGGTTGAGCCTGTGGTGAACAGAATGCATGACAAAGGCAAGAAGCTCTTGCATGAATCCAGGCCACATAACTATTATAGAATGGAGAGTAGCCATTCTGAAAGAAAACTGGAGAGGGGTTCAGTTCATGGAATCAAAGCCAGAGATTGGCCCCCTAGACCAGTTTCACGCAGGACAGAAAATGGTCACCCTTATCGAAGGTCTGAATCAGATTCAAAACATGAAGACAAGCACTTACCTTCATGGCCAGTTTTGAAGATGGCTTCGAAGGTGGAAAAGGGCAGTTCAGCGTCTGAATCAGCAAGTTCATGGGTACCTGGAGTCCCAGACTGGTTTGTAATGCAAAACAAACCTAGAGAATTGCCTGTTCGAAGAGATGTTGTAAACCAAGGCAGGATGATCAGGCCTCCTATGGTGGCTCCGAATAACTGGGTGCTGCTTAAACACCCAAAGACAAGGGAGCCAGACATGGTCCCAGTCATCTCAAGATCACAGAGAAGAAAAATTCAGCGCAGGTACACCCAGTATCAGAAAGATTTGAAGGAAAGTGGAGAAAATTCTTCACCAGTCAAAACGGAAGGAAGGAAGAACCCAAAGTCAGACTATGCTCCAAAGCCAGTTCCACAGAGCAAAGTGGTCTGCAGTCGAGAACAGTTGGCCAAGGTTCATTCTGAACTGAAAACCAGAGAGAAGGCTAGTTTGGTAGGGTTGGAGAAAGCTCTGATGGAGACAGATAGCGAGACCGAAGAAGAGATTAGCATAAGTCAGAAGAAAGAGGTCGTGGAGGAAGAGATGTTCGAAGCCTTCATGGCAGAGCAAACGTTTCTGACTGAAGAGCCAGTTGAGAAAGATCCTTCGAAGGGATCAGTTAGCAATGAAATACCAGAATGCATCATGCAGGATGTTTCTGAGGGAGTCAACCAAAGTAACCAAGAGGGGGAACAAGTACAGCCAGCCATCCAGTTTGGCTCGTTTCCCCCAGTATCAGTGAACATGGTACACATACTACCACAGGAATTCCAAGCTGAAGATGAAAATCAGGAGGGGCAGGAGGCTGATCCAGTTCAGATCTCTAGTGAAGACTCGCAAGCAAGCATGGTGCAAGATAACTTCGAAATGGCTACACCGATGGAAGATGAATATGAAAGTGAGGAAGTGGTAAGCATCAATCTATCGTACCCATTCGAGTACCCCTCAGATTCGATGACGCAGCACGTCAGGCCTTTGTACATCAAGGCTTTCTTTGATGGAATACAGCTGAACCGAGTCCTGATAGATAATGGGGCAGCAGTAAACCTACTCCCGAAATCTTCTTTGAAGAAACTAGGGAAAAAGAATCCCAGGTTGATACTAACCAGCACAACCATTGCTGGTTTTGCTGGAGATAAGCAAATGGCTCAGGGGATTCTACCCATTAATTTAAGTGTGGGAACCAGGGATTGTATGACAGCATTCTTCGTAATCGACAGTAATGCTAAATATAATGCTTTGCTTGGAAGGGACTGGATCCACACTAACAAATGTGTGCCTTCTTCTTTACATCAGAAAATCATGATGGTTTTAGGCAATGGAGAGACAGAGGAAATCGATGCAGATCCTCAACCCTTCGTAGCCTGTGCAGACTTTGCGGAGGCTAAATTGTATATTGAGGGAGTCTCGCCGCTCAGTATACTGATAAAAGATGACGATTCAGCCGAAGTGACGGCTGATGAGGAAGTATTAGAATTATGTCATTTTTTTTTATAACAAAGGATAATTTTAATTATTAATTGTCAATACAACAATTTTAATCTATCTATACTATATATTATAGTAAAAGAACATTTGAAAAAAAACCCTTAAACTTATATATAAAATTTTATTTATGAGAGACAAAATATAAAAAAATTAAATACAATTTTCATATCTTTCATAAAAATCATATTATTTTATTCCGTACATAGCATAGGTGATATGTTAGTAAGTAGGAATGTCATTGGCACAACGTTATGAGAATCTCATGATTCTCAAGAAATGTGATGGGTAGATCTACAATATTTAAAATAAAAATGCCATTTTTACTATTTTTATTTAAGAAAAGATTATGGTACACACCCTTCAAAGGATGTGTATTATATGTACCTTTTTACTATAGAGAAAAATGATATAATTTCCAACTTTTTGAGTCATAACTATAATAAAAATTAAAAAAAAAGGTCATAATCCAATACAAAAAAGTCATAACCAAAATCTTAAAATAATGTTATAACTAAAAAAATAAATAGGTTATAACTAAAAAAAGAAAACGACATGACATACCTAAAAGTATATATGATATATATATATATTTTTTGAAGCAGCCAAGAAAAGGAAATTTATTAATGTAGAAAAAGCAGAGAACATAAACAAAAACAGAAGAGAGACAAAGAGCACAGTTGGTAAGGCACCAACGTAGAAGGAAGCCAAAAGTAGATAACACCCCTAACACATTACAAACCAACCCATAACAGATGCAACCAGGCCTACACAGCAGGCCATAGCAGACTCCACAACAGTAGCAGCAAACACCAGCACTGATCAAGATCAACCAACAGCAGCAGCAGGACATAGCAGACTCCACATTACAAACCAACCCATTATACTGATCAAGATCAAACACCAGAAAATCACCACTAGCACTCCAACACAGATCCAGAACAGTGATAGCAGGCAGAAAGCAGCCCCCTCAGCCCATGAAAAATCCCAGCTGCAATAAAACCAACAAGCCCAGAGAACCAAACAACTAGCCACAAAAAGGGATGGGAACATTACAAACTCCTCCCACTGATGCAACATCTCACTTGCCTAAGATTCACTAGAAAATCTTGCACTAAGAAGTGGTGCTTAGGGAACCTTGGTTTCAGCCATAGAGCAATTCTCACCTTAATCACTTCACACAGCTCCTCCAAGTTTGGAGCAGATGCATTAAACACTATATCATTTCTTTGCTGCCAGAGAGACCAAAGCACAACCAAAGGCACTCCTTTCCAAATCTGCCTCTCTTGACTCCTAATACATTGTCCTTCCCACCATAGTAAAACTCCATCAACTAAATGAGGGAGTGCCCCCACAACATCCTACCACAACAGCATTGCAAACCACACCTTTCAAGCAAAAGGGCAGGAGATCAACACATGATTCACAGTTTCGAAATCACCAATGCAGAAAACACACAGTGCTAAAGCAGAACTGTTAAGAGCACCAATTCTTTGTAGGTAATCTGCAGTCTTAACTCTATTTCGCCAAGCTAACTAGGTAAAAAATTGAACTTTTGGTGGCAAATAGGGAATCCACACTAATTTTGTAGACCTTCACACAGGGCCTGCTGCAGCCAGCAACCCTGTATAAGCAGAGCAGACAGAGAATACCCCAGATGATGTTGCATTCCACACTGGACAATCTGATTGATCTGGAACAGGACTAGGTGCTGCAGCCAGGAAGATTCTGAGTCTGGAAACCTCACTAACCTCCCACTCATACAACCTCCTTCTGAACTGACACACCAATTTCCTTCTACAACCTTTTGGTCATGCATTGATCAAAGAGACTCTTCTTTATTCACCACTAACCCATACAGACTCGGAAAATCCTCTCTAAGACTTTTCCTATTCCACTATTTATCCACCCAGAATCTAACATTATTCCCATCCCCAATCTTAAGCTGAAAGTTATTCATGTATTACTCGAAGAGGGTGTTGTTAAACTCTGCAATGGTAACTATACCTCTCCAAACACTAGACATTCTACAGGTGGTAGAAATGGGAGGGATCCATTCCCTGAAATCCACCTTATACTTACTGCAGATAACTTTCCTCCACAAGGCTTCATTTTCAAACACAAATCTCCACCACCATTTTATTAGTAAACAAGAATTTACCACCCTCACTCTTCTCAGCCCCAAACCCCCTTGCTCCAAGATTTTAGTCAGCTCCTCCCATTTGACCATATGCACCTTCTTTCTAACTTCTGTTCCTCCCTAGAGAAAAGAGGCTTGAAATCTCTCCAAAATTCTAGTTATTCCATCCGGCATTTTGAACAAGGACAAATAATACACGGGCAAAGATGCAAGAGTAGATTTAATGAGAGTAAGTCTACTCGCATGAGATAGAGTTTTCTTTTTCCAACTAGCTAACCTGCTTCTCACTTTCTCCACCACAGGTTTCCAAGTTGCTTTACACCTGGGGTTTGCCCCTAAGGGCAGCCCTAAATACTGGACAAGCAACTTCTTGGTCTTACAATTTAAAATGTCAGCAAATCTGCCTAACAGCCCATCATCAACCCCCACTCCACAAACCTGACTTTTATGGAAATTAATTCTCAGCCCAGACATAACCTCAAAGCACCTTAATAGCCTCTTAAGGTTACCAACCTCCTCCTCTTCAGCTTCACACAGCAATAAGGAATCATCAGCAAATTGCAAATAAGACAACACCATATCCCCAGCCCCTACTTTCACCCCTTTAATAATACCCAATTGGAGAGCCCTATTTAATAGCACATTCAAGCCCTCAGCCACTAAGTTAAACAAGAGAGGGGACAAAGGATCTCCTTGTCTAAGACCCCTCTGCGTACAAAACTCATTAGTAGGAGAACCATTAACCAGGACAGATACACGAGATGAGGACACACACTCCATAATCCATTCTGACCATCTTACACCAAATCCAAAGTTCAGAAGCATTGAGTGCAAAAAATCTCAATTAACTGAGTCATATGCCTTTTCAAAGTCAAGCTTAATTAACACACCCTTTTTTTTAGACCTCTTCCAACCATCCACCACTTCATTAGCAATAAGAACACCATCAAGGATATTTCCCCCCGATAAAAGCTGATTGGGTTTCACTAATAACACTAGGAAACACAACTTTTAGCCTTGAAGACAAAACCTTGGCTAAAATTTTATACACTGAACCAACCAGGCTAATGGGCCTATAATCAGATAATCCCACAGGGTTCTCCTTTTTTTGGGACCAAGGTGATAAAAGAGTTATTCAATCCCTTCACCAATCTACCATTCCTATGGAACTCCTTTATAAAATTAATCACATCCCCTTTCATAACCTTCCAGAATTTTTGAAAACAAAGCATATTGAAGCCATCAGGCCCAGGAGCCTTATTACCATCACAATTCTTCACAGCTACCTTGATCTCTTCCTCTGAAAACTCTGCTTCAAGCATTTCCACCTGAGGACTGCTGTAGACTGATTTGAAACAGCCACCCAACTTAGGCCTAACCACCCACTCCTCTAAAAAATGTTTCCTAAAGTGCTCAAATACTTCCCTCCTCACAGTATAAGGATCCTCTACCACTGAATCCCCTACTTTAATAGATGCTAACACATTTCTACTTTGCCGGCTCCTAGCCATCACATGGAAGAATCTGGTATTCCTATCCCCTTTCAATGACCAACTCAACCTAGAGCTTTGTAAACACATCTATTCAACCATTCTACTCAACCTCCAGACCTCCTCTCTAAGAACCCTTCTTCTACTTATCTCAGCTTGATTGAGGTCCCTGGTTTCAGCTTGAAGATCAAGATTGTTCTCCTCCTCCTCTGCAGCTTTCAATTTAAATGACACATTACCATACACCTCCTTATTCCATATTCTGAGGTTCTGCTTCAAGGCTTTCAGTTTTTTGAGTAAAATATACCCAGCCCAACCATGAACCACAGTCTCCTTCCAAGATTTATCTACAAGAGGAGCACAACAAGGGTGCAAACACTATGCATTTACAAACCTAAATGGCTTGGGGCCCCAGTCCCTATCATCCTCCATCACTAACAGAGGGCAATGATCAGAGATGAGCCTAGGCAGGCCCCACAATTTAAGCTTGAACACCTCCAACCAATTTGGATCCACCAAAACCCTGTCAATTCTACTCCATCTCTCCCCAACTGCTGAGTTACACCAGGTGAACTTTCTACCCAATAATGGTAAGTCATTCACCTCACATTTTTCAATAAATTCATTCAAGTCTGACATCCCCTTATCCCTCCTAATGCAGACTTGAATGAGGATATGTATAATAGAATTCTCATTTCATTTATCATTTGATTCAACACACTCTATAAACCTTAAGGTATTAGTACTATAAAGGTGGCCCAACGCTCGTAGGCGGTCCGAAATTTGCCCGCGACCCAAGGTGGGCTTGGCCCAAGCTCAAGTCTAGCCTGGGACCCTGGACTGTTATTTTGAAGCCCGGCTCAACCAGTTGACCCGGCCCAGCCCGACCCAAATTTTTTTTACCCTACAGGCCGTTTGACCTGATCCAGCCTACATGCCCTCTCCCTCTCTAGCAGGAACTGCCTGCCAATGGTTAAATTTAATAAATAAATAAATAAATAAATAAGTCATTTCATTGCGCAGAGACTAATGCCTACACTGCCTGCCCTGTCCCATGCCATGGCAATGGCACATGGCACTGATTCAATGAATGGAGGAAAAAAAAAATTAAATTAAATGTCTATAGGAGCAGTCTAAAAGTAAAAAAATAAAATAATAATTTAACGGTCACATGACCATTTAATATAATGGCTCAATTTTTTATTTTTTATTTGTAAATTAATCTCAACCTTCCAAACTCCTATAGATATCCCCCTCTTTCGAAATAAATCTCACAAACAATTCTCTCTCTCAAACTCTCAATTAATTTTGAAATCTCATCTCTAAGTGGCAATTGTAATTATGCAAGAAGAAATTTTTATCAGAAGAAACTAATTTTTGTATCGCATTTGCTGGTCAGTAACATTAATTAGTTTAATTAAATTTATTAGCTACTTATTTGTTGATATTAATTATTTTTTAACATATATTAATTATTATTGTTTACTCATTATTGTCACTTATTATTTAAATTAATTGTTAATTTTTATATATTATTTTACTTACATTACTATGGATCGTAATATTGCTAATTTTTATGTCGATATTGATGCCCATACTACACAACATAAATTTTTTGATTCCCCTCCTAATATCCCTCTTCTAACAGTTGGATCATCTTCTAAGTGCATAACTAATGGTGTTTGGGAACATTTTGAAAAAATATCTATAAATAATCCTAATGGTACAATCACATTTAAAGCAAAATATAAATATTGTGCACATTTACTTAGTGTTGCATCTATAGTCATCTAAAAAGGCAACAACCTGATATTAGAAGTCAAATGTAATTAGGGACTTCATCAACTAGTCATTTGCTATTTCATATGATCCTATAAGTGTACAAAATTTTGTAATTGATTATATATATTTTTTAAAAGACAACATTTTACTACTAGTGAATGCCCCAATTTTACCCAAATGATTCACGAAAGTTTTGCACCGCAATATTAAAGTTTTTCAAGAAATACTACTAAAAATAGGATTTTAAAGAAATTTAAAGATATTAAAAGTGAATTATTTGACATCTTTAAAAAATTGAATGGAAAAGTTTGTTTAACATCTAATCTGTGATCAAATAATAGTTTAGACTATTAATGTATCACTGCACGTTTTATTGATGATGATTGAAAATTAAATAAAAGAATTATTTCATTTAGATTAGTTGAACTTTCAACTTTAGAATTACTTGTTGATAGTGATTTATTTTATATTCGTTGTTGTGTCCATATTTTAAACTTGATTATTAAAGAAACTATGCATATATATGAGACTTATGTACTTGTAATAAAAAATGCAGTTGTTACTATTATATTTTCTGCTAATCGAATTTCAGAATGTAGAAAAATTTGTAAACGAAAAGGTATGCTATTTAAAAAATTAATTTTAGATATAGACAGTAGGTGAAACTCAACGTATAATATGTTAAAAAGAGCTTGTAAACAAACAACATCAATAGAAGGCGTATGACTCCCACATAACTTAATTAGAGTCAAATAGCCTTGTATAAAAAAAAATTAAAAGATTTTTTATACTTTAACAAAATTATATTCTTATATATATATATATATATATATATTCTTATTTCACCATTTGTTTTACATATGTTAACAGAAATAATTAAAATTTTTATAAAATTTATGGGTAATGAATATTATATAATTATTATTATTTCAATGAAAGTAAAATTTGATAAATATTTTGATACATTGCGTCATCATTTAGACTTAGCCATAATAATTGATCCTAGGTGTAAAAATATTGGTTTACAAGAATTTTAGAACGTATTTTTGCTGATCAAAAATACTTTGCCCCTATTATGCAAACATGAAAAATATTATTTGAATAATACAAGGCATCTGCAAATATACCTACACACACTACACTAGCAGTCTCATTTCGAGGCGGGAGATTACTTATTTTTTCAGTAATAAAAATAGAAGAATATCTTAACATACAAGCGTAAGTAATTCTGAACAACAACGTTATTTGAAAAACCCATCAGTGGATGATTTCAATGATTTTGACATTTTAGATTGGTGGAAAACAAAATGAAATTATGTGGCCTGTGATTTCATAGATGGTTCGTGATGTATTAACTGTTCCTATTTCTACAATTGTTTCAGAAATAGCTTTTAGTGCAAATGGATGAGTGCTGAACGATTACTGCAGTAGGCTTTCACCCATATGGTTAAGGTACTGATGATATCTAAAGATTATATACATGCGCTTTTGAGGAAACAAAATTATAGTGAAAATGAGAGAATTTAAAATGATTTGGATGACATATCCTCGGACAAAGCGAATGAATTGCCTGTCTCCTCTGATGATTGATCAATAATTTGTTTTTCACTATATCATTTTGTTATTTTTTAATATTAGATATTTGAGGTAGAGTATAATGCAAATAATTGGTAGACTAGTAGGTGCCAACCTAGTTGGGATGTACTATAGTGATACAATTGCTCTACCATCATCAATAATTTACATTTATTTTATTTATTGATATAAATTTTTGTAATGTTTTTCATTTTGCAATAAAATTTATTCATTCAATAAATGTTATATAATTAATTTAATGATTGTAATATTGAAAGTTTCGTTTTGATATATATATATATATATATATATATATATAATTATTCATTTCAAAAGAAGAAAATTACATAATTTTATTTATTTTTAGTTAAAAGTTAACTAAAAAAATATAAGTCATACATAATTAAATTTAAATACCACCACACATGAAACATAACCAAAAATCTCATTAATCTTAACTAAACTACTCTAGTACAATTTTTCTTTTTATCCCTAATAAATAATCTACATACATAATATATTTATCGTTCATTTAAAATTAAAAAAAAAGGCCCGCGTAGGCCCTGCTCATGGCTCGAGCTCGAGCCTAGGTCCTAGGCCTGATACTGAGTGGGTCTTGACCTAGGCTTAGGCCTCACTTTCCGGCGCACTAGCCAGGCCAGCCTGACTCGTCAAAAAAGCGGGACCCCGCGAAGCTCATGAGGCCCACACAAGCCACCCTGAGCTCGTGCTCAAGTGGGCCAAGTTGAGCAATTATTACACCCCTATATGTACATGGATCTATTGTACTGATGGTATTGGAGTCTACCACATCAAACAACAAATATAAATGGTCAAATCAAATAGTTAAAACACTACTTATTTTTGGTTTTGAGTCATTAAATAACTTTTGCTATTTTGCAATCAACCAAGCCAATTTTTTTTGTAAAGAGAATGCAATTCGTGAGGCTATTGTTGAATGAAAAATAAAAACCCCATAAAGAAAAACACATGTCACCAAATAGGTCCAAATTTCAATTCTGATAAAATACAATACATTTGAAAACTGAGCAAGGGGTAATCATTGAATATCTAAACAATTCTTCCTTGCGTATAGAATTCGATCATTGTCACGACCTAACCCCAGTCCCAAGGGATTAGAGAAGTGACCAGCTAGTAATCCAAGATTATCAAAGGCCTGCTTAACAGTAATATAGGAATAGTGGCTGGCGGAAGCCAATACATATTAAAATATAACATCTAATGAGTTGTAAAGACCTAGATGAACAAAACAAACCTTTATATATACATATATGCACATAAGTCTATGTCAAGTTTGTACAAAACATAAACAAAACTTAGGGATTAAAGCCCAATAACAAAACCGGTCTTAGCAACAATCAAAATCATATATAACACTTGATCATAACACAAAAGGGTGAATTATAAACCACCCATGAAGCCTTGAAACTTGACCGTTAGGAACCTCGCGGTAAGGCACGAGAGTTGGCTTGACAAAGCAGAGGCTAGGTCGATGCCACTAAGTCCGATCTTGAGCTTGGTCACCTACATATATATATATATAACAGTGAGCTAAAACCCAGTGCATAACAACTCTATAAAGGGGTTATGAATGATATCCTTACAATATTTAAAATAGTCAATTATCATCAGCGGATCAGTTCCTCATTTCAGAATCATATTGCAATCATAGTAGTTATATGTGGTACATCCAGTAACATAATAGTATAGTAGGCCTTAGAAGACCAAACAGTCATATATGATGGCTGTCAATGCAGCAAACAGTAGTTTCAAAAATTGGAACGGAAAGAGATCTCTGTAATAGTAGTAATAACAATAACAGTAACAGATGCTAATGATGCAACGAATACATTTCACAAATTCAATCAATTAGAAATCATCACTGCAAAAATAGAACATATTACAAGTCAGAAAATATTTATAACTTGAACATATCTTTACAAGGTTGTTACTCACAGTTCACCCCCTGAATCACGTGGTCACAATACGGTGTCTGACCTACACAAACATATTCAAGCATAACATTTCAAAACGCATTCAATTCATTCAGTCGATTCTTAAACCTGTTTGATTCATTCACCACTTGTTCCCTCAGTTCTTTTTATTCGTTCTTTACTTTCCTTCATGTTCATGCTATGCATATGAATGTAAAAAACACGTGAAAACCATGCAAATTGAGGCTCAGAAGTCCGAAAAACGGAAGGAAAAAGAAACCAAGTTTGCCTTGAAAACCGCGCGTGCGGGAGCACCTGCTGCACGTGTGGAACCACCATTGCACATGCACTCCACATGTGCAATTAAAGTGGAAGCAACACTGGAACAGGGGAGGTTCAGCCGCACGTGCAATCTGGGCTGAAACTCAATCCAAAAATCTGTTCTTGAATTGAAAGTTCCTATTTTCAAAATCCATCTTCAAATCCATGCATATCAAGGCTCAAAATTCTTAAAAACAACTTAATTTTACCATATCTAACTTCAAACAAAAAATCATAACAAAACTCAAATTTCCATTTAAAAGATCAAAATCTTAACTTGAAGTGTAACAACATAGAACATGCATATTTGAGTTACAAACTCAAAATCCATGGGGTTTCCTCCCCAAAGTTGAAGAACCATGCAAGAAGTTTTGTGTATGAACAAGAATTTTATGAAGTTATGCCATGCATGTTGATATTTGGAACTAATTCTTATAATTCTTCTATTTTATGTTCATATGAATTCTTAACATTAATTTCCACCACCAAACTCACAATTATGCATGATTTCTTACCACGTAAGCTTAATTTCAAGAGTTCATGAATGTAAATATTCTAATTCAAAGAAATTAAGAGAGAATTCCTACCTTAGATTTGTTGATTTGAAGATCAACCCTCCTTCTTTCTTGTTCTCTTCTTTCCCTTCTTGACCCTCTAGAACTCTCTCTCAAGTTATGTCTCTCTCTCTCTCTCTCTCTCTCTCTCTCTCTCTCTCTCTCTCTACAAAGCCCAAGTTTCTTCTCCTAGTTGTTTTTGATGAGTAGACTTAAGGGTTCACTAATCACTAATTTCTTCTAAACTCTAATCAATTAGAAGTTTACTTATGTCCGATTTTGTTATTAACATTTTTTTTTTTTTTTAAATATCTAAAACCCCAATGTACATCTCCTATCTCCACTATGATGGGGCCCAGAGGGTTAGTCCTCAAAAGCTTTAGTTGAAAGGCATTAGTGGATAAGGTTTTGGGAAGAAAGAACAATGGCTACTCTGCCATCCATTTCCTCCTTTTTCCTCCAAACAAGAACTCCAACAATTCATCCTCAGAATCAACAACCACTTTCACTCTTTCACACTCCCAATCCAAATATCAAAACTTCTCGAAAGCACTCCTCTCTCAAGGTCCAGGCTGCCAAGCTTCCTGCTGGGGTATGTTCTTTGTTTGGCCTTTTTCTGTTTTCTTTTTTAATTTATGTGTTTGGTATGTAAGATTAATCTGTGGCTTTGTGTGTTGGCACACTAAAATTTGTTTAATTCAAATGGATTTTTGAAAATTTCAGGTAGAATTGCCCAAAGTAGAGCCTCAGTTCAAAGCACCATTTCTAGGGTTCACAAAGACTGCAGAAATATGGAACTCCAGAGCTTGTATGATTGGCCTCATTGGGACATTCATCGTGGAACTGGTAAATCCACTTTAAGTTCACTTCTTTCAACAATTGAAGAGGTTATTTGTTTTGGTATGAGTTTTTTTGTCCTTAAAATTCTGTTTTCTATCTCAATGCACCTCCGGCCGTACAATTGTGCCTTCAAATTTTTATATTTCAAAATTTTCACCATGCAATTAGGAGTGCATTGGGAAAGAGTAACATATACAAACACAATTTTATACAAAATTTTCACACAACTATATGACATCTCGTAAGGATTTTTTTATTTTTTTTTAGGGTGCAAAACACACACTATAATGGGTTTAATGTTTTTCTATATAAACTTTCTATTTACCAATCATTTTCCTAAGATTTTAGGGAAAGGAGTACCCTTTCAAGTGTGGTGTTCTTTTATAATTGTGGAACTCTCTGTTTTTCAGATAATAAACAAGGGAATACTTCAAGTCATAGGGGTGGATATTGGGAAAGGTCTTGATCTACCTCTATGAGCATTCAATCCAAGTACATACAGTATTTACATCACATGGGGTTTAATTTAATTTTCACAAAGCAGTAACTTTTATAGTTCTGTAATCCTTCTTTTAACTTTGTATTGTATCCATTGAGCAGTGTCAGTAACTCATGAACCCTGTAATTCATGGAAATTACTGCAGTTGTATGCATTGTTTGTTTCTTCTTGTCGTTTCTTGTCTATGAAGTTTGAAAATCCTCTCATAATTTGATTTTTGCTTTCATATTTTGATTTTTGTGTTCTAGATAACATCCAAAATGAGACATTTTTCTACTTGAAGCAGTAAGTTTGCAACCCAAAGTACAATGGCCATTACAGTACTATGGCTAGTTTAGAACAAGTCCAAATGAACCCTAAAAAAATCGTCAGAAACTTGAATTTGACTACTTTATTTCCTCTACATAGTTCATGATTTATCCGCAAGCTATTATTCAAAAAAAAAAAAAAAGATACAAATATACATGCTTCTGCTTGTCTTCACGGGATTTGAACATATATACAATAACGCCAACCAAAAAAAAAAGGGCAGAAACTACATGGCCCTGAAAGTTCGAGAATCTATAACTGGCACTTTGGAAGAAGGCTCGGATATATCCAGTGCTTCAGCAAGAGACAGACGGGGATTTCTCCAGGCAGACTCCGCCCAACTCTTCATTCTCTCTCCTTCCCCCTTTCTATTCTGTTGAATACACAATGTTTCTGCATATCCACCTACACAAACAGAGTCAACTAGATGATGCAGAAATTACCATAATAATCACACTGAATGCATGAATGCGCCACACACAAACAAATAAATAGATAAGAAAAATAAGTACTTACATACAGAGATTCATAAATACATATATAGTTTGACAGCTACGCTGCAGTGGTTTTTTTGATCAGGTATAGTTTGACAGCTAAGCTGCAGTGGTCTTTTTGATCAGGTCATCAATAATCATACCAATTGCATGCACACCCAAGACAGAGAAACATACACACAGAACATGGACACATTTATGCATATATGCATGAATAGCCGCTAGTATGTATGCGCATATTGTGAACATGTATATCTCATTATATTGTTGATGCCGTCGTGTCTAGTTCAAAGGCCTCACGTACAACTTTTGGTAACCCCATTTCTGAGCTCCTTCATACAATGCCCACTTCTTGTGTCGAGTTGATTCTTCTTCTGATGAGGATGAAACCCAAGGATTAGACCATGACGATCTTCCATCCTTAATTTACATGGTTAATACTCCACCAGAGCCAGTTCATACCTTTATAAGATACAGCTATCAAACCTTTGAAACAGAGGGGACTAGAGAGCCTAACCACTTAAGAGTCGCATCCCAACTAAAATTTTTGACTTTAATTGTTACTCCCTCTGTCCCAATTTGTTGGTCCTTTTGAGCATTCATGCCTTTTAATCGGGTAAATAAATAATGTACGTTCTCTTATAAAAATAATCAATTTTTTTTTTCACAAATTAGATCTCAATTAGTTTTCAAAATCATTAAAAAAGAAAGAAATTAAAAAATATATACAATTTTTTGGGATGTCTAGAATAGTGAAAGTGGACCAACAATTTGGGACTGAAGGAGTAAGAACATATACTTCTGCTAGTGGTAAAAATTCACAAGAGTGCCAAAAGGAGGTCAATTTTATGCAGGTGAACGCTCAATATTCTCATTATTCAAAAAAGGTGTGCAATCAAAGGTCAATAAGTGATGCTCAAGTCTGCTATTGCTATGCTATCACAGGACTGCCACAATATAGGCACAACCAATTTTGTAGACAAGAACCAAGTTCGCTAAGTCATTAATGAGATATAATTGCTCCATATGGGTTAACTGAAACTCATTCTCTAAATAATGCAGTATCAAAAAAATGGGATGGTAAACTATACCTCTTGCAAGGGCCAATATGTCCTTTCTAAAGAACTTTGCTTGTGCACCTACGGAATCAAAAAGACAACATTCACAAATTGATTTTATATTAGACAAGGAAACAGGCACTACATTGTCACACATACCTTCAGCATCCAATGGTGGAGCTTTTAGCAAATCTATCGCCCTTCTATAAAGTCCCTACAGATTATTAAGAAACCAATAAGAAAAAAAATATATATATATATATATATCCTTGTACATGCTAAAACCTTAGTCATACCTCAAAATCAGAACAACACCACATTTAATTATGAGATCAATTCAAGAGAGTTGATAGATCAATGGAGCCATGTCAAAAGAGTTCAACTGACATCATATGGCAGAGGATTGCTCCCCCAGACCCAAGTTTAAAGTAATCCAAATCATTTAGTTATGTGAGTAAACATTCCATTTTCCTTCATGGCACTTACTTGAACAACTCAAATCTAAATTAAACTCATGTTCCTCAATGCCACTATGTCAAAAACATGGCTTCTATTAATTTATGGTCTTTTTAAATAATAAAATCAGTTTCCTAAAATGATTAAATCACACCCCTTGGTCAAAAAAACACCCCTTGTGTACGGATCCAACTGTGACACCATGAAAAATAAAGTCATTGTAAGAACTCAAAAAAAGTTTGGTGAAACAACTAGGTGGATAGTATGTAACTTCTTCTAACCTCTTGAATCAAAATCGAACTTGAATGCTCCAACATTGCTTTATGCCGAAACATGAGAGCTATGCAGGTTAGAACCACCCCAACCTTGGGATGATGTGATCCTGCATCATATTAATAAAACCATGGTAAATACATATATGATAGGCCTTGATAGATCCTACTCCCACTAAGTAAAAGCAGAAGTACCGCACCAAAATGTTGTTCTGTTATCGTTAATGCTTTAGTTAGTATCTCCTCTGCATCACCAAAGTTCCTAAAACAATACAGGTCAAAATCCATGACATAAGACGATCATAATAGAGTTGGACAGCTAACACGAATGCGAAAATGGAATTACAAACTTACCCCAAGTGTGCCTCAAGCTGTCCCAATGCACAAGTAGCAGCCAACAGAACTTCCTCTGAGGACATATTACAAGCTGCTAAGTAATATGGATCATTGAAATCTTTATTCTCACGTATTCCCCCCTTAATTACCTTCCCATATAACTCCTTTGCCATTAAAAAATTCCGTGTGACATGCAAGAATTCTCCATATGATAGAGCAATATTTCCTATATATCACAACATCAATATATTGTAGAACAGAGCCTGCTGGTATGACCAATAGAAATGAACCCACCATCGCAAACTTTGTCCTCCTGAGCACCTTGAAAGAATGACTCCGCTGCAGGAAAGTAACTCGGTATTAGAATTTAGAACTAGACAAACTAAAACTTCATAGGTTAAATGGGCTCTTAAATTGTACCTGATTGAAGATGACCACGGCAAAGCTCAACTAGTCCTTTAATTGCCTTAGTATGGGCATCTAGAAACTCAAAACCATACACAATACCAATTTCTAGTTTGATTGCATCCAAGAGTTGTCTGCATACATTTGCAAGCACTGATGCAGTATCGTCCTATGAAGGGAAGATCATCCCCAAATAAATTTGAGCTTTAAACATAAAATCCTAATTTAAAACTTAAACAAACGAACAAATAATTGTCGGGGGCATATTTGTGAAAACAATACCTCACCAAACTCTAAATGGAGTCCAACAAGAGCTTCTGTGGCAGCAACTGCGACAAAGACCGGATTTATACAGCATTTGACACCCATTTTATTATCCAAGTTGAACATAACAATTATTTGCTGTGAAACTAAAAAGGATCAATAAAATAGAAATCAACAAAAACACACTACCAAATTTACCTCTAACACCGACAGAAGAGACGCTTAGATCTTCAACTTTCTGCAGTTTCTCAATGGCTTCAGAGAAAAATCCACTGGAAAACCCCAAGTTAGACAAACTATCAAAATTATGAAGGGTTGATTTTATTTTTATAACCTAAACTATGACCACTTTTTTAATTTTCATCCCTAAACTATTAATTTCATTAAAATTTATGTGAACCAATTAGAGACAATTGTCACAAATCAGTAACTGTCAAACCTCATTTGATGGGCAAAATGACATTTCAAAATTTGAACAACTTAGAACATAGAATCAAACACTCATTTTTCTTACTATTTTGAACGAACTACACCCCAATTTGATTTAATGGGTGTTTTGGTTGTATGATTAAATTGTTCATATTTGAAATGACTTTTTTGACCATTAAATTGGGTTTAAGGGTTACTGATTTGTACAATTATATCCAATTGGACTAAGCTCTAGAGACTAAATAAATGAAATTAATAATTTATGAATGAAATTGAAAAATTGTCATAGTTTACTGGACAAAAGTGAAAGCAATCCAATAATAGCAATAATAAAAGATAAATAATAGTAAATAGAAAAAAAAAATGTAAGAAAATTAAAACCTTTCATAGAATAAGGTAGACATTGCAAGTAGGACCATGCCCTTGGAGTTGTCATCTGGTTGAATCAAGAAGCACTGTTCCAGAACTAATTGAGCTTGTGCGTACGATTCATCTACATGTACAAAAACAACATGAATTGTAGAGTTTCAAAAGACTGGAATTGAGAAACTGAATAGTTATAAACTGACCTGATTTATTGGAGCGGGCAAGAGAGAAGGCATAATTGATCATTTGAAGTGCAACTGGGTTGCCAATGGGGCCATTATTTGTACAGAATGATCTCAAAGATTGTGGTGGTGGTGGTGGTGATGCTGCTGCTGCTGCTGCATGGAGGAGGATGCGTGGTGGTTTACGGGGAACGAGGCCTGTCACGGCGGTTCGAGCGGCGGTTGTGGCCGCTCTTGACAACTTAGCTGCCACCCTAATCATCGCCTTAGCCGCTGGTTCGTCTTCTTCTTCTTCTTCTTCTTCTTCTTCTTCTCCGCTCGGTTGCTCTGTTCGAAGATCGCAAAACCAGTAAAACCCTAATTAGAGGGTTACTGGGTGTCAGAAAATTTGGGAAGTGGGTTTTCCATTCACATGGGCCTAAGGTAGTTGAAAGTTAGGGTAAATTACGCTGACCCCCTTTCAGGATTGGGTTTAATATAAATTCTCCCTCTATATTTTTTAAATTACACTGCACCCCTTGTCAGTGTTTGTATTTTAACACTGTTAAGAGAGTGTAAAGTGACATTATTACCTTAGAGCATCTCCAACGGTGAATCAAAAATTTCACCAAATCTAAGTTAAAAAATGGCCATTTCCTGAATTTGATACCTTAGGCTCCAACGGTTCACCTTCACCAAATCTATCCCGGGACAACCGGGTGGTTGACCGGCCGGTTGACCGGTTAGGCCAAAAAAATTTTTTTTTTTTTTTTTTTTTTGCGAATTGTCTGAACTTTTTTTGAACTTTCTGAACTTTTTTCGGGACAACCGGGGTGGTCGACCGGCCGGTCGACCGGCCGGTTGACCGGTTAGGCAAATTTTTTTTTTTTTTTTTTTAACGGTTTGAACTTTTTTTCCTGAACTGTTTGAATCTTTTACTGGTTGACCGGTTGGTCAACCGGCCGGGCAACCGGTTGGTCGACCGGTGTACCATTTTCAACGGTCAGTAACAGTGATTTGGTAAAATCTGTGTCTTGATCTCAGTTTGATGTCTTGTTTGCTGAATTCTCATTTTGGTATGACTTTGGTGCAACCGTTGGAGCGTGAAAAAGTGGGTTTTTCATCAAAATTTAAATCTGATGCTGGGTTTGGTTCACCGTTGGAGATGGTCTTACGTGTTATATCAATTTTATCAAAGAGTAATGTTAGGAATTATGAAAAAAGTGTCATAAAAATGATCATGAAAGATTTTTCACTTTTAGATTACACATATAATAAAACATCACACACTAATCAAAGGATGAAAAATTTTCATAATGCATTTCATAATATTTCTTTCATGATCCCTAGTATTACTCTTTACGAAATTACCTTTTAGCACTCCAATACACCAAACTCATCTCTTCCATATTCCACTTTTCATTACCATCATCTACAACTACTGTCTACTGCTACCCTTTCTATCATTCCACGCAACACTGTCATTCTCTCCGCCCATCCAACCAATACCATTGTTCAACCCACAACCGACTGCATACATTTTTTCCAAACCTAATTTTTTGCAACTTGAATAAAAACATTTATACCAGCAAGGAGATTCATGACTTCTCTAGCATCACATGTTAATCAATTGATGATCATGATTGCAATCTCCACTTGCATTGTCCATGACATAAGATTGTGTAAAGCTAACACCATAACAATCAATCGTTATGAGATCTACTAAGAATAGTCATCGTTTGTTTGATACCCTAAAAGCAATTACTGATCACAACCCATGGATATCGACTGTCAATTTTGATGGAATGGGGGTTAATTTTGGTTTGATGGCTGAAAGTGGGTAATAGGGGTAGAAGAAAAATGTTTGGGAATGGAGGTAGATGTATGGTTGCTAAAGACAATGTGTTTGACAAAAGTCCTAAGCGAAGTAAGCTTCTTCTTGCTTTGATTCTCGTTTCAACGAGGGTCTAAAGTGGCGATTATGCACTGGGTATTGATTTTGGGTGTTGGACGGCTAATACAATGGTGATTTGTTAAAGCAGCCAAAGAAACATTATAGCATGATGTGTTTTTAGTTAGTAATACAATATTGCTTTGGAAATGAAATGAACTTTCTTTATTTGCTTTAGCAAATTTCTTTTGTTGTGTTGAAACTATATTTTCTTTGGGTGTGTTTGGTAACGTTTACATTTTCAGTTTATATTTACAAAAATTTTATAAATTGGTTTTTTTTTATTTTTAGAAAAACATAAACTACAAACGCGTTTGGTAATTGACAAAATGTTTAAAAAAATTTAAAAATATAAAAAAGAGTGAGAAATGGCAAGTGGTAGCAAATGGCGACGGAAGACGGTGGTGGAAAGTAGTAACGGTGGGTGGTGGGTGGTGGGTGGTGGTGGTGGGTGAGTGGGTGACGGTGGCGGGTGGTGGGTGGTAGCGAGTGGGTGGTGGTAGTGGCAAGTGGGTGGCGGATGGCGGGTGGTGGTGGGTGGGTGACGATGGCAGGTGGTGGGTGGTAGCGAGTGGGTGGTGGTAGTGGCGGGTGGTGGGTGCAGGCGGGTGGTGGGTGGTGGTGGGTGGTGGTGGTGATAGTGGGTGGGTGGGTGACGGTGACGGGTGGTGGGTGGTGGTGGCAGATGGCAGGTGGTGGTGGTGGTGGTGGGTGGGTGACAGCGGCGGGTAGTAGGTGGTAACGAGCGGGTAATAATGGCAGGTTGGTGGTGGGTGGGTGGTGGGTGGTGGTAGCGGGTGGTGGCAGGTGGTTGATGGTGGTGGCAGGTGGATGGTGAGTGGTGGTGGCAAGTAGGTAGCGGGTGGTAGTGGCGGGCGGTGGTGGCAAGTAAGTGGCGAGTTGTGGTGGCGGACGGTGGATGGTAGTGGTGGGTGATAGGTGGTGGGTGGTGGTGGTGATGGTGGTGAGGAGGGGTGGTGGGTGGTGGTAGCGAGTGGGTGGCAGGTGGGTGGTGGTGGGTGGTAGTGACAGGTGGGTGGTGAGTGGTGGGACAGGTGGTGGTGGCAGAAGACGGTGGTGGAGAATGGTGACGGGTGGTGGCTAGTGTTGGGTTGTAAAAAAAAAAAAAAAACTTAAAACTCAAAACGGAAACACATTTTTTGTTTTTTCATTTTTTGGCCAAATTTATAAACTGAGACTACTAATTTATAAATCAAAAATTTTACCAAACAAGTTTTTATTTGAGTTTTTAAAATTTTAATAAATATAAATAGAAAACTAAAAACGTAAGTATTATCAAACAGCACCATAATATTTTTTATTTAATTTTATTATTATTATTATTTTTTTAACCAAGGTAAGATGTTGCATTAGTTTGATCATCACAACAGTTTCTGATTTATTGATAAATTGATGTAAATTTGGGGTGATGGCCAATGAAAGAGGAATCTGGTGATTATGGGGTGGAATGCATGATTGAGGTAATAGGGGGCAACACCAAGTACTTGATGAAAGTCTTAAGTGGCTGGGTAAATGCAGTGGCTTTGGTCACTGGAGTGGAATTATGAAGTTCAAAGAGAAAAGGTGAGGGTAAAATAGGCATTTTGGCAAAATTAGTTGTTGATAAAGAAAAATCTGTTAATTGAATTAACAGAGGGGGGCAAGTCAACTAAAGGAGGGGGCAACATGTAATGTGACTCTAAATCTCAGGAAAGGGGATGTAATTTCTAAAAAGTTAGGAAGGGAGATATAATCAGAGCAAGCTTCAAGGAGTGTCAGTGTAATTTAGCCTCCATTTGAGAAGTGGGTTGGTTTTTTGATTTTTTTGGCTATTTGAGCCTGGGCTCAAAAGCTTGGTTTGGGAAGGACTTTTTGACTTTTTGGTTTTTTTGATTTTTTTTGTAAGAGAAGAGTGTAATGATTATGGATTGGATGTGATGTTTTGTCTGTTGTGACTCAAATAACCTATTCTGTCTTTTGTGACTCAAAAAACCAAAAGAACCCAAATAAGTGTTGGAAAATTTATAAAGAGGTAGTTGTAGACTTCATTTTGAATGAAAGGGTGTAACCTTTCATGGTGTCTTTTTGTTTTAAAGGAAGGGTCAAACATCCATTTGAATGAAAGGGTGCAAACCTTTCATGGTGTCTCTTTATTTTAAAGGAAGGAATATGTCCATTCTTCATACCTTTTCTATTCAAATTAAATAGGTGCCAACAAAGCCTATATAAAGGCAATCCCATTCCAATTTTGATTGATTCCGAAAATTCATTTTCCTTGCCTCACTACAGGAAATGCCACTTTTGGCGACCAAAATATTGGTCGCCAAAAGCCCCATTTTTGGTCGCCGAAACAATTAGCGACTAAAATATTTTGTCGCCAAACTAGTCGCCTATACGCTGTCGGCGATAGTATTGGCGACTAAAAAATTTTTGGTCGCTGAAAGTGAACGTTTTGGCTACTAAACTCTGGTTAGTCGGCAAAGGTTATCTTTTGGCGACTAAAATATTAGTCGCCAAAAGTGAACATTCGGCTACCAAACTCTGAGTAGTCGGGAAAGGGTATGTTTTGGCGACTAAATATTTAGTCGCCAAAAGTGTTGAAATAAAATAAATTAAATTTTCAGCGACTAAAATTTTTTGTCGGGAATAAGTTTTAGTGACAACATTACTACATTTAGGGACTAAAGAATTTAGTCGCCAAAAATATTATTTTTCATTTTATTAAACTTTTGGCTACTAACCATTTAGTCACTAAAAGTTCTACCTTAGGCGTGGTGACTTTTGCCGACTAAAACTGTTCGTAGCCAAAAACCTATTAAGATTCATTTCTTTACTTTTTGCCACCAAAAGTTTTAGTCGCCAAATGATACCATTTTTTCCGTGACTAAAAAATTTAGTAGCCAATAGTTTATTTCTCTCATTCTCAAATTTTTTAGCTACTAATTATTTGGTGGCAAAAACGTTTTGGGTTATGTTTTTGCTACTAAATTATTAGTAGCCAAAACTTTTGATTACCTATTTGGCTACCAAAACATTTGGTGGCCAAATAATTTTATGTTTTTTTTTAAAAAAAAAAAAAAAAATTTGTAAACAACCTGTATTCATTTATATTACATGTACCCTGTATAAATAATATAATCCATCAACACTAAAATATATTATCAACCATTAAAGCATTCAACATAATACATGAATAACCATGATTTAAATCACAAACATAATACATGAATAACCAACGTCAATAATTTAAATTACAACCTGTAAACATAATACTTTCTATTACATTTGTAATTAATACAGCAATGATACACAAACACCAGAGAAAATCAGACCAGCCACCTACAACGAGGAAGATTAGTGATTTGAAGCAGCTTAATTACGTCCTATAACACCCAAAGCAAGAGAGATTTAGTCTGCTGTCCAGCTCTGCTCAACAATTTCACGCACCCTCCGGTTGTATTCACGCTTGTTCTCACAAAACAACAATGCTGCTTCTGAATTTGCAGGTGAGTTTGCATTTGGATCACAGAGCATTGACTGAAATGAGAAAAAGGGGAAACCTGCATTTGGGCTTGGGTTTGGGTTTGGATCACAGAGCAATGACTGCAATGAGAAAAATGGGAAAAATCAAAAAAACATCATACCTGAACTAGTGACCAGTAGCTTTGTGGAATCAAAACATTCCTAGAAGTTATATCTATTTGGTATGGTAGAGTCATGCTTGAACAATTGACAAACTGCTGAGTTTATTACATGCATTTGCCAGTTTTGCTCATTTATTTATTAGTAAAATGATTGCACAGTATGAATTTAATACACACCACGCATAAACACGTGCCCCAAGTTGTTATGTTATATCTATGAGCCTGTTAACAATTAATGAAAGGTTGGCTGCTATTTTGCCACACTAAATCCAAGGGATAGTATGCATGGAGTGGCCAACATGGGTTCAAACTATAAATGAAACTATAAATGAAAAAACACATCTGAGAATGTCGTTACTGAATTATTACTGAATTATTACTGAATTATTACCTTGCCATTAAGACTCTATTTACTGAATTATTACCTTGCCATGAATGTCGTTAGTCATTTGAGCATTAAGACTCTATTTACATTATCAATTATAACTCATTTCTCAATGATTAATTCAACAATTATGTTGATAGAATATATATAAAACCATCTAAATAATAGAAAACACCTATGAGAACCTTACAGAAAATAAACCTACTTTGCTGTCCACATCTCTATGGTTATCAATCATTTCATCCTCTGTTATTAATCTTTCTAATTTTCTCACTTTACAGCAACAACTAACATCTATCAGATCCGAGTTTGGATAGAAAACAAATTAATACAGTTATTACATAACATAGGTTTAACTAACATAGGTTTTTGCATAGAGAAAAAAGAAAAAGAAATTAAGACACAAAGGTCATTAATCACAAATGCAAATGAAAGACAGGGGAAAAGAAATTAAGGAAAACCTGAACAGATGCAAATGAACTACAAATAATAATAATAACAATAATTGACTAACCATGAAAGAGATTATACAAAGCAATTCAAAATAACTATACCAATGCCATGACCCATGAGCATAACAATTCAGCGAAGTAAATACGTTTCAAAATAATGCAAATAACCATGGAGGCATAGCAACATAATGACAATCATAAATGCAAAAAATCCAAGAATATATGGAAACCTAAAAGCAGACTCTAAAAACATTAATTAAAACAAAAGACCAAGTTTGAAGCCATGCTCTCTCTCTCTCTCAATTAATCTATAACTAAGCTTGTTTAGTGTCCCAAATATTTGACATGAATTGTTTTACAATTTTAGTGAAGTTTATACCCATTAATCACGAATTGAATGTTGACTAATCATATTCTATAACGAATATACTTGAGAAATAAAGAAATAAAATTTCAAATCCAAATCGATTCATGTAGTAATTTTCCCAAATTCAAAAGAAGAACAAACTCACAAAATTAGGCATAATCATCACTTGAATGAATCATTCACAGCAGTTTGTTGTGAGAAGAGTAAAGCTGAAGCAAAACACATTTTAAAACACATTTTCAAAACACATTGTATATTCATATATTTAAAAATGTAATATGTAAAACACATTTAAAGGTGATTTTTAGAATGATCTAAATAAGTGTACTTTTTGACTTTTTATGAAATATGAGGTGAGAATGAATTGAGTTTAAAATGATATAATAAAAAGATGATGTGACTTAAATAAAATAATAACTTTTTGACTTTTTAAAATTATGCCAAACATGCCTTAATACATTGGACATCCGTCATGATTGTAAGCTAATTTGCTGAATTAGTCAAATCCGATATTTTTCATGGTGATGACTCTTTATTTGTTTATTTCGGTAAATACTCCAACATCAAGCATTCTGCTTAAACAAAAGATAAACACAAGGCCACAATTATTGCTCCATTGATACTGAAAAAATCTGATACAATAGTAATGTCCAGGGTAGCTATAATATGCTTCATATATTTTAATTAAAAAACAGAAATCAACGAGATGTTGGCAAAAAGCTGAGAAATTTGGGAAAATGATTTACAATTGCTCACCAAACTATACTAAAACAGGGAAATTCACTGGATAATCAGGTTTGGGACCAAATTGAAGTTCTAAATGCAAATTTTTTATGTCAAACCCAAGTCATGAAAGTAACAGTAAAGCCACACCCAAAACAAAAAAAGGCAGTTGTGAAGGTGGTGATTGAACCAATTCAAGAAAATCAAGAAAGCAGAAACAAACACAGTTAACAAAGATCAAAGCACACTATCATATAACACACATCATCTTAAAACTTCAGGCACAAAACCTGAGCTTGGAAAGCAATCCTGACAGTTTGTATCACATAACTAGAAGTCTACTAGCAGCTAATCCTCCGTTCTTTCAAAATACTTAATCATCCTGCCTAAACTTACCTACAAGTTCAGAAGTTAAAATAGGTCACTAAGCCAAGAACGTCTTACCTCTCAATTACCATCTTCACTAGCCTTCAAATAAAGAGACTCGCCCCCCTCACCACCATGTCCTCCTGAGCTCCCGCCACCTCGCCCTTCAGAAGATCCGATCTCTTGCTTTCCCCTTCTAGAAGCCTGCAAGCCTTCCCCAGTGGAGCCACGCCCAAAATCAGGAAACCCTCCAGCTCCGAGTGCCCCACCGGTGGTTCCAGAACTATTAGCCTCGCTTTGAAGCATGTGAAGTCCACTGCTTCCACCGGAACTCATGCCAAGCTGGCTGTGCAAGGCTTGCTGTTGTTGCAGTGCCGAGAACTGTTGTTGGCTGTAGAGCATAGAAGAACGTGCAGCCATGAGCGATTGGGGAGTCATCTGCTGAGCTTGTTGGTGTTGCTGCAAGTAGTGACCTCCTGGCTGCATAATGCCACTGGGAGGGAACTGTCCGACATTCAACAAAACACACATCAGGAATTTTCATTAAGTTTCAAACAGCTGTATGAATTTCCGTAACTAGCCTACTTCAGAACCAGTCAGATTTAGGACATTGTGAATCAGTAGAAACAAAAGGAAAATGCCAGTTTTGTAACATTTTTGTTTTCAAAATTTTGAAAACTACAAAGAAAGACATGTTTGCAGCTGTTTTCGTTTCCAAAAAAAAAGGAGGGGGAACAATCTGAAAGTTTTCCAAAAGATTTCAATAAGATTTCAGATTATGAACTGTGAGAAGCATCAAGGTGGGTTCGATCTATCTACTACTTGATAAGATATTTTCCAGATCTAGACTGCACACAAATCAGGGGCAAATACCTAACCTCGAGCATGATATGCAGTGGTAGAGAGGGCAGGGCAGAAGGCACCACAAATTAGAATATCCAGACAAATACTTCCATCTGCATAAACTGGTCCAAGCACAAAACAATAGTATGAGCAACTAGCATAGGCATATATCTTAGTGACATTATGTTTCACCACATAAGAGAGGAAATCAAATATCAAGGAGCAATGAAAAGACACAAAGAAAGCAGGATTCTGTGCAACAAGCTCCAGTGGATATGGCACGAAGTGTAATAGAAGCATGCAAACTAATAAACCCCAAAAAAGTAATAGAAACTTATAAAGACAAGTATAAAGCAATGTTGGCAGTCCTAAGAGGAGTAAACAGTATTGAAGTTAATATTAGTGGCAGAGCATGACTTCTGAGGATGCAGTGGCAGAAACTTACACTTTCCATAACACAACACAATAATCTGCTACCCTCTCAATCAAGAAAGCAAAAGGATTTAATTACTTATGACAAATAGATTTTACGTGAAGCCTTCTATAAACATATCCATTACCTTCCCACTTCTCAACTTCAAGAACTTAAAGCAAACCAGGCTCAACAACCGCTTTAGTTCGCTCACATGGGAAGGATGATATACTGGAATTGGTAATTGTATATACCCAAAGTGACTTGAAAGGTAAACAAATGAACAAAACTTTAGCAATACTTCAATGTGTCCAGCGGTCATGACCATTCAAACTTCTCAATGTAATCAGAAAATAAATTGGATTAAAACATGAAAAATACCTTCGCATGTCCCGGGTTCCGCAGCACCACATGATTCACATTTTCCAAATTCAAGCGGCAAACTAAGGAACAGATTTGAAAGTTGACTAGCATGGCTTATAGGGAAATCACTATTGGATGATGTGCACTAACAAAAAAATAAATAAAAGGAATCATACCAACTTATTCAACCAGAATGGTCACAAGATCCAAAGTTGCACTTAATCAAATGCCAATTGTAGGACAATTTGTTCGGAAGGAGGTTTACATCCATCACAAGATCTAAAATATGTCTCTGGAACAATATTAGGACTCAAATCTTCTAGGGCCCAATTTTTTTAATCTCATTTTATTTTTTAAAAACATATGTATGATGTACCAAATATGTCCAGCGTTCAAAAAAATGATGTACCAAAAACATATGTATGATGTACCAAAAAAATGAACAAAACTTTAGCAATACTTCAATGTGTCCAGCGGTCATGACCATTCAAACTTCTCAGTGTAATCAGAAAATAAAAAGGATTAAAACATGAAAAATACCTTCGCACAACATTAAAACATTAAAACATGACCATTGCATTCACACTAGCCATGTTTCTCAACCCACACAGTACAATTGAGTGAAGTCAAGCTAGTGAAGCACGAGTGAGTGGAAGTCAAGCTAGTGAAAAATTAAATCAATAAAGACGTCATTCTCCATCTACTTCCATTCATAGGGATAATATGCACCTCACATGGCCATTTTTTCAGCCCCCTAGCTTACATTGTATAGGATTAAGATTTGAACTAATACTACTAAGGGAAAATTACATATCAGTGGAAAGTTTACAAAATATTAACATATCAGTCAAATTCACTTTACAGCCATATATAACAACGTAACAGGCGAGACTGCAGTTTGAATGTTTTTAAGGATTGGATTTGGGATGGCCAAATTAATCCCAATACCCAGACTGGGCCAAACCTAGAGTGGCATATATTTCCTTAGTTTCCCTTAATCATCATTAGGTAAATCACACATTTTGTTCTTCTAATTCCTTTTAACATGAATCCCAAAAGTGGAAGGATGGTCAGAGAATATATGTATACATGCTCTTTTAACAAAGAAGAGGATGGTCAGAGAATTCTGGAACAAGTGCCTTGATTAGTTACGAGTGTTATCTCATGGTGCTTCAAAAGTGGAAGGACTTGACAGTGGTAGAGATGAACTTCTCTATAACCCTCTTTTTGGTATAAATAAGTGGTTTGCCGATAGGTAATCTGACAACTACAAACAGTTTGAAGATTCATTGGAGAGGTTGCACAAGTGGAAATATGATTCTCATGAGACTTTTATTGATAGAAACACTTTTTTTTCTTTGAGCTTCAATAAAGAATTTTAATAAAAAAGCAAGAAGAAGGAAAGAGGACAAGAAGTCCTCGTATAAACAAAAAGATAAAAGTCAAAACAAATAGCACGAAACTCCTAGCACTAGGGATGTTATTGATAGAAACTCACTCTCTCTCTCTCTCTCTCTCTCTCTCTCTCACTGAGTCAGACTGATGATAAATTTAAATGAACCCTACCTAAAGGGCTCTCACTTATAAGAAAAACCCTTGACAACCTATGGCAAGGCTATCAGATTTGTGCTATCTGTGCAGCAGAATTGGCTATGAGACGTGATAGTTCTGAGGGATTCTGACCCATAACTACGTGTAAATCCTAGTTGATTTTTTGGCTCCCAAAAGAAAAAAATGACCATTAAAACATTATAAATAAAACATTAAAACATGACCATTCTTCTTTTTCTTCTTCTTTACATAATTGATGGATCAAATATAAAACATTAATTACGAGGAACAAAATATAAAAACATTGATGGATCAAATATTTAAGGGCAAATTACACTCACCTCACCTCCCTTAAGTTAGGGAAAATACAATTAGCCCTACACTTTTGACATAATTGCATTAGACTCCCTTAACAGTTAAGCCCTTTTTTATTAGTAATTCATTAGTCATATGAATAAAAAATGGAGAAAAAAAATAAAGCATACTTTTATAGTCAATTGAGGACACATGAAACACCACTTTAAATTAATGAGTTCTTGCATATTTATGCCACAAAACAACAGTTCATCAGGGAAAAAAAAGAAAAGTGAAGGATTTTTCAGTACTTAAAGTGCATGCCTTGGGCATATATCAATAGGCTAATTAGAGAAGGGTTATTGAGGGGCCTTGGGAAAATAAAAAAATTCAAAACTCTGTTCAGGCCTCCAACCTCCAATGCATATTTCTTTCTTAGTTCCAACTTCCAATGATTTTCCATCTTATTTTCATGTTATTTCCAGATAATTCAATTTTTTCCACATGGAATAAAATCTTTCCCTTTTTTCCAAAAACCAAGACAGTCCAAAGTATTTAAGTTTTCACTTCTATTTTGCTTTATTTTCCTCCAGTTTTTCTGGGGGTACACACGAAAATGAATAGTTGCAATAAGCTTTTTAACAATCAAACTAGTGTTATTGAATCTTTTACTTTTTATTTGAATCCCAATTGACATTTCAGGCTTTTAATTCAAATCTCATTGGCAATTCCTCAAAAACAATCAAGAATTCATCAACTTAGGCAAATGTATAAACTTCACCATATAAATGAAGGTACATGAGCTATGCATACAAACATGCAGAACATACATTGCAAATACAGAATTTTAAAACCTTAAACTAGAAATGAAATTAGAGAAAGAAGTATGACCACCTGGGTGACTTCTGTAGAGGTGACCCAAATGATTACAACAGCAGCAATCAGGAAGAAACGAGCCCTGTATCTCCAACCCATCACAAATCGAAGAACGACCCAGATATCAAAATTGCAAAATATACACGAAAATCAACAAATTTCGATGCGGGTTTCTGTCAGATTATCAGATCTTCGACGTAAGTCTTTGTTGTTTCACTTGTCACCAACACACCCAAAAAAAAAAAGACAAAAAGAAAGAAAAAGGTTAGCTATAAGTTTACGAATCGATTCGATTAATTTCTGAAAGAGAAATAAATAAACAAAAGAACCAAGTTTGTATGTCATGAGAGATAAATAAATAAAACCTATATTTCTGAAAGAGAAATAAATAAACCTATATTTCTGAAATAGAAATAAATAAACAAAATTAGGAAACAATGCACCAAACTCTGTATATCATGAGAGAAGAAGGCTTACCCAACGACGAAGGTATCGGCAAAGGTATCTGAGATGCCGCACCGCCACTGCTGCTGCAGCTGCTAGCCGTCGTCAATCGCTGCTCACCGTCGTCGCTCGTTGGCCGCCGTCGTCCCCCCTTGCCGCTGCTTGCAGTCGATAGAGAGAGAGAGATAGTATTTTGGGAATTTTTGAAATTGGGGATATTTTTGTTAAAGGGGTTGGGGAACAAAAGGGGGGAAAGAAATGAGGGAATTAAAAAAGCGGGAAAACGAAAAAGAAAAAGAAGAGGAGAGCTAGTCATTTTCTTTATTTTTTATTAAAATAATTTTTATTTTTATTTTTATTTTTATTTATTTTTTTGTAGTTAATGAAACTTTTTTGTTTTTATTTATTTTTAGTTACTAAGGTTGAAAATCTATTTGTTTTATTTATATTTTAATGAAAAAAAATTATTATTATTTTTTTATTTGGTAGAAGTAGAGGTAATTTTTGGGGGATTTTTGAAATTGGGAATTTTTTGTTTAAGGGATTGGGGATTGATGATTTGAGATCATGAGAAATAAAAGGGGGAAAAGAAATGGGGGAATTAAAGAGCGGGAAAATAAATTTTTTTTGGTTAAAATAAATTCATTTTTTTGTAGTTGATGAATTTTTTTTTTATTTTTCATTTTTTTTAATTACTAAGGTTGAAAATTTATTTGTTTCATTTTTATTTTAATAAATTTTTTTTTTTATTTTGAAGAAGCAAGGGTAATATTTTAATAAAAAAAATTTTGTCTGCGGCTCATTTTTTTTTTTTTTTTTGTTACTAAAAACCAGAAACTAATTTTTTGTGGTAGAGAAATGGAGCAATAGTGAAGGTGGTGGATAAGAGGTGATGGTCGTGGTGGTGGCGGCGGTGGCGGCAAAGGAGATTAGTAGTGAAGTTGTGGTAGTGGTAGAGGAGATGGAGTGGCGATGGTGGAAGAGAGGTAATGGTAGTAGTAGTAGTGGTGGTAGTAGAGTAGTGGCGATAGTAGTAGTAATGGTAGTCGTAGAGGTGAAGTAGCGACAGTAGAAGTAATAGTGGTGGTGGAATGGTGTTTGCAGTAGTGGTGAAGGTGATAGCAGAGATGGGTGGTGACAGAGAGTGATAGACAGAGAGACACAGAGATGAGGGAGAGAGTGATAGACAGAGAGACACAAAGATAGAGAGAAGAGAGATGAGCGAGAGAGATAAAGAGAATAGAGATGAGCGAAAGAGACAGAGAGATAAATTTAAAAATAAGTCTTACAAATCAGATTTATTTACTCATAAGTCATAAGTGAATTTGTTTTACACACTTAGCCCTCGTTTTGATAATGAAATTTTTTTAAAACTTTTTAAATATATGTTTTGTGTCTGTAAAATGATTATTTCATTAGTACTAGTAATAATATTGAAAAATTTATTAAAATGATAAATAATTGGGATATTTTGTCTTTTATTTGTGAATTTTGATTTATTCTTAATTTATTAGTGTTATTGAAATATGATGATGTAAAAAGTATAAATAGTTTAATTGTACTTTTTAAAAGTATATGCATGTGAGAGGGCGAGGAAGAGATCGGTGAGAGGGTTTCACGAGCTCAGACTAGAGAGAGAGCGAGAGACAGACCGGGTGAGATTAGGGTTTTTTTTTTTTTTGCCGGGGGGGCGGGGGGAATGGGAAAAAAATAAAGGGGGGAGCGGGAATGGAAAAAAATAAAAGGTATTATATATTTTGTAGAAATAGGGGTAATATATATTTTAATGAAAAATATTTTCCATTAACATAAAAATTAATTTTCTGTAGTCAATGAAAAATAAAAAATAGACACAAAGAGAGAAAGAAAGAGAGAAGAGTGATAAGTGAGAGAGAGAGAGAAAGAAGAGTGAGAGAAACAAACAGACACAGAGAGAGAAAGAAAGAGAGAAGAGTGATAAGTGAGAGAGAGATAAAGAGAGAAAGAGATATATAGAGAGAGAGACAGAGAGACAGAGAGAGAAAGAGATAGAGAGAAACATATAGAAAAATAGAGAGAAACAAGAGATGAGAGAGATATATAGAAAGATAGCGAAAAGAGATGAACGAAAGAGAGAATAGAAAAATAGAGAGATAGAGAGAAGAGAGATGAGTGAGAGAGACAGAGAGAGAAAAAGAGAGATGAACGAGAGAAACAGAGAGAGAAAAGAGATGAGCGAGACAGAGAGAAGAGAGATGAGCGAGAGAGACATAGAAAGAAGACAAATGAGAGAGATAGAGAGAAGAAAGATGAACGGAAGACACATAGACAGATAGACAAACAGACAGAGAAAGAAGAGTGATGAGTAAAAGAGAGAAAGATAAGAGTGGTGGTAGTTGAATGGCATTTGCAGTAGTGGCAAATGTAGTAGAGAAGATGGGTGGTGAGAGAGAGATATGATTGAGAGACGAATAGAGAAAAGAGATAGAGAAAGAGACAGAGTGATGAGCGACAAAGAGACAGAGTGATGAGCGAGCAAGTATGCCGTCGCAAATAGTTCCGTCTCATATACCCACTTTTCTTGTAGTGAGGAATGAGAAGGAGTTGTGTGTGAGAGTGAGATGAGAAACGGAGAAGGGTTAGGGCAAAATTTTGGGGGGAATCCCAATTTGAGAGGGAATTTCAAATTAAGATAAAAATTTTGTGAAAATATTTGCTGCTAATTTTTTTAGAGATGTGAAAAATAGATCAGGCTTGTTAAATTAATATTTTTTAATTTTATTTATTGTTTATACTTTTTACTTTATTGGAGTTTTATGACCCAGTTTGTGAAAAAAAAAATTACAAAATTTAGAAATATTTAGAAAGTATAAATTTAAAAATAAGTCTTACAAATCAGATTTATTTACTCATAAGTCAATTGTGAATTTTTTTTACACACTTAGCCCTCGTTTTGATAATGAAATTTTTTTAAAACATTTTAAATATATGTTTTGTGTCTGTAAAATGATTATTTCATTAGGACTGGTAATAATATTGAAAAATTTATTAAAATGATAAATAATTGGGATATTTTGTCTTTTATTTGTGAAT
This sequence comes from Camellia sinensis, assembly GCF_055761805.1. Taxonomy (NCBI): domain Eukaryota; kingdom Viridiplantae; phylum Streptophyta; class Magnoliopsida; order Ericales; family Theaceae; genus Camellia; species Camellia sinensis. The sequence continues at coordinate 54,195,904 of NC_138970.1, forward strand.
TTTGATTTATTCTTAATTTATTAGTGTTATTGAAATATGATGATGTAAAAAGTATAAATAGTTTAATTGTACTTTTTAAACATAATAAATTTATTATTAAAAATTAAATTCATCAGACTGACCTGTAACTATGCCTTTAAATTTTTGCAATGTAAAACTATCGACAAACAGCCAATAACAAGTTGCCCATTTTAGCATACCTTTCGCGTGAGGGCCCAATTATTACAATTATTAAAAATAATAGTCTATTTTCAGAATTTAATTTCTTTTTATAATACAATTATTACATTTTAAAAATATTAATTTTTTAAAATTACCTTTTGATAGCAGGGCCGACCCTGCCCTAAGGCAGGTAAGGCTTGTGCCTTAGGCCCCATATTTTGGCCCAAAAATAGGGCCCTAAATTTAAAAAATTGTTATAGGTTCAACTTTTTTTTTTTTGGTTTTAAGATCAATTTAAAGGGCCCCAAATGTTTTATTGGGCACATGTATAATTTAGCCCATATTTATTTATAAATGTGTTTGGCCCATATTTATTAAAATGAAAATATATAAATAAATAAATAAAAAACAATAGGGCCCCTAAATTTGGTAAAACATATAAACATATATAACATAGGGCCCCTAAATTTGGCCAAAAAATAGGGCCCCTAAATTTGGTAAAATATTATAGGCTCAATGTTTTTTTTTTTTTTGGTTTTAGGATCAATTTAAAGGGCCCCAAAATATTTTTTTGGGTCCATGTATGATTTACTCCATATTTATTTATAAGTGTAGTTTGGTCCATATTTATTAAAATGAAAATATATATTAAAAAAAAAACGTGTTTGGGCTCAAGAAAAATAATACATACAATATATGGGCCCTATTTTTTTATTTTTTATTTTTACCTTCTTTATCTATTAGATTTTAGTGGAATAAATAATTTTGCTCAAATTTTTTTACCTAGGTCTTTATCAATTTTAATTGAATAATTTTTTCGTAATTTTTTTGTTCTAATTTTGTTTTATTAAATTGTTTTATTTATAATTTTAATGATTATATGTGTAAGTAAATTTTTTTATGGTTACAAACAAATAAAAATATTGTAACTTATCGTTTTTATTCATGAATTTTTTTTCAATATAAAAGGGCCCCAATTTCCGAAATTCGCCTTAGGCCCCGACGAACTCAGGGCCGGCCCTGTTTGATAGTATATTTTTTTAGAAATATCAATTGTCATAATTGTTCTGTTTGTATTATTAATGGATTTAAAAAAAGGACAAAATAAGAAATTTTTATTATTTTAATAATTAATTTTTAAAAAAAATTAATATTTTTAGATAATAAAAAATAAAATAAGATATTAATAATTTTGGATGGTGGGTGTACAACCTAAAAATAAAAATTAAAATAAAATAAAATAACTATTTTGTTTAGTCAAATTTTCAAGTGGAGACTAATGGTATTGTTATTAATAAAATAAAATAACTATTTTGTTAATTTTTTTATTTTCATTCGGCTACCAAAAAATGTAGTAGCCAAAAGTAGGCCTTTGGCGACTAAAATGAATTTTGTCGCCGAAACTTAACATTTGGCGACCAAAATTTTGGTCGGCAAAGATTAAAAATTAATTTTTTTATTTCCATTCGGCTACCAAAAAATTTGGTAGCCAAAAGTAGGCCTTTGGCGACTAAAAGGAATTTTGTCGCCGAAACTTAACATTTGGCGACCAAAATTTTGGTCGGGAAAGATTAAAAATTAATTTTTTTATTTTCTTTCGGCTACCAAAAAATTTGGTAGCCAAAAGTAGGCCTTTGGCGACTAAAAGGAATTTTGTCGCCGAAACTTAACATTTGGCGACCAAAATTTTGGTCAGCAAAGATTAAAAATTAATTTTTTTATTTTCATTCGGCTACCAAAATATTTAGTAGCCAAAAGTAGGTCTTTGGCGACTAAAAGGAATTTTGTCGCCGAAACTTGACATTTGGCGACCAAAAGTTTGGTCGAGAAAGATTAAAAATTAATTTTTTTATTTTCATTCGGCTACCAAACAATTTAGTAGCCGAAAGGTACCTCAACGGCTACTAAATTTTTATTTAGTCGCCAATTGTCATATGTTTAGCTACTAAAAATTGTTTTAGTCGCCAATTGTAATATCTTTAGCTACTAAATTTTTTTTAGTAGCCAATAATCAACATTCCCCTACTAAAAAAAATTAGTAGCTAAAAAGTTGACTTTTGCCGACTAATATTATTTTTGGTAGCCAATTCTGTGACTTTTGGCGACTAAATTAGTTTTGGTAGCTAAAAATGGTCGGCAAAAATGCTTTTTCTTGTAGTGCCTTCATTTTGCTCTCTTGCGTCCTTTATTCTTCATATTATTTTAGGGTAATTTTCAGAGAGTTAGAACACAGGTTTGGTTCGCCGAATAAATTGTTTGGAGTGCTACTACAATTTGTGAAGATCATTGTATCCTGGGAGATAGACGCCACATAACCGTAAGCACCGTAGCGGGGCGAATCTGTCTTAAGGACAGAGTGTCACACACTCGACTTGGTCTTAATTTTAATTCGGTTCGATAAATAAATCCGGTATGTTATTTATTTATTTTGTTTGAATTTATTTCAAGTTATTTTATTTACACAGAAGATTGTTCCAACAATCTTAAAACAGATTCGAATTATTCTATTTACAGAATTTTTCGTTTGTTTCCTTTTTTTTTTCATTCTTCGTAAATAATTTCGGAAGAAAATTATTTTCTGTGGATTTACAAAATAATGTTCTGGTTGGAAAAACAAATAGTGATTATATGCTATTTGACAGATAGTAGTAATATACTGTCTCTTTTCTTTGACAACAACTAGTAGTATGATACTGGTGTCATTAACAATTTAGAATATATTTTTGTGAAATTTTTCAGAAATTAATTTTGGGTTTTAGAAATTATTTTCTGAGTTTTCATTACTTAAAATTCTGTTTTAGTATTTTAATTATTGAAGTGCTATAGTAATTAATTTTCTGTGTGGAATTAATTTGGTTGAATAAAATTTTATTTTATTTCCAAATTAATTGAAAAATAAAAGTTATTTTCTTATTTCTTTTATTTTACAGAATTTAATTTCTTGTGTGGAATTAATTTGGTTAAATAAAATTTTATTTTATTTCTAAATTAATTGAAAAATAAAAGTTATAGTTTTTATTTCTTTTATTTTACAGAATTTATTTTTCTGTGTGGAATTAATTTGTTTAAATAAAATTTTATTTTATTTTCAAATTAATTGGAAAATAAAAGTTACATTATTGTTTCTTTTATTTTTATAGAATTTAATTCTGTGAATTTGGTTTAATTTTATGTGTAGTGGAAATTCTAATTATAAATTTGTTTTATAAATTAGAATTGATGGCTACTGAAACAAATGTCCAAACAAGTACTACTGTGGTGGCTGCAATTGCACCAATCCCCTCTCCTGTGATGACAGTACCAATAAATCATGGAGAGAAGCCAGAGAAGTTCTCAGGAACTGACTTTAAAAGATGACAACAGAAAATGTTGTTCTATCTTACAACTCTGAACCTGGCTCGTTTTCTCCGTGAAGATGCTCCTTTCCTGAAAGAGGATGAAACCGACCGGCAAGTGGTTGCTGCGGTTGATGCTTGGAAACATGCCGATTTCCTTTGCCGGAACTACGTCTTGAACGGACTTGACAACACATTATATAACGTCTACAGTCCAATCAAGACAGCAAAGAAACTTTGGGAATCGTTGGAGAAAAAGTACAAAACGGAAGATGCTGGCTCAAAGAAATTTGTGGTTGGTAGATTCTTGGATTTTGTAATGGTTGATTCAAAAACTGTGATCAGCCAAGTTCAAGATTTCCAACTCATTCTGCATGACATTCACGCAGAAGACATGTCTCTAAGTGAATCCTTTCAAGTTGCAGCCTTAATTGAAAAATTACCAAAAGGCTGGAAGGAGTTCAAGAACTACCTCAAACACAAGCGCAAAGAAATCTCTATGGACGAATTAATTATGCGTTTGAGAATTGAGAAGGACAACCGCAATTCTGAAAAGCGGGCTGGTAAGCATCCTATGGAGTCTAAGGCAAATGTGGTGGAACATGTTTCAAAAACTAAGAGACGAAAGTCTTCTGGAGAAAGTTCATCATAAGGCTCTAAAGGGGGGATAATAAAAAGTATAAGTTTAATGGCAAATGTTACATCTGTGACAAAGACGGACATCGGGCCAAAGATTGCTGTAGCAAAGGCAAAAGCAAAAGAAGAACAAGCAAGAAGCCTACTCAAGCCCATATGACTGAAGTGGACAATATTTCCAATGGTATAGATGATATCAATCTTTCTGCAGTTGTTTCCGAGGCAAATCTTGTCGGAAATCCTAAAGAATGGTGGGTGGACACTGGTGCTACTCGCCATATTTGTGTCGACAAAAAGATGTTCACATCTTATTCTATAGTGACAATGGTGAACAACTCTTTATGGGCAACTCCTCAATTTCCAAAGTTGAAGGACAAGGAAAGATTGTACTTAAGATGACATCTGGAAAGGAACTCACTCTCAACAATGTGCTGCATGTACCGGACATTCGTAAGAATTTAGTTTCCGGATCTTTGTTGAGTAAGAATGGATTTAGGCTAGTTTTTGAAAGTGACAAGTTTGTACTTACCAAAAACGGGATGTATGTAAGAAAATGTTACATGTCTGATGGCCTTTTCAAGTTAAATGTAATGACCGTTATACCCTTAGTTATTAATAATACTACATCTTCTTTTTACTTGCTTGAGTCTTCAAATTTATGGCATGGTAGACTAGGACATGTTAATTATGAATCTTTGCGTAGATTAATTAATATGGAATGTTTACCTAAATTTAACATTGATTCAAATCATAAATGTGAAGTTTGCGTTGAGGCAAAATTATCTAAAACTCATTTTCATTCAATTGAAAGAAGTACGGAACCACTTGAATTAATTCATACTGACATTTGTGATTTTAAATCAATTCAAACTAGAGGTGGGAAAAAATATTTTATCACTTTTATAGATGACTATACTAGATAGTTATGTTTATTTAATTCGAACCAAGGATGAAACATTGGAAACTTTCATTCAATATAAGAATGAAGTTGAAAATCAACTTGGTAAGAAAATCAAGAAACTTAGAAGTGATAGAGGCGGTGAATATGAATCACCTTTTGGTGAGTTTTGTAAAGAACACGGAATAATTCATCAAACCACCGCCCCTTACTCACCTCAGCAAAATGACATTGTTGAAAGGAAAAACAAGACTTTAAAAGAAATGATGAATGTCATGTTAATAAGTTCTGGATTACCTCAGAACTTGTGGGGGGAAGCAACACTTTCTGCTAATTATATTTTAAATAAAGTACCCCGAAAGAAAATAAATCAAACACCTTATGAATTGTGGCATGGAAGAGTACCATCCTACAAATACTTAAAAGTGTAGGGGTGTTTGGCTAAAGTGGCTATTCCTAGTCCTAAAAAGACTAAGATATGTCCTAAGACCATTGATTGCATTTTCATTGGTTATACCAAGAATAGTAGTGCTTATCGGTTTTTGATTCATAAATCAGAACATTCCGAAATGCATGTAAATACTATTATTGAGTCTCGGAATGCATCATTCTTTGAACATGTATTTCCAAAGAAGACTGGACAAGAGACTAGTACTAATAAAAGATCTTTTGATGTTATTACTAGTCGGAATCAATAACATGATCAAGAACAAGAGTTAGATCAAAATGAGGAAGAGAAACTTAGGCGTAGTAAACATGCTAGAATCTCAAAATCTTTTGGTTCAGATTTGCTAACATATTTGTTAGAAAATGAGCCTTTAACTTTTAAAGATGCTATGTCCAGTCCTGAAGCTCCTTTATGGAAAGAAGCTGTCAACAGTGAAGTTGAATCCATCTTGCAAAATCACACTTGGGAATTAGTGGACTTGCCACCAAGTTGTAAACCTCTTGGGTACAAGTAGATTTTCAAAAGAAAATTGAAAGCGGATGGATCAATAGACAAATACAAGGCAAGACTTGTAGTCAAAGGTTTTAGACAAAAAGAAGGTCTAGATTACTTTGACACATACTCACCGGTTACTAGAATAACATCCATTAGAATGCTAATTGCCATTGCATCTCTGTACAATCTAGAAATTCATCAAATGGATGTTAAAACTGCTTTCTTAAATGGTGAGTTAAATGTAAAAATTTACATGGAACAACCAGAAGGGTTTTCTGTTCCAGGAAAATAAAAGAAAGTGTGTAAATTGGTTAAATCATTATATGGTTTAAAACAAGCGCCAAAGCAATGGCATGAGAAATTTGACAAGGCAATAATGTCAAATGGATTTAAAATTAATGAGTGTGACAAATGTGTTTATATTAAAAACACAGATAAAGGTTATGTCATTGTATGTCTTTATGTAGATGATATGCTCATCATTGGTAGTAATAATGACATGATTAAAACTACCAAGAAAATGTTGAATAAACATTTTGACATGAAGGACATGGGCATTGCTGATGTAATACTTGGTATGAAAATTACCAAAACATCAGAAGGATATACTTTGTCACAATCTCATTACATTGAGAAAATACTTGACAAACTCAGCAAAGATGATGATCATCTTGCTAGAACTCCTGTAGATGTTAATTTGTATCTTTTTAAAAATGTACAGGAAAGTATTTCTCAATTAGAGTATGCCCAAATTATTGGAAGATTAATGTACTTGACGAACTGCACTCGCCCAGATATATCTTATGCAGTAAGTAAATTAAGTAGATATACGAGTAATCTGGGAGTAGAACACTGGAAAGCAATTATAAGGGTTCTTAGATATCTCTGATTTACTCGTAACATTGGACTTAATTATACTAGATATCCAACAGTACTTGAAGAATACTGTGATGCAAATTGGATATCGGATACAAGAGACTCAAAGTCCACTAGTGGGTATGTCTTTACTCTTAGTGGGGCGGCTGTATCTTGGAAATCTTCCAAATAGACTTGTATTGCTAGGTCTACTATGGAATCTGAATTCATAGCTTTAGACAAAGCAGGAGAAGAGGCAGAATGGCTTCGCCACTTCCTTGAAGATATTCCAATATGGCCAAAATCAGTGCCTGCTATATGCATACATTATGATAGTCAATCAGCAATTGGTAGAGCACAGAGTCATATGTATAACGGTAAGTCTCGACATATTCGTCGTCGACATAATACCGTAAGACAACTACTCTCTAATGGAATTATGTCCATAGAATATGTTAAGTCTAAAGACAACATAGCGGATCCACTAACCAAAATGTTAGCAAGAGAGTTAGTTGAGAATTCATCGAGGGGAATGAGACTAAAGCCTATTAAATAAGAGTTACCACAATGGCAACCCAATTTAGTTGACTGGAGATCCCAAGATCTAGGTTCAAAGGGACAACCGAGTTGTGAATGACTCAGAAGGATCATTGGGGAGTTTATCTCCTACCCATTTCTTTGATGAAATAGTGATGTCTGCAGCGGTTTAGGTTAAGTAATACTTTTAATGATTCTTATATCTAGGTAAACCTAGTGGAGTATGGCAGGATACTTTTCATAAGAATCACCTATGTGAGTGTGAACTGGGCCGGTTCTATAAGATTTGTGAAGGGCTACAAGTCTTTAGAGCACTCATGAAAGGCCAGGTTGTTTAAGGCCAAAATGAACACAATAGTGAGAACTAAACTATGTCTGGAGATATACTGTGTGAGTTCTATTGTCTTAGTTTACACAAACGGCTGAACAGTTCAAGACATCATGTTCACTAGTTAGCTAGTAAATCCGATAGTATCTCACAATGGAAGGTTCAAAGCCAAAAGCTACCTATCCTTTGCAGAATATTTTCAGTTTCTGTACTCTCTGTATTTACATCATGTTGTTGCATTTTCTCTTTGTCAATTTCATTCATGTGGGGGATTGTTGGAAAATTTATAAAGAGGTAGTTGTGAATTGAAATAGACTCCATTTTGAATGAAAGAGTGTAACCTTTCATGGTGTCTTTTTGTTTTAAAGGAAGGGTCAAATCTCCATTTGAATGAAAGGGTGCAAACATTTCATGGTGTCTCTTTATTTTAAAGAAAGGGGTATGTCCCTTCTTCATACCTTTTCTATTCAAATTGAATAGGTGCTAACAAAGCCTATATAAAAGCAGCCCCATTCCAATTTTGATTGATTCTGAAAATTCATTTTCCTTGCCTTCATTTTGCTTTCTTGCGTCCTTTATTCTTCATATTATTTTAGGATAATTTTCAGAGAGTTAGAATACATGTTTGGTTCGCCGAATAAATTGTTTGGAGTGCTACTACAATTTGTGAAGATCATTGTATCCTGGGAGATAGACGCCACATAACCGTAAGCACCGTAGCGGGGCGAATCTGTCTTAAGGACAGAGTGTCACACACTTGACTTGGTCTTAATTTTAATTCGGTTCGTTAAATAAATCCGGTATGTTATTTATTTATTTTGTTTGAATTTATTTCAAGTTATTTTATTTACACAGAAGATTATTCCAACAATGAGCTCTTCCCAAACGACACCTTATCCTTAGAAGTTGTTAGTTTATCTTGGGCATCATCACGTGATTGTTCTAATTGATGGGAGGGAGTGGGGCTCATGAATTTGTGTTGGGTGATGAGAACATGAGAGAACATAATAAATTGTGATTGGTGTGAGGTATAACCACGTGACTCCCAAGATCAACCAATAATTTTCCCTAAGGTACGGGTGATCATGGCGCGATGGGCCACCCAATATCATATTTTTAGGATCGAGATAAACTGAGATTTTGTAGTCATTTAATTTTCAGACATAGCTTGTAATAAAGAGTTTTAACTCAGTCCAATTCGGATCGTCTATTTATAAAATTTTAATTTTAATTTTTGTATTAATTAATTAAAAAAATCATATATATATATACACTCATCTTGTGCTTAAATTAAAATATTTGTTTAAAAGATTATAGTATTTATTTTATAATTAAATTTTGCTAATGATTTAAGTTGACATAATTTTAAAAAGATTTAAATAATTTGATAGTCCATTAAAAAAAATTAATAGCTTATGTTTATTGGGTTAAGTGAGTGGACCTGAAATTTATAAAAAAAAAAAAAAAAGAGTACTGATTAAGACCCCCTCAAAGCTCTCACCCCTACCACCCCCACACACATGTGGGTGTTGGGGATTGGGAGAGAAGAAATAAAAAAGAAAAAAAAAAATAGACCAATTAAAAGCAAAGGGGGTCAAAGGGGGATGGGGGAAAGGGGGTCTTAAACATTTTTGTTAAAAAAATTAAAGCCGGGTTTGAGATGACCTGATTAGGGCTAATGCTGAATCGAATCGGATTCATAAAGTGCAAGCGTAATTGGCCCGGTATTTATCCACCCCTAACCTAAGGCTAAGAAGGCCTACAAGTTCAACAACCCAAGTTGGATGGTAGCCCATTCTCTTACCTTTTTTCACAGCCCTTTAACCAAGTCCATGTTGCAAAGGAAGTGATTTGAGAAACTTCTCTGTGATTTGTTTTTACAAAAATTCATTTACAGTATTTTAATTATGTTCATTGTGCATTAATTATTCCTAAAAATTAAACTTCTCTATGATAAGATTTGGTTGTAAGTGCTTTTTCACTTAAACTTTTGTATAAAATATTAAACCAGTGGATTGTTCACTCTAATAGAGATGTCTACGATATTTTTCATTGAATTTGTTATTTATGAGGTTTTTCTGTATTATTGTGTTCATGTTATTTTGAATTTGTGTGGTATTGTGTTGGCGACAATGATATAACTAATCAAGATATTAGACTAGCTAATTGATCAATTAATTCACAAATAGTAACAGAATTAAGAGTTTGAGGCATTCACCCTTTCTAGGTGTCCTTCCTTGGCACACATACATGTTAACCTTTATCTTTTGTCACTTTCTTCTTGTTCTCCTTCTCCTCATAATCTATATTTTCCTTCACTCATATTCGGATTACATTTTCATTCCTTCCCTAAGTTGCCTGCTTCTCATATTGTGTATACAAACATAGCATTCGGATTACCTTTAAATTCATCATTGTAATGAAAACTATGGATAATCAACCCGGAGGGGTGTCCTGAGTGATTGGTGATGTATTCCCTACACAATTGTTGGTTTGATTCTTAAAGACAAACTGTAAGAAAGTAATTTTTCGTGAATTCTCTAATCTCAGCCTGAATGGCCTGCCTTTGACTGGACCAATGAGAGAGTTAGTCGAGGTGCACATAAATTGATCCGAACACCCTTAACCGTTGAACCTCCCCCTCCCCAAAAAAAAAATGAATAATTGCAATTAAAGTTTTGAATACTGTGAATAAATGCATAGGCTTTCTTGGCTTGAGGATGGGAAAGACAACCAATTTTACAAGTTTTACCGCTAATTGTGCTTTAGACTTGTGAAATCATAAATATTTCCGAAGTGTTGCATTCTTTCTTTTTTTCTTTTTTTTCCGTTTTTCTTTGGGGAGAGGAGGGGATGAGAGAAGGAAACCTCATATCTTGAACCCCAACATTGAGATTGGGGATGATTATTTAATAATATCAGAGTATTAGTAATTTTCAACTCTTGAAAGTGAGGCTGTGCAATCCAATCCAAACCCAGATCCAAACCTCAAGCATTCATCCTGTAAAGTTATAAAGCTTATCCTCAATACACAACCCTATGATGTTTAATTTAGTATTTGAAGTAAGCTTTATCATTCACAACATGCATATGCAGGCTTAGCCATCTGAAAGGTATATTTTGGTTTTAGTATATCAGAGGGGGTATCTTTATTCTCCACATAAATGAGAAAGTAATAAGAGATAAAATAATGCCTCTTTATATACCCATATCCCTTCTCTTTTCAAAGATCATGATGGGGATTACTAGACATTACCACTATTTTTATCTCTAAAGCCAACCACCAAATTTCATTCTTCCTCTACAATCCTTCTCCTTTAGTTATATATTTATCTTTAGAAAAAAAAAAAAAAAATGATGTTATGACAAAAGCAAAGATGAGAAATTGTAAAAGTAGACAAGGATTTAAGCGCTTTAACCATAAGATTATGTCTAATGGGTAAAGAACGACGAAAAAGTGATAGAGATTACAATGAGCTCGTAATCAACTGTAGAAGCGTGAAATTATCCAATATATGTACAAAGAATTCAAAAGTAATAAATCGGATTAAAATAGACTCAAATACAAAGAATTTTTTAGCATTTACCCAACCGGCAATGAGTATCATCCGAATTGAATTTGAAACACACCCTAACAGATGATATTTAGGCCTCGTTTGGGAACAGGTTAATTTAGTAACTTTTTAGTTATTTGGCTAAAATATGAGCTAAAAAAAACTAGTATGTTTAGGATAACTTTTTGACTTTTTACAAAAAGATGTGCAAAAAATAGAGAGAAAAAAGAATCTTTGACTTTTTGGTATGAGTTGTTGACTTTTTGATTTTTTAATTTTTTTAGTGACTTTTTAAGTAAACGGGTCGCTTCCCAAACGAGGTCGAGTCTGATGATGACCTTTATTATATTAGGCAGTAGTGTTCGACCCAATTTTCATACAAATCTCTTATATTTAAATTTTTTAATGTTGTGTTTGGTTGTGAGATTTGAGAAGAGATTTAAAAAGAAAAATGAAAAGATTGATGAAATGTGAATAAAATATACCTATATTTCACCTAGTTTCATATATCTTTTCCTTTACCCTTTCTAAATTCCTTATAAATTTCCCAACCAAACACAGCTAAAACATATTGTATTGATTAGCACGTTTTTCAATTAAAATTTTTTAATGAAAAACTACAACATGTGGAATGCAAAAGTCAACAATTCTTATAACCAAATCAAACCAAACCAAATCAGACAAAGTCTTAAGTCTCATCAAATGAGATCGGCTACATGAATCTTTTTTCTTCACTTGATTCTATCAAAAGCCATTTAGTTAGTCAAATTAAGAAGATTCATATCTCTGTTTACTACACTAGCTCACGTCAATCTAGGTATGTCCCTTCTCCTAACACTTCTCTCTACCATCATTGTATCACATCTTTTCATTACTACATCTGTTGGTCTCCATTGTATATGACAAAACCATCTCAATCTATTTCTCTAAGTTTTTCTTCTATTACCATTACTCCTACCTATTCACGAATATATTTATTTCTAACCCTGCCTTTTCTAGTCTTGCCACACGGTCACCTTAACATCATTTCAGCAATACTCATCTTATCTACGTATTTTTTAGTTGCCCAACATTTCATCTCATACAACGGCACTGGTCTCATAGTCGTTTTATAGAACTTTTCTTTTAATCTAGTGAGTACTCATTTATCGCAGAGTACCCCAGATACACTTCTTCACTAAAGTCATCCCACCTTAATTCTATGGACCACATCTACTCCAATCTCCCAAGCCGTTATGATAATTGATCCTAAATAACGAAAAAATTCACTCTTAAGTAGTTCTTGGTTATTAATCTTCATTTTTTCTCTGTTTTTATCGTTACTATTACTAAAATTACACTTCATATATTTTGTCTTAGCTCTGCTTCCTACTAATATTAAGAAAAATACTATGCATAGTTTATCTTTTGCCTTATTTTTTTACTCTCAACACATTAGTATAGACTCACTATCTCGTGTCAGGGAAACAAGAAGAAATGGGCAAGAAATGAGATAATGTATAGAACTAAATCATATGTAAAAGTTTGATGAGTATTAAATGTAGAGACTATAGTGATTGCAAAATGGATCCAATCCAATATCTGGACTCATTTTGAGCTGTAAAGTTTTTTGGGAATGTGAACTGATTGAACTATCATCAAAATACCTGCAAGATAGAGAGAAAGAAAGCCTTTAGACATGCTAAAAATTGGAAACACATTAACAAATTTCTTCTTTGTATAAAAGATATAGCATACTTTAAACAAGTAAATACTGATGGAAAAACAAACCCCCAAGTGCAAGCAATGCATATATTCTAAAAGTGAAAGTGAAAAATAAATAAATAAGTATTGGAGATAAAATAAAGGCAGGGGAATTGAGACACAGCCGCCAAGGAGGATGTTCCCTTCCCTACATAAACTGCTCATTTGTACTTCAAAGTTAATTGCAGAATCTCTTTTCTTTTTCTTTTCTTTTTTAAATTTTTTTAAATCAAATACAGATTGGTTTGAGATAGACTAGGTTGTTTTAGGATAGAATCTCCAAAGCAAGCAGTTTTAAATTTATAGTTTTATAAACTCATCAGATTATTTCATGACTTTTAAGGTTAAAGTCGCGTTCACCACTCCAACCCCAAAACATAACTTCATAGAACAACTTCAACTTGAGTTTGAAAAATAAATTTGTTTTGGTAAGAAAGTTGATCAATAAAACTAGTTACCTAGAAAATGGGTTAAGAATTTTTTCTGGAATTTGATTGTGAGATTGAGATCAAATTAGTGTTTTGTAGAATCCATTCTGTAAAATGAATTTGAAATATATATTAATATTTTTTAAATAAAATTCAAAGTAAAAATTCAAAATATGTAATATTATTGTTTCATAAATGAAATGAATATAAATATCAATGGCTTTAAAAGCCAAAAGATCTACATCTATAAGTCTTTATTTTTAATTTAAAAAAGGATAATGGAAGTTTAAAATTTATAACAGCAAAAACGGTTAATTTTAAATTTTGATAAGAATTTTTAGTTTAAGGTCCTTGACATTATAATTTTATAAAATAAAGAACATGCAACATTTTTATAGTAGTTGGAGACTCTCAACATTTTTATAGATAGAGAAATTTTCAACTCTTTACAGAGAAATTTATTTTTTTACAAAAAAATTTCACAGAGTAATTTCAGCTTCACAGAGAAATTTTAGCTTGTCTATGACGAATTGAAATTTCTCTAATAATATTATTGAGGGAACTTAACTAATAAGAAAAAATATGTTGGACGTTTCTTACTACCCAAAGTTAAAGAGTGATGATTCACTAATTTTCCACTTTGATAATTTGTTCTAACTTAAAAATAAAAAATAAAAAATAAAAAATAAATAAAATAAAATAAAATGTATGTCAATTTCATTTTTTATCCGTTGTGGTTAACTGCATATGCGGCTTACCTTTGTCATTTAAAAATAGAGCAACCTCCGTCTCTCTAATTTTCCCACCCTCTGATGATATGGTAAATAATTTGGAAAAGAGAGAAGAGTTCGAGAAAAATTGATTGGTTGATATTGCTTGCCACATTATTAAAGTGTATGGGTGAAGGAAAATTTGGGAAATGGAAGTATACTGTAGACATTCCATCTAAATTATACATTGAATAAAATACAAAAGTTAAAAGTGAATTTTTTCTTTCAAAAAATTATAAAAATATTCATGATTTGCACAATGAAACTGCTTATATAAAAAGATATTTTAATTCTATCACTTATGTCGATAACGGATTTGACGATGTAATTTAACCTACAAATCATATAATCTCGTGAGATTGGTTAAACGGTAAAGATTTGACAATAAAATCAAGGTTTTAAAGTTACTCTAATAGGTTATATTGAAAGTTTGTTCCATCGTTAATTTTAAAATTTTTGAAATTAGTTAAGATGTACAAACAGACTCGGTCAGCCGGTAATAAAAAATCATACAAGTTATATATTTGTTTCCAAATGGAAGATAAAATATTTATACACAACCAAAACCATAAAGGTGAAGTATAATTTTTCCGAAATAAACACCTCCATTTCATCTAAACAGGATAAAAATCCCTCTATAAAACACATCATCTCCTACACTTAACACTCCAACAATGCCAACTTCCTCATATCTCTTCTGCTTTCTTTTCCTATTGTACTCCCTCTCTGTCACAAGTAAGCATTCTTCTTCTTCTACCTTCTTTCACTTATGTTTTTTCGCATACCCATGAAGCAACTCATTCATTTTTTACTTTCTGTATTGTTTGTTTTTTTGCAGATGGAGCTCAACTCATACTAGTAAACAACTGCAACGAAACCATATGGCCCGGAATCCTCGGCGGCGGTGGCCAACCCACCCCGAACGACGGCGGCTTCAACCTAACCTCCGGCGAAGAATCCGTCTTCAATGTGCCGGAAAAGTGGTCCGGCCGAATCTGGGCCCGGCAAGGCTGCCACTTCGACGACACTGGAAAAGGGTCATGCGACTCTGGCGACTGCTCCGGCCAGCTCCACTGCCGCGGCATGGGTGGCACGCCGCCAGCCACGGTGGTGGAAATGACATTGGGAACATCATCTTCACCACTTCACTTCTATGATGTGAGTTTGGTTGATGGGTTTAACTTGCCGGTGTCAATGGCTCCGGTGGGCGGCGGCGTCGGGTGCGGCGTAGCGTCGTGCGGTGTCGATTTGAACATTTGTTGTCCGGCAGCGTTGGAGGTGAGGAGGGAAGGGAAGGTGGTGGGGTGTAAGAGTGCTTGTTTGGCTATGCAATCTGCTAAGTATTGTTGCACTGGGGATTATGCAAACCCTAACACTTGCAAGCCCACTATTTTTGCTCATCTCTTTAAGGCTATTTGTCCTAAAGCTTATAGTTATGCTTTTGATGATTCTTCTAGCCTTAATAAGTGTAGGGCTTCGCGTTATGTCATTACTTTCTGTCCACCCTATTGAGAGGTGTATAGAATTAAAATCACAGAAAAATATTAAAAATGAAAAATGAGAGTACGACATTCATAGCATCATTAGGAAGTAGACGGTGTTAGAAGAAGAAGAAGAAGAAGTTCTTGTGTTTTGTTTTACAGTAATTAGCTTTTGAATTCCTGGTTGGTGGGAAGTGATCTAATAGATCAGTATGCAATAGTCTTATTTTGTAATTTAATGGTCTAAGTTTAAAATTGAAACAAAATTATATCATTTTAATTTGTATGGTACACGTATTTTAATGAAAAATTTACTCATAAATCTCGTATGAAAAATGTTGATCCATTTAATTTAAGAGTTTTCTTATGAATCGATTAGCCTTTTTTATTCTGAAAAGTTATATTTATTTGATTTGGTATCATTTGAGTTTAAGTGAATGTCTTTTTAACATTCATTTTTTTAATTTTCTGATTCATTTTTTGGATGGGAATGGAAAGGTAAGATGTGGAAGATTCTTTTTGGAGAAATTGGTGGCTGCAGTGTTGCTTGTTGAGCGTTGAAATCTACATTTTTGTTAGTGTGATTTTTTGGTGTTATATTGGAGTGTTACATTAGAGTGATATGTTTGAAAAAAATACACTAAGAAATTTTGTGTGTTATGTTGATTGAAGTGTCACGTTTGAAAAAAAACATACTGAGGAGTTTTTTTGAAATGTTACGTTGTTACATTGAAAAAAAACACATTATGAAGTATTTTTTGTCAAGCATCGAAATCTACATTTTTGTTAGTGTGATTTTCTAGTGTTACATTAGAGTGATATGTTTGGAAAAAGTACACTAAGAAATTTTGTGTGTTACATTGATTAAAGTGTCACGTTTGAAAAAAATATATACTGAGGAGTTTTTTTGGGATGTTACATTGTTACGTTTGAAAAAAATACATAATGAAGTTTTTTTAGTGTGTTACATTGAAATGTTACATTTGAAAAAAGAACACTAAGGAGTTTTTTTTTTTTTTTTTTTTTTTATAATATTACATTGTTACATTGGAGAAAAGTATACTAAGAAATTTCTTTAGTGTGTTACATTAATTAGAGTGTTACATTTCAAAAAAAAAAAAAAAAATACACAAAGGAATTCTTTAGCATGTTACATTGGAGTGTTACGCTTAGAAAAAATACACTAGAATTTTTTTGTGTGTTACATTAATTGAAATGCTACGTTTGAAAAAAGTATACTACAGAATTTTTTAGTGTGTTACATTAGAGTATTATGTTTTTTTGAGTGTTAAAAAGTATAATTGAATTTTTTTTTTTGAAATGTTACGTTTAATAATTTAAACATTATGAGAAACCTATATTTTGGATGAGAATGAGACCTTTAGGTCTATAAGAAAATAAATAACAAACAATTCATAAAATTATTATTTGAGATTTATTGATATTTCACTCTATTTTAATTTTATTTTACTTGATTTTTAATTGAAATTGTTGAATTATATATTCTATTATTGTGTCTTCCTGTTCAAAAAAGACAAAGGACTTGTAAATCATTGTGAGATCTCATTGCCTCGTTTTTGTTGGTGATAAAATACACTTATCTTGATTCTTAAAGTTTACACATGAATTTAAAAGAATCCGAAAAGATATATAAAACTTTGGAAAGACCTATAGAAATTTGAAAGATTTTAGAATATTGTTCTAATACATCGGAGAAGTTGAGAAATCTAGAGAAATCTAAAAAATTTCGGAAGATTCTAGAATATTTTAAAGAAATATAAAAAACTCTGTTATGTACTAGTCTAAATAATTATAGAATATAATAGAAGTATGAGTATATACGTTAGAATATTTTAAAAGCAAATTTATCACCACTCATATTCTGTATGAAGTTAGTTTCTAAAAACTTTTTCACTAATATAAACACAAGATGAGTTCATGTATTAAGTATTGAGTGATCAAGCACTAGAAGAGTGATCTAGTGAGAAGTGCTCTAAAATCTTGTATAAGGAAGAGGCACAATCTAAATGTGAATACTTGAATGTCTTATGTAAGTGAATAAGTGAGACATTAATATGTCAAACTTAACAAAGGCTAAAATGACCATTTCATTCTACTTACATTCTAATAAACCAAACACTACCTTACTTCGATATGCTAAATGTAGAATTCCCTGCACAAACTGTTAATTAATCAAACAAGATTGAAGAATTTACCATGTGAACCATATATAAAAAGTTAAATATGGTCAAATGGTACCATAGTATGGAAAATTCACTATTCAAAACTTCAAACAAGACTCCAGAATCATTACATTCAACACCTTTGGACTAAATATATATCAGATTTCATTGTTGAAATTAAACTATACTGGTCTAGCAGCAAGCCAAGCAGCTTCACCCATGATAACAAGTAAATTTCAAAGAACAATTCACTGACTAAACCTAGGTTATACAAACTTAAATCCCCACATGTATATAAAACATATAAAAATCGAAAGCGAGGATGAGGGAGGTGCCAAAAAGAGACTATATTACTGCCTCATCTTCTTGTGATCATTCTAACTAGCAATAATGGGGTTTATATATTTTCACTGGTGCCATTTGAATCAGATGATGGCTTTGCAGCCCGTGCTCTAAGAGTAGGTTCAAAATGCTTGCTGGCAACATCTGGCGGAGGTTCATCTTCCTCAGGAAGAACAAGAAGTCCCTTCTCTCTAAGAGAAGATGGTTCCTTATAATAGGTGTTCCAAAGGGAGTCCACAAGCTGCCTCTCCTCCCTAGCAGTGCCAAGATCCTCCAGTGACATCAAGCTTATACTCTTGATGCGTTCTTCAAGAATTTGCTTTAGTTTTTCTTCTTCTTCGCCCAAACTATCACTGTACTGAGCAAGCTCAAGAAGGGCCCGAAGTGCAGCTTCTCGTACCACTGAATCTTCACTGGAGGCAAGGTGCATCATAATGCGAGGAAATCCTAGTTCAGTTACTATATTGCAGTCTGAAGGGTTCCCGTGTAGTAAGTAATGGATCAAGTCAAGGGCTTTCCTGCAAGATGACTTCATAAGAATTGAATAACAAATAAAACAACAAAACCAATTAATAATAATAATAATAATAATAATAAAGGAAAGAAAAACAGAGAGAGGACATGTTTAAAACATAAGCAAGATTTATGAGATGGCAAGAATCAAATTTTGTTTTTTTTTTTTGGAGGAATCTAATTCATGTAATTTTGTTACTGATCAAGAATATCAACATAATTAATTTATTACCGAGGGATTACCTTTGAATTTTCGCACTTTCAGAACTCAAAGCATCTCTGAGAACAGCATAACCATTTGCAAGACGAAATGCAACAATTCCTGGCTTGTTGTGCCTGATTAAAGCTGAAAGCCACCCATAATTAGGGAAATCCTCAATCCTTCAACCAGTATTTGTACGCCAAACAATGCAGGGGCATCCCCAAATAGTACAAAATCATTTATGAACTCACACCTCAAAATATGCATTTAATGACGAAAATATTATACTCACAAGATATAGCTCCAAGTGCTTTGGCACGAACGGTAACATCAGGATCTGAAGTAAAATTAGAAAGCAGAGGTTCTAAGCCATTTGCTTCCATGACCAGTTGTTGACTCTTAGGATTGTTCTGAACGATTGTGGTCAAAATCTCTGCAGCCTTTGCTCGAATGTTAGCATTGGAGTTCTTCAGGTAACCAATGAGAGGGACCAAACCACCAATTGAGTGGAGATCTGTCAGATGTGCATAATCAGCCAATGCTCACCATATTAATAGATATACATAAACCCATTGATTCATTGCAACCTAGAGTAACTTCTATTTTACACATAAGCTTAACAGCACATCTTCTTCAACCTTTTCCGATGGACAATTCACACTTCTGTCCACAAATTACTTTTGAAACTAAATTGCCATCAATCAAACGAATTAAAAATTAGACCCCAGGGAGGACAAAGGTTGGAAGTCATACAATTTGACCACACCCGTTCAAACAAAGTTGAAAGACAATGCCATACATACCAACAATAACAGATGAAAAATAATTAGGAAACCTACAACATCAGCCGTTAAACCATTCTTGAAATCCACAGCGCAAGAATGCCTTCTTGCACATAGAAGAACAGCATAGCAGCAACCTTTTTTTATATGGGTGGAAGTATACCAAAGGAAAATGTGGCATAATTGGATTCATCAACTGCAGTATGCAGCACAAATGATCATGTTACCATGTGATGACATTCTAATGATGTCAAAAATGGAAGAAACTAATTTT
Organism: Camellia sinensis; assembly: GCF_055761805.1. Lineage (NCBI taxonomy): Eukaryota > Viridiplantae > Streptophyta > Magnoliopsida > Ericales > Theaceae > Camellia > Camellia sinensis. The sequence continues at coordinate 54,215,870 of NC_138970.1, forward strand.
AAGATTACAACTATTTAACTAGCTTTTCTTTTTCACAATACTCGGGTATGATAAGCAATACTTATACATACACACACACACACAAATAGAAAAGAAAAAAAACAGTACGGAAAATGAATCCCACTGAACTTTAGATTCCTCATAGTAAGAAACAAGAAGCATATTTAGCTAAATTTCTGGTTTGCAACAAGGCATTGGAAGTTTAATATGTTATTCTCAGCAACAATGATAGAGAGCTCTAGTGATGTGACAAGAGATAATAAAAAAAAAAAAACAAAAACAAAAACATAGGCACACACATCACATCACATGTGGACCCCACTCTTTGCCACATCACTAGAGCTCTCTTTAGAGCTCCAAAATTAGAGCTCTCAAGCTTTATTCTATGCTCAGTGAAGAAGGGTAAACAGAGTGACAATTTATACTGTGTCAACTGTCAACTACCCATGAGCATTATGAACACATCACTACAAAAGCAGCACAAATGAAATTATAATGAAAGATGCAGCAAAGATGTCTCAACAATAGTGAATGACATTATACTAATAAGAACTGTATCAACTGTAAAATGCAAAACAATATCCTGACAATTACTAACACAAATAAGGACTCTCTCTCTCTCTCACACACACACACACACACATGCGCGTGCGCACACAGAGAACTTCTCCTAATCTATAAATCTATAAATCTTATAACCACAGGAGAACAATTGTAAAAACAGCATAAGAAAACTAACCGTTTGCCATGTCAATGGACTCCACGTGCTCGTGTAACTCATCTAACAAATCTGCAAGAATGCAACACAGCTCAGAAAATAAAATATATTATGAGCCCAAAATCAATCAAACGCACATTCACACACACCAACTCAGAGTTAAGAATCTGAGAGCCCTCTCATAATACCTTCGATGTCGACAGCAGTAACTCCTTGAGCCTCTAGGACTTGCTTAGGAGTTTGCATAACAAGAGTTATGTCTTTCATTCGCTTGGTAACATCCACAATTTGGGCCTGCATAGCTTCCGTGAACCATCTTCGGTCCTCCTCACTAATAAAATACCAAAAGAAAAAAAAAAAAACTACAGTTAATTTGGAACCCTCCATTGCCAGTAGTGCCAAGTTATCTTGCTTGTCAATACGATCTTTTTTTTTTTTGGGGGGGGGGGGGCAATCATCAAGGTTGTTTCAAGATTTCAAAGCCAATTGCTTGTTTCATGCTTCTAACATAGAAGAGGCCCAAGTAATTGGTTGTGATCACAATTCACGACACAGAAAGCTTGATTTTCAAAATCCAAGCTTCAACTATATTTTGATTGAAAACTGCCTTTCCTTTTTTGGCGGCTTCATTCACCTTGCATCAATTGTATCCAATCCCATCTGATACCAAATTATACAAAAACCCTTCTAAGTAAAACTCGCATTGAAAACCCAGTTGCAATGGGAGAATGCCCAAAAGCTTATATGCACGTGACCAAGCTCATTTTTAACAGATGTGCGATAATTAGGATTTTAAACATTTCAACAGAAAATGGTTTAGTTCACATACTTTCAAAATGTGTGAACAAAATACAACTTCCAATTGATCCAAAACAGTTGACCCCATACCAAGGGCTTCTAGCCCTACGACGAGACCTCGGATCAACCAATAGGGTGACAGCAAATCGGACTCGAATTAAAAATTACTCACAGAGAACAACAACTCAGAGATAAAAGACCCAACTCTGACTTGTATAGCAAGAATAGAGCAACACATATTATTATTGCACAACCAAATCAAGCAACAGCCAGGGAAATCAATGAGGAATACACACTATGAAGCCAAATCTTAATACATTAATAGACCTTATCAGTATTTGGATACCTATGTTTGAGTATACATGTATATATAGAGAGAGAACGAAGAGAGAGGAGGAGGAAAAGGGTACCTCAAATTTCGAGGAGGGCGAGTTCCATCGGAGTGAGAAAGGCTCCACTTGAGCAATCCGTCCCAATTGGCTCCTTCTTCTTTTGCCATTATCAGATAATAGAGAAAAAACACAAAAAGAAGAAAGAAGCCCTAATTTTAATTTCTGCAAACAAGAACAATGAAGAACAACAATGGCGGATAACTGACGTGAAGAGAGAAGAGAGTAATGTGACTCACGGTGGTCCGGGTCGGGTTTGGGCCGGGCCAACCTTTTACTTTGTGTGTGCTCAAGTCTGATCTCGTCCTAACCTTGCTTGCATCTTTATATTTGTTCCGATTTAAAAAATAATTATAAATTTTAAATGAACTTGTCGGATTATATGTTAAAAATATTTTATAATTAAATTTAAATACATATTATATTTTTTTAAATAAATATATTAATATTATTATAAATTAAAAGATTTTGTATAGAAATTAATTTTTTTTAAAATAAATTCAATCGCGTATCATCATAAATATGAATTTTAATAAAATCCATAAAGAAAAGTTTAGATCTCAATAAAAATTTAATGTATTGTAATAATTAATTAATTTAATAGCGGGTCGGGATAGATTGAATGTATAAATTCCAAACTCAACCCATTAATATTTTGGATTTAAAATATTGGTCCAACTCGACCTTTATCGGCTAAAATAATCTTCTCAAACCCTAAAAAAAATAGTATTAGACTGAGCAGATTAGACGAGTCAACAAGCTGATATCCACCCTTACATGACGGTGAAGTTGGTTGGGGCATCGAATTGGGCTGGGTTTGGTTCAGTCCTAATTGGGCTTTGGCCCATTGATATCACTTGGGCATAGAAGGCCGGGCCTGGTTCAGAGTACATAATAATAAGGGTAAATCACACTCACCTTTTCTAATATGAAAAATACAATTAATTATATATTTTTAATATAATTATACTAATATTTTTTTTATAAGGTTAAATCGATTAAAACTAATACATATAGTGAAATAAATAAAAATAAATATATATTTCAGTACAGAAGTGATGACAAATCAAAAAAATAAATAAAAAATCTACGACTAATGCATTATAATGAAAAGAAACTTATTTAAATTAAAACCTCGAGGCTATGTTTGGAGCATAGATTAGGATAGGAATTTAAAAAGAGAAATAGAAAAAATAAATGAAATGTCAATGTAAATGCAGCCTAAGAAATGTCAATGTAATTATTGTAAAAAATATAAAATTACTTATATTTTTACCAAATCTCAAGGGAGTAGTTGTAATTTACCCTAATAATAAAGAATTGTCCATTTGTCCATTAAGTTTTTATTTATTTATTTATTTATTAATTTTTGTTTTTGTTTTTAGGGGAAAAAAACAAAAAAGTATCCATTTTTTTTTTAAAAAAAAATGAATGTTAATTTATGTAGATTTATATTTTCTGAATTACTATATGGGTGGTTGAGCTTGTCTCATAATCGTCATCTCAATTTGATAGAGCATTTGAGTTTAGTAGATCAATTTTGAAATTAATTTTGGTGATTCGAATCGTTCAATTTTAAGACTTATTGAATAAAATATTTATACCAAAAAATAAAATGATCGGATATCGGTAATTATGTATTTGAATCATATTTATTTTAAAAAAATGGTCAACAAATCTTTTTTCTTTTAAAAACAAATATGAATCAAATATATAGTTATTGATATCTAAGTCCCTTATTTTTTGTACGAATATTTTACCCAATAAATTATAAAAAGTAAACGATTTAAATAATCAAAATCAATTTCAAAATAAATCCAAATACAGCCTTAACTTGAGATTAACAAAATAATAATAATAATTAATAGAGTGAATAGCCAACCTTCTAGAGATTGTTGTGTACAGAAAATATGAGAAAAGCTAATACAAATTGTTAATTATTATTTTCAGTAAAGCGACGTGCGTCCAAAATATAGTCTAGTACTCAAAGTATGATTAAATTAATGACAAAAACTGGACAGTTTGAGTATGGCTTATTTAATTATTGTTAAATTTTTTATAAAGAAAAAATAAAGAGATGATGTGATAATTTATTACAAATAAGTAAATAAAAAAAATTATGGTATAAGGATGTATACTATATGCACCTTGTAACTATATGGTTCAAGCCCTCTTTCAATTAGAGGACTCTCATCATTGGACTTAATCGGTTAAAGGACTAATCGATAATGTAAAATGAGTAAACAAAATGAACAAAGTAAAAGAGGCAAGATAAGCATCTTTGTGTTGCATTGCATGTGTTCGGATCGGACATTAATCCGAACACGAGAAAAATGGGACGTTTCATACTCAAAGTGATGAAATGTACCCTTTTTCTTGGTCACCATCACCCTTGATCATGCATGATAGGGCGGTGGTTGTCTTGGTCTTGTTTTCGCATTCATTGACCTTGTACAAGCTTGGTTCTCTAGCCATCATGCATTGAACATGCTTGGTTGGTGGTTTTGGAGCCAAGAATTACACTCCTTTGACCTTGTGTAATGATAAGGAGGTTAATAGTACATATATTGCTTGAGAATACACTGCTTTGCCTCTGTTTGCTCTCTGTTGCAGCAAAACGGAGAATTCTAAGGAAGGGGTGGCCAACCAGCCACCAGCAGTGGCCGACAACCACCAATAGTGGCTGATCGGCCACCAGTGGTGGCCAACAGCCGCCTTTTGTAGTCGACCGGCCATCAATGAAAAGTTTGTTCAGTGTATTCCTAAGGTGGAGTAGAGGTGCTCTGGAAGTTGGTGCAATTTTCAGAGATCAACGAGTGCAAACAGAGGCATCCAAAGGCAAGGTGGTGGATTTTCGGGAGGAAACCGACCGAGCATGTATGCGTCCCTCGCCCTCGAGGCCATTCAATTGCTTTAATTTGTTAGCGTAGCTAATTATTCAATTCAAGTTTTGTACTTAATGAGTTTGTGTAACTAGTTCTTCAATTTGTTGTAATTAATTAGCTTACAATAAGTTAGTTAATTAGTTTCGATTATTATAATAATTAGTTAACTAGAATAGTTAATATTTTGGTTTGTAACAATTAGCTTAGCTTAGTGTAGATTAGCTTATTCATTCGGACCCTCCTTCACGAGGGCACAATGTTGTAATAAGTGTGTGTGTGTGTGTGAATGTCTTCCAACCCCACGTCTTTCTCCCTTTTACTTAACCGCTTTCTATGGTTAGATTAGGGTGATTTTCAATTAGCATACCTTATGCTCGCATGTTTGCATCATTCATTTGTCTTGCATGCACCAAGGCTCGGTACATCATTCAAACTGCATTGCAATTTCAATACTTCTTTGAATACGTGTTTCAAAGCATGTTATTGAATTGTATCATATGCCATGTTACTAGCCGAGCCTATTAATTTCATATTGCATGTGTTGCATTAGGCATCTTGTGTAGTTAGGATCATGCATTCTTTCTAACTAGTTTTTGTTTTGGCTTGGAGTACTTGGTGAGTTTTATGCTTTAGCATACTTGCATAAGTGTGATTGCTATATTGCCATGTATAGCATGCTTTCCATGAGGCTATGTGCTTAAATGATAAACTGCATGAATGCTTGTGGATGAAGGCTTCGTTGCTTGAATTGGAACAATTCGATGAATGAGAGTTTTAAGCCCACTTGGAGAAGTGGCAAATCATGTTTTAAGCCCACTTAAGGTGGAAAATCCCTATTTCTAAGCCCACTTGAGGGTGACAAATTCAAATCATTTTCGAAAACAAACACAAGTTGATTTGTTCCAAGTCTTGCAACTCAGTCTATACTTGCTCGCGCACGTGTCACGTAGTAAAGTTAGCTAAATAACCGGATAAGAATACATGAGGTTTATAAAACAACATATCATGGTTAGTAGAGGCTGATCCTTTGATCGGGCGAGCGGGGGTGCTCATTTCATGACCTTCCCCCTTGTATCCAAGTTTCCGAGTTGAGGCAACTTTAGTGATGACGGACACGTGGCCTTTGGCACGAGTCAAGGTTTCCTAAATTTTTCCAAAATAAAATATTTAGGTGGCGACTCTGTAATCTGGAAAAGCAGTCCATTTTTGGCACTTTTGATTCAAATCAATTTTTCAAAATGATTTGCCGGATTTGGACTCTTTTGTGTTTATCAGTCTCGCATTGCACTTTGTGAGGTTGGATTCAGAACCGTGACAGGAGTCTGAATTGTAGGACCAATTCGAAACTCTTTGAAAGGGGGGTGCGAAAAAGTCGAGCTATTGTTTCTGGCGACTCCGCTGGGGATTGAGAGAACTTAACTCAAATTCATGATATATTGTTTTATTTACACTTATGTGTTTCTTTGCATTACATTTGCATTGGTGCGACTAAGTCACAATGTTTGCCATCTGCTATTCCTGGACGGTTTGTCGGAGGCTTGCTTAGAAAAGCATGCCATAAGGCTGATCGGTTGCGGGCTCTGCCACGATGGAAACACAAACCTTGGATCTGGATCACCGCTGTACCGTTTGATCCTTCTTTCACTTCTCGGTGTTAGAACTGAGAGGTATATTAGGTGGTCTTGCTGAGGCACCCTTTTTTTTTTTGGACCAATTGACCTAGTTGCATATTGAAACCCTACCCCACCATAGGGGTGTTTTGGCTCTCACTTGCTTGATACGTGCTTTTAGAGAGTGAAACTCTGCAGGAATGTATGTATCAGTTGCAAGTCTGGGAATCAGTTTGAGGATATCAGTTTTGGGGCAGAAATTTGGGCATAAATCAGTGTTTGAGTACAGCCGTCTAGCTTATGATTTCAATTGTGTGTTGTCTCTATCTAAGCCGAGGTGCTGTACGTTTTTTTGATTTTTGTTTCTTTTGCTTTATTTCTTTTTGCAAGGTAGTATTTCACAATTACTTCAGACGAGGTAGTTAACCCCTAAGCACTCTGGACCAGAGTAAGGCGGCTTTATCGATCTAGGGATCATGTGAGAGGACAACTAGTGTTTACTTCGCTACCCCCGGTTACAAGACGGAGGAGAGTTCGGCATAATTCACCGGTTCGTCAGTCATCTGTGCTCAGCGAAATCCAGTTTTCTGCTTCCACTTTAGAAAGAGAATACATACCTGATCTTGTAGATCAGCACCCCATAGACAATACGGAGGATATGTTACGTTAACTTCAACAGACCATCGAGGCCATGTAGCTGGATACTGCTCGCTAAGCAGAAGTCACCACCTGCCAAGCGGAGATTGCAGGCCAGCAGGCTGAATTGATTGCTAGACTTCAACAGCAACAACAACCGCAACAAGCAGCAGCTTCTGCTTCACACCCACCCCTAGTCAGGGTTCCAATACCCGAGGATACAACCAATGTCCAGGAGAATGTGGGCATTCTGGCAGAGCCAGTTCTACCCCAGACTTCCAAAGCATCGGTCTACCCAATAGAGGCCCCCTTTGAGTTCGAGGTCGACCCTACCGCTCTGAAAGTGAGCAAGCTTGAGAAGTTTTTTAAAAGGGCTTAGGGTGTCAACTCGATCCCGGACATAGAGGACAGTTATACAGATTCGGCAGTGACATTGCCAGATAGATTTAAAATGCCTCACGTAGACCGTTTCGATGGCTTGGGTGATCCCATGGTCCACTTGCGGTTATTTTTAGATATTCTGCGGCCGATGGGCTTGTCTAGACTGTAGGAGTTATCCCTCTTTGGTCGGACCATGTCAGGAATCGCAGCCATCTGGTACGCCAAACTTGAGGATTCTGTAAAAAAGAATTAGGAGGAAATGGTTAAGGCCTTTGTACTGCAGTACTCCTACAACACACAGATCGAAGTCACAACCCGTGATCTCGAGGCAACCCGCCAAGAGCAGAATGAGGGATTCTCTGACTTTGTAACCCGGTGGAGGGCCAAGGCCTCCATGATGACAACCCGACCAGCTGAAAAGGACCAGATCCGGATGGTGGTCTGTAACTTGCAACCGAGGTTGCTGCAGAAAATGATAGTCCTACCTCTGTCAACGTTTGTTGACCTCTATGAGATAGGGGTGCAGATAGAGGATGCGATGAAACAGGGTCTGATTGACCATGAGAAAGAGCAGCCTAAGAGGGCTTTTACACGTAGTTCCAATGTGGCTACAAGTAGTAATGCAGCTGTAAGAACCTTTGATGTTGGTATGGTCACCACCACATCGAAAACAGCCACCCCCTTTGCCGATACATTTGAAACCACCTCACAACCTGCAAAGCACCAACCCCGAGGCTAGAGGGTTTTTACCCCACTCTATATGCCTCTGTCAGCGGCCTTGAGGGTCCTGCTCAAAAAAGGGCATTTGAAGCCCCTAAAGTCGTACCCATTGCCTAATCCCCTCCCTCCTACACACAACCCGGCCAAGTACTGCGCCTTCCACTAGCAGCATGGTCATGACACTGACCTATGCTTTAGATTACATCATGAGATTCAAGAACTCATTGACAACAAAGTGATAGCGTCTCCTCAAAAGCCAAACGTCACTACAAATCCCCTTTCATAACATAACCAAGCCCCTCCACCCAGGAAAATAAACTTTATCCAAACACTGGCCGTCTCATACCACCCCAGTATATACATCATTCCTCCTACCTACCTAAGCCGGCGCTGTTCATCCCAGAAAGCACAGACTTGTGTATGATGAACTCGTCCATATCACAACCTGAACCTGTGGTGGTGGTTGTGGTAGAAGAGAGCATGCCTGAGGGTGCTATGAGTTTAACTGAAGAGGAATACAACCCTTGCCGCTATATTGCGCCAGCCGTTCATGCCAAGTCAGAGGTGGAATTGCTGAAGGGAATGAAAGTTAATATAGTCCGGGAGGATGGACCAAGCCAGGGACTGGATGACTTAGCTGACCTTGAGGAGGACACCGCTAATCTGCAATTCTTCGACAAGAAGGATTCGGGGGATGTGCATATTAACTGGTTTGACTTGAATGGATCAGTGGATAACACGGGGTGGCTTAGTGATGAGCCGAATGTTGATAAAGGGCCGGAATGGCCGAGGACGAGGGGAAGTTGCCAGAGAGCACTGGTACTAAGAATTTTGCTCAGGAATTGTAGAGCAGGAGACCGCACTGAAGCGGTTTGAACATGAAAGAACTGAGAGTGATCAGAAGGCCAGAAAAGCCAAAGGCCCTGCGGAGATTGACTGTGTTGTGGACACGGGAATAATTACAGCAAAACCGGACATGTGCTTATCGGTTACCGAGGGAACATGGTGAGAAGACGATGATTTGCGTCTTGTCCATACTGATGAAGATTGGGGAAAGAATCTACCGGATGATACTTGGTATTCCGAAGAAGTGGATCACATGACGCGGAGCGGGCGGTACTTCAAGCCCCCACACCTGGACCAACCGGAAGCATCTGGGAAAGATAAGGAGGCAGAGAAATAGAAGGAGAAACTGCTAGAAAAAGAAGCTATACTGAAGCAGCTGAAGAAGATTCAGGTAGACATATCCATTTGGGGATTGCTCATGGTTTCACGAGTTCATAGACAAGCCGTCCTGTCTGCAATGGAGAAAGCCAAGCTCTCACAACCCCTGAGCAGTTGGTGGGATTGGTTTTCCCGGGAGGGGCCTCGCCAACTTTGACCTTTACAGATAAGGAATTGCCTCCCGAGGTCTCTGAGCATAACAAACCACTATACATCTCTGTTGAATGTAAAGAGAAGTGGATACCAGTTATCTTGGTTGATACCGGGCCTGCAATTAATGTGTGCCTGTCGTGCATGGCCTATGCTAGGTGATTCGGGCTTATGATAATATAAGTCGGGAAGTGATGGGGACAATCCGGATCATAACGTAGGTTGGCCCGGCGCAACAGGACATTGAATTTCACGTCCTAGATGTTCTGACCACCTTTAACTTACTCCTTAGATGGTCGTGGCTGCACCAAGTGAAGGTTGTCTCTTCCACTCTGCATTAGATGCTGAAATACCCCCATGGGAAGGGGGTAGCTATTGTTTTTGAGAATTCTTCCATACATCCTCCGCCAGAAGTCTCTACGCTAGTACTGGAAATTACACACGGTGATGAGGATGTCTTTTTGTCTGGGTTCACCTTGGCTGAGGTGTGGGTGGTGCAAGATATTCTGGCTATTGATGAGGGATTGTACATCAGTGCTCAATCAGTCTACCTCATGAATAAGTTACAGCATGTACCCGGAATGGGATTGGGAAGGGGTGGCCGAAAGGGTGTTGCTACATTGGCTGAAGTGCCACACAACCCTCATACCTTTGTCTAGGTTACACGCCTACCCAAGAGGATTGGGTAAGAAAGAGAAAGGGAATGGCAGGAAGAGCCAAGGTAAGACAAAGTGGGAAGCACTATGAGCTAGTGCACAGACTAATTCAAGGAACCCTGAACAGTCGTTTTGTCTGGGAAAGGGAGGATTTCCCATTTTGTGGCCTTCTTGAGCCATGGCTGAATTTTGAGAAGCGGCGTTTGCCCGGCTTTGAGATCTTCTTCGACCTATAGCTACAAGGGGATGGAATTACAGAAGAACAGACTGTCTTACCAGCTGAGGCTGAACAGAGAACAGAGGATGAGTCCAACGGCAATGAACTTGAGATAGGAGTAGCACTAGCTTGTCTCCTTTCGGATCCTCAGATCAAAATAGAGAGCTTGGGAGATGACTTCACCGTTTCCATGATTGGGGTGGACCTAGGTGTGGACCTTTCTACCGGCATTCTGCATGCATCTATCTCACCCTCCTTTGTTTGGTAGTTCAAGGAGGGCTTTTTGTCTGACAGTTCTGAATCTGGTGGTCAGTCAGAATTTGATTCCATAGAGTCTGTGGAGTCAGAGTCGGATTCTAGTTCTTCTGAGATAAAGAGGTATTCCTGGGGTTAGTAACCTGGATGCTGTTGTATTGTCCAGGTCGTCTTTTTCTTTTTCCTTTGAGTCGGTTGTAATCGAAGAATTGGACAAGCTGGAAGTTGTGAATGAGAATGGTACCATTGCTGTTTCCGAGTACTTTTCTGTGCCACTTGTATATTGCATTGATCATGACTTTCAAAATTTTGATGAAAACGACGAGGAAGGAATTCTTCTGGTTTTAAAACATTTGATTGATCGAGAGGAGGAGAGGTTTGTAAAACCCCTAGTTGATAAAATCATTTCAATTAATGTGGGTACTAAGAAGGATCCGTGTCTGGTCCAGATCGGGTCCATGTTGTCTTTGGAGAAACGGGAGCGCTTAGTCGCTTTATTAAAAGATTTCAACGATGTTTTCGCGTGGTCCTATGAAGACATGCCAGGAATCAATCCTGAGATAGTATAGCATTGGATCCCTCTTGACCCTGAGGCCCGACCCTGTCAAGCAGAAGCTTCGGAGAATACGCCTGGATTGGGCTTTGAAGATCAAGGAAGAGGTCACCAAGCAGCTAGACGCAGGGTTTTTGCTAATATCTGAGTATCCAACTTGGTTGGCCAACATTGTTCCGGTGTCGAAGAAAGATGGCAGAATTCGAGTGTGTGTGGATTTCAGAGATCTGAACAAAGCTAGTCCAAAGGACGACTTTCCTCTACCGCATATCAACGAATTGGTAGACTTCACCGCAGGTCATGCGCTGCTTTCCTTTATGGATGGATTTTTTGGGTATAACAAGATCTTGATGGCACTCAAGGATAGAGAAAAGACTGCCTTCACCACGCCGTGGGGAACCTACTGCTAAAGGGTGATGCCGTTTGGGCTTAAGAATGTGGGGCTACTTATCAACGGGCTACGACCACAATTCTACATGATATGATCCACAAAGAAGTTGAGGTGTATGTGGACGACATGATTGTCAAGTCCAAGGAAAGAAAGGGCCACTACATCGCCTTAGAGAAATTCTTTCAACGGACCAGGGAGTATCGGTTGAGGTTGAATCCACAAAAGTGCACTTTTCGGGTTACAACAGGAAAAATGTTATGGTTCTTGATTACACAGAGGGGTATCGAGGTTGATCCTTCCAAGAAGATGCTGGACTATGAGACCCGTTATACCCCTTTGGAGAAGGCGTGCTTAGCCTTAGTATGGGCTACCAGGAAGTTGAGGCACTACCTATTAGCTCACTCTGTAATTCTGGTTTCAAGATTAGATCCTATCAAATATCTTTTCGAGAAACCAGTACTTACGGGTAGGCCAGCTCGTTGGTTGCTTCTTCTCTCCGAATTCGACTTGAAGTATGTGACGCGCAAGTCTGTCAAGGGGAGAGCAGTAAGAGAGTTCCTAGCAGATCACCCAGTAGAAGAGGACGAAGCAGTAGAGTACTTATTCCCGAATGAGGCCATTATGCAAATTGAGGAAGGAACTTGGACGATGTACTTTGACGGAGCGTCAAACCAGTACAGGTATAGGATAGGGGTGTTGCTGATAGCACCCGACAATCCCACATACCCTTACCCTTCAAACTTCGGTTCAAGGTATCGAACAATGAAGCAGAATACAAGGTATGTATCGTCGGATTGGAAGTTGCCTTGGAACTAGGGGCGAAAAGGTTAGACGTCATTGGGGACTCGAACCTTGTTGTGTCTCAAGCAAACGGTGACTGGAAAGTCAAAGAAGAAAGGATGAAAATTTATCGCCAGACCTTGGACGTTCTGATTCCTCGGTTTGAGAAGCTAACCTTCACCCATCTGTTAAGAGAGAACAACAGATTCGCTGATTCTTTAGCAACTCTATCATCAATGATAGACATCCCGTTAGGAGTCCGGATGCGTCCGATTATTATTGAACAGAGATATGTGCCGGCCTATGAGTTGATTGCCGCAATAGATGAGATTCAAGATCAAAACCCCTGGTATTATGATGTCTGGAACTTCTTGGAAAATGAGGCTTATCCACTAGGGGCAAATGCCATAGATAAGAGGGCAATACGGCGAATGGCTGCTCAGTTTATCATCTACGGGGGTAAATTGTATAAACGTGGTCATCTGGGAATGGACAAGTTGTACGTCGATGCAGAAGATTCAAAGCGCCTAATGGAGGCCATCCATGGGGGAGAGTGTGGATCACACATGAGTAGAGTAATGCTAGCCGGGAAGATTCTCAGGAAGGGTTACTATTGGTCAACCATGCAGGAGGATTGTATCGGTTTTGTTCGGCGATGCCACAAATGCCAAATCCATACAAATCGCATGAATATTCCACCATCGATACTTTACAACATGACTTCTTCGTGGCTTTTCTCAGTCTGGGGAATTGGTGTTATTGGGGCAGTTACGCCAAAAGGCTCGAATGGGCATGTGTAGACGTCCCCCGAATGCCCCGGGAGGAACGAGTCCCCCGTTCCGTTCGATATTGGGCTCACTACAGTTCGAACTCTCAATTTGTCATGGTTCTAAATCTGAACCAAATAGTCCAAATCCGGCAAATCATTTTGAGAAAACAGATTTTGAAAGAAGTGCCAAACATGGACTGCTTTGCCAGATACAGAGACGCCACCTAAATATTTTATTTTGGGGAAGTTTAGGAAACCCTGACTCGTTTGCCTAAGGCCACGTGTCCGTCATCACCAAAGTTGCCTCGACTCGGGAATTTGGGTACGATTGGGGAAGGTCACTTCGTGAGCACCCCCGCTCGCCCGATCAAAGATCGGCCTTTACTAACCATGATATCTATTTTTGAAAACATTATGCGTTCTTATTCCGGTTATTAGCTTAGATTTACTATGTGATGCGCACAGCATACAAGTATAGACTGGATCACCTGAATTGGAACAAAACATTTCATGTTTGTTTGTTTGAAAATGGTTTGATGGTGCTACTCGCAAGTAGGGTAAGACGTGGATTTGCCACCCTCAGGTGGGCTTAGAAAACATGATTTTGCCACTATCTAGTGGGCTTAAAACTCACAATTAATGAATTGTTCCAATTCAAATAACCCAACCTTCACCCACAGGCATTCAAGCAGTTTATATCACATAAGCACATAGCCTCATGGTAAGCATGCTATCATGGCAGTTACTCACACGCATGCAAGGATGCTAAAGCATAAAACTTACCGAGTACTCCAAGCCAAAACAGAAGTTGATTAGAAATCCATGCATGATCCTAACTATACAGAAGTGCCTAATGCAACACATGCAAAAATGCAACTATAGCAGGCTCGGCTATTCTAAACATGGCATATGAAATGCTGCAGCTAACATGTATTCAACTTGGAATTGAAAATACAATGCAGTTAGTATGATGCGCCGAGCCCGGTGCATGCAAAACAGATGAATGAATACAAACATGCTATCATACTGTATGCTAATTGAAATATGCCCTAATCTAACCATCATAAGCTGGTAAATAAAAGGGAGAAAGACGTGGGGTTGGAAGACATACATCACACACACGCACACTTATTACAACATTGCCCTCGCGCAGAGGGTCCGAATAAAATAATATACAGTCCCAAATAAATAGTACAGTCCAAATAAATAATACAGTCCAAATATGTACAGAATCCAAATTAAATAACAAATTTAACTAGGAAAGCATTAAATTGGCATGCAAGCCAGGGACTGCCTCGACTCTGCTTCGGATGATGAATGATGCATGCTCGGGTTGCCTTGTGCGGAGAATCCCTCGCGATGCCCCGGTTTGCCTCTGTTTGCAATTGTTCTTGGAAAGCGTGCCAAGCTCTGGAAGGCTGCCGATTTCTGATTTGCTGTAACAGAGAGCAACAAAGGGGCATGGTAAAGTATTTTCATATATGTATGCATGACTACTCTTCAGGGAGTGTAGTCCTTGATCCTCGTGCCACCAATCACGCATCTCGATGCATGATGGCCGAGGAGTCGATTTGCACGACTCAATATGGAATAAATGCACATATAAACACAACAAGACCTAAACTCCATCATGGATAATCCGGAGTGTCGGTGACTGGGAATTGAGACATGTTTCGTCACTCGAAGTACGAAACGTCCCTCGTTTCCCGTGCTCGGGCTAACTCCCATCCCAAACACAATGTGATATGCATGACATGTATAAATGCAACTAATATACAACCTAGCATGCACGATGCTATGAAATGGCATACACAATGCACGATGTAACAAGGCATACGCAATGCTCTAACATACAACCTAGCATACGCAATGCTATAAAATGAAATGGCATACTCAATGCACAATGGACTTACACCAACATGAGCGGACCTCAGCCACACTCACATTAGTAGCCATGAGATGAAAAATGAGACACTCGAAATGCGTGCACACATGCACGCAAACCGAGGACCGAACCTAAGGCACAAATGCCACTCTAACAAAGCATGGCAAGGTATGAAACATGATATGCAAACATACAAATTTTAGTACCAAAATATGATGCAAAACAACATCGAAACATGGAAACATGGCACCCGATGCATGAAATGAGACCCGAAACTCGAAACTAGGTGCATGGAATGACTTATAGCTATACAAAGCATGCATTATTTGAATATGAATCATAAAGAAAGAATCAAGGCAGTCCCAAAACATGCATATTTCCAGTTTTAAGCAAGGCCAAAAAGTGAACACAAATAGGGCTAAGTTAACATGCAAAAATGGCCCCAAAAGAGAGATAAAGAAGCAAGTAGCAGCTTCTGGCCCCAAACAATGAAGAGCCCTTCAACAAAGTTGAAGAGGGGCTCAAAAGAAGGTATTTTAAAGTTTATGGCTGAGCCCAAAACAGTGCACAAGTAAGCTTAAAATACTATGCAAGAAATAGGCCTAAAAGAAGGTTTAAACACAAAGTGTAAAAAGGGAGCCTCAAACAGCAAAAGACCCTTGATCAAACATGAAGAGGGGGTCAAAATATGACTATTTACAGTTTGGGTCGGAGCCCAAAAATGCTTTCAAGAAAGGCTTAGATATAGAGCAAGATAGGAACAAAAAAGAGGAAAAGAAGCTTACCCTTGAAGACTAATGGACCAGCAGCTCTTGGTCTGAGAAATGGTGCTCCTAAGCTCTGAAAAACAGCTCCAATTCGTTGGAATGGATGGTGGTGGGGTGTATACCAAAAACCGGAGCAAACGGAGGTGGTTAAGCGGTCCCGAACCGAGGCACACGGCCGACGGTTCCGAAAACTGGGAACCGGGCTCCGAAATGGGAAAAACGGCCTAAGACCACGAAACATAGCCTACGGCCACTGAGAGATGATCTATGAGACCTCTCCCTCCCTTCGGGAAGAGAAGACGGAGAAAACAGGAATTGGTTCGCAAACCGAGGCAAAGCACAAAAGAGTTCGGAAGTCCGGAGGCAAGGCTCACGGCCGAGACTCCGCGACCTCTGAACGAGCACAATATGCAACATCACCGAGCGCTCAATCGGTGACGTCTGAGTCTTAAGGTCGGTCAAAAATGGGGTGTCTATAGTTGCCCCTCTTTGACAGAACTCAAAAGTCGTAAGTGACGGGAGTGAATGTCAAAGCCCAGAGACGACCCATTTTTAACAAGGCCGAAGACTTAGACAAACATACTAGATAACAAAGAAATGTGCCCGTAGGCATGCCCGCAGGCGGGGGGCAAGATACAAAATGATATGCAGGAAGATTTTGATAATTGGACTTATACGCTACGCGAAACCGGTTTGAAAATTGAGGACTCATGCAATGCACTGCAATGTAGTGGCTAAGATGTAATGTAATAGCTAAGAGGTAAAGGTATCTTACAGGGGCAATTGGTAATGACTTACCTCGGTAATGTCCTACCTCATGCTGATGTGGGAATCTTCTTCTTCTTCTCAGTTGAACCACAGGTACTATTTTTCTCCCTGACTATGGTTGCAGCTTTCCCTATTCTCCAACAGGGTGACAATCTAGGTTGGATCAGTATCCAGAATTGAGGCGCATACAGATGCTATCTCAATCTATGGGGCTGCCATACAGATTTCAAGCCGAGGATATACCCCTGGGTATTTAAACCAGACTTTAGTCTTGGAAATCCCGAACCTTTGCGTTTTAGGCAAGAGCCATTCGAACTCTAGTTTCCACCGTCTCAGTTGATCTCCTAGGAACTCACTGCTAACACAGGCAGGTGGCTATACCAGACCACTGGAAGTCGTTCGGGCACGACAAACACCAAAGGAATTGCACCTTTAGAGGATTTAAGGTCTCCTAGACCAGGGAGTGCACAAGACAGTGCGAATAAAGATGCAGGATTTAAGGTCTTCTTAGACCGGAGGATTTAAGGTCTCCTGGACCAGGTGAGTGCACAAGACAGTGCGAATAAATGCAAGTGCGATGCGCAAAATAGTGCGAGTGATGATGCAGGATTTAAGGTCTCCTTAGACCGGAGGATTTAAGGTCTCCTGGACCAGGTGAGTGCACAAGACAGTGTGAGCTAAAGGTGCACAAAATAGTGCGAGTAGAGTGAATGCACAAAACAGTGCGATGCTAAAGGTGAGATGCGCAAGATAGCGCGATAAAATGCATGCACAATGCAAGTAATGGTCACAGCGCAAGATAGCGCGATGTAATACACTAACAAGTGCAGGTGAGGTGCGCAAGATAGCGCGAATGATACAATGCACAAAATAGTGCGATACGCTAAACAACGCGATTGATTTGAAATGCGCAAGATAGTGTGATGTGATATGTAAAGCAAAAAATAGCGCGATGAATGCAATGCACAAGACAGTGCGATTGAGGTGTGCAAAATAGCGCGAAGGATAAACTGCACAAAACAGTGCGATGGAGGTGCGCAAAATAGCGCGAATGATAAACTGCACAAAACAGTGCGATCATGGTGCGCAAAATAGCGCGAGTGATAAACTGCACAGAACAGTGCGACGGAGGTGTGCAAAATAGCGCGAATGATAAGAAATGCACAAAACAGTGTGATACGCTAAACAGCGCGAGTGATTAGAAATGCACAAAACAGTGCGATACGCTAAACAGCGCGAGTGATTAGAAATGCACAAAACAGTGCGATACGCTAAACAACGCGAGTGATTTGAAATGCACAAAACAGTGCGATACGCTAAACAGCGCGAGTGACTTGAAATGCACAAGACAGTGCAAGTGAGATACAAAGTGTAAGTGCACAAGACAGTACGAATAAATGCAAGTGCGATGCGCAAAACAGTTCTAGTGATGATGCAGGATTTAAGGTCTCCTTAGACCGAAGAGTGCATAAGACAGTGCAAATGATGCAAAAATACAATGTGCACAAGACAGTGCGATGCAGAGTGAATGTACAAAACAGTACTAAATAGATGCACAAAATAGTGCGATGCTAAAGATGTACAAAACAGTACGAGTAGGGTGAATGTACAAAACAGTACTAAACAGATGCACAAAATAGTGCGATGCTAAAGGTGTACAAAATAGTACGAGCAGGGTGAATGCACAAAACAGTGCGATACAGATAAGGTGCGCAAGATAGCGCGATGTAATGCATGCACAATGCAAGTAATGGTCACGGCGCAAGATAGCGCGATGCAATACACTAACAAGTACAGGTGAAATGCGCAAGATAGCGCGATAAAATGCATGCACAATGCAAGTAATGGGCACAAAATAGTGCGATGCGCAAAATAGCGCGAGTGAAATGTAATGCACTAACAAGTGCAGGTGGGATGCGCAAGATAGCGCGAATGATACAATGCACAAAACAGTGCGATACGCTAAACAGCGCGATTGATTTGAAATGCACAAGATAGTGCGAATGATAAACTGTACAAAACAGTGCGATTGAGGTGCGCAAAATAGCGCGAATGTAAACTACACAAAATAGTGCGATTGAGGTGCACAAAATAGCGCGAATGATAAACTGCACAGAACAGTGCGATTGTGGTGCGCAAAATAGCCCGAGTGATAAACTGCACAAAACAGTGCGACGGCGGTGCGCAAAATAGCGCGAATGATAAACTGCACAAAACAGTGCGATTGCGGTGCGCAAAATAGCGCGAAAGATAAACTGCACAAAACAGTGCGATACGCTAAACAGCGCGAGTGGTTAGAAATGCACAAAACAGTGCGATACGCTAAACAGCGCGAGTGATTTGAAATGCACAAGATAGTGCGATTGAGATACAACCACAAGATGCACAAGACAGTGCAAGTGAGATACAAAGTGTAAGTGCACAAGACAGTGTGAGTGAGATAAAATGCACAAGAAAGTGTGATACGCTAAACAGCGCGAGTGATTTGAAATGCACAAGACAGTGCGATAAAATGCATCTTCTATGCAAGTATGGGGGCATTTTCCATGCAGAAGATACAGGCATTTTCTATGCAAGTATGGAAGTACATTCTATGCAATATTGAGAGCAAGCATATTCTATGCATGAAACAAGCAAAGCATATTCTATGCGGAATCAAAAGCAAGCATATTCTATGCATGAATCATAACGATGCGCGGCACGCATGTAACAACAGTGTATATGAAAGTTCACATTCTATGCAGTAGAGGAGCATCAAATATGTACTCTGGTGCCTCTGATTTTACCTCTTAGAGGACTTTGCAACACACTCAGCTCAAAAAGGGCACACCCTGTTCATATTGGTGAGAGATAACATCTGCTGCTGCTTTAATTGCCATTCTAACTTGAAGCATGCTTAAGCTTGGAGTAGAGGCACACTCATTCTTCGGAGCACTGACAAGGCCTGAAGAAGTACATATGGAATGCAATCTCAGAATTTTCTGAAGGTGAAACACACTCAGATGCTCAAAATTTTCCCTCTTTTCTTTTGCTTTGCAGTCCGGAACTTATATAGCTTCAGATAGGTCCTTGTTTTACTGTTCACACTTATTGGGGGTGGGCCCTGCAGTTTTATGAAAGAACAAATCTTGTTTTGCACAAATGTGGAGAATAGCACAGCACTCTGAGCACAAGATGATTTTTTGAAATTGAGAAATGAGTTCTCGACCAAGTATTGAGCCTACAACTAAACACAGCGAAAAAGACTCAATAATGGAAAACAAAAGGTAAACAACCTAAACACATCGAGACACACTCGGACTGACTCAAAGCAAGAATCGAGACAAAACAAAAGACACAACACTCAAACGTGTTACAAAGACGAGAGACCTCTCAGTACGCGAGGAGCCAATTTCTCCGGGTATTATTTCCCACCATTTTCTTATTTGTGATTCTCACATCACTCGGCCCTCAGGCTCTGTTTTTCTGAAAAAGCCCTTTCCTCAATTTTTCTCTCAGCGCACACCTCTCTATTCTTCAATCTCTCATTTTAAATCCCTCCCCTGGGCGGTTGATGGATAAACAGAAAGTTGTGGGCTTTTGCCCCTAGCATTCCGCTAGATTCTTCTTCTTCTGCACGCGGCTAGTGAGTTTCTCCCACAGAGGGGCTGTGCTACAACTTGGTGTGTAGCAAACCTGCAACTGACATCGGTTGACGATGCTCTGCTGGGGAGTTTGGACATGATCAGATCTGTCTAGATGAGGGAGTGGAATATCTTGATCCATTCCAGTTCGTGCTTCGCACTTGGCTTGATACCTTGTTGCTCGGCGGGTGAGAGAGCTTTCTGCCCTTTTGCTGTTAACTTCAGTTGTGCCCTTTTCTGGCAGGTAGAGTGCCCTTCTTGGCAAGTATTGTGGCAATGGGGAAAAGACAGAACACCTGACTCGACTGTGCCCCTAGTTCATCATTTCGACCATTTTTTTTGTTTTTGGCTTTCTACTAAGACAATTTTGACCAAAATGAGAGTTCGATTAACATGCTTGTTCAATTTTTTGATTTAAAATCATGCAAGTCAGGTTATGAGCACTGAAAATTTTCTTTTTTTGGGTCCAAGAAATGGTCAAGTTTTGGAAAAATGGAATAATTTTTGAGAGAAAATTAGTCAACCTCATTAAAAATTCTCAAAAACTATTTTTGCAAACGGCCACTGCTCAACGAGCACGGAACCCGCTCTTGAGATGCACAACCTCAGATTCGAAGAAAAATTGCTCCTTGCTTGAGGGGAGCTGCATGGCAACGGACAGTTGCCCCTTGTTTGAACGGCACCGCAGCGCATTGAATGGCAACGGAAAGTTGCCCCTTGTTTGAACGGCACCACAGCGCATTGAATGGCAACGGAAAGTTGCCCCTTGTTTGAACGGCACCACAGTACATTGAATGGCAACGGAAAGTTGCCCCTTGTCTGAATGTTCCCGCAGCGCATTGTAGTCAGTCCTCAGAGTGACGAACACAACCAAATTCTCGGATACAAAGAAAGCGAAGATGATCAAAACCATTACATGGGCACAATCAATTTGAAGTGTTTTATGGTTGGACTTCAGAATGAAGTTGCCTACGTATCCCAAAGATGGGAATCAATCCTTACGTAGTTCGGGGTTAAGGTACACTTGGGTATTAACCTCTCCTTTTGCGCTCTAACTTTTGCCAAGGCCGCCCTTTGCGAGTTTTCAACCTTGCGAGCTATGTTTTTCTTCTTTTCAATTTTTGTGTTCTTTTCATTTCTTTTTTGATTTTCTTTTTTTTTTGTTCTTTTCTTTGCATCTTTCTTTTTTGTTCTTTTGTTCTTTTCTCTTTTTTTGTTCTTTTTCTTCTTTTCTTGCTCTAACTTTTGCTTGGGCCGCCCTTCCGGGTTTTCGGCCCAGTGAGCCTCTCAAGGGTTAAAAGTATAGCTTTGTCCATGTCAAATGGTTTTGAGACCCTGAAGTCATCTGAATCCAGGAGAATGGCTGTTGTTCGCTGACGATGCAAGAGTCCATCCAATGGAGGGTGAATTTGCCCCTAGTGTTTGTGGATAGGAACTCGGTTGTCCTTCAACAATGTCTTCTTCTTTCCTCCCTTCTTGGGTTTGGCATTCTTGCCGATCTTCATCTTGGACTCTTCAAGCACATTTGAAATTCTTGCCCCTAGTTCGAGGGGTGTTCCTGATCTAGCTTCGCAAGCTTCTTGATCTGACTTTGTTGCCGCTAATTCACGGGCTGCTCTGGATCCGGCCACACAGGCCTTACATTGTAGTTGACCTTTGAACTTTCTGAGTTCTAGTCCAAGGTTTGAAAATGAGGAGTCGAGTCTCGAGGCTGAGAGCGATCCTAAGCTGCACAATCTCAAGAGCGATTCCACACAGGTCGTCGCAGGACCGCGTAAAACATTTTTTTGAAATCTTTTAAGAAAGCGACTAATTGCTCGCGCTGAAGACGATGTGGGACCAATCTAGATCAAGCCAGGATCCTTCTCAGTACTCACGTTAACAAACATGATTTCATTCATTAAGGGCTTAGCACGCCTCTCTTTCTCTCAATTTGATCAAAGTTTTGCAAATCCCGAGGAATTCCTTCCCCTTTGTTTTCATCACAATGTTTAAAAGGTTTTGAAAAACTTAGGTCAATGCAATGATTTTCAAAGCACAGAAAAGCAGGTAAAAAGCACTGTCGTTTTATTCAGAACTTCTGGCACAACTGGCATAAGGCAAAAGCGAACACAAGAATGTGAAAATCTCTGCTGTTCATTCAAATCTGTTGGCATTACTGGCTCCAAGACAGAAACAGACTCAAAAGAAAGCAAAAAGACAAACACAAAACAAAACAGTGATGCCCAAGGTAACACCCTCGGAATCACCTGACTCTAACAAAACAGGACTGACTCGGTACAACAAGACAGACCCAACTGACTCAGTAAGGAAAGACTGACTCTATACAAAATAACAAGACTGACTTAATGCCCAAGTTAGAAAGCACAAAAACTGGTGTTTGTGTATTGCTCAGAATAGTGCGTGCCATTCTCACGTCTGGAGTTTAATCGAGTGCCACCCGCAGCTGGTTCATCCCCTGATCATATGGTCACATTATCCCCCAAGTTCACCGATCCAGTGCCGATAGACTTTGCTGAGCTCGGCGGGAGGATGACCTCGTTGTCAATCAGATCTTGCACTTCGTGGTGAAGACGAGAGCAATTGTCGGTAGTATGGCCAGTTTGTTGATGGTACGCGCAGTACTGGGTAGCATCATGTGTAGCCGGAAGAGGGTTCGGGAGAGGCCGAGGCTCAAGGGGTTTGAGATGGCCTTGTCCAACAAGGATTTGGAGAGCTTTGGACAAAGGCATATAGAGGGCATGGAAGACCCTCCGACCTCGGGGTTGGTACTTCAAGGCTTGTGGATTTTTACTGGGTGCACCAGCAAAGGGATTGGCAGGTGCTGGCCTAGTTTGTCGATCTCTTCCGAGTGGAGGATTAGAGATAACAGGATCGTCTTTGGTATGACAGCCCTTCTCCCAATGTTCCCTTTGATTCAGACCGCCCCCAACTTGAGTAGCGAAAGTGTCATCCACAGCTTTTGTAGCAACTGCGAGGACTTGCTCTTTGTTCAGTCCCTCGACTTTCAAAGCCTTAACAGCGAACATGAGATGTTCATGGGGATCCATGCCCGCCCCTACCTTGTTCTTTCCACTCGCCTCCACTTTGCTAAGGGATTGGCCTTCCTCAAATGCAGCCCGTCCCAAGATCGGGGAGCCTTTTGACATGAAGTTCCCGGTATGTGGTGTGGTCGATGATGGAGCCAATGTCCCGGAGGCCAGATCTGTCACGGTTCTTTGAAGACCTTTAATCATTCCCATCAACTCAGAAGTAGTGGGTTCACGGGTTTGAGATGGTTGAGGTTCAGGTGCACCCATCATGCATAAGTCCATGCTTTCTGGGATAAACACCTCAGGCTTGGGTAGATGGGCCGGGGTGATGTATATGCTGGGGTCATAGGTGGATGGCAGTATATGGATGAGATTGAGGTAGGCAGGAGATGTTTGGTCATTGGTGTCTGAAGGTGGAGCTATCGTCTGATTGTCGATGAGATTTTGGATCTCATGATGAAGGCGGTAGCAACGGTCGGTGCCATGACCGCGCTGCTGATGGTACATACAGTACTTGGAGGGGTTATGTCTAGCTGGGAGTGGGTCAGGAAGAGGTTGAGGATCGAGGGGTTTGAGATGCCCTCTTTCCATCAAGGGTTTTAGTGCGCTAGTCAGGCTCATATAGAGGGGGGTGAAAGTTCTGCCTTGAGCTCGGGCTGGGCCAACGGTATGTAGGCTTGGTTTGGCGAAAGGGTTGGTTGTGGTGACTGTATTGATTTCAGTGGGTTCGGGAATAGTGCTACTTCCAGCATTGGTACTCCTTGAAATCATCCTCCTTGTCGGTTCCCTTGTTCTGGGAATGATCCCACTGTTGAATGCATTCTCGATCTGAACCCCCAGTTCATGCAAACTTTTGAAAGTGAATAGCGGAGCGACTATCAACTTTTGCAACATATCATGCTCAAGGTTTCGCACCATCATCTGCACTTGATCCCTCTCAGAAGGGCGGCGATCTGTCATCTGTGCTGCCTTTGCTCTCCACCTCGCAATAAATTCTGCAAAAGGCTCTGTTGGGTTCTGGCGGGTTGCTTCAAGCTCTTGGATGGTCATTTCAACTTGGGTATTGTAGGAATACTGATCGACAAAGGCCTCAGCCAATTCTTTCCAATTTTGCTTCACCTTGTCCTCTAACTTAGCGTACCAAGTGGCTGCTACACCTGACAGGGTTCTTCCATACAGAGAGAGTTTCTGTGGCTTAGTCAGACCCATCGGCTTCAAGATATCCAAGAAAAGTC
This sequence comes from Camellia sinensis, assembly GCF_055761805.1. NCBI lineage: Eukaryota > Viridiplantae > Streptophyta > Magnoliopsida > Ericales > Theaceae > Camellia > Camellia sinensis. Next base: position 54,240,312 of record NC_138970.1, read on the forward strand.
GGATATGTACCATTGGATCTCCAGACCCGTCGAAACGGTCGATATATGGCATTTTGAATCTGTCTGGGAGCCGGATGGTAGCCTCGGTGTACCCATCCTCAATGTTGGGAATGGAGTTAAGGCCCTGTGCCTTTTTGAATTGCTTCTCAAGGTTTGCAATTTTCACTGCGGTCAGATCGAGGTCATTAGCATCAAGGGGATAAAGTCTCTCATTAGGCTGCACTAGGGGTCTGAAAACTTGGGCTTGAGCTAACCCTTCTCGAGGATCTAGACCCTGCAAATCTTCAGCTGGCGGAAGTGGGTCAAAGTTCGGCTGGGGTCCCAAAACTGGATGTGAAGCAGACGCCCCAGATGGGCGCTGCGTTTCACTACTGGTCTCAACCTGCATGGCAGTTCCCTGATTTAGCGCTGCTATCACGGCCACAAATTCTTCCGAACCCTGTGCCATCACGGTCTGCTGAGTCTGAACAAAGGTGATGTGACTGACGACTGACGGATCAATGAACCGGTGAGCCCTGACTGGCTTTTCTTTGCCTTGCCTTAGCGAAAGAACACTGGTTGCCCTTGAATTGAATTTCTGACCTAACAAAGTCTATCAGCATTAGTCCAATGTACCCGGGGGATATCGAAGCCTTCTGAAGCTATAGTTCCAGGACTACCCTAGCAAATGAGAAAACATACAGCATCTCAGCCTGATTTCACCAAAACAGATATGAGCATAACAAGATGACTGTGCCCTCTACTGAACTCTGCCCCAAAATTCGGCCTGTAAATTGTTACCCTTTGGTAAACCGAATCCTAAAATACTGAACTGGTGCCCGCAGGCCTGATGACCAGACTTGTAAACTGATACATGCATTCCTATAGAGACGCACTCTAAAAGCACATAGCAGACAAGTGAGAGCCAAAACACCCCTATGTTGGGGTAGGGTTTCCCTGTCCTATTTTGTCAGGAGCTAGGGTTTCACTACGCACGCAGCGGTTTCAAACAACCTACGATCGGGTAAGCAACCTGTTCTAGCTTGGAATGGTCACTACGGATTCCGAATATGCACTAGGTCAAATGGTCAAAAGGGTACCCCGGTAAAACTGGGGTTTGTGTTCCCATACTGGCAGAGCCCACAACCGGTTAGCCTTATGGTCATGCCTTGACAAGACAAGCCTCCGGCAAACTGTTCAGGAATAGCAGATGGCAAACACGGTGTCCTAGGCGCACCAATGCAAATGCAATGCAAAGAAACACATAAGTGTAATGAAAACAAGATATCATGAGTTCGAGTCAAGTTCTCTAAATCCCCAGTGGAGTCGCCAGAAACTGTAGACGTCCCCCGAACGCCCCGGGAGGAACGAGTATACAGAGTCGCCACCTAAATATTTTATTTTGGGGAAATTTAGGAAACCCTGACTCGTTTGCCTAAGGCCACGTGTCCGTCATCACCAAAGTTGCCTCGGCTTGGGAACTTGGGTACGATTGGGGAAGGTCACTTCGTGAGCACCCCCGCTCGCCCGATCAAAGATCGGCCTCTACTAACCATGATATCTATTTTTGAAAACATTATGCGTTCTTATTCCGGTTATTAGCCTAGATTTACTATGTGATGCGCACAGCATACAAGTATAGACTGGATTGCCTGAATTGGAACAAAACATTTCATGTTTGTTTGTTTGAAAATGGTTTGATGGTGCTACTCGCAAGTAGGGTAAGACGTGGATTTGCCATCCTCAGGTGGGCTTAGAAAACATGATTTTGCCACTATCTAGTGGACTTAAAACTCACAATTAATGAATTGTTCCAATTCAAATAACCCAACCTTCACCCACAGGCATTCAGGTAGTTTATATCACATAAGCACATAGCCTCATGGTAAGCATGCTATCATGGTAGTCACTCACACGCATGCAAGGATGCTAAAGCATAAAACTTACCGAGTACTCCAAGCCAAAACAAAAGCTGATTAGAAATCCATGCATGATCCTAACTATACAGAAGTGCCTAATGCAACACATGCAAAAATGCAACTATAGCAGGCTCGGCTATTCTAAACATGGCATATGAAATGCTACAGCTAACATGTATTCAACTTGGAATTGAAAATACAATGCAGTTAGTATGATGCGCCGAGCCCGGTGCATGCAAAACAGATGAATGAATGCAAACATGCTATCATACTGTATGCTAATTGAAATATACCCTAATCTAACCATCATAAACTGGTAAATAAAAGGGAGAAAGACGTGGGGTTGGAAGACATACATCACACACACGCACACTTATTACAACATTGCCCTCGCGCAGAGGGTCCGAATAAAATAATATACAGTCCCAAATAAATAGTACAGTCCAAATAAATAATACAGTCCAAATATGTACAGAATCCAAATTAAATAACAAATTTAACTAGGAAAGCATTAAATTGGCATGCAAGCCAGGGACTGCCTCGACTCTGCTTCGGATGATGAATGATGCATACTCGGGTTGCCTTGTGCGGAGAATCCCTCGTGATGCCCCGGTTTACCTTTGTTTGTAATTGTTCTTGGAATGCGTGCCAAGCTCTGGAAGGCTGTCAATTTTTGATTTGCTGCAACAGAGAGCAACAAAGGGGCATGGCAAAGTATTTTCACATATGTATGCGTGACTATTCTTCAGGGAGTGTAGTCCTCGATCCTCGTGCCACCAATCACGCATCTCGATGCATGATGGCCGAGGAGTCGATTTGCACGACTCAATATGGAATGAATGCACATATAAACACAACAAGACCTAAACTCCATCATGGATAATCCAGAGTGTCGGTGATTGGGAATTGAGACACGTTCCGTCACTCGAAGTACAAAACGTCCCTCGTTTCCCGTGCTCGGGCTAACTCCCATCCCAAACACAATGCGATATGCATGACATGTATGAATGCAACAAATATACAATCTAGCATGCACGATGCTATGAAATGGCATACACAATGCACCATGTAACAAGGCATACACAATGCTCTAACATACAACCTAGCATACGCAATGCTATAAAATGAAATGGTATACTCAATGCACAATGAATTTACACCAACATTAGTAGACCTCAGCCACACTCACATTAGTAGCCATGAGATGAAAAATGAGACACTCGAAATGCGTGCACACATGCACGCAAACCGAGGACCGAACCTAAGGCACAAATGCCACTCTAACAAAGCATGGCAAGGTATGAAACTTGATATGCAAACATGCAAATTTAAGTACCAAAATATGATGCAAAACAGCCTCGAAACATAGAAACATGGCACCTGATGCAGGAAATGAGACCCGAAACTCGAAACTAGGCGCATGGAATGACTTATAGCTATACAAAGCATGCATTATTTGAATATGAAGCATAAATACAGAATCAAGGCAGTCCCAAAACATGCATATTTCCAGTTTTAAGCAAGGCCAAAAAGTGAACACAAATAGGGCTAAGTTAACATGCAAAAATGGCCCCAAAAGAGAGATAAAGAAGCAAGTAGCAGCTTCTGGCCCCAAACAATGAAGAGCCCTTCAACAAAGTTGAAGAGGGGCTCAAAACAAGGTATTTTACAGTTTATGGCTGAGCCCAAAACAGTGCACAAGTAAGCTTAAAATACTATGCAAGAAATAGGCCTAAAAGAAGGTTTAAACACAAAGTGTAAAAAGGGAGCCTCAAACAGCAAAAGACCCTTGATCAAACATGAAGAGGGGATCAAAATATGACTATTTACAGTTTGGGTCGGAGCCCAAAAATGCTTTCAAGCAAGGCTTAGATATAGAGCAAGATAGGAACAAAAAAGAGGAAAAGAAGCTTACCCTTGAAGACTAATGGACCAGCAGCTCTTGGTCTGAGAAATGGTGCTCCTAAGCTCTGAAAAATAGTTCCATGTCATTGGAATGGATGGTGGTGGGGTGTATACCAAAAACCGGAGCAAACGAAGGTGGTTAAGAGGTCCCGAATCGAGGCACACGGCCGACAGTTCCGAAAACCGGGAACCGGGCTCCGAAACGGGAAAAATGGCCTACGACCACAAAACGTGGCCTACGACCACGAAACGTAGCCTACAGCCACTGAGAGATGATCTACGAGACCTCTCCCTCTCTTCGGGAAGAGAAGACGGAGAAAACAGGACCTGGTTCGCAAACCGAGGCAAAGCACAAAAGAGTCCAGAAGTTCGGAGGCAAGGCTCACGGCCGAGACTCCGCGACCTCTGAATGAGCACAGTATGCAACATCACCGAGCGCTCAATCGGTGACGTCTGAGTCTTAAGGTCGGTCAAAAATAGGGTGTCTACAGCATGAGTATATCCGGGTAGCAATAGACTACTTTACAAAGTGGGTCGAGGCCCAATCCTACGCAGTGCTGAAAGCATCGCATGTAGCCAAGTTCATAAGGAATAATATCATCGGTCGTTATGGGGTCCCGAATGAGATTATTTCAGACAATGGTTCCCACTTCAAGAAAGAAGTGATAGACTTGTTGGAGAAGTACAACATGGCGTTTCGTAAGTCATCCACATATCGGCCACAAACCAATGAAGCTATTGAGGCCGCCAACAAGAATATCAAGCACATTCTACAGAAGAAGGTGGAAGCCTACAAGGACTGGCCAGACAAACTGCCATTTGCTCTTTGGGGCTACAGAACATCAATTCGAACATCTACTGGGGCGACTCCATATTCTTTGGTTTATGGGATGGAAGCTGTTCTGCCGATTGAAGTTGAGGTTTTGTCGCTGCAGGTTATGGTAGAGTGCCAGATAGCAGAAGCGGATTGGCAGCAGAGCAGGTTCGAGGAACTAATGTTGTTCGACGAGAGAAGGCTGAAAGCACTGTACCATGTCCAAGGTTATCAACGTAGGATTGCTAGGGCTTTTAACAGGAAAGTTAAGTCTCGGAATCTGAAAGAAGGGGATTTGGTGCTCAAAGACAACCAGGGTCCCATTCACGACCCTAGGGACAAGTTCGGACCCAATTGGATTGGCCCTTATATCATCAAGTCTATCTGGTCGGGTGGAGTTGTCATTCTTATGGACCTAGATGGTCTTGAATTCTCCCAACCAATCAACATGGACCAGTTGAAGAAATATTACCTTTGAGAGGCTCGTTATGCCGAAAATCCGGAAGGGCGACCTAGGCAAAAGTTAGAGCACAAAAAATTTGAAATAAGAAAAACTGAGCTCGCAAGGTTGAAAACCCAGAAAGAGCGGCCTTGGCAAAAGTTGGAGCGTAAAAGGAGAGTGTTAATACCTGAGTGAACTCGAAACGAACTACGTAAGGCTTCATTCCTATCTTTGGGATACATAGGCAACTTCATTATGAAGTCCAGCCATAAACACTTCCAAAATCAACTGTGTCCATGAGATTGTTTTGGTCATCTTTGTCTTTTCTGCATTCAAGAGTTCGGTTGTGATCTTCACTATGAGAGCTGGTTACAGAACAATGCAATACTATTCAAACAAGGGGCAATTTCCCATTTCTGGATTCGAGATTGTGCATCTCGAGGATATATTCCATGTGTGTCAAGTTGTGATCCTCATCGAAAATGGTTTTGAAAAGTTTTGATAAAAGTTGATTTTGTTCAAATTAATCTTTTTACAACTTAGACCATTTTTGACCAAAAGAAAAATTTTCAGCGGCCACAACTTTAATTTTAGTGATTTCAATATAGAGTTCTCTACCTCTTGATACAAATCAAAGTTGCTTTTTATTACATTCAAAAAAAAAACTTGAAAGTATAGATCAAAGCAATAAACTTGGGTCATTGATGAGTCAAGTGTTTCTGTGCCCCCTTTCAGAGCTTGTGGAAGCTTCAGATGCTAAAATGGGCCCGGTTTGTGCCTCATCTTCAAGCCAAACTATGTATTCGCCAAAAAGGGTGTAACTGAAATTGGGAGCAGGAGCCAGAAGTTCTCTTGTCCTCTATGCATTGGGATATCGAGCTAGTTGTGAACCTTAGATGGGAAATGAAGCCGGGTACTCTTCCCCCTATTCTAGGCAAATCTTGTCGTGCCCGAACTGACATTTGAACCGGAATGGAAAATAGAAGACACGGTGTGTCAGGCCAATCAACTGAATGCCGAGTTTCTGGTCCATGGTATAGCTCATCTTAGGCAGATCAAACCAAGGGCAATCCCAAGCAATGTCAGCAGCAGACCTGTTGCATATCCAGTGGCACCACCACCTCTCGTTTGGAAAATCAACTGTCTGTTGTCGAAAGAAATAGTCGAGCGCTGAATATGCAGGGCAAGTGTCCACTACCTTCAACTTGTCCATGAGCCATATCTGGGGAGGGATGACAAATAAGAGGGATTAAAGAATAGAGAGGTATATGTGGAGAGAAAAAGTGAGCAAGGTTTTGAGAGAAAAACAGAGCCTGAGTGTCGAGTGATGTGAGAAACACATGTGAGATAGGGTGAGAAACATTACTTGTACGAGTAGTGGACTTCCTGCGAACTTGGTTGTCTCCCGGGGATGGAAAGCATCCAAGCCTATCAAAGTCTCGGCTAGTGTCAAGCCAATGGAGCTCTTGCCCTCTTTCAAGCCTTAGGCCACTTCAATAAGACGAATTCTAGACCCTCCGAAACCCGGGGCAAGTAGAAAATGAGCCAACATACACAAGCAGAGGGCATGTTTTTGAAAACTTTGCCAGAGACGATTGATGCGGTCGCCGGCATCAGAAAATCGATGGATGAGGCTGGGAATATCCAGCTCCCCGTTATGAATCAGAGATCGGGCATCGTATAAAGTGAGCCCACACATTCTTCCTAGAGCTTAGATGTGACTAAAACGGGACTAGGGCAGGATTTCCTCGTAACGCTGGGATTCCATCAAAACTTGGAATTCTTTAATTGTAGGACATATCTCTTGTCCCCCGAAGATGAAAACATGTGTAACCAGGTTCCACCATCTAGCCGCGGCATGAAGGAATGGAAAACACAGTGGAGTACGACTTAGCGGGAATAGTGCATTTATCCTGAAACCCCGAAAATTCACTTTTTCCAAGCCATCTAGAGTTGCAATCCAATTGGAGAGTTTTTCATTGAAGAATGGCTCCATTTGTGGTAAAAACAGAGCTGAAATGAAGAAACTACAAAGCTAGAGCTTTTGTAGAAGATAAGGTGTTGAGTGGAAGACAAGTGGCAACAATCTGGACTACTACTACTATTAATGGCCGACCGACTACTACTAATGGCAACAAACAGAGCTATTGCAGCCGACCGACTACTACTAATGGCCGATAGCCATTTTTGGTGGCCGACAGGCTCTATTTATGGCCGATGGCCTCCTATTTTGCCCTCTGGTCCATCCATGTGTTGAAAGTGCTAAGAACCTGTGTCTTGTTTGCTCTGGTGCATGTTGCCGTCTCTTTTTAAGAATGTTGTTCGATTTGCTTATCGAGTTGTTGTTTTTATCGAGTTGTTGATTTGCATATCGAGTTGTTGTTTTGCTTATTGAGTTATTGTATCAGTTGTTCATTGAGTTGTTTTACTCTATTTGTTATGTGTTGGTTGGTTCACTACCTGATAAGGAATTGCCAATACAATGTACAAAATTCGAATTCCTTCAATCCCATTTTGTGTAAAATGGTGCAATGCGATGCTCAGAGTATAAAATGCAACACTTTTTCTCAAAAAGTTATTTTCATTCCAATCATGGTTTCTTTTACAAAGAGTGCAAATTTAAAGAAAATAAAACTACCTAAGTCTGTACAAAGTGCTAACACTACTGATAAAAGAAACTAAGCAAAAATACAGAAAATCAGTGCTATCTATCTTAAGCTTTGGAAGCCCTCTTCGTCCTCTTCCTTGGCGGAGTGGACCTTATGGCATTGTCTGAATCGGCGTCACTGTCTGAATCTGAGCTGGTGACTGAACCAGAGCTGCCTTTGCTCCCCTCCTCGGAGCGCTCCTCAGCATCGTTACCGCCCTCAGAACCTGAGCCGGTGCCATTGCCTCCACCCTCAGATGATTCTGACTAGGGACTCGCTGGCGCCTCGTCCTCATCTGTCTCATCAACATCCAGGACAAGCTCTGATGGGCCGCTTTTGTCATGAGTACGTCTAGCTCTACCACGGTTGTGCGCTGGAACCCCTCGTCTCTCTCTCCCTGCTGTCGGAGAAGGCACTGATGGTCCTGTTATAACTCTTGCTAGAGCGCCCGGTGTGGCTGGGATCTGAAAAGAACAGTTTGTCGAAAACATCAATTGCAGTATATATCAGATACAAAGATGGAATGCAGTATGCAGTGAATGAATGCAGTGCATCGTATCAGTACAGTATGAAGCAAATTATACTTGAAATGCTAATGTATCAGCAGAAGGTTTGATGGAATGAAATGTAAGCTGAAGAAACTTACCGGAATATTGTAAATGCTGAGCAGGTTCATGCTCATCTGCACCATCCCCATTAGAGAAGCCGCTAGCTCGAGAGCCTGCCCAGTGAACTCTGTGGATGCTTGTAAATGTGTTGAGATGATCAGCGGTCTATAAAGCATAACTGAAATGAATTGAATGTGCAAAATGTAAAGTATGGTACATACCGGGGTCGGGCCTCGAACTCCGACAAGCTCGTCGCGGGCTCAATGAGAATCTGGTAAGCCTCCACTGTGGGTCCCCAGCAAGTCAGTGTAGTAGGCAGCTCTGGCCATCCCGCCCTCTACCTCGTCTGAGAACCTCTCCTGCCACAGGTCCCGGATACCCTGGCCCCTCCGCCTTTCTCTCCCGCAGCTGGAGCCCTCTCTCTCGCTCTCACCTCTGTGAGTGCCAGTCAAATGTGGCATAAGGTATGTCTGAATGAAGGCAGTGTAATCGCCATCGACTCGAAAGAAGTCAGCGTCCCAGCCTCTGGTGAAATCAATCATCTCCTGGAAAGTATATCTCTCTGTCGCCCTCATGTATGTCGGAGGTGGCATCAAGACTACTGGCTCAGGCAAGCCGATGGTCTGGCACAAAAATTGCTCCCCTATGAACCATGCTCGACAAACCGGGCCCTCGAGTAGAATCGGAAAGTGGGAAGCCTCTTAAACACTAGCAAACTGGTCCCTAACTCCCTCGGGCATCGTCACCCAAGGCTACCAAGTAATCTGTAAACATAAAGTATGCAGATTGTTAGCTATCATTGGATATTGCGATGTCAGTCAGAATCAAAGGAAAACGAAAATAACAAGTGAATCTTGAGTTACCTCGGTCGCGGCCACGATATCGAAGTATCGATAGAAGAAGGAGAAGGACTCTCGGGATCTCCGCCAGCACCTTCCGTCGTATCGATGTGAGTGTGGCACGATAGATTGCATCTCCACCTCTAGCTCTGCAACAAGTCTCAGAAAGTAGGCGCACACCCATAGCTGTAGAAGGCAAAAGGGCAATAGAGTGTATGCGACAAATAAGTACAAGTAGTGCGGAAAGCAAAACATGTGCACCATGTCCAGAAAATACAACGTACAATGTGTACAATATACAGTGTATGTAGTGTGCAGAAAGTGCAAAGCAAAAAGCATGACAAAGTATGTAAAATAGAAAGTAGATTGTGTGTGTACAGTTTACGGTGTGTGTAGTGTATAGAAAGTGCAAAGCAGAAAGCACGATGGGAAATGCAAGATAGAAGGGTAAGACATACCTCCCAGGCCCTCCAGTAGCCTCCTATCAGATGATCACTCCGGCGGGAGGTCGAGCTCATGTACCCGTACAACGTGGCCAAGTCAGCGCCACCCCAATCGTAGAGTCAGACACGGGATAGGTCCACCAAAGCACTCAGAAGGTATAACCCGACGGTGTTCGCTCGGTCGGCGAATAGGGTAGTACTGAACAGGAACATCAGGAAACCTCGGGCGTAGTGCTCAGTCTCCTCTCAGGTCGTTGGTGTCGTCCCTCTGTAGTGGTCTGCGAATCAGGAGTATCGAACCATCCCTGATCGGGAGATAGGCGGGCGAGTTGTTGTAACGAGTTGAATCAAATTGAATTTTTGCCCTTATTATTATTGTTGTGGTGTCATGAACCATTCTATTTTAATTGGTGAAAAAAAATTATATTACTTGTTGATTTGAACTTCGTAAGGCTCGTTCGGCAAATTTTTTTTTTTTTTTTTTAGTTTTAGTTAAAGTAATTCTTGGGTCTTGAGTAACAAATGAGATATAAATTTAATTTTTGGGATTCATTTGATTAGCCCATACTTAACCATTTTGGTTCATATTTAATTATGTGAATAGTGGGGACCATTTTATGTCACGCCCCAAACACGCCCCTAAAAGTTTGGGCATGACCACTTTAGAAACGGACACTTAACTCGATGTACTTAAGATACGGGGCCTGAACGAAAGCATTAATAATATAAAATAACATAAAATAATATCCATTGAGCTACCCATACCATGCCAGGATCGTAAACACCGCACTAGGTAAATAATTTACAGGAAACATACACCCGAGCTTTAGTTACATACATACACTTACATAGATCCAGCCCCATAATTGGGCGTATAATAAAAGCCTTAGTAAGGAAGGGGTTATACACCTTTTAATCTAAAGCAGGCAATTAGAACACAAAGCCAAAAGCTTGGCAAAACTCCACAAAATGAATAGCTTTCTCTAAGTGCTTGAACACACTGCGGTTGACAAAAGAGGTACGAATGCCATGGATTAAGACTGACCTCCAGGTCGAGTGCCTACAGAAACAGACATAACATAAGGTGAGTCAAGCTCAGTGAATAATAGTATGTAATAATCCAATAAATAACTTGAATCACAAGGTATATAAATGCAGAGAACTTATAGTTAATCTTATCCTATAATTGTTTCCAAAACGGCCTTGGGCCCAGTCTTCAAACAGAGTGGCTTTAAGCCCAGAATACAGAACGGCCTTAGGCCTGACAGACTTTGCAGATTGGCCATAGGCCTAATAGATATCACAGATTGGCCATAGGCCTCACAGATTTCACAGAACGGCCATAGGCCTCACAGATTTCATAGAACGGCCATAGGCCTCACAGATTTCATAGATCGACTTTAAGCCCAGAATGCTAACAGATTGGCTTTAAGCCCAGTTCATATATGCATGGACTCAAGAGGTGTCTCGTACGGATTCTAGAGGTGACTTACATTGTAGCACTTAGTTCCGTACAACACTTTGTTCCATATTCGAAGTCAATAGGTCTTAAAGACCGAACAATTCATATTATGTCATAGCATAAATAGAACGAATAAACAGAACAGACTAGTCTCAGAGTTATACAGATCCTTTCAATCATTCACATGAGTTAACATAGTTAGTTTGCGTTTAACAGAATACTAATGATAATTATTAGCAATAAGTAGGGCGTATCTTATAGATTGGCCTTTGGCCCAGATATAGAAGATTGGCCACTGGCCCAGATATAGCAGAACAAAATAACCTCAGAGTCATAGGAACACCCTTACACAATAGTGCACATAGATTCCCCTTGGTTTATTACAAGTCGAGATAGTTGTCTTGCGTATAACAAAATATTAATAATAATAGTTAATAGAAGGTACATGTATCACTATAGTACGATTAATAGGGACAGAGCAATTCATATGATAACGGCCTCGGGCCCATCGTTACCAAAACAGAATGATTCCTGATATGCGAAGATAACATTGTTCCATAATGCACATTTGTTTCATTTGATCACCTTAAATCAATAAAGTTAACTTGCAAGTAACAGAACATTAATATTAATTATTAACGGTAGGTAAAGCGTACTACAACAGTACTATTACTCGCTGTGCTGTAGTGGAGCATTAGTTCCTCCCGGGTTGTGACCTACACACACGCACAACTCATAAATTAGTTCCTTTTTCCCTGTTAATCATTTTCTGATTCGTTGTGTTTCAAATGAATTTATAAACACTTTAAGGGCATCAAATGCAGATTTCAAATACATTAGAGGATTAAAAAGATAAAACAGAGTAGATAAGATTCCCCAACATGGGCCGCACGTGCGGCAGTGGCTCCCGCACATGCGGCAGTGACTCCCGCACGTGCGGCTGGGAAGTCCCGCACGTGCCTTTTTTCCAGTAACCAAAACCCAGAATGCCCTATTTTCCACACGTGCGGCCATGACTCCCGCACATGCGGCAGTGCTCCCGTACATGTGGCTATGAGCCCCGCACGTGCGGCGATTCTGTCCAGTGCAGTCCGAAATTTCCAGCAAAACTCCTCTTGGTAGGGACATATAGCAAGGCTTAAAATAGGTAAATTTAGCGCAAGAATATAACTCAAAACCACATAAAGATTACTTATAAACTTGCCTAGATCCTCATTCATTTTGCATCCATAACCATAATCAATCACAACCCAATTCTTTTATGTTTCCATCTATACATGGTGTTTCACTCATACATATGTACATAGTCATTTATCTACATAACCTAGCACATAAATGGATTCCTTCATGAAATAACAAGGGAGCAAGATGAAAGTTCTTCCTTTAACTCAAATTAAATCTCAAAACAATCATATGGTAAGTACAGCTTCCCAATTAACCCATTATCACATACAAAGCTTCAAACATGAACCCTAGTTCCCACACATGAAAGACATGCTTATTCAAGTCCAAGGAAAAGCTCATATAAGGTGAGGTTTACATACCTTGTGTAGACACCCCATTTTTGACCGACCTTAAGACTCAGACGTCACCGATTGAGCGCTTGGTGATGTTGCATAATGTGCTCGTTCAGAAGTTCCAGAGTCGCGGCCGTGAGCCCTGCCTCGGGACTTCCGAACCCTTTTCTGTGCCTTGTCTCGGTTTGCGAACCAGACTCGGTTTTCTCTGTTTCTTTTTCCGAGGGAAGGGAGAGGTCCCGTAGGCCATCTCTCAATGTCCGTAGGCTACATTTGGTGGCCGTAGGCCATTTTGCCCATTTCGGAGTCCGGTTCCCGGTTTTCGGAGCCGTCAGGCCGTGTGCCTCGGTTCGGGACCGCTTAACCATCTCCTATTGCTCTGATTTTTGGCATACATCTTATTTCATCCCTTTTGAGGGACACTGGGGGCTAAGAAACCCACTTCGAGGTCGAATACCATTTTCGGTGCTTAACAGCCCATTTTTGGGACCCCGAACTGCGTGTTTTGGCCCCGGAACGTTCGTTTTACAACGGTTTTCGTTCATTTTTGGCAGGTACCTCTGTTTTATCACAGGAAAGGTCACTGAAGGTTGGGAGGCCAGCAATTGTTGCAGCAACCAGTTATTTCTCTTCCGGAGCCTCCCGGCGCCCGTTTTTCGCACTTCCGGGCTAATGTTGAATACCTTGGAGCTAGTGTTGCCAACCTTCAACCACATATCTGTGATCTACACACTTGGGAGGCCACTAAAAGTTGGTGGCCGGCCATTAAGGTCACCTGACCCTTTTGACCCCTTTCTTCTGGGCTAATGTTGAACCCCTTGGACCCTTTTTCTTGAACTTTCAACCACATATCTGTGATGTACACACATGAGAGGCCCCTAAAAGTTCATGGCCGGCCATTAAGGTCACCTGACCCTTTTGACCCCCTCTTTCCGAGCCAAAGTTGAACCCCTTGGACCCACTTTCTTGGAATTTTAACCACATGGTTGTGTTGTACACACATAGGGGTACCTCTCCAGTAGCTGGCCGGCCAGAAAATCATATTGACCCTTTTGACCCCTAGCCGGCCGGCTAGGGGGTGTGGCCGGCCGGCCACCTCCAACAAAAGTGAGAGGCTGGCCGTGTTCCTCGCACTGTGCACTTTACAGCTGTGGGGCAATATCCCCCAGATATTTCCTGTGTCCGGGGGATATTTTGTGGGGGAGTTTTACCCTCCTTTTACCCCACCTTTACACCCCTTCTTTGGCCTATATAGAAAGCAAACCTTGTTCTTTGTTGGGGTTAGAAGAACTCTCCTTCAAGCTTCCATAGCCAACTCCATCTTCTTCCTTCTCAATTCTTGAAAAAAACCCTAAGTCCCTAACCATCATTCCTTCTACACCACCAAGCTCTACCACCACCATCTCATTTCCAGCAACAAGGAAGGATTCTTGAAGGCTAAAGAAGCTGCAAATCCATCCAAGAAGCAACAAAAGTTCGAATCTTCAAGGGTAAGTAACACTTTAACTCTTTTGACCCTTTTCCTTGATCTATTTCTAAGCCCCACTTCTTTTTGGTTTCAAGCTCCGGCCCTAACTGAAAAGGGCCATCTTTTGAGCTCATCTTCACTTCTCATTAAGGGCTCAACCCTGTTTGATCCCTCCATAATATACTTGCTTCATTGATCCTCTTGTATGTCATAGTTTTGCATGCTATTTTTGACCCATGAGAAATTTATTTTCGAGCATGTGGTAAACTGATATAAGGCTTATTTTGAGCCCCTCTTCAACATTGGAGAAGGGCTCAACATTGTTTGGTGCTTGCATGTGTCACTTATAGTTATATCCCCTATTTGGCCCCTTTTTTGCATAAATTGATAGCCCTCTTTGCTTCTGTTTTTGGCCCTTGGTCCGAACTAAAAGTGGCCTTATTTTGGCCTATACTTCATGTTTCATTCACACTTTTTTTATGTTTGGTGATTATTTTATATACTTCATGTTATAGCACCTTTTGAGCCTTGTCTTGCATCACATTTTTGGCATATTTGTATACTGATTTGAGGTCTTCCATATACTGTAAATGTTCATATTTTTGGTCCATCTTCAGTGTTGTAGAAGGAAATTTTTCAGTTTGAGTTTTGCTTATACCACTTGCTTCATTACCCCTCTTTTGGCCCCCATCCTTGCATGCTATTTTTCCCCTACCTATACTTGCTGTTTGGCCATGTTTATAACTGTGAAAGTGCATATTTTGGGACTGTCTAGCTTCTGTCTTTGCATTGCATGTCCATGTTGTGCATGTTTGGCATAGCTATAGGCCATTTCGGGTGCCTAATGTTGCATTTCGGGACATTTCCTTGCATTTCATGTCATTTCGCTTCATTTCGGGACTGTTTTCCCCCATATTTTAGTGCTGAAATTCCATTAGTATGCTTGCATATCATTTTTGCCATATTTCATCACATTTTAGCATCGCCTCGGTTTGCGTGCCCGTGTGCACGCATGTCGAGGCACTTCATTTTCTGCCATCGGCATCTTATGTGAGTGTGGCTGAGGCTCTCTCATGTTAGTATAAGTCCATGTTGCATTTTCCATGACATTCGCATCGCTTTTGCATCGCCTCGGTTTACGTGCCCGTGTGCACGCATTTCGAGGCGCTTCATTTTCTGCCATCGGCATCTTATGTGAGTGTGGCTGAGGCTCTCTCATGTTAGTATAAGTCCATGTTGCATTTTCCATGACATTCGCATCGCTTTTGCATCGCCTCGGTTTACGTGCCCGTGTGCACGCATTTCGAGGCGCTTCATTTTCTGCCATCGGCATCTTATGTGAGTGTGGCTGAGGCTCTCTCATGTTAGTATAAGTCCATGTTGCATTTTTCATGTCATTCGCATTGCTCATATCGTTGCCTCGGTTTGCGTGCCCGCGTGCACGTATTTCGAGACACATATCGTTGCCTCGGTTGGCGTGCCCGCGTGCACGTATTTCGAGACACATATCGTTGCCTCGGTTTGCGTGCCCGCGTGCACGTATTTCGAGACACATATCGTTGCCTCGGTTGGCGTGCCCGCGTGCACGTATTTCGAGACACATATCGTTGCCTCGGTTTGCGTGCCCGCGTGCACGTATTTCGAGACACATATCATCGCCTCGGTTTGCGTGCCCGCGTGCATGTACTTCGAGACACATATCATCGCCTCGGTTTGCGTGCCCGCGTGCACGTATTTCGAGACACATATCATTGCCTCGGTTTGCGTACCCGTGTGCACGTATTTCGAGACATGTCGTTCTCTCGGTTTGCGTGCCCGTGTGCACGCATTTTGAGACACCTCATTTTCATAGCATTGTGTATGTTAGGATTGCATCTTAGTTGCATTTCATGCATATCATGCATATCGCATCGTATCCGGGATGGGAGTTAGCCCGGGCACGGGAAACGAGGTACATTTCGTACTCCGAGTAACGGAATATGTCTCAATTCCCCAGTCACTGATACTCCGGATTATCCATGATGGAGTTAGGTTTTAGCTGTAATTTCATGTGCATTCATCCTATATTGAGTTGTGCATTTCGACTCCTCTGCCATCATGCCTCGGTATGCGTGATTGGTGGCACGAGGATCGAGACATGCATATATCTGTGCAAATACATTGCTATGCCCCTTTCCTGCTCTCTGTTGCAGCAAAATCAGAAATCAGCAACTTTCCGGGACTTGGCACGCTTTTCAAGAACAGATGTAAACAGAGGCTAATTGGGGCATTCCAGTGGATTTCCGCGCAAGACAATCCGGACATGCATCATCCATCAGAAGCAAGGCAGTCCCTGGCTTGCACGCCAGTTTTATTTGCTTTCTAGTTAATTCATTAATTAATTAGAATTCTGTAATATTTTGGACTGTAATATTCTTTTATTTTGGGGACTGTAATATTGGGACTGCATTATTTATTTGGACCCTCTGCGCGAGGGCATAACTGTAATAAGTGTGCGTGAGTGTGATGTATGTCTTCCAACCCCACGTCTTTCTCCCTTTTATTTATCCGCTTTTGATGGTTAGATTAGGGCATATTTAAATTAGCATACAATATGATAGCATGTTTGCATCATTCATCTGTATTGCATGCACCGGGCTCGGCGCATCATACTAACTGCATTGTATTTTCAATTCCAAGTTGAATACATGTTAGTTGTAGCATTTCACATGCCATCTTAGAATAGCCGAGCCTGCCATAGTTGCATTTTGCACGTGTTGCATTAGGCACTTCTATATAGTTAGGATCATGCATGATTTCTAATGAAGTTTCTATTTTGGCTTGGAGTACTCGGTGAGTTTTATGCTTTAGCATCCTTACATGCGTGTGAGTGTTGCCATGAATAGCATGCTTACTATGAGGCTATGTGCTTATGTGATATATCTGCCTGAATGCCTGTGGGTGAAGGTCGGGTTTTCTGGATTGGAATAAATCATCAGATGTTTCAAGCCTACCTGCGGGTAGCAAACCCTTTTCAAAAGCAAGCATGAAATGTTTTGTTCCAATTTGGGCGACTCGGCCTATACTTATATGTTGTGAGCATCACATAGTAACCTAGGCTAATAACCGGAATAAGAACATACAATGTTTTCAAAAATTGATATCATGGTTAGTAGAGGCCGGTCTATGACCGGGCGAGCGGGGGTGCTCACGAAGTGACCTTCCCCAATCGTACCCAAGTTCCCGAGCCGAGGCAACTTTGGTGATGACGGACACGTGGCCTTTTGGCACCGAGTCAGGGTTTCCTAAATTTCCCAAAATAAAATATTTAGGTGGCGACTCTGTATCTGGCAAAGCAGTCCATGTTTGGCACTTCTTTCAAAAATCAGTTTTCTCAAAACGATTTGCCGGATTTGGACTCTTTGGTTCAGACTTAGAACCGTGACTACAAATCGAGTCTGAGCTGTAGTGACCCCAAATGAATAGAACGGGAGCTAACCCTCCCGGGGCGTTCGGGGGACGTCTACACCTTGGTTCCAATTTCTACCAATCCTCTCAATTTTCCCCATTCCTCTTTAGGTGAACTCCTCTTCTTCCCTAGCTCTCCTCCTCCAACTCTCTCTCTTTCTCACACAGAAGATATTTGAGTTAAGGATCTTTTTTTTTTTCATGACAAATGATCAAAGAGGTATATATATGTACATAATATAAAAAGGTTGAATAAGACAAAACTCAATCAGCTTAATCATTTCAAATTGAAATTTCACAGAAAATCATATTATGGCTTAAAAATTATGCTAATCACCAATATAAAATTAATTTCAGATAATTACGTCTCTAAGGCTTCCAATTCCTGATCCAAACATTACGGTTGTAACAAACACTCCTTTCATTAGACAGATAAGAATCTATAACCATAAGATTCACTTAATTAACCCAATTTCACATAAAATTTCACAATAAACATTTAAATTCACAGAATAGGGGACCGAGAGTATACCAGAAACACATACGAGGGTCGGGTTATTACATTTTAAGTTTTTTAAAATTGATTTGTACTTTAATCTTAGTTGGAGATTTATTTTAAATTATTAAACTCCATTCATTATGGACCCAGTTGATTGAATCATGACCCGTTTGCGACCATGTATTATTGTTATTATTATTATTATTATTCATTTTATAATCTTGAGAGAGTTACAAATATTTATGGTGTGTATCATCAAACGAAATATATTTTGTGGTGATAAAATACTATATCATTGTTGTCATTTATATTACAAAATATTATAATGATGTTGAAATGTATTTTTTAATTTATATATATATATATATATATATATATATATATATAGATGTATATGTATAGATAGAAGTTTATTGAATAAAAAAAATAAAGAAAGTGGAGTAGTTACGTGGGGAGAAGTTCATTTATATGTATTTTTTTTTCTGGGCAGAGAACAACTCTCTCTCTCTCTCTCTCTCTCTTGGTTATCTCACTCACACTCTCTCTCTTTACTCCCTCATTTCTCTCATCTTTCTCTAAACACCACCACAAACCCTGAATTCTTTTCTTGATCTAGCAAGATCCATTGAGTTTTTGACCATAGTTCTTAAGGTCAAATTGAAGAACACTTCAAGGATTTCATTTTGACCGGTGGAGATCGAATTTCGGCAACATCGAATTTTGGGGTTTTCATTCATTTTCTCTCCTAAGCTTTGAGGTAGGAATTTTCTAAACATTGTGTATGTATTTTAGCTTTATTATGTGTTATTTTGATAGTGTGATATTTAAAAAGATTAGAGTTTTATTAATGGTATATCAAATGTATAAAAAGGGGGAAGTTCTCCATTTTTTTTTTCTTTTTGAAAATCTATTGCTAGTTGAGTTTGGTTTTTGTATGACTCATGGATGTTGAGGAATGTATTTTATTTTATTTTATTTTTGAGAAATCCCCAAATTTTAATAAAACCTAGAAATTTAAATGTTAAGATGTAGAATTTTGGGATGAGTTTGTGAAAAGCTTACAACAGTTAAAAATATATGTTTATTTGAACAAATGAGAATTTGAAAGTGGATGTTTATAGGGATGAGATTGATGAGAATGTTATTGGGAATACTAAAATCCATTGAGGTTTCTTTTGAAAATTGTTAAATTTGAAAATATTGAACTTTTGAGAAAGATGAGAATATTTGTCATGTTGAGGTATTAAGAATTGTTGAAAGAAAGTATGTTTTTTTTGGTATTATGAAAATTCTTGATGAATTATTGAGTTTGAATAAAAAGGGAAGGTTGATGATTTTTTTTAAAGAATATTATGATTCTTGATTGAGTTGGGAAAGAGGAGATTGAACATCTGATTGTTACTCCTATGTTGAAATGATTGAAAATATGAAATTATGAGTTATGTTTGTCTCTTGAAATTTATATTTTGTATAGAGATAATTGTGTGGGAAACCATGGAGGGTTGTATTAATTATTGTGGAAATTGCATGTGTAATAGGTAAATTGAAATATTTGTAAATTCATGCATGGCATTAAACATTGCATAATCTCATAATTTAATTCTTGCATTGGATTTGAGAAATCAATTTTTAAATTGATTCATTGAGAATATTTGAAGCATGTTGAATTATGGGGTGTAGATTGGTATTGTTTAAGTTGGCCTAAGTGTCCGGGGTGAAAGACTGAAAACACATGCAGAAGAGATACCACGTCCCTTCCGGTTAGTCACCGGTAAAGTGGGGTTTTGGTAGTACTAGTTATGTCTACTTGCAGACACCGGCCTAGGGATTTCCAGTGTCGTATTTACCGCCCCTTGTTCCATGAAATGGATGATTGAATTGGTTATGCTTTTAAACAAATGCATGGCATGAGAATTTCGAAATAAGAAAACCTATGATTTTTGGCATTGTCATCTCATATGCATTGCACCTCATGATATTGTTAAACTGTGTGCACTTTATTTAGATTATCTCTGCTGGGCTTTATGCTCATCCCTTAGTGGAAACCATTTTTCAGGTGATTGTTGTGTGCCTCCGCCAAAGTGAAGGCGTGGAGGATCTTTTGGAGCATAAGGCTCAATTATTTATTTGTTTTGTTTTCTCTGCAAGCCAAGGGCTATCTATGTGTGGGTTTGAAAACCATTTTGTTGTAATTGGGCAAAGCCTTGGAACTTGTAGCCGTTAAGGCATAAATTGTATTTTGTCGCTTTTGTTATTATCACATACTATAAACTCATATCTTGAGGATGATGAATGTATGAATGCAAGTGATTTCTTTTATGATTCTTACTAGAAAGTCATGAATAACTCTAAACCCTAATTTCCCTCCCCCTTCTCTCTAGAAAACACCTCAAACATCTAAAACTCTTTGATTTTGCTAATCGTGGGTCAAGATCATCATTATCTCTCTTAAAATCTTGAAGATTCATGGTTAGGGCTTCACTTGGGTGGTGGAAGTCAAGGCTCTTTCTCATCTTTGAAACTAGGGTTTCTCTTCTCCATCTTCTCAACACTTTGAGGTAGGGAAATTTCCTGGAGTTATATATACATTTATGTTTGATTTGGGTGATTTTAAGGGTTTCATTAATGATATTGTAAGTTTGGTCTTGTCTCATAAATGCTAGGTTTTAAAGGTGCGTTTGATCTCTCTCTCCTTCTAAAAACCATTTTCTTGAAAATTTTAACTCACATAATAGGAGAGGTGATGCCATGGAAGAAAATATTTTAAAGGATAGAGATGTTTGATTTGCATTTGACATAAAAACCCTAGAAATTTTGGGGATTTTGAAAGGTGTGAACATGCTTAGAAGCATCTCGTTGTTTTGTACTAAGAAGGTGAATTTTCATTACATGTTTAGCAAAATGGCAATTTATATGAAATAGGAGAAATGAAACGTGATCTTAACATGATTGTTAAACATTTGAAAGTGTGTTGTTGTGAATTGAGCATGAAGAGAAATGGTTGGTGCCATAGATTGATGGCATGGTTATATTGTGAGGTAATATGGAGAGGAAGAAATGAAAATGTGGCTAATTGATATTGTTGTAGAGATAGTTGAAAATGGAGTAATGCTATGAAGTATGGAAAATCCTTGCATTGCATATTCATTTTATTATTAATTTTGCATTGTGAATCTCAACTGAAGATATTTATTTCATGAAAGACGATAACATTAATGCGGAAATGTGTATGGGCATTAAATACGGTGGTAAGTCCGGTTAGGGGGTGTAGATGAACTTGATAAGTTAGCCTGAGTGTCCATGGTGAAAGACCAGAAAACCGCGCGGATAGGTATCGAGCCTTCCGAGTAATACCGGTAAAAATGACAGTTTTGGTAGTACTCGTAGAGTCTACTTGCAAACACCAGCCTAGGGATTACCAATGTTGTATTTATTGCCCCTTGTGTTTTAAAATTTGAAGTTTTGAGAATTGTCCAGGTTATAAAAATGTTAATGAAAGCGTGGTGATTATCAAGGATGATATTATTTTGAAGAAGCATTGCATGGCATTCGCATTTTTATTTAATGGTGGACATCTTACATAAATGTATATACTTTGTTAGGGATTTCTCTACTGGGCATTGTGCTCACCCCTATGGGATTTTGGTGCAGGTAAAGATGTGGTGATCCCGCCGAACTGAGGGCGTGGAGATTTTTGTGAAGAGTACTTAGCTCTCCTATTTTGTTATAATTTTTTTTTTTTGTAAAGCCGAGGGCTAACGTGTATGGGTCCGAGAGACCACTTTTGTATAGTCGGGCTAATGCCTTGGAAGATGTAAGCCCTTCGGGGCATTTTATTGTTTTGAGAATTAACACTTCACTTGCTATAGATTCATGTATTCTTTCATGTCGTGAATGTATACCGCATGTGAAACTTTTGTATTAAACTCTGTTATTGTATACGCGAAGATGGAAGGATTATTGTCATTGTGCAGTGTGTGGCTATAAATTTGGGGAGTTCTTGTTGTATTATTTTTGGGGCGTTACAACTTGGTATCAGAACTACCGGGTTTGAATACTTGGGGCTCGTAGGGAGTGGTTGTTATACCACAATGGGTTCATTTCGCATAATTGGGAAATGTTTAGCTTTTGTGATTATATGATAACATGCTTATGTGATTATGTGGGTATGAGATTAGACTTTTGGGATGTTATTTGCGCCTATTAAATTCCTCGATGTCTTATTAGAAGGGTACCTGATCAATACTCATTCTACTAAGAATTCTTGGTTTTTCATGGGACGAATCTCATCACTAAGAATAATTCATATGTGTTTATGTGACTAAGTGCTTATGTGGAGTGAATTGAATAGTTTGTGTGCTAGAACATATGTGTTAGGTGCTGTTTAATGTGTGAGGCAAGTTGCGAGCACATTTGGAGTTATATGCTAAGTTCATTTATTGTTGTTTCTCAAATTAGGATGTCAGGAAGAGTTCAAACTCGTGGAGGTAGAGGTGGAAGGCGTGGTAGGGGACACCAGGGTGTACATGAAATACTGGTCCACGAGGTCCCGGTACAGGAAGAGGGTCTAGGCCAAGCTGACATGGCTGAGCAAGTGGGGCAAGCGGAGGTGCTGGGACAAGTTGACCAAGCCACAATGGGGGCTCTAGCCCGAGAAATGGCGGGGGCATTGAGGGAGCCCATGAATATCCTTAGGGCAGAAACCCAAGTTAGGGAGAACGCCGTAGAGACGAGGGCGAGCTTCCTCTCGAGGGAGTTTTTGCGGGCTAAACTGGATGAGTTCCATGGTGGCCCCGATCCGAAGAAGGTAGACGAATGGCTAGAACAAACGGTAAAGACTTTTGAGATGCTCCATATAGAGGATAGTGAGTTGAGGGTGACTCTTGCAAGTTACTACCTCAAAGGGGATGCGGGGCAATGGTGGAAGTATGCCAAGGGCCGGATAGCACCAACATGGGAGGCATTTGTAGTGGCCTTCCAAGATAAGTATCTACCTCCTACTACTAGGGAGAGGTTGAGGCAGGAGTTCAAGGACCTTATGCAACTAAACATGACCATGGCTGAATTTGAAGCGGCTTTTTCTAGCTTGTCTCGGTTTGCACCGGAATTGGTAGCGACAGAGGAGCGCCATTGCCTTGAGTTTGAGCAGAGGTTGAGGACGGAGATCTTGTTCAAGGTTGCCGAAAACATGATCTGTGATTATGATCGCCTTGTGGAGGCGGCCACACATGTGGAAATTATTGTGGAGGCCGAGGAGGAAAGACTTCGAAATTCAAGGTCGAGGGGCCACGGGTCACAGGGGGACTTTAGGCCCAACAAGAGGTGTAGGAGCACCTTTTCATCCTAGTCCCAGCCGCAGCAATCTAGATCCACCTTCCCTTTGCCTAGTGCGGGCTTGGGGAAGAGTGCACCGAGTGGGTTTTCCTGCTTTAAGTGTGGCCAACCGGGTCACAAGGCCTTTGCATGTCCACAGAAGGGGAAATGACAGCAGACCTTGCCACCGCCACCATCTAATCGATCCCAGAGTCAGACTCAGAGTAGGGGGCAGGGGCCTACTTGTTACCAGTGTGGTAAGAAGTTTGAGGTTTTCTCCGACCATAAGAGCTTGAAATATTTGTTCTCCCAAAAAGATTTGAATCTACGCCAATGGAGGTGGATGGAGTTTTTAGAAGACTACGATTTTGAGTTACACTATCATGCAGGAAAGGCCAATTTAGTGGCCGACGCCTTAAGTCGAAAAACCGTGAGTAGTTTGGCTAGTGTGGCTATTCGGGAGTGGGTTATGTTGGGGGAAGTCAACAAGTTCGAATTGCAATTGAATGAGTTCGAAGGGGGTGCAACTTTGGCTACCTTGAGTGTTTAACCTGTCTTGATTAGTAAAGTTGTAGAGGCACAATGGAAAGACCGGGAAATAGAGTTAATCTGAGATAGGATCTCCAAAGGGAAGGAAGAGAAGCGTTTGAACATCCACTCGGATCAGAGTGTGCACTACCTAGATCGTTTGTTGTACTCGAGTCTTGTAGAGAGGAAGTGCTTCGGGAGTTTCATCACTCACGTCTTGCAGTACATCCGAGAGGCACTAAAATGTATCAAGACCTTAGCTATCAGTTTTGGTGGAGGGGTATGAAGTGGGATGTCGCATCCTTTGTGTCCAAGTGCCTTACTTGTCAACAAGTGAAGGCCGAACACCAGAGACCAGTGGGTTTGTTACAATCCTTACCCATAGCCGAGTGGAAATGGGAGCATGTTACCATGGACTTCGTAGTTAGGCTTCCTAGAACACAGCGGGACAATGATGCCATTTGGGTAATTGTTGATCGGTTGACTAAGTCCACACACTTCATTCCAATGCGTACCAACGACTCAGTTGAGCACTTGGCAGAGTTGTACGTTAGAGAGATAGTTCGACTTCATGGGGTTCCAGTAACCATTGTGTTGGATAGGGATCCTCGCTTTACCACCCGGTTGTGGTAAAGCCTTCGAGGGGCAATGAGAACAAACTTGACTTTTAGCACCGCTTATCACCCTCAAACCGATGGACAATCGGAGCGTACCATTCAGATTTTGGAGGACATGCTTAGAGCTTGTGTCCTATATTTTAAGGGGTCTTGGGAGAGGCACTTACCGTTGATTGAGTTTGCCTACAACAATAGTTATCAGGCTAGCATAGAGATGACACCATTTGAGGCCTTGTATGGCCGACCTTGTAGATCGCCTGTCTGTTGGGCTGAGGTAGGGGATGCACCATTGTTGGGTCCGGGACTTGTTAGAGAGACAACCGAGAAAGTTGCTTTCATTCGGAAGAGGTCAGCTACGGCCAAAGCCGACAGAAAAGTTATGCCGACAAGAGGAGACGACCTTTGTCTTTTGAGGTAGGTGACCATGTATTTCTTAAGATCTCACCTAGGTGGGATTTGATAAGGTTTCGAAAGAGTGGGAAGTTGTGTCCGAGGTTTATTGGACCTTTCGAGATATTAGAGAGGATTGGAGAGGTGGCGTATCGATTGGCTTTACCGCTACAACTTTCGGGCGTTCACATTGTGTTTCATGTGTCCATGCTTAGGACTCATGTACTAGATTGGGTTGATTTGGAGGTAGATGAGGATGTCTCTTACGAAGAGCATCCGGTTCAGATAGTAGATACCCGAGAACAAGTACTACGAGGCAAAACCATACACTTAGTGAAGGTGTTGTGGAGTATAGCGATCCCAGTTTTCCCTTCATTGTTTAATTGTATTCCAGACTCGGTTCCGTGGATGTGTGTAGACACCCCATTTTTGACCGTCCTCGAGACTTGGTTGTGCTTGTAGGTACACCCAACAACTAGTTCGACTGCTCGCTGAGTACTCGGCTGTCACGGCGGAACGTCACCGGTTCGAGCTTCCCAGACCCTGTATCCTTTCTGCCCCATTTTTGGACCTTGACTTGGTCCTTTCAGAGTGATCCTTTTGGTGCACTGCCGGCCATGGCTTTGTGCCTGCTGGCCATCAATGAGCCACTGCCGGCCATTACTGATGGCCGGCACCCTCCCTGTCTCAGCTGGTTTTCCTCCAGATCTTTTGAGCCAGTTGGATTTTTGTTATCTCCCCTCCATACACGTGTATAGAGGGATGGAACTCTTGCAAAGCTTCTTGAAGAAGCTTTGCATTGTCTTCTTCTATATAAGCAAGAGGGCTCCCTCTATATCAGAGGTTCTGAGTTTTGGAGAGCAAAAACTCCCTTTCTCTCTATATTGTTTGTCTTGTGCTTTGAAGTTGGATTTCCTTGCACTTTTACACTACAACACCTAGATATACACCACTACCATTGAACCAAGCTTCTTGGGAGGTCTTCTTGAGGTCTGAAAGCAAGCTTCCACCCCCTGAAATTGCTGGTTTCGAAGAGGGTCTTCAAGGGTGAGCATTTCCCCAATTTTTGCACTTTCTTGCACCTTGCTTTAGCCCTCTTTGCATATTGATTTAGGCTTTGCTTATAACTGGAAAAAGTCTTGTTTTTAAGTAATTTTTAAGTTTGGTTAAGGTCATTTTGCTGTTTGGGGTGTGTAGCCCCCTTGCATGCTTTGTTTGGCTTTGTTTTAAGCCATATCTTGAGGCCTCTGAGCTAGCCTTGGTTTGGCCTTCCTACCACTAAAATCTAGTGGGATTTTGGTGGTAGAGGTGTGGTTTTGAGGTCCTAAATCATAGGGGGTAGTCCCCTCTCTTTGTGTTCCTCTTTGCTTGCATTTTTGGCCTTCCAAAGGACCATCCCTGTATGCATCTTTGAGGCCTGGTTCAGGCCTATTTTTGTGACTTTTAGGACCTTCCTTGGCCTTGTCCAAGGCTGGTTTGGTCATATTTTGCATGCATATAGTATGTGTAGTGTAACTCCATCCATAGCTCATCAAAGTAGCATGTGTGCATAGTCTTTGTTGAGTTCATTTCAGTCCATTTTTGGTGATGTTTTACCATTCCATGAACCTGTTTTGGGTTGGTTTTATTACTCCATGCTTGCATGATATACTTGTAATGTAAATCCCCTAAACTAGCTTCACATGCTCCATGCCATGCCATGTCATTTTAGCTTGTTTGGTTTACATTCCAGCATGTATTTGGTCATCATTTGGCATGTTGTGACCCTATCCATAGTTGGTTTAATCATCTTTTTCATGCTCCATATAGGTGTAGAACAAATCATGTTTACTAGCCCTTTGTGCATGATATTTTGACTCATCATACTAGCATATTTTGGCTTTGCTCAAACTTGATTTTATGCTTATTTTGAAGTGTTCTAGGATTGTTTTGGGCTGCCCTTGCCATATCCTTCATGCTTCGCATAGCTGTAGTGTAATTGGCCTTGCAAGCATCGTGTTTCGGTGATTCGCGCATGCTATCCTTGAGCTATTTAAATGATTTGGCATCATTTATCATCTCATCTCAGTGCATATAGTGTTGTTACGCTTGCACATTTTCCACTTCTTAGGCACTTTTAAGAGTTGCCCTTTTAGGCCCCTTTGATGAACCTTTCGCATTTCGCATGCTTGAGTGTGTTGTATGGCTTAATTCATCGCTTTGGCTACTGATTTGGACCTAGTTGAGAGCCGTCCATCTTTGGTGTAAGCCTATCTTACCATGTTGTCGCATGCTTGTTTCATTTCGTATGTTGTCGCATACTTATTTAGCTTTGCATACCTTGCATGCTCACATGTTCATGTTGCATTTTGTCATGTTGTCCAAGGTCATCACCTCACATCATGCTTATATGCTTGTTGCATGCTTAGTTTAGTTGCATGTTTGCACATTTAGGTCATGTTGCATGTTTGCCATGCTTATGTGTTGCATTGCTTGGATTAAGTGTTAATCCGAACACGAGGAACGATGGGCGTTTCATACTTCAAGTGATGGAACGTGTCTCAATTCTCGGTCGCCGAAGCTCTTGATGATTCATGATAGAGTTCTAGGCTTTACTTGCTTTATTTGTGCATTCATTTTCATATTGATTGGCACAAGTTGGATCTTTGGCCATCATGCATCGGGATGCGTGATTGATGGTCATGGATCCGACTAGGCCTCTCCCTTGATGTTTTGAGGTGATTTGGAGTGCCATGGTGTGTACATGTCCTTAGGAAACCCTCCATTTTCTCTATTTTGTGCTTCGTTGCAGTTTGGTGTCACAGTACACCAGTGGCCGGCAGCCTGTCACTGATGGCCGGCAGTGTGCCACCCTTGGCCGGCAATGGACCACCTTTGGCCGGCAGTGATCCTTCCATGGCCGGCAGGCCACTGGTGACTTCCCCTGCAGTGTTTTGGTAAGGTCCAGCAGCAAGCGTTGGAAGACACCCTGCAAACAGAGCCTCTAAAGAGCAACCGGAAGGCATTTCGAGGCGAAGAACCGAAGCGAGCATGCATGCCTCCCTTCTTCAAACAGAGCTGGAATAGCACCGTTTACTACTTTCCCTACCTGCTTGTTGTCATTCATTAATTAGTTAATTGATTCGTTAATTAATTAAGTTGTGTAATCATTAGTTGTAGCTAGTTATTCAATTTGGTTCTGTAATAATTAATTAGCTTGTGAGTTAGTTAATTAGGTGGCTTGTATTATTTATTCGGTCCCTCCGAGTGAGGGAAAAATTGTAATAAGTATGGATGCGTGTGTGTATGTCTTCCAGCCCCATTTCTTTCTCCCTTTTATTTAACCGCTTATAATGGTTAGATTTAGGGCATATTTCAATTAGCATACCTTATGCTATGCATGCGTGCATTCATTCATCCGTATTGCATGCACCGGGCTCGGCGCATCATACTAACTGCATAGTATTTCAAATCTAACTTGAATACATGTTATCTGTTGCATTTCACATGCCATCCATAGATTAGCCGAGCCTATTCTAGTTGCATTTTGCCTGTGATGCATTAGCCATTCTAACATGGACTTGGATCATGCATTTGATTACTAACAAGTCCTCTGTTTTGGCTTGGAATACAATGTGAGTATTTATACTTTAGCATCTCGCATGAGTGTGAATGTTAACATGACAGCATGCTTACCATGTAGCTATATGCTTATGTGATAAACTGCCTGAATGCCTGTGGGTGAATGTTGGATTACTTGAATTGGGATAATTCATTAAAATCCGTATTTTAGCCTACTTGCAAGTAGCAAACTTCAAACATTTCAAAAACAAACGGATATGCAATGCTTTGTTCCAAATTAGGCGATCTAGTCTATACTTGTTTTGCTGTGCGCATCACATAGTAATTCTAGCTAATTAATCGGAATAGGAACGCATAATGTTTTCAAAACTAGATATCATGGTTAGTAGAGGCCGATCTTCGGATCGGGCGAGAGGGGGTGTTCATAGCTGACCTTCCCCAATCGTACCCAAGTTCTCGAGCCGAGTTAACTTTGGTGATGACAGACACGTGGCCTTAGGCAACGAGTCAGAGTTTCCTAAATTTCCCAAAATAAAATATTTAGGTGGCGACTCTGTATCTGGCAAAGCAGTCCATGTTTGGCACTACTTTCAAAAAATTTGTTTTAAAAAACGATTTGCCGGATTTGGACTCTTTGATGATTCATCGGTCTTGCATTGCACTCTGCGAGATTAGATACAAGACCGTGACTTTGAGTCCTGAACTGTAGTGAGCCCAATGAACAAAATGGGACGGGATTTTCCTCTCGGGACGTTCGGGGACTTCTACAATGTGTTGTTGTCTTATTCCCATTTTTGTCCTTTACTCTTTGTATATGAGTCTTGGGCAGGTTTGAAATAGGTTGGTTGTGTTTGGAAACCAAGGGTTGAAGTCTAGATTTTGGGCTTCACGCTCGAGCGAGGCTTTTGACGCTCGAGCGGACCTGTTTATATATCAGTCCAAAAAATAGCTTTTGGATCACTTTTTCGGGCCAATCTCTCTCTCTAACTTTTCAAATCTTATGCATGATTATACTAGATTCATCTTACTAAGTAAGATACATGTACATCAATTAGAAGGTGACTAATTATTGATGAATGCACCTATATATACAATGTATAGAAGACTAATGCTAATACATTGAATGTGATGGATTCATTATGAATGAATCTTAGAGATGCATTATGTATCTATTATGAATATGTAACATACATTAATCTATCTAATGAATTCATTAATATAGAAGATGCATTATGTATCATGAATGTATGAGATACACTAATCTATTTAATGGAGTTCATTGAATGAATAACTTGAGAGCTTCTTTCTCTCTCTATATATCTTCTCTCTAAAAATCCATCTAGCTCTAGTGTGTTTCTAGCCTAGTTCCTTTGTAAGAAAGGTGGAGTTTGGCGTGGCCTTCGTTTTGATCCGAGAAAGGTTGGGTTTGGAGCACTTTCGAGTTTCTCTCTTCTTCTCCTTGGGTTCTCCATTTGAGGTAGGGATTTCCTTGCTCTTTTCCAATGCCTCGTTCATAGATAGACATGTGGTAGTTTTGTATTGCATGAAAATCATATCCATGTGGAATTTCTTTGAAAATCATGAAGGGGAAACCTAGGGTTGGTTGTTTAAATATGAGTTTGTTAACATTGGTTGTTGTGTGGGCTAATTGAGAAGTAATCTAGCATGATTATTGTTGAAAGAAGAGAAAACCCTAAATTATATTTTGATTTGATAAATTAAAATGGAACATGGTTGGACAATGTTTGTAAATTACTATTATTAAAGTGGGTTGTATAAAAGTGTTAATGGCTTAGGCATTAACTATGTCATTGGGGTTATTTTGAAATGAGTGTATTGGAATGAGATGAGTCATGGCTTTATTATCCATGGAATTGGTTTTGTAAAATGAAAAGAATGGATTTGGTTTTGTGAAATGGGAAAAGTGTTTTTGGAATAAGTGGTGGAACACGTTGACTTGGAAAATTATGAAAGTTGATCTTGAAAATGGAAGATGAAATGTTAACTCTATGTGAGTCTTGGAAGATAAATATGAGTATTGAACTATTGTATCATGAGTGTTGAATACACACATTTGGGGGTTTTATCTCTAACTATTGTACTAGTGTCGTTGTTGGGTTTAAGATCGCTTGAGAGTTGAGTCTCTTTTAATAGGTGTATTTAATACATGCATCTAGAGGTTTTGTCCTTGGTCATCGGTGGAGGATGACATTGTTGTGTTGAATTGCTGTGTATGTATTACACTTATTGGTTGTGCTTTGTTATATTGAGATGGTTGGTGTTATATACCGCGCTTAGAATGAGGGGTACCAGTGCCTTCCAGCTAGCGCCTGGAGAACTTGGACTAGGTACCATTACCTTCCAGCTTGTGTCTGAAGAATATGGCTAGTCATTTGATCGTAAGGTGTATCCTTAACTTACCGTGCTTATGGCAGGTAGAGTAAACCTTTTGTCATCATTGTCTCAGTGTATCTGAGTATGTCATGAGTTACGATGGTTATGGTTTTGAAAGGCCAAGTTGCCTTATTTGTTGATTATACACATGTTGATGATTTGTTATTTCCCTTTTTACTAAAGGCATGCATGTATAGATGTGAATGTGTTGGGAACCGACATAAATAATATTTTATGTTATATTGGAAAGTGGGTAGGAATTGAATATTTCTGAATATGTTTTAAAAAAGGGAAATTGGTTGTAAGAACGGAAAATGGGGGAAAGTAATGGGCTTGGTGAAACTGTTTTCTAGAATTGTTATTGAAATGAAAGTTTGGGAAAGAGGGGTAATGAAAAGAAAAGAAAGGTGAATCGGTTTCAGTGTTGAATGAAATGGCTGATTTTGAGAAAAGTTCATACATATGTATATTTTGTATGAACTGCCAGCTTACTACTCTAGTATGAGATTGAGCATTCATGATCATAGCTATCTGTAAGTTGTTATTGTTGAGGACCATGTTGAGATCCCTACTGGACTATATGTTCATCCCACGTTGTTGAATCTTTTTTAGGTGATAATCAGGATGTGCTACAAGATTTTGGATCTTCATATTTGTTGGCCACGGGGCCTGTAGACACGCCCTCGGGCCTCATTATAGTTCGGACTCGATTTGTGTCACGGTCCTGTATCTAATCTCGCGGAGTGCAATGCAAGACCGATGAATCATCAAAGAGTCCAAACCCGGCAAATCGTTTTGGAAAACAGATTTTTTGAAAGAAGTGCCAAACATGGACTACTTTGCCAGATACAGAGTCGCCACCTAAATATTTTATTTTGGGGAATTTAGGAAATCCTAACTCGTTGCCTAAGGCCACGTGTCCGTCATCACCAAAGTTGCCTCGGCTCGGAAACTTGGGTACGATTGGGGAAGGTCACTTCATGAGCACCCCCGCTCGCTTGATCAAAGATCGGCCTCTACTAACCATGATATCTAGTTTTGAAAACATTATGCGTTCTTATTCCGGTTATTAGCCTAGATTTATTATGTGATGCGCACGACATACAAATATAGACCGGATTGCCTGAATTGGAACAAAACATCTCATGTTTGTTTATTTGAAAATGGTTTGATGGTGCTACTCGTAAGTAGGTTAAGACGTGGATTTGCCACCCTCGGGTGGGCTTAGAAAACAAGATGATTTTCCACTCTCAAGTGGGCTTAAAACTCACAATCGATGAATTGTTCCAATCCAAATAACCCAACCTTCACCCGTAGGCATTCAGGCAGGTATATCACATAAGCAAATAGCCTCATAGTAAGCATGCTATCGTGGAAGTCACTCACACGCATGCAAGAATGCTAAAGCATAAACTTACCGAGTACTCCAAGCCAAAACAGAAGCTCTGTTAGAAATCTATACATGACCCTAACTATACAAAAATGCCTAATGCAACACATGCAAAAATGCAACTACAATAGGCTCGGCTATTCTAAGGATGGCATATGATGATGCTACAGCTAACACGTATTCAATTCGGAATCGAAATACAATGCAGTTAGTATGATGCGCCGAGCCCGGTGCATGCAATACAGATGAATGAATGCACGCATGCAAGCATAAGTATTGTAATTGAAACATGCCCTAATCTAACCATCATAAGCGGGTAAATGAAAGGGAGAAAGTCGTGGGGTTGGAAGACATACATCACACGCACGTACACTTATTACAAATTTGCCCTCACTCGGAGGGTCCGAATAAATAATACAAGCCGCCTAATTAACTAGCTAACAAGCTACTTAATTATTACAAAACCCTATGAATAACTAGTTACAACTAATTATTACACAACTTAATTAATTATTACAAATAACAAATGCTAACTAACTAGTAAGCAGTAAAAGAGAATTGCTCCAGCCCTGTTTGAAAAAGAGGAGGGTATGCATGCTCGCTTCGGTTCCTTGCCTTGAAACGCCTTTCAGTTGCTCTTTAGAGGCTCTGTTTGCAGGATGTCTTCCATTGTTTGCTGTTGGAACTTACCAAAACACAGCTGGGGAATTCACCAGTGGCCTGCCGGCCATGGAAGGATCACTGCCGGCCAAAGGTGGTCCATTGCCGGCCAAGGGTGGCACACTGCCAGCCATCAGTGATAGGCTGCCGGCCACTGGTGTACTGTGACACCAAACTGCAACGAAGCACAAAATAGAGAAAAGGGATGGTTTCCCAAGGACATGTACGCACCATGGCACTCCAAATCACCTCAAAACATCAAGGGAGAGGTCTAGTCGGATCCACGACCATCAATCACGCATCTCGATGCATGATGGCCAAAGATCCAACTTGTGCAAATCAATATGAAAATGAATGCACAAATAAAGCAAGTAAAGCCTAGAACTCTATCATGAATCATCAAGAGCTTCGGCAACCGAGAATTGAGACACGTTCCATCACTTGAAGTATGAAACGCCCCTCGTTCCTCGTGCTCAGATTAACACTTGATCCAAGCAATGCAACACATAAGCATGGCAAACATGCAACATGACCTAAATGTGCAAAACATGCAACTAAACCAAGCATGCAACAAGCATATAAGCATGATGTGAGGTGATGACCTTGGACAACATGACAAAATACAACATGAACATGCAACAACATGTAATGAGGCTAGCATGTGAAAACATGCAAAGGGGTGGGCTTAAAATAATGTGGGCGGCTCTTAACTAAGCCCAAATCAGTGGCCATAACGATGAATTAAGCCATACAACACACTCAAGCATGCGAAATGCGAAAGGTTCATCAAAGGGGCCTAAAAGGGGTAACTCTCAAAAGTGCCTAAGAAGTGACAAATGTGCAAGTGTAACAACACTAGAGGCACTGAAATGAGATGATAAACGATGCCAAATCATCTAAATAGCTCAAGGATAGCATGCATGAATCACCGAAACACGTAGCTTGCAAGGCCAATTACAAGGCCAATTACACTACAGCTATACAAAGCATGAAGTATATGGCAAGGGCAACCCAAAACAATCCTAGTACATGTTGATATGAGACTAAAACATGCAAGGAAGTAAGCCTAAGCAAGCTAGCATACAGTGCTAAAATATAGGACATGCAAGGCTACAAAAGAGGCAATGCACTGCACCTATTAGAACCAATCATGGCATGACATGGACAACCAAAAACAGAGTTACATCATGGTATATTAGGACCCAAAATGTACTGAAATGATGAGCCAAAGACTTAGGCTAAGTGGCATGCGCAAAAGTCCATTCTTGAGGCATAAAGCACAAGCTATACAAAGCATTCAAGGCATGCCAAATGCATGTGTATGACAACATTTCATGGATTGAAATAGCATGTGCAATGAGGGCAAGGCATGAAAACATCACATGCATGGCATGGTAGGGGCCCAAAACCCATGACTAGCCTAAACATTTACACTACAGCTATACAAAGCATGAGTGGTATGGACATGGCAGCCTAAAAAAGTCCTATAACGCTTCAAAATAAGCATAAAATCAAGTTTGAGCAAAGCCAAAATATGCTAGTATGATGAGTCAAAACATCATGCACAAAGGGCTAGTAAACAAGATTTGTTCTACATCTATATGGAGCATGCAAAGGATGATCAAACCAACTATGGATAGGGTCATATCATGCCAAATGATGACCAAATACATGCTGAAATGTAAACCAAACAAGCTAAAATGGCATGGCAAAGCATGGGGTATATGAAGCTAGTTTAGGAGATTTACACTACAAGTGCATCATGCAAGCATGAGGTAACAAAACCAACCAAAAATAGGTTCATGGCATGGTAAAACATCACCAAAAATGGACTGAAATGGACTCAAAAAAAGCCAAGCACACATGCTACTTTGATGAGCTATGGATGGAGTTACACTACACATACTATATGCATGCAAAATATGACCAAACCAGCCATGGACAGGGCCAAGGCAGGTCCTAAAAGTCACAAAAACAGGCCTGAACCAAGCCTCAAAGATGCATAGAGGGATGGTCCTTTGGAAGGCCAAAAATGCAAGCAAAGAGGAACACAAAGAGAGGGGACTACCCCCTCTGATTTAGGACCTCAAAACCACATCTCTACCACCAAAATCTCACTGGATTTCAGTGGTAGGAAGGCCAAACCAAGGCTAGCTCGGAGGCCTCAAGATATGGCTTAAAACAAAGCCAAACAAAGCATGTAAGGGGATTACACACCCCAAACAGCAAAATGACCTTAACCAAACTTAAAAAGAACTTAAAAAAAAGACTTTTTCTAGTTATAAGCAAAGCCTAAATCAATATGTAAAGAGGGCTAAAGCAAGGTGCAAAAAAGTGCAAAAACGGGGGAAATGCTCACCCTTGAAGACCCTCTTCGAAACCAGCAATTTCAGGGGGTGGATGCTTGCTTTCAGACCTCAAGAAGACCTCCCAAGAAGCATGGTTCAATGGTGGTGGTGTATATCTAGGTGCCGTAGTGTAAAAGTGCAAGGAAATCCAATTCCTAAGCACAAAATACAAACAATATAGAGAGAAAGGGAGTTTTTGCTCTCAAAAACTCAGAACCCCTGGCAAAGAGGGAGCCCTTGTGCTTGTATAGAGGAATGCAAAGCCAAAGCTTCTTCAAGAAGCTTTACAAGGGCTTCATTCCTCCATAGACGTGTATGGAGGGGATCAAACAAAAAAACCAGCTGGCTCAAAAGATCTGGAAGAAAACCAGCTGAGACAGGGGGGTGCCGGCCATCATCAATGGCCGGCAGTGGCTCACTGATGGCCCGTAGGGCTTCACCAGTGGCCGGCAGGAACAAGGCAATGGCCGACAGTTCCATGCCATGGCTGGCAGTGCACCAAAAGGGTCACTCTGAAAGGACCTAGCCAAGGTCCAAAAATGGGGCAGAAAGGATACAAGGTCCGGGAAGCTCGAACTGGTGACTTTCCGCCGCGGCAGTCGAGTACTCGGCGAGCAGTCGAACTAGTTGTTGGGTGTACCTGCAAGCACAACCAAGTCCCGAGGACGGTCAAAAATGGGGTGTCTACAGTTGCCCCTTTTTGACAGAACTCAACAGTCACAAAGTGACGGGAGTGAGTGCCAAAGCCCAGAGACGACCCATTTTTGACAAGGCCGAAGACTCAGACAAAGCAATCAATATAGGCATGCGGAAATGCGCCCGGAGGCTGGGGCATAATGAAAATGATATGCAAGTTGCAAGAGCATGACTAGTAATCATGCCAAGAATGCTGTAATGAAGCAAATCATGCAACAGTTTTAAGCGGGTGAACAATAGTCCTACATATTCCAACAAGAAGGATGTAAGAAAAATTATGCAATTTTTACCACGTTTCACGCAGAGTGCATACAATACCTGTGTGGCTCGTCTGGTCGTGCCAGCTTCAAATGAACTGTACATACAATATCATGCCTGAAAGAGAAACAAAACTTAACAGGTACACTTTTGATAGAAGTGTGCATAACAATGCAATGGAAAATGCATGACAACGCAAGTGAGGGGATGCATGACAATGCAGGTGGAAGGGGGTTTATAACAATGCGACGCAGGCGCGTGCATAACAATGCAATTTGAAACAAGCATAAAATGCGGGAGGTTGCCTAAACACATGTAAGTAAAGCATACGTGCAAATGCATGCAATGTGTAAGCAAGCAAGGTATGAACACATGTAAGTAAAGCATGCGGGATTAACGCAGGCAATATGTATGGCGGGAATGAACACATGTAAGTAAAGTATGCAGTAACGCATACAATGTGTAAACTCCTGTGAGATGCATAAACACATGTAAGTAAAGCATACGTGGAAACGCATGCAATGTGTTAGCAAGCAAGCAAGGTATGAACACATGTAAGTAAAGCACACGTCGAAACGTATACAATGTGTAACCACCTAAGAATACATATACACATGTAAGTAAAGCATGCAGTAACGCAAGCAATGTGTATGGCAGGAATGAACACATGTAAGTAAAGTATGCAGTAACGCATACAATGTGTAACCTCCTGTAAAATGCATAAACACATGTAAGTAAAGCACACGCGGAAACGCATGCAATGTGTAAAGCAAGCAAAGGTATGAACACATGTCAGTAGAGTGCACGCCGAAGCGTGCACAATGTGTAACCACCTAAGAATACATATACACATGTAAGTAAAGCATGCGGGATTAACGCAGGCAATATGTATGGCGGGAATGAACACATGTAAGTAAAGTATGCAGTAACGCATACAATGTGTAAACTCCTGTGAGATGCATAAACACATGTAAGTAAAGCATACGTGGAAACGCATGCAATGTGTTAGCAAGCAAGCAAGGTATGAACACATGTAAGTAAAGCACACGTCGAAACGTATACAATGTGTAACCACCTAAGAATACATATACACATGTAAGTAAAGCATGCAGTAACGCAAGCAATGTGTATGGCAGGAATGAACACATGTAAGTAAAGTATGCAGTAACGCATACAATGTGTAACCTCCTGTAAAATGCATAAACACATGTAAGTAAAGCACACGCAGAAACGCATGCAATGTGTAAAGCAAGCAAAGGTATGAACACATGTCAGTAGAGTGCACGCCGAAGCGTGCACAATGTGTAACCACCTAAGAATACATATACACATGTAAGTAAAGCATGCGGGATTAACGCAGGCAATATGTATGGCGGGAATGAACACATGTAAGTAAAGTATGCAGTAACGCATACAATGTGTAAACTCCCGTGAGATGCATAAACACATGTAAGTAAAGCATACGTGGAAACGCATGCAATGTGTTAGCAAGCAAGCAAGGTATGAACACATGTAAGTAAAGCACACGTCGAAACGTATACAATGTGTAACCACCTAAGAATACATATACACATGTAAGTAAAGCATGCAGTAACGCAAGCAATGTGTATGGCAGGAATGAACACATGTAAGTAAAGTATGCAGTAACGCATACAATGTGTAACCTCCTGTAAAATGCATAAACACATGTAAGTAAAGCACACGCGGAAACGCATGCAATGTGTAAAGCAAGCAAAGGTATGAACACATGTCAGTAGAGTGCACGCCGAAGCGTGCACAATGTGTAACCAACTAAGAATACATATACACATGTAAGTAAAGCATGCAGTAACGCAAGCAATGTGTATGGCAAGAATGAACACATGTAAGTAAAGTATGCAGTAACGCATACAATGTGTAACCTCCTGTGACATGCATAAACATATGTAAGTAAAGCATACGTAGAAACGCATGCAATGTGTAAGCAAGCAAGGTATGAACACATGTAAGTAAAGCACACATCAAAACGTATACAATGTGTATCCACCTAAGAATACATATACACATGTAAGTAAAGCATGCAGTAACGCAAGCAATGTGTATGGCATGAATGAACACATGTAAGTAAAGTATGCAGTAACGCATACAATGTGTAACCTCCTGTGAGATGCATAAACAAATGTAAGTAAAGCATACGTGGAAATGCATGCAATGTGTAAGCAAGCAAGGTATGAACACATGTAAGTAAAGCACACGTCGAAACGTATACAATGTGTAACCACCTAAGAATACATATACACATGTAAGTAAAGCATGCAGTAATGCAAGTAATGTGTATGGCAGGAATGGACACATGTAAGTAAAGTATGTAGTAACGCATACAATGTGTAACCTCCTGTGAGATGCATAAACACATGTAAGTAAAGCATACGTGGAAACGCATGCAATGTGTAAAGCAAGCAAAGGTAACAACACATGATAAGGAAGTGCATAATGATGTGTGACAAGGACATGGATGACAATGCATGATAAAGAAAATGCATGACAATGCATAATAGAGATAAGAAAATGCATGACAATGCATGTAAGGTGCGCATGACGATGCACGATACGGAAAATGCATGACAATGCATAATAGAGATAAGAAAATGCATGACAATGCATATAAGGTGCACATGACAATGCGCGATAAGGAAAATGCATAACAATGCATAATAGAGATAAGAAAATGCATGACAATGCATATAAGAGATATGCAAAACAATGCATGTGAACTAGATGGATGTTTATCGTAACAGATGAATACTAGTTGACATCAACAAAAGAAAAAGATGTTTAATAAAGACATCTTAAAAGGAAACCTCCGGTTTACCCCTCGGAGGGTTTGGGATGCGTAAAAAGGATACACCTAGCGTGCATTGATGGATGTTTACCATCGTATGTTGAGGGCATGATTCCCGAGTTCCCCCGGAGGCATTTCGAATTAAGTTTTGAGCATTCCGTGGGATTGTTGGGACCTAGGAACATATTCCAAGATCAAATAGATCAGGAAAGCTAGAAAAGGTTTGGTGGTCACCAGGGACAACCGCCGGCCACCGCCGGCCATCTGCATCCACTGCCGGCCATCGACAACAGTTTGCCAGCCATCGATGGGCACCTGTCGGCCATCGGTGGCAGATTCGGGCAAAGAGGGCTTTCAAGCCGTGGGTCTTTAAATAGGCTCAAAACCAACCTATTTCCTCACAAACCCTCCCATAGAAATCAACTTCCTTCCTTCCTAGGTGTGCCTTCTCTCTAGATTCGCGCATTTTACGCGTTTCCCAACACCCTATACAACCTTGCATCACTAAGGATTCTTGGTTTTCTTCGATTTGAACCGATCAGAAATTACACCCGAGGCTTCTTTCATCATTTCCCGCATTCAAGGATCATTTCCCCCGATCTTCTCTCGAGGTTAGTTCACTTTCCCAGGTTTTTCAACTTTTCTTGAATTTTCTCTTTCTTAGGGTTTGAGTTTATTCTAAATTTCAACATTTTGCTCTTTTTGCTCATTTTCGCATCATTCTTGTGCATCCATCTCAGATGGCTGACGATGTGCCTCATGGTGAGGGCTTCTCCGCACTTCTCCCAGTAGAGTTAGCGGCTGAGCCTGAGGTTGAGCCCCAGTCGTTACCATTGGACGTACGTCTCTTCGACCCTGCGGTGTATCATCCGGAGACTCACATCATTCCGGTGGCGGGAGGCATCCATACTTTCACCGATTTCGATGAGGATGTGCCAGATGACCTCTTATTGAGAGAGCCGATGTCTCGTTTGTCGGCCATTGCCGTGGAGGTACCACCTTTGTTTTCCTGTAGTATTACTTTCGACCACCTGCATTTCTTACGTTGTTTCGATCTGATTGCGTCGCATGCTTTGATCTAACTGTATTTCATACATTGCTGATCTGCACCTGATTGTACTTTACACATCACTACCCTGTATGTGCTGTACACACCCGCATCTTATGCGTCACTACTCTGAATTCAAATGCATCTTTGACTTATCACTGCTCTGGATATAACCATATTTTCAATACATCATTGATCTGATCTGAACTGAACTGTATTTTCAATACACTGCCGACCTGATTTGACCTGCATTTTCAATACACTGCTAATTCGATTTGAACTGCATTTTCAATACACTGCTGATTTGACTTGACCTGCATTTTCAATACACTGCTGATTTGATTTGACCTGCATTTTCAATACACTGCTGATTTGATTTGACCTGCATTTTCAACAGGAGGGATCTTGCTCCTTTCGAGGCTATGGCGCTACGACCGCTCGAGACTGGTACGATGTGCTCCCCACGGGGGTCCACCGGATTGTCAACGAGACTGGCTTCGGTATATTTTGCTGTAGCCTGACGCGGATCACAGTGAGTCGCCCTCTCCTGGGGGCGCTTGTGGAGACGTGGTGGGACACCACCAATTCCTTCCACTTTTCCACGGCGGGGGAGATGACCACGACTCCTTTTGATTTTGCTATGATCATTGGTCTGGACGTGGGAGGTGATCCTATTCCCTTAGATCCCGACATGGGAGAGTGGGTGGCAGCATGAGATGTATTGCTTGGAGCATGTCCACCCCTTGCACGAGCGGGTATGGTTAGATACTCTTGGTTCGAGGAGCACTACCGCGGGGAGGATCCTAAGACTGATGAGGGAGTGGAGTAGTATGCTAGGGGCTTCCTCTTATTCCTTTTTGGTACCACCTTGTTTTCGAACAGGTGGAATACCGTGGGCTTGTACTTCTTGAGCACCCTGGTGGTGCTTCCGTGGATCCGCTCCTACAACTGGGGCACAGTTGGCCTCACCACTCTTTATGGATACATGAGCTCCATTTCTCGGATGCGTGGGAGATTGATTGGAGGCTACTGGCGAGCTTGGGACGTGCACAACCTAATTTCCCCTTTTCATTACTTTGCTTAGCATTTGTACGTTTTGCTTTGTTCAACATTTGTACTTTCCGTACTCACTATCACACTGTATGCTCTCTGCTTTGCATTTTCTGTACACCATACACTGCACACTGCACACCATACACTGTACACTGGATCTAATGTCTGCTTTTCTAGGCCTGCCCCTGTTATGTACTGTACTACATTCTGCATTCTGCTTTCTGCATTCTTGTTCATACGCTGTACTGATCACATCTGTTCAATAGCTTTGGGTATATGCATACTTCCCAGCGCTTGCTCCAGATCTGGTGGAGGAGACTGCAGTGACGGTCCCGTTCTCTGATGTATATGACGGTCCGCTCTGTCGTAGGACTCGGGAGGGCTTCATGTTCTTTCGGCAGTATTTTGACACGGTTGCGGCGGGCGAGGTAAGTCTGCAATAGGATTATTTTAATTAAACCAATGCACCTGCCTTAGTTATTTGACGACTGATCATCTTACTGATTCTCTTTCTCAGATTACATGGCAACCATGGGAGGTGATTCCATCAGGACTCCGGGATCGGTATCGCGTTGCCCAGATTATGTCTTAGTATTGTATCCTCTTCGAGGGGCCGATCTGTCGAGCCTGGTTTCTAAGTGAGCGCTTTGTGTGTCAGACTCTAGGGTTGCCTGCCCCGTTTGTACCGATGGCGCCTCCACCATCGATGAGGGAGACACATATGTTATCTGCCGACCAGGTGATCCAGTTCATGGTAGGGTTGGAGACAGATTACTTCCGTGCCGAGGGCGACTACGCGACCTTCATTCAGACACATTTGATGCCGCCTTTGACTGGTGTCCGAGGAGGAGAGGGAGCGAGGGCTCCAGCTATGAGAGGCAGGGGTGGAGCGACCAGATCTCGTAGGAGGAGAGGTCCTGAGGAGAGGCAGGGGTCTAGATGGCCAGTGCTGCCTGCTAGTATGACACTCCGAGGGCGAGTTGGAGAGATTTATCAGGTTCCTTTTGCCCCTCCTCCAGCTAGTCACAAGCTTATCGGAGGTTACGGCCCGACTCCGGTATGTACTACACTGTCATCCCTTGTACAGTCATTTGATTTCACTTAATATTCTACAGAGTACTAATGATTTCAACCATTTTTTTGCAGGCTCCTATTGAGTACACTCGTCAGTCCCTGGCGATGACGGCTTCAATGATAAGGATGCTACAGACGAGCATGGACCTACTCAGTATCTACAGCATCCCGGTAAGTTCATTCAAACTGCACTTCGTGCCATGAAGTCTTTTCTTAACACACCATTATTTGTATAGCTTGCACACTGCATTGATCTGATACCTTGTTCCCATGCCTTACTCACGGTACACATTCACTGCAAATCATTCACTATTCACAGTGCATCCTTTTCCTGCATCTGATACATTCTGATTACTAATGCATTTTGGTGGATTGTCCCTTTTTCAGATTCCTTTCTTGCCGCCAGGCCCATCGGGTGTTCCCGCAGGAGCAGGGGTAGGCCCTTCAGCACCTCCTCGAGCAGCAGAGGGAGCAGGACGAGGGACTAGTTCACGGAGGCCTACCCCAGACGATGATGAGTCTGATGAGGAGGCGATGAGTCCGCAGTCAGAGTCAGAGTCAGATGCTGATGGTGGAGATCCTGGACCTTCATCCAGGAAGAGGACCAGGACGGATTCTCGCGCTTGAGGCCACTGGCACTGATCCAGACACTTTGCTACTTCAGATGTTGATCTTATTTTGTTTTATTTTCCTTTTTACTAGTAGTTTTGCACATTGTACTGCGTTAGGTAGATTTGGTTTAAAACCAATCTCTTTTGTGAAAAGAAACTATGACGGAATGAAAACAGCCTTTTTGTTGAAAAATTGTTTTGTTTGTACATGCATCGCATCGCATCGCATCGCATTACTTCACTTTACACAACAATGTAAATGAAATTAAAGTTCTTGTTTTGAAAACCAAACGCTCAAATTGCATTAATCAGGTAGTGAATTGACTAATAACAAAACAACTCGATAAACAAAACAAAGCCTAGCAAGTTTACAACTTGATAAGTAAATTGCAACAACTCGATAAATAAAAGGAAGATAATTACAACCTAACATAGAAAAATAAAATAATACGCCTTAAACAAGACACGACAAAGTCCAACAGGACAAAACAAGACCTTGAAAGACACAAGGGATAGGACTCCACTGCAACGGACAACTGGGTCTTCAGTGAGGGAGCCAATGAGCAAGAGGGAAGTACTGCCGGCCATCAATGGATCCCTACCGACCATCAGTGTGCCATTGCCGGCCACTGATGAGCCACTGCTGGCCATCGATGGTAGACTCTCCGAAATGACGACATCTGTCCTCCACTCACTTCCTTATCTTCTATATGAGTTCCAGCTTTGGGATTCTCTTCATTTTAGCTCAAATTAGCACCAAATGGAAGCACTCCTTGCCCAAAACCTCACAAATTGGATCGCTTCTCTAGATGGCTCGAAAAAGTTGAACTTCTGGGGCTTCGACTTGAATGCACTATTCACGCTGGGCCGTACTCCGCTGCACCTTCCTTTCCTTCATGCTGCGACGAGGTTTTGGAATCCGAAAGCACATGTCTTTAGCTTTAGCGGGTAAGAGATGTGTCTTACCTTCGAGGATTTCCAAGCTTTGATGAAATCCGAGCGTAACGAGGAAATCTTGCCTCAACTCCGATTTGGCCACGTCCAAGC
Source organism: Camellia sinensis (assembly GCF_055761805.1). NCBI lineage: Eukaryota > Viridiplantae > Streptophyta > Magnoliopsida > Ericales > Theaceae > Camellia > Camellia sinensis. Next base: position 54,284,111 of record NC_138970.1, read on the forward strand.
CCTAGGACAAATGTGCGGCCTCACTTTGCATGATGCTCGATCATTGATTCACAATGGGGGCCTGGACATCCCAAGCTTGGTTTGTCGGTTTTCTGATACTGGCGACCGTGGCGACCATTATCGACAAGGCCATCGACGACACGCGTTTTGCCTATGCTTGCTATCTCATTTCTTGTTTGCCCCAGGCTCCGGAGGATTCAGTGTCCGGTTGATCGAGATTGCCCAAGGCTTGAAGGAGGGCAAAAGCTGCGTTGCCATGACTCTAGCTGAGACATTGATGGGCTTAGACGCTTTTCACCGCCGGGAGATGGCTAGGCTTGCGGGGAGTCCACTACTACTGCAGGTAATGTTTCCCACCCCATCTCACATATGTATTGCTCACATCACTCGGCCCTCAGGCTCGATTTTTCTCACAAAACCCTTTTCTTTCTTTTCTCTCATCGTACATCTCTCTATTCTTTATTCTCTCATTTTTCAAACCCTCCCCAGGTGTGGTTGATGGACAAGTTACAGACTGTGGAGTCTTGCCCCGCATACTTAGCTCGCGGCTACTTTTTTCGAAAATGCCCGGTCGATGCCCTTGATGAGGGATGGTGGTATAGCTGGATGTGCAATTTGTCTGCAAACCACATCGCTTGGCGCTGCCCTTGGCTCAATTTACCGGCAATGAGTTACAATATGACCCGTCAACCTGGGATTCAATTGATTGGCATGACACACTGTGTCTTCTACTTTCCTTTTCAGTTCCAGCGCCGGTTCGGACATGATCAAACTTGCCCGCCAGAAGGGGTAGAGTATCATGCTGCATTCCCGATTCGAGGCGCACAGCTTGCCCGGTATGCCATAGCATGGAGGACTAGAGAGCTCCTGGCCCCCGCTCCCACTTTCAGTTGCACTTTGTCTGATGAGTGCTTGGATTGGCTCAACGAAGAGGCACAGGAAGGGCCCACTTTGGCATCAGAGGCTTCGACCAGCTCTGGGAGGGGGCGCAGGAACACCTGACTTAGCTATGCCCCGGATTTATTGCTTTATTCGTACTTTCAAGTTTTCTTTATGATTGTAATAAAAAGCAACTTCAATTTGTATGCAAGAGCAGGAGAACTCTGTATTGAAATCAATGAAATTGAAGGTTGTGGGTACTGAAAATTTTCTGCTTTGGTCCAAAAATGGTCTAAGTTGTAAAAAGATTAATTTTGAACAAAGTCAACTTTTATTAAAACTTTTCAAAACCATTTTCGATATGGATCAGAACTGGACACGCCTGAAATCTGTTACTGAGATGCACAACCTCGGATCCTAGCAACTGGAAAGTTGCCCCTAGTATGAAGAGCACTGCACCGGAGATCATAATCGAACTCTTGAATGCTGAATAGACGAAGATGGCCGAGATGATCAAATGGACTAAGTTGATCGGGGAAAAGTTTATGGCTGAACTTCAGGATGAAGTTGCCTACGTATCCCAAAGATGGGAATCAAGCCTTACGTAGTTTAGGCTTGGGTTCACTCGAGTATTTTCACTCTCCTTTTACGCTCTAACTTTTGCCAAGGCCGCCCTTTGTGGGTTTTCAACCTTGCGAGCTCAGTTTTTATATTTTCCAATTTTCTGTGCTCTAACTTTTGCCTAGGTCGCCCTTTCGGGTTTTCGGCCTACCGAGCCTCTCAGGGGTAATATTTCTTCAACTTGTCCATATTGATCGGTTGTGAAAACTCTAGGCCATCTAGGTCCATCAGAACCACAGCTCCACCTGACCAGATGGACTTGATGATGTAGGGACCAGTCCAATTGGGTCTGAACTTGCCCCTAGGGTCGTGGATGGGAGCTCGGTTGTCCTTGAGCACCAAATCTCCTTCTTTTAGATTCCTGGACTTAACTTTCTTGTTAAAAGCCCGGGCAATTCTGCGTTGATAGCCTTGAACATGGTACAATGCTTTCAGCCTGCATTCGTCGAAAAGCATGAGTTCTTCAAATCTGCTCTGTTGCCAATCTGCTTCGGCTATCTGACACTCAGCCAACACTTGCAAAGACGGAACCTCAATTTCAATAGGTAGAATGGCCTCCATTCCATAAACTAATGAATACGGAGTTGCCCCAGTAGAAGTTTTAATTGAAGTCCGGTACCCCCACAGAGCAAACAGCAGCTTGTCTGGCCAACCCCGATAGGTTTCCACCATCTTCTGTAATATGTGCTTGATGTTCATGTTGGCGGCCTCAACTACTCCATTGGTTTGCGGCTGGTATGTGGATGACTTATGAAAAGCCACATTGTATTTTTTCAACAAATCAATTACTTCCTTTTTGAAGTGGGAACCATTATCTGAAATGACCTTGTTTGGGACCCCATAACGACAGATGATGTTGTTTCTGATGAATTTTACAACATGTGATGCTTTCAACATCGCATAGGATTGGGCCTTAACCCACTTCGTGAAATAATTTATCGTGACCAGGATGAACTCGTGCCCATTAGACCCCTTCGGGGTGACAGCCCCGATCACATCGATTCCCCAAACTGAAAATGGCCATGGCGAAGTCATATTGTATAGCTTCGACGGCGGAATATTCATGCGGTTCGCATGGATCTGACACTTGTGGCATCGCCGAACAAAGCTGATACAATCCTCCTCCATGGTGGACCAGTAGTAACCCTGTCTGAGGATCTTCCATGCCAGCATTACCCCGTTCATATGCGTACCGCATTCCCCTCCATGGATGGCCTCTATTAGGCGTTTTGATTCTTCAGCTTCAACGCACAGCTTATGCATTCCTAGATGACCTCTTTTGTACAATTTACCTCCATAGATGATGAACTGAACGACCATTCTTCTGACTGCCCTTTTATCCTTGGCATTTGCCCCTGGTGGATACGACCCTTTCTCCAAGAAATTCCAAATATCGTAATACTAGGGGTTCTCATCCTGAACCTCATCTATAGCAGCAATTAATTCATATGCTGGTGCAAACTTCTGATCAATGATGACTAGACGCATCTGGACTCCAAATGGGATGTTTATCATGGAAGATAGAGTTGCTAGTGAATCTGCGAACCTGTTGTTCTCTCTTAACAGATGAGCGAAGTTTAACTTCTCAAACCGAGGAATCAACAAATCCAAGGTCTGGTGATACATCATCATTTTTTCTTCTTTGAGTTTCCAATCTCTTTTCGCGTGAGATACAACAAGGTTCGAGTCCCCGATGACGTCTAATCGTTTTGCCCCTAGTTCCAGAGCTGCCTCTAGACCGACAATGCATGCCTCATATTCTGCTTCGTTGTTCGAGACTTTGAACCGGAGCTTGAATGCTAAAGGGATACGGGAATTGTCAGGTGCTATCAGCAACACTCCTATCCCATACCCGTATTGATTTGACGCTCCGTCAAAGTACATTGTCCAAAACTCATCGTTGATATGCAAAATGGCCTCATCTGGGAATAAGTAGTCAACTGCTTCACTCCTTTCCACTGGATGATCGGCTAAGAACTCTACTACTGCTCTTCCCTTGACCGACTTGCGCGTCACATATTTTAGATCGAATTCGGAAAGCAACAGCAACCAACGAGCCAGCCTACCCGTAAGCGTCGATTTCTCGAAGAGATATTTGATGGGATCTAACCGCGAAACCAACATTACGGAGTGAGCTAACAGGTAGTGCCACAGCTTTCTGGTAGCCCATACCAAGGCTAAGCAAGCCTTCTCCAATGGTGTGTAGCGAGTCTCATACTCTAGCATCTTCTTGCTTAGATAGTAGATGGCCCTTTCCACTTTGTCTTCTGATTCCTACACGAGCATGCAGCCCATTGTGGTCTCAGTTACTGAAAGGTACAATATCAACGGTCTCCTCGGCTCTGGCGGTGACAACACGGGTGGGTTCTGTAAATATTCCTTGATCTTTTCAAAAGCAACTTGGCACCGGCCGTCCCACTGGAATTTCTTTCCTTTCTTCAGGAGACCAAAAAGTGGTTCACAAGTCAAGGTTAATTTTGAGATAAACCGTCTTATGAATTGCACTTTACCCAGAAAGCCTCGCACCTCCTTTTCGGTCCTTGGTGGTGGCATTTCTAAGATGGCCTTGATTTTGGAAGGGTCGACTTCGATACCTCTCTGTGTAATGAGGAACCCCAATATTTTCCCTGCTGTAACACCGAACGTACACTTCTGAGGATTCAGTCGCAACCGGAATTCTTTGATCCTTTGAAAGAACTTTTGCAAGGCGATGTAGTGGCCCTCCCTTCCTTTGGACTTGACAATCATGTCGTCTACATACACCTCAACCTCTTTGTGGATCATGTCGTGCAATATTGTGGTTGCGGCTCGTTGATATGTAGCTCCAGCATTCTTTAGCCCGAATGGCATCACTTTGTAGCAGTAGGTCCCCCACGGGGTGGTGAATGTAGTCTTTTCCCGGTCTTTAGGTGCCATCACTATCTGGTTATAGCCTGAGAAGCCATCCATAAACGAAAGCAAAGCGTGCCCCGCTGTGAAGTCCACCAACTCATCGATATGCGGCAAGGGGAAGTCGTCCTTCGGACTAGCTTTATTCAAGTCCCTGAAATCCACGCATACTCGGATCCTGCAATCCTTCTTCGGCATTGGAACAAGTTGGCCAACCAAGTCGGGTATTCGGATACCAGCAAGAAGCCTGCATCAATTTGCTTGGTGACCTCTTCCTTGATCTTGAGAGCCCAGTCCGGGCGAATTCTTCTGAGTTTTTGTTTAACGGGTCGGGCCTCGGGGTCAAGAGGGATCCGATGCTGTACAATCTCAGGATCGATTCCAGGCATGTCTTCGTAGGACCACGCGAAAACATCTTTGAAATCTTTTAATAAAGCGACTAAGCACTCGCATTCCTCCGAAGACAACGTGGACCTGATTTGGACCAGCCGCGGGTCCTCCTCAGTACCATTGTTCACAGTAGTGATTTCATCCATTAAGGGTTTAACAAATCTTTCCTACTCTTGTTTAATTAAGCGTTGCAAAACCGGAGGAATTTCTTCCCCGTCATTTTCATCAAAATTTTGAAAGTCTGAATTAATGCAATAAATCAAGGGCACAGAAAAGTACTTAAAAACCATAGCTACTTGATTCTCATTAAGCACATCCAAATCGTCCGATTCTTCGGTTACAACAGACTCAAAAGAGAAAGAAAAAGATGACCTGGACAAGACTGTGGCATCCGAGTTATCATCCCCAGGATTACCAAACTCAGACTCAGCCGAGTTGGAACCTGATTCCGACTCACAAGATTCGGTGGAATTAGATTCGTGCTCACTACCTGACCCGGTGCTGCTGGACAAAAATCCCTCTTCATACTGCCAAATGAGAGAGGGTGCGATAGATGCATCCAAAATAGTTGCTGGTAGGCCTACAGCCATTCCATTCCCGATCACGCATACCGAGAAGTTATCCCCCAAGCACTTCTGTTCGATCGGAGGATCTAAAAGTAGACACGCCAGCGCTACCCCCATTTCACTTTTGGCGTCCTCAGACTCCACTTTCTTGCTCTGCTCAACCTCAGCTAATGGGTCTGTCTGCTCTTCGGCAACGTCATCCTCGGGTAACTGTAGGTCAAAGAAGATCTCAAACCCTGGCATGCGCTTCCTCTCCGCGTTCAGCCACGGCTCTGGGAAGCCACAAAACGGAAAATCCTCCCCCTCCCGGACGAAGCGTCCGTTTAGGGTGCCCTGAATGGGCCGGTGCATTAAGTCAAAAGGCTTCCCCGCCTTCTTCGCTCTGGCTCTCCCAGCCATCTCCTTACCTTTCCTTATCCAATCCTCTTTGGTGGGTAGATAACCCAAGCCAACGGTATGTGGGTTATGTGGCACCTCGGCCAATGCTGCGACACCCTTCCGGCCGCTCTTTCCCAATCCCATCCCGGGGATGTGTTGAAGCTTGTTCATGAGGTATACTGATTGAGCACTGACATACACCCGCTCATTAACAGGTAAGATGTCCTGCACGTCCCGGGCCTCAGCTAGGGTAAAACCGGATAAGAACACATCCTCCATACCGTGCTCAATTTCCAAAACTAGCGTAGACACCTCCGGCGGTGGATGGATCGATGAATTCCCAAAAACAATGGCTACTCTCTTTCCATGGGGGTATTTCACCATTTGGTGCAAGGTAGAAGAAACTGCTTTCACTTGATGCAGCCACGACCGCCCTAAGAGTAGATTGAAAGTGGCGGGAACCTCTAAGATGTGAAAGTCAATTTCATACTGCCCCGGCCCAACCTTGGTCTGAATTTTCGCTGTCCCCATGACTTCTCTGCTTGTGTTGTCGTATGCCCGAATCACCTGGGCTATTGGCACAAAGTTTGCGGTCTTCAAATCGATTGCATAGGCAGTCCTCGCCGGACACACATTGATGGCGGACCTTGTGTCAACAAGCACCACGGGTATCCATTTGTTTCTACACTCCACGGAGATGTAGAGTGGCTTGTTATGGTTCGCACCCTCAGGTGGCAGTTCTTTGTCAGAAAAGGTCAACATCGGGATAGCTCCTCCCGAAAAAACTAAGCCCACCAGCTGTTCGGGCGTGGTGTCTATTGAGAGCTTGGCCTTGTCTATGGCCGATAAGACAGCTTGTCGATGCACTCGCGATGCCATAAGCAGTCCCCAGATGGAGATGTCTGCTTGTATCTTCTTTAACTGCTTCAGTACAGTCTCTTCTTCGATTTGCTTCTCTTTCTGTCTCTCAGCTTCCTTATCCTTCCCAGATGCCTCTAGCTGGTCTAGGTGCGGGGGCTTGAAATACCGCCGCTTCTCGTCATATGATCGACCTCACCGATATACCAGGTATCATCTGGCTGATTACTCCCCTAATCCTCATCCGTGTGGGCAAGACATAAATCATCGTCCTCCCACCACATTCCGCCGGCAGCCAACAGACACCTGTCTGGCTCCGGTTCAATTGCACCCGTAGTACTCTCCGTCCATATGCTCGCAGCATTCTCTACCTTCGTGCACACAGCACTCTCAGTCCCTTCAGGGCCCTTAGCTTTCCTAATTCTCTCGGCATCCTCAAACCTTTCTTGTTCCAACTGCGTCAGTACAGCTGGCTGTTCAACAATTCCCGCATTCATAATGCCCGAGTCTCGAGCGAAATTCTTAGCACCGGCGCTCTCTGACGATTCATTCTGATTTGCAGCCCTTCCGGCCACCATTGATATTCTTGCCCCTGCCGGGCCCTGTTTCAACTGAGCTTCATCAACAACGTCTGGCAGGTCATCAAGCCACCCGGTGACCTCTGCTGACTCGTCAAAATCTGACCAGTTGACCACCATGCCCTCGAGCTCTTGTTCATTGAAAATTAGAGGTTGGCAAAGTCCTCTTGCACAGCCGTCAAACCATCTGTCCCTTGCTCAAATCCATCCCCTCGGATCACACACAGCTCTGCCCTCTCTGGCAATTCAATATTAGGCTCAAACTGACCTGCTGGCCGAATGTAATCACTCGGATCGTAGGCTTCCCCAGCAATACTCCTAGACTGCTCAAACCCTGATTGAACAATTCCATCCTCCTCTGAAATCTCCTCTGTTCTGTCTTTGCCAGTCACCACCATTGGCTCGGGTTGGGTTCTGGAGATGTCCAACATGCACAAAGAGTCAGTGCAGTCAGGAAGGAGCACCTCCGGCTTAGGTAGGTGGGAAAGAGTGATATATATGCTGGGATCGTAAGACACGACCCCAGTCTGGATGAAGTTGATTCTTTTGGGAGGTGGAGCTTGGTTGTGCGGTGGGAGAGGGTTTGTTGTGACGTTGGGTTTTTCTGGAGGCACAATCACCTGCTTGTCAACAAGATCCTGAATCTCGTGACGCAATCTATAACATTGGTCGGTGTCATGACCGTGTTGTTCGTGATATGCGCAATATTTGGTTGGATTGTGGGAAAGGGGAAGTTTTTCTGGCAATGGCCTCGGCTCTAGGGGCTTCAAGTGCCCTTTCCTGATTAATACCCCTAGAGCCTTGGACAGGGGCATATACAGTGGGGTGAAGATTCTTTGGCCTCTGGGTTGGAATCGGGTGGTTTGTGTGTTGCTTTCGGACGTGCGAGAGAAAGGTGTAGCTGCCATGAGTCTGGAAGAGGGGATGGTGGTGACCACGCTTACTTCTGAAGCTCTAGCATTTGCGGCATTGCTGGTGCCTGTGTTGTTGTTGCGGTTGAAGGTTCTTCGGGGTTGCTCCCTATCTTGGTCAATCAGACCTTGTTTCATAGCATCCTCTATTTGTACCCCCATCTCGTGTAAATCTGAAAAGGTAGGGAAGTGGAGCACAATCATTTTCTGCATCAGTTTTGGCTGGAGATTGCGCACAATCATCCGGATTTGGTCTTTATCCATGGGCCTTAGGGTCATCATTGAGGCCTTCGCCCTCCACCGGGCCACAAAATCTAAAAAGCTCTCCTTTGGCTCCTGCCTTGTTGTCTTGAGATCATGAGTCGTAATCTCGATTTGAGTGTTATAGGAGTACTGTGCAATGAAAGCCCCGACCATCTCGTCCCAGTTCCGTTTAACGTCATCTTCTAACTTTGCATACCAGATAACGGCCACCTGTAGACACCCCATTTTTGATCGTCCTCAAGACTTGGACGTCACCGTTTGAACACTCGGTGATCATCCATGATTGTGTTCGTTTGGAGTTCCCGGAGGTCTCGGCCCGCGCGCCCTGCCTCAGGATCTCCGAACTTGACCGTTTAGTGTCCGGTTTTGCACCGAACACTTGTGTTTTGCCTTGAAAGGGCAGGGAATGCCTTATGAGGCATCCCCACACACCACCGGCAGTGGCTGGAAGCCACCGGATGAGCTTTCTCTTCCATCGGCACTTTTGTTTGCCGGTCGGCACACTTTATTGCCGGTCGGCATAATATGTTGCCGGTCGGCACTGTTTTTTGCCGGAATAGCTTTTTTGGGCAGCCGACCACTGTTCATCCACTTTATGGAGATATTTTGTGCCAGCTGTGATAGCTGGCACCAACTCTCCCCCCCTCCATACACCTGTATGGAGGGATTTCCCTCTAGCCAAGCTTGTTGAATAAGCTTTGCAAGAGGGATCCTTATAAGAGAGGGGCTTCCCTCTTGGTCCTAGGTTAGAAAAACAGAAGCAAAAACCAGCCTTTGGAGATATAGATACATATTATATCTATACCTCTCCCCCTCTCCCTTCTTGTGTGTGTTTCTTGGCTCAAAAGGTGTGTTTTACCTTACTTTTGCACCATTACACACACCATTACACCTTACTCCGAGATTGAGGGACTTGGAGGAGTTGTTTCTTGAGTTTGGGACTGGTTTTGATCCAAAGAAGGAGGCTAGACCGTTTGTTCTTCAAGGGTTCTTCAAGGGTGAGCATCTTCCTTTTTATTCCCCAAACTTGCATTGGTTTTCTACCTATTTTGTTTACTGTTTTAGCTCTTGTGTATAACATAAAAAAGGCTCATATTTCCCTTCTCTAGCACTTTCATTAAGGTCACTTTGTGGTTTGAGTGTAAACTCACCCTCATAGGCCTTGTTTGGTCTATTTTGGTGCCTCTTTGATAAGGTTTTGTTCACTTCAGCTTTTTGATCTTTTCATCACTAAAAATCAGTGTATTTTAGTGTCAAAAAGGATGGTTTGAAGTCTTGCATAGGGGAGAGACACCCCTCTCCCTTCATGGTTTGTTTACTTGCTTTTTGGGCTCAAAAGGGTAGCATGTGTGCTTGATGTTTCTTGGCTTCATTTCAGCATTTTTTTAGGCATGTTAGGTCATATATAACCTCTGTTTTTGGTCGGATTTGGGCCTCTTTGTATGCTTGTAATACTTGCTTTGTATTGCTCCATCTTGCTTAGAAATACATCTCATGGTTAGGCCATGATCCTTGTGTAAGTTGGCTTAGTTCCATGAAGTTCCTAGTGTTGTTTTTCCATGCTTAAGGTTTGTTGGTTATCCATCTAGTTATGCTTGACATGTGTGTTAAGGTTGCTTTGTATTTTGGCTTAAAAGCTTTGAGCATGATGGCCTCTAGCATGTATGTTTATGATTGCCCTCATGATTTAATACCATCTAAGGACTATTTTTTTTGTCCAAGAATCATGCTTGTATGTGTGCATGCATAGCCTTTTTCATGCCTTGAGGGTGTGTCCTCTTATGCCTAAGAATGAGCCTTAGTGCATATGCTTCATGGGAGATTTTTTTTTAGCTGCCATATTAGGAGTTTTTGGGGTCCTATTTTGCATGCACAAATTCTGTTTTTGCTTTGCTTTAATCATGCCATGAGTGGCCATGTTAATGAGGGTGAAATGTCTCCTTTTGTGCCTTAACTTTGGGACCATAAGTTTGCTTGTTAACATGAGTTGATTGTCTATCATTTTGAGCATTTTGGCCACTGTTTTGAGAAGGGTGAGGGCCTGCCCCTTTGCCACTTTAAGCCCTCTTGCATGCTTGCTCCATGTTTGTTGCATATTTGTTCCATTAAGCTTTGTAGCACATCAATCCCATGGTCAATTTGGTCTATGTTTGCATCATGTTTGTACCTTGTATGCTTGGTATTATACATTTGTCATTTTGGTTGCATAATGCTTATTGTGCTTCACATCTTGGTGGCATGATACATTTGAGGCTTGTGAGCATTGCATGCATTGCATTTACTTAGTTTGGGGTGTCAAACTAAGTGTGGGAATCAAGGACCATTCATACTTCAAGTGATGCAATGTGCCTCGATTCCCGGTCATCGGGACCTTTGACTCCAACTTGATAAGGCCCCGGTTTTCATGTTATTTGTTGCATACATCTTCATATCAAATGGCAAATTCGATCCTTTGACCCGCCATGTACCATTGATGGGTCAAGGATCGAAAGTCACGCTTCTTTGAGTTCAAAATATGATAAGAAGTATGACCATGCTCACATGTGTCTAAAAACTCCATGCTATGCACTGTCTGTTCTCTGTTTGCTGTCAAATTGTCTTCTGCAGGAAGTTTCTGCCGACCGGCAGAATTTAGTGCCGACCGGCACTATCTGAAGTGCCGATGGTAATTGTGAAGTGCCGGTGGCAATTCTGTCTGGCCGGTGGTGCTCTGCAGGATGCAAGGAGCTTGCTCCAGTACTTTGGCAATTTTCAGAAAGGCAAGGCAGTACAAACAGAGGCGACAGGAGTATAGTATGGGTTTTTCGGGCAGGACGGATTCGAGCATGCATCATCTGCGCGCCCCAAGGCAGAGGCTGTGGCCACCCTCTTTATTCTTTTGCTTCCTTTCTTTTCATTAATTAGGAAATTTTGTAATAATCTTATTTGTTCATTATTTTGGGACTGTAATATTAATTCGAACCCTCTGAGTGAGGGTAAACATGTAATAAGTGTGGGTGAGTGTGTGTATGTCTTCCAATCCCCATTTCTTTCTTCCTTTTTATTTACCAGCTTATGATGGTAGATTAGGGCATTTTTTAAATTAGCATACCCTATGATGTGCATGCGTGCATTCATGCATCTGTTGACATGCACCGGGCTCGGTACATCATACTAACCGCATTCGCATTTTCAAATTCCAAAATTGAATACATGAATCAGTTGGTTGCATATCGTATGTCATATTTAGGTTAACCGAGCCTAACTAAAATTGCATCTTGTATGTGTTGCATTAGGCAAAATAGCATGAACTAGGACACGCACATTTGCTAACTAGTTTATTGTTTTGGCACGGAGTACAATGTAAGTGGTTATGCTTTAGCATCCAACATGCGTGTGAATGTTGCCATAAGAGTATGCTTGCCATGCGGCTAAGTGTTTACATGAGATAAATTGCTTGAATGCCTGTGGGTGGAGGTCAAATTGCTTAAATTGGGATAATGCGTTAAAACTATATTTGTTTTAAGCCCACTAGATAGTGGCAAAACCGTCTTTTCCAAAAAAACCGCTTGAGGGTGGCAAAATCTGCATTTTAGCCTACTTATGAGTAGCAAACCATTTTCAAAACGAACATGGAATGTTTTGTTCCAATTTGGGCAATTTGGTCTATACTTGTTTGCTGCGCGCATAACATAGTAATTCTAGGCTAATAATTGGGATAAGAACACATAAAGTTTTCAAAAACGGATATCACGGTTAGTAGAGGCCGGTCTTCGGATCGGGCGAGAGGGGGTGCTCATAGCTGACCTTCCCCGATCGTACCCAAGCTCCCGAGCCGAGACAACTCCGGTGATGACGGACATGTGGCCTTCGGCACCGAGTCAGGGTTTCCTAAATTCCCCCATTTTAAAATATTTAGGTGGCGACTCTGTATCTGGCAAAGCAGTCCATGTTTGGCACTACTTTTTCAAAAATCTGTTTCTCAAAACGATTTGCCAGATTTGGACTCTTTGGTTCAGATTAAGAACCGTGATAAAAATCGAGAGTCCGAACTGTAGCAACGAGGTCCCCCTCCGCGGGCGCTGTTACAGTTTCTGGCGACTCTGCTGGGGAGTTTAGAGAGCTTGACTCAAACTTGTGATATCCTGTTTTGATCTCATTTATGTGTTTCTTTGCATTGCATGTGCATTGGTGCGCCTAGGAACACAGTGTTTGCCATCTGCCATTCCTGAACGGTTTGCCGGAGGCTTGTCTTGTCAAGGCATGTCCATAAGGCTGACCGGCTATTGGCTCTGACAGCATGGGAACACAAACCCCGGTTTACCGGGGCACCCTTTTTGACCATTCGACCTAGTGCATATTCGGATCCATAGTGACCATTCCAAACTAGGACAGGTTGCTCACCCGATGTTAGGTTGTTTGAAACCGCTGTGTGCGTAGTGAAACCCTAGCTCCTGACGAAATAGGACAGGGAAACCCTACCCCAACATAGGGGTGTTTTGGCTCTCTTTACTTGCTATGTGCTGTTAGAATGTATTTCTGCAGGGAAATGAACACACCAGTTTGTAAGTCTGGGCATTAGGCCTGAGGGCATCGGTATCAGTTTTAAGAGAATCAGTTATCTGTGGGTATCAGGGTTCAGTATTGGGAATAGAGATGTTGAGAACAGCGATCAAATGTCGAGGAACAGTGTGTTCGGCTTATCGACCATGTGTTTTGAATATCCAACTGTGTATTATTTGTTTATTTTATGCCGTTGTGCTGTCCAGCTGTTGGTTTATTTATTGCTTTATTTATCTTTTTGCTAGGTAGTTTAGCATCATTGCGTCCAACCCAGTAGACATTCCCCAAGCACTCTGGATCAGAGGTCGCCGGCTCCATCGATCTGAGGATCTGATAGAAGGACAACCAGTGTACCATTCTCTACCCCCGGTTACTAAACGGAAAGCAACTAGGCAGAGGATATCGGTTCAACAGTCAGTACAGAGGGCTTCGTCTACCCCACCTGTGTACAGTAGGGATCAGGATCCCGTTTCACCCACAGAGAGGGAACGCATACCAGCAATTCAACCAGAGCAGGACAGTATGGCTAGCTTAGAGGAGATGGTGCGCCAACTTCAGGAAAGTATGAAAATGATGCAGCAAGATGCTGCCCGACAGGCAGAATTTGCCAGGCAACAGGCTACAGTTATGAGTGAGCAAGCGGATTTAATTGGGAGATTGCAACAGCAAACTGGGGCATCGCCTTCACAGCAAATCCCTCCTCCATTAAGGGTCCCAATACCCGAAGAGACACCAAACGCCCGGAATGTCCAAGAAGATACAGACATCCCAACGGGGCCGGCTCCACCCCCGATTCCGCCTCAACAATCCAAGGCGCCCACTCCCATTAATGTATCGGATTCTCCCTTTGAGTCCGAGGTAGACCCCATGACGTTAAAAATGCACAAGCTTGAAAAGCTGTTCAAGAAATCTCAAGGTGCGAAGTCCATTCCGGACATTGGAGATGGATACATCGACACAGCTGTGACGCTGCCAGATCGGTTTAAGATGCCCCAAATTGATCGTTTTGACGGGTCTGAGGATCCCATGGTACACCTGCGACTATTCTCAGATGTCTTAAGGCCAATGGGCCTCACTAGATTGCAGAAACTATCTTTATTCAGCCGGACCTTGTCAGGTGTGGCGTCCGCATGGTATGCCAAGTTGGAGGATGACGTCAAGAAAAATTGGGACGAGATGGCTGAGGCCTTCATCCTGCAGTACTCGTATAACACACAAATCGAGATCACGACCTGGGATCTCGAGACAACGAGGCAAGAACCCAAGGAAAGCTTCTCAGAGTTTGTAACTAGATGGCGGGCTAAGGCTTCAATGATGACCTTGAGACCCACAGACAAAGACCAGATTCGGATGATTGTGCGCAATCTTCAGCCGAAGCTAATGCAAAAGATGATTGTAGTCTCTTTCCCACATTTGCTGATCTGCATGAAATGGGGGTGCAGATCGAGGACGCCTTGAGACAAGGGTGGATCGATAATGACCGGGAATAACCCCGCAGAAATTTCAACCGTAATGCTAATGCAGGCCCGAGCGGCGCTGCGACTACAAGGACCTCCGAAGTGAGTATGGTCACCACTAACCCTTCCCCAAGAAATACGGCAGCCACACCATTCTCCGGTGCGTCCGGAAGCAACTCACAAACAGCCAAATACCCTCCCAGAAACACCAGAACCTTCGCTCCACTTTATATGCCCCTGTCCAAAGCTTTGGGGGTTTTGATCAGAAAAGGGCATCTGAAGCCCCTAGAGCCGCGACCCTTACCCGAAAGACTACCCGCCACCCACAACCCAGCCAAATATTGTGCGTTCCACCAGCAGCATGGTCATGACACCGACCTATGCTTTCGTTTACGTCATGAGATTCAAGATCTCATTGATAATGGGGTGATTTTACCTCCTGAGAAACCCAATGTTACCACAAATCCTCTCCCCACACATAACCAAGTTCCACCACCCAAAAGAATCAACTTCATCTACACTGGGGTCGCATCCTACGATCCTAGTATCTACATCACACCCTCCTACCTGCCTAAACCTAAAGTTTTCCTCCCTGATTGCACCGATTTGTGCATGATGGACGTCTCCATAACCCAACCCAAGCCAGTGGTGGTGACCATCGAGAACAGGAAAGAGGTTGTCAAACCGAAGTCTGCGGAGTCTGAGAATGATGTTGGGAATGCTTACAGTCCGAGTGACTACATTTCACCAGTGGGCCAAAATAGACCAAATGTCGAATTTCCAGTCGGGGGAGAGCTGTGTGTAATCCGAGGGGACAATTCAGGACAGGGAATGGATGATTTGACGGCCGTGGAAAAGGATGTCGTCAAGTTCCAATTTCATGATGACCAAGACTCAGCCATCAACTGGTACGATAATGAAGAATCAGCAGAAGCCACGGGGTGGTTAGACGATCAACCGGATGTAATAGAGAGATTCCAGTCAGAACAAGGCCCGGCAGGGGCAGGAATGTCAACGACGGCCGGGAGTGTCGAAGAGCAGAATACATCGCCGGAGAGCGCCGGTGTCGAGAGTTTCGTTCGGCAATGGAGCATTTTGAGTACAGGGATCAGTGAGCAATCTACTACATTGACACAGTCAGAACAAGAGGGATTCGAGGATTTTGAGAGGATCAGGAAAGCAAAAGGCCACGTGGGGGTCGAAACCGCCACGGAAATGAAGGATGCTGCGAGCATAGGGATAAAAGGTACTGCAAGTATCGGGATAGTTGTGCCAGAACCAGACAGATGCTTGTCAGTCGCAGATGGTATGTGGTGGGAAGACGACGATCTATGTCTTGCCCACACGGACGAGGATTGGAAAGGTAACCAACCAGATGATACCTGGTATATCCGCGAAGTCGATCACATGACTAAGAGTGGACGGTATTTCAAGCCTCCACACCTAGATCAACCAGAGGCGTCTGGAAAAGATAATGAAGCAGTGAAACAAAAGGAGAAGCAACTCGAAGATGAGGCCGTATTGAGACAATTGAAAAAGATACAAGCAGACATCTCCATCTGGGGACTGCTTATGGCTTCTCGAGTACATAGGCAGGCTGTCCTGTCAGCCATGGATAAGGCCAAACTTTCCATAGATACCACGCCCGAACAGCTGGTGGGCTTAGTCTTTTCGGGAGGAAGTTCCCCAGCATTGAGTTTTTTTGACAAAGAGCTGCCACCCGAGGGTGCGAACCATAACAAACCGCTCTACATCTCTGTCGAGTGCAGAGATAAATGGATACCTGTGGTACTTGTCGACACGGGGTCCGCCATCAACGTCTGCCCGGCAAGGACAGCTTATGCGATTGGTTTGAAAGTCGCGGATTTTGTGCCAACGGCCCAGGTAATTCGGGCGTATGACAACACAAGCCGGGAAGTAATGGGGACAGTTAAGATTCAAACAAAAGTTGGGCCAGGACAGCACGAGATAGATTTCCATGTCTTGGAGGTTCCTGCAACGTTCAACTTGCTTTTGGGACGGCCGTGGCTGCATCAGGTAAAGGCGGTCTCCTCTACTTTACATCAAATGGTGAAATACCCCTATGGGAAGGGAGTAGCCATTGTTTTTGGAAACTCATCAATTCATCCACCCCCAGAGGTATCTACGCCTGTTCTAGAAATTGAGCACGGTATAGAAGATGTGTTCATATCAGGTTTTACCTTGGCCGAGGCTCGGGTCGTACAGAACATCATGGCAGCTAACGAAGGGGTGTATGTCAGCGCCCAAGCAGTCTATCTCATGAACAAACTCCAGCACATCCCCGGGATGGGATTAGGCAAGAGCGGTAGGAAAGGTGCCGCAGCATCGACCGAAGTGCCACATAACCCCCATACCTTTGGTTTGGGCTACCTACCCACCAAAGAGGATTGGATAAGGAAAGGAAAGGAAATGGCCGGAAGGGCCAGGGCGAAACAGATGGGAAAGCCCTTTGACTTAATGCACCAGCCCATTCGGGGGACCCTGAACGGACGTTTCATCCGGGAGGGGGAGGACTTTCCGTTCTGTGGCTTCCCAGAGCCGTGGCTCAATGCGGAGAAGAAGCGCGTACCGGGATTTGAGATTTTCTTTGATTTACAGTTACCTGAGGATGACATCGCCGAAGGGCAGGCAAATTTATTGGCTGAGGCTGAGCAAAGTAAGGAAGTGCAGTCTGAGGACGCTGAAAATGAAATGGGGGCAGCGCTGGCGTGTCTGCTTTTAGATCCTCCGATCGGACATAGGTGCTTGGGGGATAGCTCCTCGATATGTGTGATTGGGAATGAAGCGGCTGCGGGCCTACCATCAGCTATTTTGGATGCATCCATCGCACCTTCTCTCATCTGGCAGTATGAAGAAGGCATTTTATCAAGCAGCACCGGGTTAGGTAGTGAGCCGGAATCTGATTCTACCGAATCTTGTACGTCGGAATCAGATTCCAGCTCAACTGAGTCTGAGTCCGGTATTCCCGAGGGTGATAACCCGGATGCCACAGTCCTGTCTAGGTCGTCTTTTTCATTTTCTTTTGAGTCTGTTGTAACAGACGAATCCGACGGCTCGGAAGTATTTAATGAGAACGACGTGGATGTGGTTTCGGAGTATTTTTCTGTGCCTTTGATTTATTGCTTAAATCAGGATTTTCAAAATTTTGATGAAAACGACGGGGAAGAAATTCCTCCGGTTTTACAACGGTTAATTGATCAAGAGCAGGAAAGATTTGTTAAACCTTTAATGGATGAAATCACTACTGTGAATGTTGGTACTGAGAAGGACCCGCGGCTGGTCCAGATCGGGTCCACGTTGTCTTCTGAGGAACGCGAGCGCTTAGTCGCTTTGTTAAAAGATTTCAAAGATGTTTTCGCGTGGTCCTACGAAGACATGCCTGGAATCGATCCTGAGATTGTACAGCACCGGATCCCTCTTGATCCCGAGGCCCGACCTGTCAAACAGAAGCTCAGGAGGATCCGCCCTGATTGGGCCATTAAGATCAAGGAAGAGGTCACCAAGCAGATTGATGCAGGCTTCCTGTTAGTATCTGAGTACCCGGCTTGGCTGGCCAACATTGTTCCAGTGCCGAAGAAGGACAGCAGAATTCGGGTCTGTGTAGACTTCAGGGATTTGAACA
Organism: Camellia sinensis; assembly: GCF_055761805.1. Lineage (NCBI taxonomy): Eukaryota > Viridiplantae > Streptophyta > Magnoliopsida > Ericales > Theaceae > Camellia > Camellia sinensis. The sequence goes on from NC_138970.1 coordinate 54,302,087, forward strand.
GGGCCAGTCCGAAGGACGACTTTCCCTTGCCACACATTGATGAACTGATAGATTTCACGGCAGGACACGCCTTACTTTCGTTTATGGATGGTTTCTCAGGCTATAATCAGATAGTAATGGCGCCCGAAGACCGGGAGAAGACTGCATTCACTACCCCGTGGGGTACATATTGTTATCGAGTGATGCCATTTGGGCTGAAAAACGCGGGAGCTACCTATCAACGGGCAGCAACTACAATATTGCATGATATGATCCATAAAGAGGTCGAGGTGTATGTGGACGACAAGATTGTCAAGTCCAAAGAAAGAGAGGGCCACTACACCGCCTTACAAAAGTTTTTTCAAAGGATCAGAGAATTTCGGCTGCGGCTGAATCCCCAGAAGTGTACTTTTGGTGTTACAGCAGGAAAGATGCTAGGGTTTCTGATAACGCAAAGGGGCATCGAGGTCGACCCTTCCAAAATCAAGGCCATCTTAGAAATGCCACCACCAAGGACTGAAAAGGAGGTGCGAGGCTTTCTAGGTAAAGTGCAATTCATAAGGCGGTTTATCTCTAAATTAACCTTGACTTGTGAACCACTTTTTGGCCTCCTGAAGAAAGGAAAGAAATTCCAATGGGACGGCCGATGTCAAGCAGCTTTCGAGCAGATCAAAGAGTATCTACAGAACCCGCCTGTGTTGTCACCGCCAGAACCGGGAAGACCGTTGATATTATATCTTTCGGTAACTGAGACCACCATGGGCTGCATGCTCGCGCAGGAGTCAGAAGATAAAGTGGAAAGGGCTATCTACTATCTGAGCAAGAAGATGCTGGATTACGAGACCCGCTATACACCACTGGAGAAGGCTTGCTTGGCCTTGGTATGGGCTACCAGGAAGCTGCGGCACTACTTGTTAGCTCATTCTGTAATGTTGGTTTCACGTTTGGATCCCATCAAATATCTTTTCGAGAAACCAGCACTTACGGGTAGGCTAGCTCGTTAGTTGCTGTTGCTTTCCGAATTTGACTTGAAGTATGTAACACGCAAGTCGGTGAAAGGGAGAGCGGTAGCAGAGTTCCTTGCCGACCACCCGGTTGAGGGAGATGAAGCGGTTGAGTACCTATTCCCAGATGAAACCATTCTGCATATCGAGGATGAAACTTGGACGATGTACTTTGACGGAGCGTCAAACCAGTATGGGTATGGGATAGGGGTGTTGCTGATAGCGCCTGACGATTCCCGTATCCCTTTAGCATTCAAGCTCCAGTTCAGAGTCTCGAACAATGAGGCAGAGTATAAGGCATGTATTGCTGGTCTGGAAGCAGCCCTAGAGCTAGGGGTAAGACGGTTGGACGTCGTTGGGGACTCGAATCTTGTTGTGTCTCAAGCGAAAGGAGACTGGAAAGTCAAGGAGGAAAGGATGATAATTTACCACCAAACCTTGGATTTGTTAATTCCTCGATTTGAGAAGCTAAATTTCACCCACCTTGTAAGAGAGAATAACAGATTCGCAGATTCGTTAGCAACTCTATCTTCTATGATAGACATCCCGTCGGGAGTCCGGATGCGTCCAGTCATCATTGATCAGAAGTTTGCGCCAGCATACGAGTCAATTTCCGCCATAGATGAAGCCCAAGATGGCAACCCCTGGTATTACGATATTTGGAACTTCTTGGAAAAGGAGACGTATCCACTGGGGGCAAGCGCCAAGGATAAAAGGGCCATTAGAAGAATGGCTGTTCAGTTCATTATCTGCGGAGGTAAGCTGTACAAAAGGGGTCATCTGGGAATGCATAAGCTCTGTGTAGAAACTGAAGAGTCAAAGCGCCTAATGGAGGCCATCCATGGAGGGGAGTGCGGTGCGCACATGAATGGAGTAATGTTAGCCAGAAAGATCCTTAGGCAGGGTTACTACTGGTCGACCATGGAAGAGGATTGTATCGGCTTTGTTCGGCGATGCCACAAATGCCAGATCCATGCAAACCGTATGAATATCCCGCCATCCAAGTTGTACAACATGACTTCCCCGTGGCCGTTTTCCGTATGGGGGATCGATGTGATCGGAGCTGTTACCCCGAAGGGGTCAAACGGACATGAGTATATCCTCGTAGCGATAGATTATTTCACAAAGTGGGTCGAGGCCCAATCATACGCGGTGTTGAAAGCGTCGCACGTCGCAAAATTCATCAGAAACAACATCATTTGTCGCTACGGGGTGCCAAATGAGATCATCTCGGATAATGGATCCCACTTTAAGAAAGAAGTGGTTGACTTGTTGGAAAAGTATAACGTGGCTTTCCATAAGTCATCTACGTATCGGCCGCAAACCAATGGAGCAGTTGAGGCCGCCAACAAGAACATCAAGCATATACTGCGGAAAATGGTGGAGACCTATCGAGATTGGCCAGATAAGTTGCCGTTTGCTCTGTGGGGCTACAAGACTTCGATTAGAACTTCCACCGGAGCAACTCCGTATTCGTTAGTCTATGGAATGGAGGCTGTTCTACCTATTGAAATTGAAGTTCCGTCTTTACGGGTATTGGCCGAGTGTCAGATAGCTGAGGCAGATTGGCAGCAGAGCAGGTTCGAGGAACTAATGCTCTTTGACGAAAGAAGGCTGAAAGCACTGTACCACGTTCAGGGTTATCAGCGCAGGATTGCTCGGGCTTTTAACAAGAGGGTTAAGTCCAGAAATCTAAAAGAAGGGGATTTGGTACTCAAAGACAACCGAGCTCCCATCCACGACCCGAGGGGCAAGTTCAGACCCAATTGGACTGGTCCCTACATCATCAAAGCTATCTGGTCAGGCGGGGCTGTGGTTCTGATGGACTTAGATGGCTTAGAATTCTCTCAACCGATCAATATGGACAAGTTGAAGAAATACTATCCTTGAGAGGCTCGCTAGGCCGAAAACCTGAAAGGGCGACCTAGGCAAAAGTTAGAGCACAAAAAATTAGAAAATATAAAAACTGAGCTCGCAAGGCTGAAAACCCGCAAAGGGCGGTCTTGGCAAAAGTTAGAGTGCAAAAGGAGAGTGAAAATACTCAAGCGAACCTAACCCGGAACTACGTAAGGCTTGATTCCCATGTTTGGGATACGTAGGCAGCTTCATCCTGAAGTTCAGCCATAACACTTCCCCGATCAACTTTGTCCATTTGATCATCTCAGCCATCTTTGTTCATCAGCATTCGTTGGAATCTTCGGTGCAGTGCCACTCAGACTAGGGGCAACTTTCCGTTGCTATGAAGTGCTGCGGCGCTCTTCAGACTAGGGGCAACTTTCCAGTTGCAGGAATCTGGGGTTGTGCATCTCCAGTGACAGATCTCAGACGTGTCCAGTTCTGATCCACATCAAAAATATCTTTGAAAAGTTTTAATATAAGCTGACTTTGTTCAAATAATCTTTTTACAACTTTGACCATTTTTGGACCAAGGTGGAAAATTTTTAGTGCCACAACTTTCAATTTCTTTGATTTCAAAACAGAGTTCTCCTGCTCTTACATACAATTGAAGTTGCTTTTTATTACATACATAAGAGAAAACTTGAAAGTACTAATAAAGCAATAAATCTAGGGCATGGTCAAGTCAGGTGTCCCTGCGCCCCCTCCCAGAGCTGGTCGAAGCCTCTGATGCCAAGCTGGGCCCGATCTGTGCTTCTTCATTGAGCCAATCTATGCACTCATCAGACAAAGTGCAACTAAAAGTAGGAGCGGGGGCCAGGAGTTCCCTCATCCTCCACGCAGTGGCCTGCCAAGCAAGCTGCGCGCCTCGGGCTGGAAATGCAACAGGATACTCTATCTCCTCTGGCGGGCAAGTCTGATCATGGCCAAATTGACGTCGAATCCGAAATGGGAAATAGAATACACAATGAGTGAGACCAACCAGTTGAATCCCAGTCTGCCGAGGCATATTGTAACTCATTGCCGGAAGGTTCAACCAAGGGCACCGCCAAGCAATACGGTCTGCGGACAAGTGGCACATCCAAGCGAACCACCATCCCTCATCCAAGGCATTGACTAGACGATGCCGGAAGAAGTAGCCGCGAGCTGAATATGCGGGGCAGGAGTCCACAATCTGCAGTTTATCCATCAGCTACACCTGGGGAGGGATTGAAAAATGAGAGATTAAAGAATAGAGAGATGTACGAGGAGAGAAGAGTCAGAATGGGGTTTTGTGAGAAAAGACTGAGCTCGAGGGCCGAGTGATGTGAGCAATATAGAAATGCGAGATCGGGTGGGAAACATTACCTGTAGTAGTAGTGGACTCCCCGCCAATTTGCACGTCTCATGACGGTAAAAGGCGTCTAACCCATTAGCGTCTCGGCCAGAGTCATCGCAATGCAGCTCTTGCCCTCCTTCAAGCCTTGGGCGACCTCAATCAGCCGGACACTAGCCCCTCCAGAGCCTGAGACGAATAGAAAATGGAATAGCATGCACAAGCAGAGGGCATGGCGCCGGAAGCCTTGCCAGTGATGGTTGCTGCGATCACCAACATCGGAAAACCGATCCGTCAAACTCGGAATGTCCAGCATTCCGTCACAAATCAGAGACCGAGCGTCACGCATGCTGAGTCCACACATTCGCCTTAAGGATTGGGCATGACCAAAATTAAGTTGGGGCAGGAGCTCCTCGTCGCGCTCGGACTCCATTAGAGCTCGGAAATCTTCGAAGGTAGGACATATCTCTTGCCCGGCGAAGCTGAAGACATGTGTCGCCGGATTCCAAAACCTTGCCGCGGCATGAAGAAACGGGAGATGCAACGGGGTACGACTCAGAGTGAATAGTGCATTTATGCCGAAACCCCGGAAATTCACTTTTTCCGAGCCATCCAAGCTAGCAATCCAAGTTGCGAGATTTTGAGCAAGAAACTCTTCCATTGGAGCAAATCAGTGTGAAAATGAGAAGAACTACGAAGCTGGGATCTCTTGTAGGAGATAAGGGTGAGTGGGGGACAGGTGTCAACATTCTGGTGGTCCCCCTCGTTTAGTGCCGACCGGCCATTTTAGTTTGCCGACAAAACAGACATACGGCCGGTAGCCACTCCTTGCAGCCGGTGGTCCCTACACCGTGCCGGTGGGCTTCCTCCTGGTCTCCTGAGCTGTTTATGCTAAGAATTGGGGAACTTCAACACCCCCAACCCCCCCGGCGATAGACTCTTGCGAAGCCACGCCCGTCTGCTTGTCGAGTTTTGAACATTTGCTTATCGAGTTGTATTTCGCTCTCTTGTAGCTCTTGATTTGTTTATCGAGTTGTATTCACACTTGTTTGGTTGTGTCATGTCCTTGTTTTGCTTATCGAGTTGTAAGTCGGTTCACTACCTGATTATTACGATGGCAACTTTCCAAAATGAGTTCAATTTCGTTCACATTGTGGTGTGATACCCTGCGATGCGATGCATAGAAGATCCCCAAATGCAACATCTTTTGAATAAAATGATTCGTTTCATTTCCATCACATGTTTTGCAAAGTGTGCGAATTTTAAGAAAGAAAATAAAACCTGCCTGAGGCAGTGCAATGTGCTTAAACTACTAGTAAAAAGGAAAATAAAGCGTAGAATGACAGGGTAGCCAAGTATCAGAATTGATACCGGTGAAACTCCCCTTGCGGTTAACGCACCTTCCGCATCTTTGTTCGGGTCAGCCGCGTCGTTGGACGCCCTCACAATACGGGAAATCACACCTTTGAAACGTGAACCTTTGAGTTGACCTCAGGCCACAACTTCTACGAGCAACGCTCGATGCGTGCGAAGAATGTCCCGCTCCGTATCCTTTTCATGCTCTGTGAGCCCCGCAAATTGTTTCGATTATGCTGTGTAATAGTACGTTCCTTTACCTGCGTAGACCGCATGTTTAATTTCATTACTTGCGTAGACCGCATGTTTAATTTCAATACCTGCGTAGACCGCATGTTTTGATTGCGTAGACCGCATGTTTAATTTCAATACTTGCGTAGACCGCATGCTTTGATCGCGTAGACCGCATGTTTAATTTCATTACCTGCGTAGACCGCATGTTTTGATGGCGTAGACCGCATGTTGAATTTCATTACCTGCGTAGACCGCATGTTTTGATTGCGTAGACCGCATGTTTGTTAATTTCAATACCTGCGTAGACCGCATGTTTTGACTGCGTAGACCGCATGCTTATCCAAATCTCATTACCTGCGTAGACCGCATGTTTTTGATTGCGTAGACCGCATGTTTGATTTCAATACCTGTGTAGACCGCATGTTTTGATCGCGTAGACCGCATGTTTAATTTCAATACCTGCGTAGACCGCATGTTTTGATTGCGTAGACCGCATGTTTAATTTCAATACCTGTGTAGACCGCATGTTTTGATTGCGTAGACCGCATGTTTTGATTGCGTAGATCGCATGTTTGATTTCAATACCTGCGTAGACCGCATGTTTTGATTGCGTAGACCGCATGTTTAGTTTCAATACCTGCGTAGACCGCATGTTTTGATTGCGTAGACCGCATGTTTAATTTCAATACCTGCGTAGACCGCATGTTTTGATCGCGTAGACCGCATGTTTAATTTCATTACTTGCGTAGACCGCGTATTTAATTTCAACACCTGCGTAGACCGTATGTTTTTGCTTGCGTAGACCACATGATCATTTAACTTCATTATCTGCATAGACCGCATGTTTTAAATTGCGTAGACCGCTTATTAAATATCATCACCTGCGTAGACCGCATGTTCATGATCGATTTCGTTGCCTGCGTAGACCGCATGCTCCACTTACATGTTTGTATTTCCACAGCATTGTCATGCTCCCCACTTGCTTTGCGCTGTCACGCATTTCGAGTACACCACATTTGCATTGTCATGCATATTGCTAACCATATTGCACCTGTTAAGTTTGTTTTCTTTTCAGGCACGATATTGTATGTACGGTTCATTTGCAGCTGGTGCAATCGGACGAGCCGCACAGGTATTGTATCTCCCGAGTGAGACGTATTGAGAATTCCATAATTCTCTTACATCCTTTCTGCATTGTAGTGTAGTTTGGTTTGCTAGCTTAAAATTGTCGCATGTTTGCTTCATTACAGCTTTCTTTGCATGATCATAAGTTATGCTCGGCTTCGTGCATTGTCTTGCATTTTGCCCCTACCTCCGGGCGCATATCTTGTTTGTCTTGCATGTTTGTCTAAGTCTTCGGCCTTGTCAAAAATGGGTCATCTCGGGACTTTGACATTCACTCCCGTCATTGTTATGACTTTCGAGTTCTGTCAAAGAGGGGCAACTGTAGACACCCCATTTTTGACCGTCCTCAAGACTTGGACGTCACCGTTTGAACACTCGGTGATCATCCATGATTGTGTTCGTTTGGAGTTCCCGGAGGTCTCGGCCTGCGCGCCCTGCCTCAGGATCTCCGAACTTGACCGTTTAGTGTCTGGTTTTGCACCGAACACTTGTGTTTTGCCTTGAAAGGGCAGGGAATGCCTTATGAGGCATCCCCACACACCACCGGCAGTGGCTGGAAGCCACCGGATGAGCTTTCTCTTCCATCGGCACTTTTGTTTGCCGGTCGGCACACTTTATTGCCGGTCGGCATAATATGTTGCCGGTCGGCACTGTTTTTTGCCGGAATAGCTTTTTTGGGCAGCCGACCACTGTTCATCCACTTTATGGAGATATTTTGTGCCAGCTGTGATAGCTGGCACCAACTCTCCCCCCCTCCATACACCTGTATGGAGGGATTTCCCTCTAGCCAAGCTTGTTGAATAAGCTTTGCAAGAGGGATCCTTATAAGATAGGGGCTTCCCTCTTGGTCCTAGGTTAGAAAAACAGAAGCAAAAACCAGCCTTTGGAGATATAGATACATATTATATCTATACCTCTCCCCCTCTCCCTTCTTGTGTGTGTTTCTTGGCTCAAAAGGTGTGTTTTACCTTACTTTTGCACCATTACACACACCATTACACCTTACTCCGAGATTGAGGGACTTGGAGGAGTTGTTTCTTGAGTTTGGGACTGGTTTTGATCCAAAGAAGGAGGCTAGACCGTTTGTTCTTCAAGGGTTCTTCAAGGGTGAGCATCTTCCTTTTTATTCCCCAAACTTGCATTGGTTTTCTACCTATTTTGTTTACTGTTTTAGCTCTTGTGTATAACATAAAAAAGGCTCATATTTCCCTTCTCTAGCACTTTCATTAAGGTCACTTTGTGGTTTGAGTGTAAACTCACCCTCATAGGCCTTGTTTGGTCTATTTTGGTGCCTCTTTGATAAGGTTTTGTTCACTTCAGCTTTTTGATCTTTTCATCACTAAAAATCAGTGTATTTTAGTGTCAAAAAGGATGGTTTGAAGTCTTGCATAGGGGAGAGACACCCCTCTCCCTTCATGGTTTGTTTACTTGCTTTTTGGGCTCAAAAGGGTAGCATGTGTGCTTGATGTTTCTTGGCTTCATTTCAGCATTTTTTTAGGCATGTTAGGTCATATATAACCTCTGTTTTTGGTCGGATTTGGGCCTCTTTGTATGCTTGTAATACTTGCTTTGTATTGCTCCATCTTGCTTAGAAATACATCTCATGGTTAGGCCATGATCCTTGTGTAAGTTGGCTTAGTTCCATGAAGTTCCTAGTGTTGTTTTTCCATGCTTAAGGTTTGTTGGTTATCCATCTAGTTATGCTTGACATGTGTGTTAAGGTTGCTTTGTATTTTGGCTTAAAAGCTTTGAGCATGATGGCCTCTAGCATGTATGTTTATGATTGCCCTCATGATTTAATACCATCTAAGGACTATTTTTTTTGTCCAAGAATCATGCTTGTATGTGTGCATGCATAGCCTTTTTCATGCCTTGAGGGTGTGTCCTCTTATGCCTAAGAATGAGCCTTAGTGCATATGCTTCATGGGAGATTTTTTTTTAGCTGCCATATTAGGAGTTTTTGGGGTCCTATTTTGCATGCACAAATTCTGTTTTTGCTTTGCTTTAATCATGCCATGAGTGGCCATGTTAATGAGGGTGAAATGTCTCCTTTTGTGCCTTAACTTTGGGACCATAAGTTTGCTTGTTAACATGAGTTGATTGTCTATCATTTTGAGCATTTTGGCCACTGTTTTGAGAAGGGTGAGGGCCTGCCCCTTTGCCACTTTAAGCCCTCTTGCATGCTTGCTCCATGTTTGTTGCATATTTGTTCCATTAAGCTTTGTAGCACATCAATCCCATGGTCAATTTGGTCTATGTTTGCATCATGTTTGTACCTTGTATGCTTGGTATTATACATTTGTCATTTTGGTTGCATAATGCTTATTGTGCTTCACATCTTGGTGGCATGATACATTTGAGGCTTGTGAGCATTGCATGCATTGCATTTACTTAGTTTGGGGTGTCAAACTAAGTGTGGGAATCAAGGACCATTCATACTTCAAGTGATGCAATGTGCCTCGATTCCCGGTCATCGGGACCTTTGACTCCAACTTGATAAGGCCCCGGTTTTCATGTTATTTGTTGCATACATCTTCATATCAAATGGCAAATTCGATCCTTTGACCCGCCATGTACCATTGATGGGTCAAGGATCGAAAGTCACGCTTCTTTGAGTTCAAAATATGATAAGAAGTATGACCATGCTCACATGTGTCTAAAAACTCCATGCTATGCACTGTCTGTTCTCTGTTTGCTGTCAAATTGTCTTCTGCAGGAAGTTTCTGCCGACCGGCAGAATTTAGTGCCGACCGGCACTATCTGAAGTGCCAATGGTAATTGTGAAGTGCCGGTGGCAATTCTGTCTGGCCGGTGGTGCTCTGCTGGATGCAAGGAGCTTGCTCCAGTACTTTGGCAATTTTCAAAAAGGCAAGGCAGTACAAACAGAGGCGACAGGAGTATAGTATGGGTTTTCCGGGCAAGACGGATTCGAGCATGCATCATCTGCGCGCCCCAAGGCAGAGGCTGTGGCCACCCTCTTCATTCTTTTGCTTCCTTTCTTTTCATTAATTAGGAAATTTTGTAATAATCTTATTTGTTCATTATTTTGGGACTGTAATATTAATTCGAACCCTCTGAGTGAGGGTAAACATGTAATAAGTGTGGGTGAGTGTGTGTATGTCTTCCAATCCCCATTTCTTTCTTCCCTTTTATTTACCAGCTTATGATGGTAGATTAGGGCATTTTTTAAATTAGCATACCCTATGATGTGCATGCGTGCATTCATGCATCTGTTGACATGCACCGGGCTCGGTACATCATACTAACCGCATTCGCATTTTCAAATTCCAAAATTGAATACATGAATCAATTGGTTGCATATCGTATGTCATATTTAGGTTAACCGAGCCTAACTAAAATTGCATCTTGTATGTGTTGCATTAGGCAAAATAGCATGAACTAGGACACGCACATTTGCTAACTAGTTTATTGTTTTGGCACGGAGTACAATGTAAGTGGTTATGCTTTAGCATCCAACATGCGTGTGAATGTTGCCATAAGAGTATGCTTGCCATGCGGCTAAGTGTTTACATGAGATAAATTGCTTGAATGCCTGTGGGTGGAGGTCAAATTGCTTAAATTGGGATAATGCGTTAAAACTATATTTGTTTTAAGCCCACTAGATAGTGGCAAAACCGTCTTTTCCAAAAAAACCGCTTGAGGGTGGCAAAATCTGCATTTTAGCCTACTTATGAGTAGCAAACCATTTTCAAAGCGAACATGGAATGTTTTGTTCCAATTTGGGCAATTTGGTCTATACTTGTTTGCTGCGCGCATAACATAGTAATTCTAGGCTAATAATTGGGATAAGAACACATAAAGTTTTCAAAAACGGATATCACGGTTAGTAGAGGCCGGTCTTTGGACCGGGCGAGAGGGGGTGCTCATAGCTGACCTTCCCCGATCGTACCCAAGCTCCCGAGCCGAGACAACTCCGGTGATGACGGACATGTGGCCTTCGGCACCGAGTCAGGGTTTCCTAAATTCTCCCATTTTAAAATATTTAGGTGGCGACTCTGTATCTGGCAAAGCAGTCCATGTTTGGCACTACTTTTTCAAAAATCTGTTTCTCAAAACGATTTGCCAGATTTGGACTCTTTGGTTCAGATTAAGAACCGTGATAAAAATCGAGAGTCCGAACTATAGCAACGAGGTCCCCCTCCGCGGGCGCTGTTACACCACCCCTGACAAGGTCCGGCCGAATAGTGAAAGCGTTTGTGGTCTGGTGAGGCCCTTCGGTCGCAGTATATCTGAGAACAACCGAAGATGGACCATGGGATCCCCGGATCCGTCAAAGCGGTCGATTTGTGGCATTTTGAACCTATCCGGCAGCGTCACAGCCACATCGGTATATCCGTCCTCGATGTTTGGTATGGACTTCACCCCCTGGGATTTCTTGAACAACTTCTTGAGCTTGCTCAATTTCAATGCTGTGTGGTCTACCTCGAACTCAAAGGGAGAGTCCAGTTGATTGACAGGCGTAGGTGCCTTGGATAACTGAGGTAGAATCGGAGGCGGAGCCGGCCCCGTCGGGATGTCCGTATCTGCTTGGACATTCGGTGCCTCCCCAGGCGCCAGAATTCCTGGTGGGGGAGGAACTTGGTGGGAAGCAGATGCCCCGGTTTGTTGTTGCAACCTGGCAATCAACTCTGCCTGCTGGGCCATGATCTCGGCCTGTTGTTTGGCAAACTCATCTCGGCGAGCAGCGTCCTGCTGCATGGTTCTCATGGTCTCCTGCATCTAACGCATCATTTCTTCAACTCCTGTCGGTACCGCCATACTGCCATGATCTCTCTGAAATATCGGAAGGTCTAACTCTGGAGTAACCTCAAAAAGCTCAACCTGACTGTTCAAAGTCCACCGATCTGGCAATCTCTGCTCGGATACACTGCGTCTTCTCGGCCTCCGTCTGATAACCGGGGGTAGAGAGTGGAACACTGGTTGTCCGTCGACCAGATCCTCAGATCGATTGAGTCGGCGACCTCTTGTCCAGAGTGCTTGGGAAATATCTGCTTGGTCTGAAACAATTGGGCTAAACTACCCTAGCAAAAAGATAAATAAAGCAATAATAAGGGAATAAACGAGCAGACAAACGGACAGCATAACAGCGTAAATAAACACAACGCACAGTTGGGTATAATTAACATGTAATTGATACACTATTCTCAAAGACTGATCATTACTCCCAAATCACTGTCCCCGAAGCTGAATCTGATACCCGTAGATAACTGATTCCGAAAATACTGAAATGGTGCCCTCAGGCCTGATACCCAAAATACTAAACTGGTGCCCGCAGGCCTGATACTCAAAATGCTGAACTGGCGCCCGCAGGCCTGATGCCCAAACTTGTAAACTGATAGAAGCATTCGTATAGAGACGCATTCTAAAAGCACATAACAAACAAGTGAGAGCCAAAACACCCCTATGTTGGGGTAAGGTTTCCCTGTCCTATTTTGTCAGGAGCTAGGGTTTCACTACGCACGCAACGGTTTCAAACAACCTATAAACGGGTAAGCAACCTGTCCTAGTTTGGAATGGTCACTATGGATTCTGAATATGCACTAGGTCGAATGGTAAAAAAGGGTGCCCCGGTAAAATCGGGGTTTGTGTTCCCGTCGTGGTAGAGTCCGCAACCAGTTAGCCTTATGGCACGCTTCTTGAAGCGAGCCTCCGGCAAACCGTTCAGGAATAGCATACGGCAAACACGGTGTCCTAGGCACACAAATACAAATACAATGCAAAGAAACACATAAGTGTAGTCAAAACCAGATATCATGAGTTCGAGTCAAGTTCTCTAAACTCCCCAGCGGAGTCGCCAGAAACTGTAGACGAGCCCTCGGGCCTCACTACAGTTTGGACTCGATTTGTGTCACGGTCCTGTATCTAATCTCGCGGAGTGCAATGCAAGACCGATGAATCATCAAAGAGTCCAAATCCGGCAAATCATTTTGGAAAATTGATTTTTTGAAAGAAGTGCCAAACATGGACTGCTTTGCCAGATACAGAGTCGCCACCTAAATATTTTATTTTGGAGAATTTAGGAAACCCTGACTCATTGCCTAAGGCCACGTGTCCGTCATCACCAAAGTTGCCTCGGCTCGGGAACTTGGGTACAATTGGGAAAGGTCACTTTGTGAGCACCCCCGCTCGCCCGACTAAAGATCGATCTCTACTAATCATGATATCTAGTTTTGAAAACATTATGCATTCTTATTCCGGTTATTAGCCTAGATTTATTATGTGATGCGCACAACATACAAATATAGACCGGATGGCCTGAATTGGAACAAAACATCTCATGTTTGTTTATTTGAAAATGATTTGATGGTGCTACTCGTAAGTAGGCTAAGACGTGGATTTGCCACCCTCGGGTGGGCTTAGAAAACAAGATGATTTGCCACTCTCAAGTGGGCTTAAAACTCACAATCGATGAATTGTTCCAATCCAAATAACCCAACCTTCACCCGCAGGCATTCAGGCAGGTATATCACATAAAGCAAATAGCCTCATGGTAAGCATGCTATCATGGCAGTCACTCACACGCATGCAAGGATGCTAAAGCATAAACTTACCGAGTACTCCAAGCTAAAACAGAAGTTATGTTAGAAATCTATGCATGACCCTAACTATACAAAAATGCCTAATGCAACACATGCAAAAATGCAACTACAATAGACTCGGCTATTCTAAGGATGGCTTATGATGATGCTACAGCTAACACGTATTCAATTCAGAATTGAAATACAATGCAGTTAGTATGATGCGCCGAGCCCGGTGCATGCAATACAGATGAATGAATGCACGCATGCAAGCATAAGTATGCTAATTGAAACATGCCCTAATCTAACCATCATAAGCGGGTAAATAAAAGGAGAAAGACGTGGGGTTGGAAAACATACATCACACGCACGCACACTTATTAAAAATTTGCCCTCACTCGGAGGGTCCGAATAAATAATACAAGCCGCCTAATTAACTAGCTAACAAGCTACGTAATTATTACAAAACCCTATGAATAACTAGTTACAACTAATTATTACACAACTTAATTAATTAAAAAATTAATTATTACAAATAACAAATGCTAACTAACTAGTAAGCAGTAAAAGCGAATTGCTCCAGCTCTGTTTGAAAAAGAGAAGGGTATGCATGCTCGCTTCGGTTCCTTGCCTCGAAACGCCTTCCAATTGCTCTTAAGAGGCTCTGTTTGCAGGGTGTCTTCCAGTGTTTGTTGTTGGAACTTACCAAAACACTGTTGGGGAATTCACCAGTGGCTTGCCGGCCATGGAAGGATCACTCCCGGCCAAAGGTGGTCCATTGCCGGCCATCAGTGACAGGCTGCTGGCCACTGGTGTACTGTGACACCAAACTGCAACGAAGCACAAAATAGAGAAAAGGGATGGTTTCCCAAGGACATGTACGCACCATGGCACTCCAAATCACCTCAAAACGTCAAGGGAGAGGTCTAGTCGGATCCACGACCATCAATCACGCATCTCGATACATGATGGCCAAAGATCTAACTTGTGCAAATCAATATGAAAATGAATGCACAAATAAAGCAAGTAAAGCCTAGAACTCTATCATGAATCATCAAGAGCTTCGGCGACCGAGAATTGAGACACGTTCCATCACTTAAAGTATGAAACGCCCCTCATTCCTCATGCTCGGATTAACACTTAATCTAAGCAATGCAACACATAAGCATGGCAAACATGCAACATGACCTAAATGTGCAAACATGCAACTAAACCAAGCATGCAACAAGCATATAAGCATGATGTGAGGTGATGACCTTGGACAACATGACAAAATGCAACATGAACATGCAACAACATGTAATGAGGCTAGCATGCGACAACATGCAAAGGGGTGGGCTTAAACTAATGTGGGCGGCTCTCAACTAAGCCCAAATCAGTGGCCATAGCGATGAATGAAGCCATACAACACATTCAAGCATGCGAAATGCGAAAGGTTCATCAAAGGGGCCTAAAAGGGGTAACTCTCAAAAGTGCCTAAGAAGTGACAAATGTGCAAGTGTAACAACACTAGAGGCACTGAAATGAGATGATAAACGATGCCAAATCATCTAAATAGCTCAAGGATAGCATGCATGAATCACTGAAACACGTAGCTTGGAAGGCCAATTACACTACAGCTATACAAAGCATGAAGGATATGGCAAGGGCAACCCAAAACAATCCTAGTACATGTTGATATGAGACTAAAACATGCAAGGAAGTAAGCCAAAGCAAGCTAGCATACAATGCTAAAATATAGGACATGCAAGGCTACAAAAGAGGCAATGCACTGCACCCATTAGAACCAATCATGGCATGACATGGACAACCAAAAACAGAGTTACATCATGGTATATTAGGACCCAAAATGTACTGAAATGATGAGCCAAAGACTTAGGCTAAGTGGCATGCGCAAAAGTCCATTCTTGAGGCATAAAGCACAAGCTATACAAAGCATTCAAGGCATGCCAAATGCAAGTGTATGACAACATTTCATGGACTAAAATAGCATGTGGAATAAGGGTAAGGCATGCAAACATCACATGCATGGCATGGTAGGGGCCTTAAAACCCAAGACTAGCCTAGGCATTTACACTATAGCTATACAAAGCATGAGTGGTATGGACGTGGCAGCCTAAAAAAGTCCTAGAACACTTCAAAATAAGCATAAAATCAAGTTTGAGCCAAGCCAAAATATGCTAGTATGATGAGCCAAAACATCATGCACAAAGGGCTAGTAAACAAGATTTGTTCTACACCTATATGGAGCATGCAAAGGATGATCAAACCAACTATGGATAGGGTCATATCATGCCAAATGATGACCAAATACATGCTGAAATGTAAACCAAACAAGCTAAAATGACATGGCAAAGCAGGGGGTATATGAAGCTAGTTTAGGGGATTTACACTACAAGTGCATCATGCAAGCATGGGGTAACAAAACCAACCCAAAACAGGTTCATGGTATGGTAAAACATCACCAAAAATGGACTGAAATGGACTCAACAAAACCCAAGCACACATGCTACTTTGATGAGCTATGGATGGAGTTACACTACACATACTATATGCATGAAAAATATGACCAAACCAGCCATGGACAGGGCCAAGGAAGGTCCTAAAAGTCACAAAAACAGGCCTAAACCAAGCCTCAAAGATGCATAGAGGGATGGTCCTTTGGAAGGCCAAAAATGCAAGCAAAGATGAACACAAAGAGAGGGGACTACCCCCTCTGATTTAGGATCTCAAAACCACACCTCTACCACCAAAATCCCACTAGATTTCAGTGGTAGGAAGGTCAAACCAAGGCTAGCTCAGAGGCCTCAAGATATAGCTTAAAACAAAGCCAAACAAAGCATGCAAGGGGGCTACACACCCCAAACAGCAAAATGACCTTAACTAAACTTAAAAAGAACTTAAAAAAAAGACTTTTTCCAGTTATAAGCAAAGCCTAAATCAATATGTAAAGAGGGCTAAAGCAAGGTGCAAAAAAGTGCAAAAATGGGGAAAATGCTCACCCTTGAAGACCCTCTTCGAAACCAGCAATTTTAGGGGGTGGAAGCTTGCTTTCAGACCTTAAGAAGACCTCCCAAGAAGCTTGGTTCAATGGTGGTGGTGTATATCTAGGTGTTGTAGTGTAAAAGCGCAAGGAAATCTAATTCCTAAGCACAAAATACAAACAATATAGAGAGAAAGGGAGTTTTTGCTCTCAAAAACTCAGAACCCCTGGCAAAGAGGGAGCCCTCTTGCTTATATAGAGGAATGCAAAGCCAAAGCTTCTTCAAGAAGCTTTACAAGGGCTTCATCCCTCCATACACGTGTATGGAGGGGAGCAAACAAAAAAACCAGTTGGCTCAAAAGATCTGGAGGAAAACCAGCTGAGACAGGGGGGGTGCTGGCCATCATCAATGGCCGATAGTGGCTCATTGATGGCCGGCAGGAACAAGGCAATGGCCGGCAGTTCCATGCCGTGGCCGGCAGTGCACCAAAAGGGTCACTCTGAAAGGTCGTAGCCAAGGTCCAAAAATGGGGCAGAAAGGATACAAGGTCCGGGAAGCTCGAACCGGTGACGTTCTGCCGCGACAGTCGAGTACTCGGCGAGCAGTCGAACTAGTTGTTGGGTGTACCTGCAAGCACAACCAAGTCCCAAGGACGGTCAAAAATGGGGTGTCTACAGGGCCTCTTTTGTGTTGGAGGAATGCCATTTATGAAAGAAGGGTTATACCCTTCTTCTTGACTCTTTAATGATGTCAGCCCAAGGGCAATTTATTTCGTATGCTCATGTATTTAATTTGCATACGAATGAGAGAATGGTTATTCATTTCTACCAGTCAAACATTTGAGTTTATTTCCGCATGTGATTCTGAACTTGAATTAAAGTAATGAATTTGGTAATGATTTCGAGTAATAAAAAGTGGGGCGTGACAACTTGGTATCAGAGCGAGCCGGGTTTGAATACTTTGGGCTCGTCGGAAGTGATTGTTACCACAATGGGTTTGCTACATGTGGTGAGGACGTTCCATGTAGTTAACATCAATGTTAGGACTTGTATGTTGCATTTATATGAGCATGTGATTAAGTTTTCTGGATAGTATTCGTAGCCAGTGAACTTACTTTGAGGTCTCTTGGAAACATGCCTGATCAACGTGGTTTCTGATAGGAATTCCTTGAGAGTTCCGAGATGAGTGACTATCTTTATGGACTTAATTCGATTATGTGTTTCAATGTTTAAATGTTTATATGCAATAGAAATGTATGGTTTAGGGTGGTAAGTGTGTGCCTCGTGGGAGGCTGTTGTGTTGTGCACTAAGTGTGGTTTTGTTTTTGGACCTTCTAGGATGTCTACACGAGGGAGTAGAGGTCGGATGAGTAGTAGGAGTACCGGCAGAGGCACAGTAATTCCTTTAACACCCGTTGTTGCAACATCGGCTGTCGGCGAGGATGTTGCACGCGAGATTGTGAGAGCGGTGCAGGAAGTTCTAACTCGCACTGAGGGTGACAACGGGCGTACCCTCAAGCTTACTAAGGAGTTTCTTCATTCCAGTCCACCAGAGTTTTTGGGCGAGGCCAAACCATTGGAGGCAGAGAGTTGGTTAAAGCAGATTACTAAGATTCTTGATATGCTCAGAGTCGAAGATGAGGAGTTGAGGATTTCTTTGGAGACTTTTCAATTGAAAGGAGATGCAATTTATTGGTGGAAGTATGCTAAGAATACTGTAGGTAGCACGTGGGTTGCTTTTACCGAGGCCTTTTGGGCCAAGTATTTCCCTCCTTCTACTCGAGAAAGGTTGAGGGAACAGTTTATTGAGTTATGTCAGGATGCAACTCCAGTGGCACAGTTTGAGATGCGATTTACCAGTTTGTCAAGGTTTGCTCTAGAGTTGGTGGCAACAGAGGAGCGTCGTTGTTATGAGTTTGAAAGTCGGTTGTGTTTCAATATTTGGGAGAAGGCTGCTGGATCCTTTTGGAAGGATTATTATAGTCTAGTCGAGGCAGTGGCCTATGTAGAGGCCATGGTTGTGAGTGCTGGTCAGGTTAGGGAGGAGGCCATCTCGATAACTCCTACGATTCATAAGCACTCTAGGCCCAGTAAGAGGTGGAGGCGAAAACATGCTCAGTCCCAGGCTAAATCCTTTTCTTCGCCAGGGGTTTCGGACTCTTCTGTTGAGAGGTCCAGAGAGATTCAGGTTTCAGACCAATCTCAGAGTAGAGGGTCTGTTCGTTGTTTTGGTTGTGGTCAGTTGGGCTATGTTAGGCGTTTATGCCCTTTACGTGTGAATTCTGCAAGTGTTTCAAAACCTAGTCAGACTCAGTCATACCCATCCAGTCGAGGGCATTATCGGTACCAGAAACGGGCAGGCCAGGCTTCGAGAGCCTCGCGAGAGGCGACTTATTAGCTTACACTATAGTACTACCCTGGAGGGGGACTTTTGTATTGGTGGCCGGTGATGTATTATGTGAATCATTTTGTTGTTGACTGGTAATGGGTCAGGATGTGAAACGTCGGTTGGTGATGTTGTTGAGAATTGGGAAAAACTTGCTTTTGAAAACTTGTACTTAATTTTAGGGATGAAATTCTTTAAGGGGGGGAGGTTATAGCGATCCCGGTTTTCCCTTCATTGTTTAATTGTATTCCGGACTCGGTTCCGTGGATGTATTGTTGTCTTATTCTCGTTTCCGTCCTTTACTCTTTGTATATGAGTCTTGGGTCATGTTGGGCAGGTTTGAAATAGGTTGGTTGTGTTTGGAAACCAAGGGTTGATGTCCAGATTTTGGGCTTCACGCTCGAGCAAGGCTTTTGACGCTCGAGCGGACCTGTTTGTATATCAGTCCGAAAAATAGCTTTTGGATCACTTTTTCAGGCCAATATCTCTCTCTAACTTTTCAAAGCTTATGCATGATTATACAAGATTCATCTCATTAAGTAAGATACATGTATATCAATTAGAAGGTGACTAACTATTGATGAATGCACCTATATATACAATGTATAGAAGACTAATGCTAATACATTGAATGTAATGGATTCATTACGAATGAATCTTAGAGATGCATTATGTATCTATTATGAATATGTAAGATACATTAATCTATCTAATGAATTCATTAATATAGAAGATGCATTATGTATCATGAATGTATGAGACACACTAATCTATTTAATGGAGTTCATTGAATGAATAACTTGAGAGCTTCTCTCTCTCACTATATATCTTCTCTCTAAAAATTCATCTCGCTCTAGTGTGTTTCTAGCCTAGTTCCTTTGTAAGAAAGGTGGAGTTTGGTGTGGTCATCGTTTTGATCCGAGAAAGGTTGGGTTTGGAGCACTTTCGAGTTTCTCTCTTCTCCTCCTTGGGTTCTCCATTTGAGGTAGGAATTTCCTTGCTCTTTTTCAATGCCTCGTTCATAAATAGACATGTGATAGTTTTGTATTGCATGAAAATCATATCCATGTGGGATTTCTTTGAAAGTCATGAAGGGGAAACCTAGGGTTGGTTGTTTAAATATGAGTTTGTTAACATTGGTTGTTGTGTGGGCTAATTGAGAAGTAATCTAGCATGATTATTGTTGAAAGAAGAGAAAACCCTAAATTATATTTTGATTTGATAAATTAAAATGGAACATGGTTGGACAATGTTTGTAAATTACTATTGTTAAAGTGGGTTGTATAAAAGTGTTAATGGCTTAGGCAATAACTATGTCATTGGGGTTATTTTGAAATGAATGTATTGGAATGAGATAAGTCATGGCTTTATTATCCATGGAATTGGTTTTGTAAAATGAAAAGAATGGATTTGGTTTTGTGAAATGGGAAAAGTGTTTTTGGAATAAGTGGTGGAACACGTTGACTTGGAAAATTATGAAAGTTGATCTTGATAATGGAAGATGAAATGTAAACTCTATGTGAGTCTTGGAAGATAAATATGAGTATTGAACTATTGTATCATGAGTGTTGAATACACACATTTGGGGGTTTTATCTCTAACTATCATACCAGTGCCGTTGTTGGGTTTAAGATCGCTTGAGAGTTGAGTCTCTTTTAATAGGTGTACTGAATACATGCATCTAGAGGTTTTGTCCTTGGTCATCGGTGGAGGATGACATTGTTGTGTTGAATCGTTGTGTATGTATTACACTTATTGGTTGTGCTTTGTTATATTGAGATGGTTAGTGTTATATACTGCACTTTGAATGAGGGGTACCAGTGCCTTCCAGCTAGCGCCTGGAGAACTTGGACTAGGTACCATTACCTTCCAGCTTGTGTCTGAAGAATATGGCTAGTCATTTGATCGTAAGGTGTATCCTTAACTTACCGTGCTTATGGCAGGTAGAGTAGAGCTTTTGTCATCATTGTCTCAGTGTATCTGAGTATGTCATGAGTTACGATGGTTATGGTTTTGAAAGGCCAAGTTGCCTTATATGTTGATTATACACATGTTGATGATTTGTTATTTCCCTTTTTACTAAAGGCAAGCATGTATAGATGTGAATGTGTTGGGAACCGACATAAATATTATTTTATGTTATTTTGGAAAGTGGGAAGGAATTGAATATTTCTGAATATGTTTTGAAAAAGGGAAATTGGTTGTAAGAACGGAAAATGGGGGAACATAATGGGCTTGGTGTAACAAGCCCGCGGGGGACCTCGCTACAGCTCGGACTCGATTTCGTAGTCACGGTTCTAAGTCTGAACCAAAGAGTCCAAATCCGGCAAATCGTTTTGAGAAAACAGATTTTTGAAAGAAGTGCCAAACATGGACTGCTTTGCCAGATACAGAGTCGCCACCTAAATATTTTATTTTGGGAAATTTAGGAAACCCTGACTCGGTGCCAAAAGGCCACGTGTCCGTCATCACCAAAGTTGCCTCGGCTCGGGAACTTGGGTACGATTAGGGAAGGTCACTTCGTGAGCACCCCCGCTCGCCCGATCAAAGATCGGCCTCTACTAACCATGATATCTATTTTTGAGAACATTGTGTGTTCTTATTCCGGTTATTAGCCTAGGTTACTATGTGATGCGCACAGCATACAAGTATAGACTGGATCGCCTGAATTGGAACAAAACGTTTCATGTTCGCTTTTTGAAAATGGTTTGCTACCCACAGGTAGGCTTAAAACATTTTAAAACATTTTCTTATTCTGGTGATGAAGAAAATGAGGTGTAGCTTAGGAATTTTCAAGGAAAATGAGAGAGGTGGAGTGAGATAAGTGTATCAAGGCTTGAAGCAATTTTTTCTAACCCCTAAATGTGATATCACCTGCTGGTTATAAGGACAAAAAAGAGGGAGTAAAGGAGGGGCAAAGGTGGGGGAAAATTAGGCAAGTTTTCCCCCACAAAATATCCCCCGGATTGGGATATTTTCTGGGGAAAACAGCTATACAGCTGTAAAGTGGATATTGAGAGGAACATGGCCGGCCCCTTTTTGGAGCTCCAGGTGGCCGGCCGGCCACCTCCCCTAGCCGGCCGGCTAGGGGTCAAAAGGGTCAAGTTGAAATAGTGGCCAGCCACCACTTTTTAGGGTCCTCCCATGTGTGTACAACACGACCTTATGGTTCAAAATTCAAGAAAAAGGGCCTAGGCTGTTCAACATTAGCCCGGAAGGAGGGGGTCAAAAGGGTCAAGTTGAAATACTGGCCGGCCACTAACTTTTAGGATCCTCCCAAGTGTGTACATCACAAATATGTGGTCCAAAGTTCAAGAAAGTGGCCCCAAGGTGTTCAGCATTAGCCCGGAAGTGTGAAAAACGGGCATCGGAGGGCGTCGGAGGATATATAACTGGTTGCTGCAACAATTACTGGCCTCCCACCCTTCTACGGCCTTCCCAGTGATAAAACAGAGGTACCTGCCAAAAATGAACAAAAACCGTTGCAAAACGAATGTTCGGGGCCCAAAACGCGCAGTTCGGGGTCCCGAAAATGGGCTGTTAAGCACCGAAAGTGGCATTCGGCCACGAAGTGGGTTTCTCAGACCCCAGTGTCCCTCAAAAGGGAGTAAATAAGATGTATGCCAAAATTTAGAGCAAACAGAGATGGTTAGGTGGTCCCGAACCGAGGCACATGGCCAACGGTCCCGAAAAACCGGAAACCGGACTCCGAAATGGGCAAAATGGCATGCGGCCACAAAATGTAGCCCACGGCCACTGAGAGATGGTCTACGGGACCTCTCCCTCCCCTCGGGAAAGGAAACAGAGAAAACCGAGTCTGGTTCGCAAACCGAGGCAAGGCACAGAAGAGAGTTCGGAAATCCGGAGGCAGGGCTCATGGCCTTGACTCTGAAACTTCTAAACGAGCACATCATGCAATATCACCAAGTGCTCTACTGGCGACGTCTGAGTCTTAAGGTTGGTCAAAAATGGGGTGTCTACAGTTGCCCCTCTTTGACAGAACTCGGAAGTCATAAGTGACGAGAGTGAATGTCAAAGCCCAGAGACGACCCATTTTTGACAAGGTCGAAGACTTAGACAAACATACAAGATAAACAGAGAGGTGCCCGCAGGCAGGGGGGCAAAATACAAAGCGATATGCAAGAAGCCGAACATAACTCAATGATCATGCAAATGCAGCAAGCTGTAATGAAGCAAGTATTCGCAAATAGATGCAACAGTTTTAAGCAAGAATTCAAAGCAACAACTACATTTAATGTAGTTAAGAATGTGGAGAATTATTTAATCCTCGCCACGTCTCACACGGAGAAGATACGATACCTGCGCGATTCGTCTGGTCGCACCAGCCTCAAATGAACCATACATACAATATCGTGCCTGCAAAAGAGAGAAATTGCAACAAGTACAATATGCTACCAACATATATTCAATGTGATTTTGGAAGTTTGACACACGCAGTGCCGGTGAGTGAATGCATTGCGATGCGAGAAAGGACATGCGTGACAACGCATGCTCAAACATAGAGGTATGGCAATATTAAGAAATGTGCATAACAATGCAAGTATGCTCATGAAAATGCGAATTATGTGCATGATAGTGCAAAGCGAGCATACGTCAACGTGCCCGTTTGTTACGAAACAACGAGCAATGAAAACGCGTGTTTCGGCGAAGGCAACTCGATCACGGCCTCCGATCCGCTTCCTGGAATGGCTACAACACATTCAAAAAGGATACACTTCGATTTCGATGAATGATGATGAGACATATGTCAGAACTTGAAGCTGAAGTCCTGGCGGATCATTTCGCGACAGAAAGTGCACTTTTCTTGAACTTTTTCAGGTCCCGGGAACTCCAATCTTCCTCAAAATTTGCAGAGAGCTAGGTGGGCATGTGGGGGACACCACCGGCCATTTATCTTCCCAAGGGGAGGCCACCGGCCACTTTTGCAAAAAGGAATTGGCTGGCCGGCTGGAAAAGGTGGCCGGCCGGCCATTTTCCCAAATCCGGGGCATTTTGGTCTTTTTCACCTCCTTTCTTCATGCTCCTTCATCCCAAGACCTTGAGCCTATAAATGCAGCTGAGAAGTGCTCTCTTCTTGCCTCCTACACCATTTTCTTCTTCAGATCTGAGTTCCATACGCGTTTTCCAACGCCCCTCGCAAGTTGTTTTCGCGAAAATAGTCAGTTTCAAGCACTTTGAACTGATTAAATTTTGGTTTCGGAGCTTCTTTTCTCATTTTCGCCACTTGAGGTGAGTTTGTCTCAACATTTGGAAGATTTTCTCGGGGGTTGACTTTTGTTGACTTTTTCATTTCCCGAGAGTTGACTTTTGTTGACTTTCTCCAATCTTGGCTCATTTTCGCTCATTTTTGCTCCTTTGGCAGATCTTCTGAAAATGGCAGGTAATTCTCCCCACGGCGGAGGTCCTCCAGGTGCCGGAGATGATTTTGATCCCATGACTCTACCCCCGAGGGTCCGACCTTTTATTCCTGGGAGGTACGCTCCGCCAGCACATGTCCTTCCTCGTGCCGTTTTCCGTCATTTCACTGATTTTGATGAGCGAGCACCTGGGGATCTGCTTCTCCGAGGGCCAGAGCATCACCTCTCCCATGAGGCCCGAGAGGTATTTACATCATTTTCTACATTTTTTGTACATTTCGCACCTTTGCCATGCTTGAACACACAGTTTAGCTTATGACATAGTACTTTGTTTGCATCCTGAACATGTAGTTTAAACACTCGAATTTCTGAACACTCGGCTCATTAATTAATTGCGAACGCACAGTACACATTAGCTAAGAGGTGAACACACGGCTCAAACACTGATTTGTCGAACACACAGCCCGAATTCGAAAGTGAACACACAGCCCACACTTTAAATTTTCTGAACACACAGCCCAGATTAGAATAGTAAACACGCAGCCCACACTGATTGAAAGTTGAACACGCAGCCCAAATTTTAAGTTTTCTGAACACGCAGCCCAGATTAAATAGTGAACACGCAGCCCACACTGATTGAAAGTTGAACATGCAGCCCAAACTTCAAATTTTCTGAACACGCAGCCCAGATTAGAATAGTGAACATGCAGCCCACACTGATTAAAAGTTGAACATGCAGCCTAAACTTCAAATTTTCTGAACACGCAGCCCAGATTAGAATAGTGAACACGCAGCCCACACTGATTGAAAGTTGAACACGCAGCCCAAACTTCAAATTTTCTGAACACGCAGCCCAGATTAGAATAGTGAACACGCAGCCCACACTGATTGAAAGTTGAACACGCAGCCCAAACTTCAAATTTTTCTGAACACGCAGCCCAGATTAGAATAGTGAACACGCAGCCCACACTGATTGAAAGTTGAACACGCAGCCCAAACTTCAAATTTTTCTGAACACGCAGCCCAGATTAGAATAGTGAACACGCAGCCCACACTGATTGAAAGTTGAACACGCAGCCCAAACATCAAATTTTCTGAACACGCAGCCCAGATTAGAATAGTAAACACGCAGCCCACACTGATTGAAAGTTGAACACGCAGCCCAAACTTCAAATTTTTCTGAACACGCAGCCCAGATTAGAATAGTGAACACGCAGCCCACACTGATTGAAAGTTGAACACGCAGCCCAAACTTCAAATTTTTCTGAACACGCAGCCCAGATTAGAATAGTGAACACGCAGCCCACACTGATTGAAAGTTGAACACGCAGCCCAAACTTCAAATTTTCTGAACACGCAGCCCAGATTAGAATAGTGAACACGCTGCCCACACTGATTGAAAGTTGAACACGCAGCCCAAACTTCAAATTTTTCTGAACATGCAGCCCAGATTAGAATAGTGAACACGCAGCCCACACTGATTGAAAGTTGAACACGCAGCCCAAACTTAAAATTTTTCTGAACACGCAGCCCAGATTAGAATAGTGAACACGCAGCCCACACTGATTGAAAGTTGAACACGCAGCCCAAACTTCAAATTTTCTAAACACACAGCCTAGATTAGAATAGTGAACACGCAGCCCACACTGATTGAAAGTTGAACACGCAGCCCAAACTTCAAATTTTTTTGAACACGCAGCCCAGATTAGAATAGTGAACACGCAGCCCACACTGATTGAAAGTTGAACACGCAGCCCAAACTTCAAATTTTCTGAACACACAGCCCAGATTAGAATAGTGAACACGCAGCCCACACTGATTGAAAGTTGAACACGCAGCCCAAACTTCAAATTTTCTGAACACGCAGCCCAGATTAGAATAGTGAACACGCAGCCCACACTGGTTGAAAGTTGAACACGCAGCCCAAACTTCAAATTTTCTGACAGCTTATACATCACACTTTGAACACACAGCTCACGCATTCCATTGGCACACAGCCCATTCATTTCATTGGCACACAACCCATTCATTTTATTGGCACACAGCTCATTCATTTTTATACTGAGACATGTATTCATTCTGAACGCAGGTTGGTTCTCGCGGTGTACGGGGATATGGCTCCACCGCCGCGAGGGACTGGTATGTTGAGCTTCCGGAGGCCGTCCGGGATTTAGTGGACTTGGCAGGATTCGGGACCTTCTGCGCTGGATTATCACGTTGTCCTGCCAGGAGGGCACTGATGGCAGCCTTGGTAGAGAGATGGTGGGACACCACCAACTCCTTTCATTTCTCTGCCACTGGAGACATGACCATGACGCCTCTGGACTTTGCTGTGCTGACCGGCCTGGACACAGGAGGTTGGTCCATCCCTTATGATGAGGACATGGGCGAGTGGGAGGCCGCTTGGATGTATCTATTGGGGGCTCGCCCGCCTGTTGACAGGGTTTCTGGGAGAGTCCGATACACTTGGTTCTCTTCCCACTTTCGGCGGGCGGAGATGGTGCCCGAGACTCCTGAGGAGACGGAGCAGTACGCCCGTGGTTTCCTTATGTTACTCTTCGGGACTACTCTGTTCGCCGATAGAGGGAACACAGTCGGGTTATATTTGCTGAGCGCTCTGGTTGACCTATCACAGGTCAGTAGATATGACTGGGGTGGCGCCGGCCTGGCTACCCTTTATTGCTATATGAGCGCGACATCCCGCGGGCAGGGAGATTTACTTGGCGGCTACTGGAGAGCCTGAGAGGTATTTTCTATCCCCTTGATTTACATTTCTGCTCCTCATTACTTGTCCATTGCACACACGGCGCGCTTTGCAGCCTGTATTTTGCCCTCAGCATTTTGTATTTATATTCTGCACTGCTTTTCTCAGTTATGGGTATACGTATACTTCCCGACATTAGGCGCAGAGTTGGAGGTGGCAGGGCCTCCCATGACCCCATATTCATTGGGTATTCGAGGGCCCACACCGGCCGAGACGCCGAGAGTCTCTCCTTTACTTGCGACAGTATTTTGACACCGTGCGACAGTCGGAGGTACTTCAGAACTTTCAGTTCCTTTCATTTTCATCTTTGATTTGCTCTGTATATTCCCGATTTCTGATTGGCTTATGCATTTATCATCCGCAGGTCACATGGCAGCCCTGGGCGCCCCTGGGTGATGGTCTCCGATTTCAGTATACCGGGGGATCGAGCACCTCCCAGTATAGGGTCCTGCTCGAAGGGCCGGTTGGCAGGGCATGGTTTCTGGGGGAACGCTTTCTGCGTCAGGTATAGGGGTATCTTTCTCAGGATCCTCCCGCAGTACCCCCAGTCAGTATGCGGACTGCTGACAGGCTCTCTTTCTCGGAGGTAGTCGGCGCCATGCTGGGTAGTGATGCTTTACTATTTCTTGAGGAGGGGGACTACGCCACTTACCGTCACACATATTTGATGCCTCCATTGACGGGAGCTCGCACCCCGATGATGAGGTCTGCCGGTATGTCATCCTCGGGCCAGGCCCGGGCTCGGGCTGCAGACGCCCCTTCCACCAGCGGGGCTGGTACATCTAGAGGTGGGGGTAGACCGGTTCCTCCGATTCCGCCGACTTATCCTCATCCTGGATGGCCAAATATGCCAACTGAGTTGATGGCGTGGCAGTATGGGGCTATCTCTCCGACTCCGATCCCGCTAGAGCCTCCGATGCCCAGTGATCGATACGCCATTGATCCTGACTCACCGCTGGTATGCTCCACTATTTTTCATTCCTCATTCAGACGTTTAGACATTCTTTCATTCACTGATGATTATGAGCTCATATTTGCAGCCACCGCGAGGGTACATGGAGGAGGTGGTTGGACTGGTGGCCACACTCGAGGGCATGGTCCTGCGGAGGGAGGCACAGTTGTCTATTGCGGGCATTCAGGTACCCTTCAGTTTTCTGGCATTTATCATACTTCTGATGACATGATGATTTCTACTGCATCGATAGACTACTTGTGTAGAGCACATCTGACACACACCCCACTTGTACACTGTATTTACATGCACCCACTTCACGTAGTCTTTGCTTGTATCGGCATCTGATGTATATATTTGGACTGATGTATTTGAATTGAACTCTTTATTTTCAGATGCCTTCATGGTCTGGTCAGCCGTAGGCCAGGCCACCTGGGCCTCCTTGGGGAGTTGGGCCATCTGGGCCATTTCACGGAGTTGGGTCATCCGGGCCTTTTCAGGGGGCTGGGCCATCCCGGCCTTTCCGAGGAGTTGGGCCATCTAGGCCTTTTCGAGGAGCTCGAGGAGGGCCTGTCCGCAGACGCAGGGCTCACGTTATAGAGGCGGAGCCTGATGAGGAGGAGGAGGAGGAGGATGATGAGGAGGAGGAGGAGGCCACCGACCGTCAGCCAGAGACATCTGCTGAGGAGGGAGGCTCCGGCCTTGGTTCCGGAAGTGGAGACGAGGCTGAGGGGGATCCAGAGGATGATAGCTCCGACTCGGATGACGATGGCGATGGTGATGGTGGCGGAGAGTCCGTTCCGCAGAAGAGGACGAAGAGGGCCTCTTATTACTGCTCTTGAGAGCATAGATGTAGTCTGTTTCCTGTTTTATTTATCTTTTTGCTAGTAGTTGTAGCACATTTGTACATTGTTAGGTAGTTTTATTTTTTGTAAAACTTGTACCTTTGTTCGTTGTAAAACATGATGGAATGAAACAACTTTTGAAAAGGTGTTTGTATTTTAAACTTTTAGCATCGTATCGCATCATTTTATTTCGCGCAAAAATGAAATTGAATGGGAATGCGCATTGTGTAATCACCAAGTCAGGTAGTGAACCGACGCAACAAACTAAGCAACTCAACTTACTAAGATATAACAGAACCTTAGGAAGTTTACAACTCAATAAGCAAAATTACAACAGTGTTGACAACGTAAATAAACAAGACTTAAACAAAGATTGTTTAAACAGAGAGCAATGACTCGAAAACACGAAACACGTCCGCTCGACAAACAACTCGATAAGCAAAACAACAACTCGATAATCAAAAAAACAACTCAATAATCAAAACAACAACTCAATAAACAAAACTCAGCAACAACAGAGTGTATTTCGGACGATCTGGGCACCGGAACGCATCCGAAACAGAGAGAAATGAAGGCCTTTGACTCTCCCGTTGCATGGAAATGCTTGAAACTTTCCCTCGAAAGGTAAAACAGGGCCAAAGAGATACACTGCAGCATTGCCGGCCACCTTTGGGAGCCGGCCGGCCAATTTTATGGAGAGAGGGAGCCGGCCGGCCAGTTTTGTAAAAAGCAAATGGCCGGCCAGCCAGAAAAGGTGGCCGGCCGGCCACTTGTTCCTGCAGCCACCTAGTTTTTGACACGTGTCCCCGTGAATAGTGTTTTTCCCTCTATTAAAGCCTCAACTTCGGGAACATTCATTTCATCTTAGTTTTGCACAAAGATGGAGGCGTTTCTCACGGAAAATCTCACATCTTGGATCTCTTCTCTAGATGGCTCGGAAAAGCTGAACTTCCGGGGTTTCGGTTTGAATGCACTATTCACGCTGAGCCGTACTCCGCTACATCTCCCTTTTCTCCATGCCGCGGCAAGGTTCTGGAACCCAGTGACGCACATTTTTAGCTTCGGCGGCCAAGAGGTATGCCCCACTTTCGAAGATTTTCAGGTTTTGATGGAGTCTGAATGCTCTGAAGTGATCTTGCCCCAGCACCGTTTTAGCCACGCCCAGGCTTTAGGGCGGATGTGTGGGCTCACGGCGCATGATGCTCGATCTCTGATCTGCAGTGGGGAACTGGACATCCTCGGCTTGGTCCATCGTTTTTCCGACGCCGGTGACCGCAGCAACCATTATTGGCAGGGTTTCCGGCAACACGCCCTCTGCTTGTGTTTGTTTTCTCACTTTCTGCTTTCCTCGGGCTTCGGCGGAGCTAGCATTCGCCTGATTGAAGTCGCCCAAGGCTTGAGAGAGGGAAAGAGCTGCATCGCTATGACCTTGGCCGAGACGTTGATGGGTTTAGATTCTGTCTATCGCCGGGAGGTGACTAGGTTTGCTGGGAGTCCACTACTGCTGCAGGTAATGTTTCCCACCCAACCTTACATATATATTTGCTCACATCACTCGACCCTCAGGCTCGGTTTTTCTCACAAAACCCTTGTCTCACTTTTCTCTCATCGTACATCTCTCTGTTCTTTATTTTCTCATTTTCCATCCCTCCCCCAGGTATGGTTAATGGACAAGTTGCAGGTTGTGGACTCTTGCCCGGCCTATTCAGCTCGAGGCTACTTCTTTCGGCCGCGCCTAGTCAATGCTCTTGACGAAAGGTGGTGGTTTTACTGGATGTGCAATCTGTCCGCGGACTGCATTGCTTGGCGTTGTCCTTGGCTCAACCTCCGGGCGATGAGCTATAGTATGTCCCGGCTGATTGGGATCCAATTGATTGGTCTAACCCACTGCGTATTCTATTTTCCGTTCCGGTTCCTGCGTCAGTTCGGTCATGATCAGATTTGCCCACCGGAGGGGATTGAGTACCCAGCCGCTTTCCTGGTCCGGGGCGCACAGCTTGCCCGATATGCCACAGCATGGAGGACTAGAGAGCTCCTGGCCCCTGCTTCCACTTTCAGTTGCACTTTGTCCGATGAGTGCTTGGATTGGCTCAACGAGGAGGCACAGGTTGGGCCTAGCATGGCATCAGATGCTTCGTCCAGCTCTGGGAGGGGACGCAGAGATACTTGACTCAACTATGCCCCAAATTTATTGCTTATTTAGCATTTTCAAGTTTTCTTTATGAATGCAATAAAAAAGTAACCTCGATTGTATGCAAGAGCAGGAGAACTTTGTTTTGAAATCAATGAAATTGAAGGTTGTGGTACTGAAAATTTTCCGCTTTGGTCCAAAAATGGTCTTAGTCGTAAAAAGAAAGTCGACTTTTATTAAAACTTTTCAAAACTATTTTCGATGTGGATCAGAACTGGACACGCCGAAGATCTGTCACTGAGATGCACAACCCCAGATCCCTGCAACTGGAAAGTTGCCCCTAGTCTGAAGAACAATGTGGCACTTCATGGCAACGGAAAGTTGCCCCTAGTCTGAGTAACTTTGCACCGTCGCGGCAACAGAAAGTTGCCCCTAGTCTGAGTAACTTTGCACCGTCGCGGCAACGGAAAGTTGCCCCTAGTCTGAGCAGCACTGTACCGGAGATCGCGATAAATGCTGATGGATAAAGATGACTGAGATGATCAAAATGGACAGAGTTAATGGGGGAAAAGTTTATGGCTGAACTTCAAGGTGAAGTTGCCTACGTATCCTAAAGATGGGAATCAAGCCTTACGTAGTTCAGGCCGAGGTTCACTCGAGTATTTTCACTCTCCTTTTGCGCTCTAACTTTTGCCAAGGCCGCCCTTTGCGGGTTTTCAACCTTGCGAGCTCAGTTTTTATATTTTCTAATTTTTTATGCTCTGACTTTTGCCTAGGTCGCCCTTTCGGGTTTTCGGCCTAGCGAGCCTCTCAAGGGTAATATTTCTTCAACTTGTCCATATTGATTGGTTGTGAGAACTCCAAGACATCTAGATCCATCAGAACCACAGCTCCACCTGACCAGATAGCTTTGATGATGTAAGGACCAGTCCAATTGGGTTTGAACTTGCCCCTTGGGTCGTGGATGGGAGCTCGGCTGTCTTTGAGCACCAAATCTCCTTCTTTCAGATTCCTGGACTTAACCTTCTTGTTGAAAGCCCGGGCAATTCTGCGTTGATAGCCTTGGATGTGGTACAGTGCTTTCAGTCTTCTTTCATCAAAGAGCATGAGTTCTTCAAATCTGCTCTGCTGCCAATCT
Source organism: Camellia sinensis (assembly GCF_055761805.1). NCBI lineage: Eukaryota > Viridiplantae > Streptophyta > Magnoliopsida > Ericales > Theaceae > Camellia > Camellia sinensis. The sequence goes on from NC_138970.1 coordinate 54,334,112, forward strand.
GCTTCGGCTATTTGGCACTCAGCCAATACTCGTAACGACGGAACCTCAATCTCGATGGGTAGAACAGCCTCCATTCCATAGACCAATGAATACGGAGTCGCTCCAGTAGAAGTTCTGATTGAAGTCCTGTAGCCCTACAGAGCAAATGGCAGCTTGTCTGGCCAATCCCGGTAGGTTCCCACCATCTTTTGCAGTATATGTTTGATATTCTTGTTGGCGGCCTCGACCGCTCCGTTGGTTTGCGGTCGGTATGTAGATGACTTATGGAAAGCCACGTTGTATTTTTCCAACAAGTCTATCACTTCTTTCTTGAAGTGGGAACCATTATTTGAAATTATCTCGTTTGGCACCCCGTAGCGACAGATGATGTTGTTTCTGATGAACTTTGCGACGTGCGACGCCTTCAACACCGCGTATGATTGGGCCTCGACCCACTTTGTGAAATAATCTATCGCTACCAGGATAAACTCATGCCCGTTTGACCCCTTCGGGGTAACAGCTCCGATCACATCAATTCCCCAAACTGAAAAAGGCCATGGCAAAGTCATGTTGTACAGCTTTGACGGCGGGATGTTCATGCGGTTTGCATGAATTTGACACTTGTGGCATCGCCGAACAAAACTAATACAATCCTCCTCCATGGTTGACCAGTAGTAGCCCTGTCTGAGGATCTTTCTGGCCAGCATTACTCCATTCATAAGTGCACCGCACTCCCCTCCATGGATGGCCTCCATCAGGCGCTTCGACTCTTCAGCTTCTACACAGAGCTTATGCATTCCCAGATGACCCCTTTTGTACAGCTTACCCCCGCAGATGATAAACTGAGCAACCATTCTTCTGATGGCCCTCTTATCCTTGGCATTTGCCCCTAGTGGATACGTCTCCTTTTCCAAGAAGTTCCAGATGTCGTAATACCAGGGGTTGCCGTCTTGAGCCTCATCTATGGCGGAAATCGACTCGTATGCTGGCGCAAACTTCTGATCAATAATGACTGGACGCATCCGGACTCCGGACAGGATGTTTATCATGGAAGATAGAGTTGCTAGTGAATCTGCGAACCTGTTGTTCTCTCTTACGAGGTGGGTGAAATTTAGCTTCTTAAACCGAGGAATTAACAAATCCAAGGTTTGGTGGTAAATTATCATCCTTTCCTCCTTGACTTTCCAATCTCCATTTGCTTGAGACACAACAAGGTTTGAGTCCCCAATGACGTCCAACCGTCTTGCCCCTAGTTCTAGGGCTGCTTCCAGGCCAGCAATACAGGCCTCATACTCTGCTTCATTGTTCGAGACTTTGAACCGGAGCTTGAATGCTAAAGGGATACGGGAATCGTCATGCGCTATCAGCAACACCCCTATCCCATACCCATACTGGTTTGACGCTCCGTCAAAGTACATCGTCCAAGTTTCATCTTCGATGTGCAGAATGGCTTCATCTGGGAATAGGTACTCAACCGCTTCATCCCCCTCAACCGGGTGGTCGGCAAGGAACTCTGCTACCACTCTTCCTTTTACTGACTTGCGCGTTACATACTTCAAATCAAATTCGGAGAGCAACAGCAGCCAACGAGCTAGCCTACCCGTAAGTGCTGGTTTCTCGAAAAGATATTTGATGGGATCCAAACGTGAAACCAACATTACAGAGTGAGCTAACAGGTAGTGTCGCAGCTTCCTGGTAGCCCATACCAAGGCCAAACAAGCCTTCTCCAGCGGTGTATAGCGGGTCTCGTAATCCAGCATCTTTTTGTTCAGATAGTAGATGGCCCTTTCCACTTTGTCTTCTGATTCCTGCACGAGCATGCAGCCCATGGTAGTCTCAGTTACCGAAAGGTACAATATCAACGGTCTCCCCGGCTCTGGTGGTGACAACACGGGCGGGTTCTGTAGATATTCTTTGATCTGCTCGAAGGCTGCTTGACATCGGCCGTCCCATTGGAATTTCTTTCCTTTCTTCAGGAGACCAAAAAGTGGTTCACAAGTCAAGGTTAATTTAGAGATAAACCGTCTTATGAATTGCACTTTACCTAGAAAGCCTCGCATCTCCTTTTTAGTCCTTGGTGGTGGTATTTCTAGGATGGCCTTGATTTTGGAAGGGTCGACCTCGATGCCCCTTTGTGTAATCAGAAACCCTAGCATCTTCCCTGCTGTAACACCAAACGTGCACTTCTGGGGATTCAATCGCAGCCGAAACTCTCTAATCCTTTGAAAGAATTTTTGTAAGGCGGTGTAGTGGCCTTCTCTTTCTTTGGACTTGACAATCATGTCGTCCACATACACCTCGACCTCTTTATGAATCATATCATGCAATATTGTAGTTGCTGCCCGTTGATAAGTAGCTCCAGCGTTTTTCAACCCGAATGGCATCACTCTATAACAATATGTACCCCACGGGGTAGTGAATGCAGTCTTCTCCCGGTCTTCGGGTGCCATTACTATCTGATTATAGCCTGAGAAACCATCCATAAATGAAAGCAAGGCGTGTCCTGCCGTGAAATCCACCAATTCATCAATGTGTGGCAAGGGAAAGTCGTCCTTCGGACTGGCCCTGTTCAAATCTCTGAAGTCTACACAGACCCGAATTCTGCCATCCTTCTTTGGCACCGGAACAATGTTGGCTAACCAAGTTCGGTATTCGGACACCAGCAGGAACCCTGCGTCAATTTGCTTGGTGACTTCTTCCTTAATTTTGAGAGCCCAGTCCGGGCGGATCCTTCTGAGTTTCTGTTTGACAGGGCGGGCCTCAGGATCAAGAGGGATCCGGTGCTGTACAATCTCAGGATCGATTCCAGGCATGTCTTCGTAGGACCACGCGAAAACATCTTTGAAATCTTTTAATAAAGCGACTAAGCGCTCGCGTTCCTCCGAAGACAACGTGGACCCGATCTGGACTAGCCGCGGGTCCTTCTCAGTACCAACATTCACAGTAGTGATTTCATCCATTAAGGGTTTAACGAATCTTTCCTGCTCTTGATCAATTAACCGTTGCAAAATCAGAGGAATTTCTCCCTCGTTGTTTTCATCAAAATTTTGAAAATCCTGATTTAAGCAATAAATCAAAGGCACAGAAAAATACTCAGATTCCTCTGTTACAACAGACTCAAAAGAAAATGAAAATGACGACCTAGACAGGACTGTGGCATCCGGATTATCACCCCCAGGAATACCGGACTTAGACTCAATCAAGCTGGAACCTGATTCCGACGCACAAGATTCGGTGGAATTAGATTCTGGCTCACTACCTGACCCGGTGCTGCTAGATAAAAAGCCTTCTTCATATTGCCAGATGAGAGAAGGTGCGATAGATGCATCCAAGATCAGCGCTGGAAAGCCCGCAGCTATTTCATCCCCAATCATAGAAACCGAAGAGTTATCCCCCAAGCACTCTTGGTCAATCGGAGGATCTGAAAGTAGACAAGCCAGTGCTACCCCCATTTCAAGCTCGGTGCTCCCAGAATCTACTGCTTTACACTGCTCAACCTCAGTTGGTGGGTCTGTCTGCTCTTCGGCAACGTCATCCCCAGATAATTGTAAGTCGAAGAAGATTTCAAAACCAGGCACGCGCTTCCTCTCCGCGTTCAGCCATGGTTCTGGGAAGCCGCAGAATGGAAAGTCTTCCCCCTCCCGGACGAAGCGTCCGTTTAGGGTGCCCCAGATGGGCCTATGCATTAACTCAAATGGCTTCCCAGCCTTCATTGCTCTGGCCCTTCCGGCCATTTCTTTCCCTTTTCTCACCCAGTCCTCTTTGGTGGGCAGATAACCCAGTCCAAAGGTGTGAGGGTTGTGTGGCACTTCGGCCGATACCGCGACGCCCTTCCGGCCGCTTCTTCCTAATCCCATTCCGGGGATATGTTGTAGCTTGTTCATGAGGTAGACAGATTGAGCACTGACGTACATACCTTCATTCACAGCCATGACATTCTGCACCACTTGAGCCTCGGCCAAAGTGAACCCCGATAAAAACACATCCTCCGTGCCGTGCTCGATCTCCAAGACAGGTGTGGACACTTCCGGCGGCGGATGGATTGATGAATTCCAAAAAACGATCGCTACCCCTTTCCCGTGAGGGTACTTTAGCATCTGATGTAGAGTGGAAGAGACTGCTTTGACCTGGTGCAACCACGGTCGCCCCAAAAGTAGGTTAAAGGTTGCGGGAACGTCCAAGATATGAAATTCAATGCTGTGTTGTCCTGGACCAACCTTGGTTTGAATTTTAACAGTCCCCATCACTTCTCTGCTGGTATTGTCGTATCCTCTGATCACTTGAGTAGTTGGGACGAAGTCCACGGGCTTCAACCCGATTGCATATGCCGTTCTGGTCGGGCAAACATTAATCGCAGACCCGGTATCAACAAGTACCACCGGTATCCACTTATCTCTACATTCCACAGAAATATAGAGAGGTTTGTTATGATTTGTGCCCTCAGGCGGTAGTTCCTTGTCTGAAAAGGTTAATGCCGGGGAACCTCCTCCCGGAAAAACCAGCCCAACCAGCTGTTCAGGCGTGGTGTCTATGGAGAGTTTGGACTTGTCCATAGCAGACAGGACAGCTTCCCTATGTACTCGTGATGCCATTAGCAGTCCCCAGATGGAGATGTCTGCTTGTATCTTTTTTAACTGTTTCAGCACAGCTTCCTCTTCAATCTGCTTCTCCTTCTGTTTCTCCGCTTCTCTATCCTTCCCGGATGCCTCGGGTTGGTCCAGGTGTGGGGGTTTAAAGTACCGCCCACTTCTCGTCATATGGTTAACCTCATCGAGGTACCAAGTGTCATCCGGTTGATTATTTCCCCAGTCTTCATCTGTGTGGGCAAGACATAAGTCATCGTCTTCCCACCACATTCTGTCGACAGCCAATAGACACCTGTCTGGCTCCGGTTTAGTTGCACTCGCAGTACTCCCTGTCCACATGCTTGCAGCATTCTCTATCTTCGTGCACACAGCACTTTCGGTCCCCTCAGGGCCCTTAGCTTTCCTAGTTCTCTCAGCCTCTTCAAACTTTTCTTGTTCCAGCTGCGTCAGTACAGCTGGTTGTTCAACAATTCCTGTATCCATAATGCCCAAGTCTCGAGCGAAATTCTTAACACCGGCGCTCTCCGGCGATACAACTTGACTTCCGGCCATTCCGGCCACAGTTGATACCTCTGCCCCTGCCGGGCTCTGTTCTGGTTGGGCTTCCCCCACTTCATCTGGTTGATCCTCGAGCCATCCAGTGGCCTCCGCCGATTCCTCATAGTCGAACCAGTTGATTGACGCATCCCCCGGTTCCTGGTCATCGAAAAATTGCAGGTTGGCAAAGTCCTCCTCTACGGCTGTCAGATCATCTGCCCCTTGCCTGAATCCATCTCCCTGGATTACACACAGTTCTCTTGTCTCTGGCAGTTCTATACCCAGCCCATTCTGGCTTATTGATGAGATGTACTCGCTCGGATTGTAGGCTGTCCCAGCAAAACTCTGTTCATCCCCAGATGCAACAATCTGATTCTCTCCTGAATTCTGTCCTGTCCCATCTTCGGAGGTCACCACCGTTGGCTCTGGTTGGGTTATGGAGATGCCCACCATGCACAAAGAGTTAGTGCAGTCGGGGAGGAACACCTCCGGCTTGGGTAGGTGGGATGGGGTGATATAGATACTAGGATCGTAAGATGCGACCCCAGTTTTGATAAAGTTGATTCTATTGGGAGGAGGGGCTTGGTTATGTGTTGGAAGAGGATTGGTCGTGACATTGGGTCTGTCGGGAGGCGCGATCACCTGCTTGTCAATAAGATCCTGGATCTCATGACGCAATCTGTAACAACGGTCAGTGTCGTGACCGTGTTGTTGGTGATACGCACAGTATTTTGCTGGGTCATAAGAGGGGGGGAGTGGACTCGGTAGTGGCTTGGGCTCTAGGGGTTTCAAATGCTTTTTCCTAATCAATATTCCCAGAACTTTGGTCAGGGGCATGTATAAGGGTGTAAAGGTTCTTTGGCCTCGCGGTTGGAATCTGTTGGTTTGTGTGTTGCTTCCGGACGCGCCGGAGAAGGGTGTGGCAGCCATGGGCCTTGGTGGGGGAGGGGGAGTGGTGGTGACCATACTGACTTCCGAGGCTCTTGTATTTGCAGTGCCACTCGGGCCCGCATTGTTGTTACAGTTGAAAGTCCTCCTCGGTTGTTCCCTGTCGTGGTCAAACAGACCTTGTTTCATTGCATCTTCGATTTGCACCCCCATCTCGTGTAAATCTGAGAAAGTAGGAAAGGGGATTACAATCATTCTCTGCATCAACTTTGGGTGGAGATTGCGCACAATCATCCGGATTTGGTCCTTATCCGTGGGCCTTAGAGTCATCATTGACGCCTTTGCCCTCCATCGGATTACAAAGTCTGAGAAGGTTTCCTTGGGCTCTTGCCTTGTCGTTTCGAGATCACGAGTTGTAATCTCGATCTGAGTGTTGTACGAATATTGCGCGACAAAGGCCTCAGCCATTTCATCCCAATTCTTCTTCACTTCATCCTCTAACTTTGCGTACCAGTGGGCGGCCACACCCAACAGGGTTCGGCCGAATAATGAAAACTTCTGTGGTCGCGTTAGGCCCATTGGCCGCAAGATGTCTGAGAACAGTCGGAGATGGACCATGGGGTCCCCAGACCCGTCAAAGCAGTCAATTTGAGGCATTTTGAACCTATCGGGCAATGTTACGGCCACGTCGGTATATCCATCCTCGATATCCGGGATAGCCTTGACCCCCTGGGATTTCTTGAAGAGCTTCTCAAGTTTGCTCAATTTCAGAGCTGTATGATCAACCTCGAACTCGAAGGGAGAGTCCGGGTGATTGGGTGTATGGACCTTGGACAGTTGTGGTAGAAGCAGGGGCGGAGCTGGGCCCGTTGGAAGATTCGTGTCCTCTTGTAAGTTTTGGAGATTTGGCACGGCGTTCTGGGTGTTTGGCGGAGCGTTCTGAACAGTAGGTGTTTGCTCAGGTAATGGAGCCCCTGCCGGAGGAGGAATTTGGTGTGAAGCAGATGCCGCATTCTGCTGTTGCAGTCTGGTGACTAGTTCAGCCTGTTGGGCCATGATCGCGGCCTGCTGTTTGGAGAACTCCGTTTGTCGGGCGGCATCATCATGCATCTGTCTCATGCTCTCCTGCATCTGGCGCATTAGAGCCTCCATCCCTGATGTATTTTGCTGATCCATCTGTCTAACTGGTATGTCTATTTCTACAGCAGTAATTGAGACCTCAGTCCTATAGTCCTCTGATGAAGTAACCCACTGCTCTGACAACCTCTGTTCTGACACACTGCGCTTTTTCGGCTTTCTTTTGGTAACGGGGGGTAGAGAATGGAACACTGGCTGTCCGTCGATTAGATCCTCAGATCGATTGAGTCGACGACCTCGTGTCCAAAGTGCTTGGGGAATGCCTGTTGGGTTGGAAGCAATTGTGCTAGAACTGACCTAGCAAAAGATAAATAAAGCGAAAAGGAAATAAATAAACAGATAAACGGACAGCATAACAGCTTAAAATAAAATGCATGACACACAGCCGGGCATAACAACACACAGTCGATACGCTGAATATACACTGTCCTCAAATAATGATTATTATCCCTGTATCACTGTCCCCTAAAACAGAATCTGAAACCCGCAGATAACTAATTCTCAAATACTGGCTGATGCCCGCAGGCCTGATACCCATAATACTGAACTGATGCCCGCAGGCCTGATGCCCAAACTTATATACTGAATTGATGCCCGCAGGCCTGATGCCGACAATACTGAACTGATGCCCGCAGGCCTGATGCCCAAACTCATATACTGATACATGCATTCCTGTAGAGACGCACTCTAAAGCACATAACAGATAAGTGAGAGCCAAAACACCCCTATGTTGGGGTAGGGTTTCCCTGTCCTATTTTGTCAGGAGCTAGGGTTTCACTATGCACACAGCGGTTTCAAACGACCTATAAACGGATAAGCAACCTGTCCTAATTTGGAATGGTCACTATGGATCCGAATATGCACTAGGTCGAATGGTCAAAGAGGGTGCCTCGGTAAAACCGGGGTTTGTGTTCCCATACTGGCAGAGCCCACAACCGGTCAGCCTTATGGTCATGCCTTGACAAGACAAGCCTCCGGCAAACCGTTCAGGAATAGCAGATGGCAAACACGGTGTCCTAGGCGCACCAATGCAAATGAAATGCAAAGAAACACACAAGTGTAGTCAAAAACAGATATCGTGAGTTCGAGTCAAGTTCTCTAAATCCCCAGCAGAGTCGACAGAAACTGCAACAAGCCCGCGGGGGACCTCGCTACAGCTCGGACTCGATTTCGTAGTCACGGTTCTAAGTCTGAACCAAAGAGTCCAAATCCGGCAAATCGTTTTGAGAAAACAGATTTTTGAAAGAAGTGCCAAACATGGACTGCTTTGCCAGATACAGAGTCGCCACCTAAATATTTTATTTTGGGAAATTTAGGAAACCCTGACTCGGTGCCAAAAGGCCACGTGTCCGTCATCACCAAAGTTGCCTCGGCTCGGGAACTTGGGTACGATTAGGGAAGGTCACTTCGTGAGCACCCCCGCTCGCCCGATCAAAGATCGGCCTCTACTAACCATGATATCTATTTTTGAGAACATTGTGTATTCTTATTCCGGTTATTAGCCTAGGTTACTATGTGATGCGCACAGCATACAAGTATAGACTGGATTGCCTGAATTGGAACAAAACGTTTCATGTTCGCTTTTTGAAAATGGTTTGCTACCCACAGGTAGGCTTAAAACATTTGATGATTTATTCCAATTCAGATAACCCAACCTTCACCCACAAGCATTCAGGCAGTTATATCACATAAGCAATTAGCCTCATGGTAAGCATGCTTTTCATGGCAGTCACTCACACGCATGCAAGGATGCTAAAGCATAAAACTCACCGAGTACTCCAAGCCCAAAAAGAGACTACATTAGAAACCATGCATGATCCTAAGTATACAGAAATGCCTAATGCAACACATGCAAAAATGCAAATATAGCAGGCTCGACTATTCTAAACATGGCATATGAAATGCTACAACTAACATGTATTCAACTTTGAAATTGAAATACAATGCAGTTAGTATGATGCGCCGAGCCCGGTGTATGCAAAACAGGTGAATGATGCAAACATGCTGTCATACTGTATGCTAATTAAAATATGCCCTAATCTAACCATCATAAGCAGGTAAATAAAAGGGAAGAATGACGTGGGGTTGGAAGACATACATCACACTCACGCACACTTATTACAATTATGCCCTCGCGTAGAGGGTCCGAATAAATATACAGTCCCGAATAAAAGAATATTACAGTCTGAATAATATACAAATTCCTAATTTAATTAACAAATTAACTAAGAAAACTGTAAAACTGGCATGCAAGCCAGGATCTGCCTTGCTTCTGATGAATGATGCATGTTTGGGCTGCCTTGCGCGGAAATCCACCGGGATGCCCCAATTAGCCTCTGTTTAGCAGTTATTCTTGAAATATGCGCCAAACTCTAAAAAGTTACTGATTCTTGATTTGCTGCAACAGAGAGCAGGAAAGGGGCATAGCAATATATTTTCACAGATATATGCATGCCTCGATCCTCGTGCCACCAATCACGCATATCGAGGCATGATGGCCTAGGAGTCGAATTGCACAATTCAATATAGGATGAATGCACATGAAAACACAACATGACCTAACTCCATCATGGATGATCCGGAGTGTCGGTGACTTGGAATTGAGACACATTCCGTCACTCGGAGTACGAAATGCACCTCGTTTCTCGTGCCCGGGCTAACTCCTATTCCGAACACGATACAATATGCATGACATGCATGAAATGCAACTAAGATACAATCCTAACATGCACAATGCTATGGAATGACATGCCTCGAAATGCGTGCACACGGGCACGCAAACCGAGAAAATGACAGAATGCGATCTAAGATACAACCTAGTATGCACTATGCTGTAAAAATGAGATGCCTCGAAATGCGTGCACACGGGCACGCAAACCGAGGTAATGGCATATGCAATGTAAATGACATGGAAATATGATATGGGCTTACACTAACATGAGAGAGCCTTAGCCATACTCATATAAGGGGCCGATGGATGAAAATGAAGTGCCTCGAAATGCGTGCACACGGGCACGCAGACCGAGGCAATGGCATATGCAATGCAATATGGCATGAAAATATGATATGGGCTTATACCAACATGAGAGAGCCTCAGCCACACTCACATAGGATGCCGATGGATGAAAATGAAGTGCCTCGAAATACGTGCACACAGGCACGCAAACTGAGGCAATGGCATACGCAATGCAATATGGCTAAAATGGCATATAGAATGCAACATGGATTTACACTAACATGAGAGAGCCTCAGCCACACTCATATAAGAGGCCAGTAGATGAAAATGAAGTACCTCGAAATGCGTGCACACGGGCACGCAAACCGAGGCAATGGCATATGCAATGCAATGGCATGGAAATGACATGCAAACATGTTAATGGATTTTCAGCAATGAAATGTGGGGGAAAACAGCCCCGAAATGAGGCGAAAACACACCCGATGCATGGAATCTCTCCCGAAATGCAAAATTAGGCACATAGAATGAACTATAGCTATATGAAGCATGCATAATTGGTACATGGAATGAAAAGACAGAATCAAGGCAGCCTCAAAATAAGCATTTTACCAGTACAAATCATGGTGAAACAGCAAACAAGGATAGGGCAACAATGGCATGCAAAAATAGGGGCCAAGAGAGGGCAATGAAACAAGTGGTATATGCAACGCCCAAACTGAAAAATTACCTTCTACAACATTGAATAGGGACCAAAAATAGGCACATTTACAGAACTGTAAAAACCCTAAAAACAAATATAGATATGGCTAAGCTCTTATGCAAGAAAAAGGGCCAAAAGGTGGCCAAAGAGGCAAGTGGTATATGCACAGCCCAAACTGAAAAATTCCCTTCTACAACATTGAAGAGGGACCAAAAATATGCATATTTACAGAACTGTAAAAACCCCAAAACAGTATACAAACATGATAGAAATGCAATGCAAAATGAGGCTCAAAAGAGGCTATAACACAAAGTCTACAAAATATTCCCCAAACGGCCAAAGACCCTTAATAAAATATGAAGAATGGGCCAAAATAAGACTATTTTTAGTTCTGTAAAATGTCTAAAAACAGAAGCAAGATAGGCTAACAAAACATGCAAAAATGGGGATTAAAAGAGAGATATAACATGAAGTGTATAAAATATGCCTCAAACCATGAAAGGCCCTTAATGAAACATGAATAATGGGTCAAAATAAGAACTTTTATAGCTCTGTAAAATGAGCAAAAATGGAACCAAGATAGGCTGCCAAGTCATACAAGAATAGGGGACCAAAGATGGATATAGAGACAAGTGGTACATGGAGGTCCCAAACAAAGATGAGCCCTTCTTCAATGTTTAAGAGGGGATCAAAATAAGCCTACTTACAGTTCATGAGAAACTCCAAAATAGATCACACGTAGGTTAGAAAAAGCATGCAAAATATTGACATACAAAGAGGGTATTGAAGCAAGTGCAAGATGGAGGGCTCAAACAGGGTTGAGACCTTAATGAGACATGAAAATGAGCTCAAAAAAATGACCTTTTCAGTTTTGGTCGGAGCTCAAAACAGTAAGCATGATGGCTAGAGGAATGGTGCAAAAATGAACTAGAAAAGAGGGAAAATGGACTCACCCTTGAAGATCAATACTTTTGTTGCTTCTTGGACCAAATTTGTTGCCTCTTAGCTGCTGGAATTCCTCCCCTTGCTGCTGGGATGGAGTGGTGGTGGTAGAGCTTGGTGGTGATGAAGAAAATGAGGCGTAGCTTAGGAATTTTCAAGGAAAATGAGAGAGGTGGAGTGAGATAAGTGTATCAAGGCTTGAAGCAATTTTTTCTAACCCCTAAATGTGATATCACCTGCTGGTTATAAGGACAAAAAAGAGGGAGTAAAGGAGGGGCAAAGGTGGGGGACAATTAGGCAAGTTTTCCCCCACAAAATATCCCCCGGATTGGGATATTTTCTGGGGGAAACAACTATACAGCTGTAAAGTGGATATTGAGAGGAACATGGCCGGCCCCTTTTTGGAGCTCTAGGTGGCCGGCCGGCCACCTCCCCTAGCCAGACGGCTAGGGGTCAAAAGGGTCAAGTTGAAATAGTGGCCGGCCACCACTTTTTAGGGTCCTCCCATGTGTGTACAACACAACCTTATGGTTCAAAATTCAAGAAAAAGGGCCTAGGCTGTTCAACATTAGCCCGGAAGGAGGGGGTCAAAAGGGTCAAGTTGAAATACTGGCCGGCCACTAACTTTTAGGATCCTCCCAAGTGTGTACATCACAAATATGTGGTCCAAAGTTCAAGAAAGTGGCCCCAAGGTGTTCAACATTAGCCCGGAAGTGTGAAAAACGAGCATCGGAGGGCGTCAGAGGATATATAAATGGTTGCTGCAACAATTACTGGCCTCCAACCCTTCTACGGCCTTCCCAGTGATAAAACAGAGGTACCTGCCAAAAATGAACGAAAACCGTTGCAAAACGAATGTTCGGGGGCCAAAACGCGCAGTTCGGGGTCCCGAAAATGGGCTGTTAAGCACCGAAAGTGGCATTCGGCCACGAAGTGGGTTTCTCAGACCCCAGTGTCCCTCAAAAGGGAGTAAATAAGATGTATGCCAAAATTTAGAGCAAACGGAGATGGTTAGGTGGTCCCGAACCGAGGCACACGGCCAACGGTCCCGAAAAATCGGAAACCGGACTCCGAAATGGGCAAAATGGCATGCGGCCACAAAGTGTAGCCCACGGCCACTGAGAGATGGTCTACGGGACCTCTCCCTTCCCTCGGGAAAGGAAACAGAGAAAACCGAGTCTGGTTCGCAAACCGAGGCAAGGCACAGAAGAGAGTTCGGAAATCCGGAGGCAGGGCTCACGGCTGCGACTCTGAAACTTCTGAACGAGCACATCATGCAATATCACCAAGTGCTCTACTGGCGACGTCTGAGTCTTAAGGTCGGTCAAAAATGGGGTGTCTACACTTGGTGAAACTGTTTTCTAGAATTGTTATTGAAATGAAAGTTTGGAAAAGAGGGGTAATGAAAAGAAAAGAAAGGTGAATCGGTTTCAGTGTTGAATGAAATGGCTGATTTTGAGAAAAATTCATACATATGTATATTTTGTATAAACTGCCACCTTACTACTCTAGTATGAGATTGAGCATTCATGATCATAGTTATCTGTAAGTTGTTATTGTTGAGGACCATGTTAAGATCCCTACTGGACTATATGTTCATCCCACGTTGTTGAATCTTTTTTAGGTGATAATCAGGATGTGCTACAAGATTTTGGATCTTCATATTTGTTGGCCACGTGGCCTCTTTTGTGTTGGTGGAATGCCATTTATGAAAGAAGGGTTATACCCTTCTTCTTGACTGTTTAATGATGTAAGCCCAAGGGCAATTTATTTCATATGCTCATGTTGTATTTAATTTGCATACGAATGAGAGAATGGTTATTCATTTCTACTAGTCAAACATTTGAGTTTATTTCCGCATGTGATCTCTGAACTTGAATTAAAGTAATGAATTTGGTAATGATTTCGAGTAATAAAAAGTGGGGCGTGACATGGAGACACCATGGGGTTGAGGAAGCGACTTGGGAAAGGGAGGAGGAAGTCCGCTCCAAGTATCCAGATTTGTTTGAAAATGCCTAGTTGATTATTTTGAATTGTAGTGTTTTCCTTATGTTCAAATGAAGAAGTGTTGAATTGTTAATCACGAGTTGCTGTATGTATTGCTAATTTGAGCAATTGTATTTTGGTGAAATGATGAGAAAGGGAATGACTAGCGTTGGTTAAATAATGATGTTGCGAATTGGTAGTGTTGTTAAGATGATCATGGTTGCTAAACACCTTTCTTTAGTCAGTTTATTTTAAATTTCGGGGATGAAATTTCCTATGGTGGGGAGGTTGTGACGATCGGGCCCTTTCTTTTCCTTTTTCCTCATTTCATTGTTTCGCTTTCCTTTTACCTTTGTTGGACTTACAACATCCGGAAATGGTCCTCTAAATTAGAGTTCTTGTTCATGTTTGGTTCGGTGTCGATTTTTGCTAGTTCCGGAGCGCGTGAGGTGAGGTCCAGAGTGGCCGGGGGTCGAACCAGAAAATTTTCTGGACTGGTTGGCTGGCCGCACGTGCGGGGGCCCAGGGCTGCACGTGCAGGAGTGGGGCCGCATGTGCAGGAGGCCAGGCCGTACGTGCGGATTTCAGGGGAAGTGTGAGGCAACACACTACAATATATGCAGGTACGGGCTAGGTGCGTGCGGGAAGAGCAGCACGTGTGGGGAGAGCCGCACGTGCGGAGATAAGTGCTGCACGTGCGGGAGGGGCGCTCCGCACGTGCGGGAAGGTGCGCCGCACGTGCGGCAGTCGAGCAGATCCGGAACCCTATTTTTTTTTTTTTATCTTTTTGGTTCGAAGGTCTCACTCATTGTACACATTCTTCTCTCACTCTAAACCCTAATTTTCCTCCCCCTTCTCTCTAAAAAACACCTTAAACATCTAAAACTCTTTGATTTTGCTAATCATGGGTCAAGATCATCATCATCTCTCTTAAAATCTTGAAGATTCAAGGTTAAGGCTCCACTTGGGTGGTGGAAGTCAAGGCTCTTTCTCATCTTTGAAACTAGGGTTTCTCTTCTCCATCTTCTCAACACTTTGAGGTAGGGAAATTTCCTTGAGTTATATATATTTATGTTTGATTTGGGTGATTTTAAGGGTTTCACTAATGATATTGGAAGTTTGGTCTTGTCTCATAAATGCTAGGGTTAAAAGGTGGGTTTGATCTCTCTCTCCTTCTAAAAACCATTTTGTTGAAAATTTTAACTCACATAACAAGAGAGGTGATGCCATGGAAGAAAATATTTTAAAGGATGGAGATGTTTGATTTGCATTTGACATAAAAACCCTAGAAATTTTGGGAATTTTGAAAGGTGTGAACTTGCTTAGAAGCATCTCATTGTTTTGTACTAAGAAGGTGAATTTTCATTACATGTTTAGCAAAATGGAAATTTATATGAAATATGAGAAATGAAATGTGATCTTAACATGATTGTTAAACATTTGAAAGTGTGTTGTTGTGAATTGAGCATGAAGAGAAATGGTTGGTGCCATAGATTGATGGCATGGTTATATTGTGAGGTAATATGGAGAGGAAGAAATGAAAATGTGGCTAATTGATATTGTTGTAGAGATAGTTAAAAATGGAGTAATGCTATGAAGTATGGAAAATCCTTGCATTGCATATTCATTTTATTATTAATTTTGCATTGTGAATCTCAACTGAAGATATTTATTACATGAAAGACGATAACATTGTGTCAAGTAATGTGGAAATGTGTATGGGCATTAAATACGGTGGTAAGTCCGGTTAGGGGGAGTAGATGAACTTGATAAGTTGGCCTGAGTATCCATGGTGAAAGACTAGAAAACTGCGCAGATAAGTGTCGAGCCTTTCGTGTAATACCAGTAAAAATGACAGTTTTGGTAGTACTCGTAGAGTCTACTTGCAGACACCAGCCTAGGGATTACCAGTGTCGTATTTACCGCCCCTTGTGTTTTAAAATTTGAAGTTTTGAGAATTGTCCAGGTTATAAAAATGTTAATGAAAGCATGGTGATTATCAAGGAAGACATGATATGATATTATTTTGAAGAAGCATTGCATCGCATTCGCATTTTTATTTAATGGTGGACATCTTACATAAATGTATATACTTTGTTAGGGATTTCTCTACTGGGCATTGTGCTCACCCCTATGGGATTTTGGTGCAGGTAAAGATGTGGTGATCCCGCCGAACTGAGGGCGTGGAGATTTTTGTGAAGAGTACTTAGCTCTCCTATTTTGTTGTAATTTTTTTTTGTAAAGCCGAGGGCTAATGTGTATGGGTCCAAGAGACCACTTTTGTATAGCCAGGCTAATGCCTTGGAAGATGTAAGCCCTTCAGGGCATTTTATTGTTTTGAGAATTAACAATTCACTTGCTATAGATTCATGTATTCTTTTATGTCATGAATGTATACCGCATGTGAAACTTTTGTATTAAACCCATTTATTGTATACGCGAAGATGGAAGGATTATTGTCATTGTGCAGTGTGTGGCTATAAATTTGGAGTTCTTATTGTATTATTTTTGGGGCGTTACACGTAGTTCCGTAAAATGGCAAGATAATGGAAGTGTATGATTGATGTTTATATGTGAAGTGTTAATAATATGAGTTGTAACTGTTTGGATAATATTGAGCTATGTCAATGAATTGATTTGGATACTTAAAGAGAAGTGGATCTATTATGATGTAAATGTTGATTGGTTATGGAAATGTTGTAAGTTGGTTTATAAGTGGTAAACATTTATCGGATGCTAATGTTTTAGTTAATTCTCATATAATGTTTAGCATATCTCTACTGGGCTTTGGCTCACCCTACTTGGGACACCATTTTTCAGGTACAGGTGATATGTCGCCTCCAAGGTCTTAGCTTGGGAGGTCTAGGAGTTGAAGACTCCGTTTTGTCATTTATCTTTTTTTTTTTTTTTGTGTGTGTGTTAAATGTAAATCCAAGACGAGGGCTTTTATGTATAGAGTTAGAACTCTTCTTTTGTTGTAACCAAGTGATAACTTGGAAAGCTGTAAACCCATAGGAAATTTATTTGTTTAATATCTTTTGTAAAGAATACTCTGATGAATGTAATATGTAACATTTCTATTATGTTTTATGAATTTTATGAATGGATGATGTCTTTTTTTCGAGGGCGTTACATATATAGTCAATTAATACTAATTTTTTTTTCCAAAATCGAATCAACTGACCCTACCTAACGAAAAAAATATAAGAACGTTGGCTTTCTTTGTTAAATCATTGTCGCTGTCCTTAATACAATCCATTGGTAAAACAGGTAAAAGCATAAAACAAAAAAACAAAACAAATCACCATTAATATCTTTATTTTACTTTACTTTTATAGAGCATCTCCATTTTTTCATCATTTTATTTTTAAAAATTTATAAAAAAATGTCTAAAAATATGCTTCAATCATTTTATCAAATTTGAATTAAATTAAGAAAGAAAGAATTGTTTCATTAAATCAAGAATGAATCAAATCATTCAACAAAAATTAAAAAAAAAATGATATTTTGATGAAAAACTAAATAAAGAAACTAAAATATACATTTTATTTTGCCTATCTATTAATTCAAATTTATCCACCAACACTGCTATTTATTTTAGTTATTTATTCAAACATTATTTATTTTATGAAATGCTATATCAACAATAATTAGCAATAAAGATGAAGGGAAAAAATTCATAAGAGTCAAAGATATTTTCCCAAGGCTTTGAAGGCTAACTAATTTTGCTAATGAATTTGGCATAAGACAAAATGCTTAATTACAAGCTTAGTGTGTTGGAATTAAGAAAAAAATAATAAAAATATTAGGCATTTTAGCTAACAAACATTATATGCTCAATTGATGGGTTCTGGCTCACCATCGAAGTTGTTCCTCCCCACAAGAAAACGCAAGCCCCTGAGACGAGGTCAAAACAAGGGCAAAACATTGTCAAAAAGAAAAATAAATAACCATCTTTTAAAGAGAAAGAGATTGGAAGGGAAAGAGCCTTAGCTTGAACCTATACAAGAAAGAGGATGTGTCCCTAGCCCCTCTAATAAAGATTTGCCCTGCATTCTGATCAGTCCCCCTCCTGAATTTGATCCTCAAGTAATCGATGAAGTTATAAGGCTTCAATACAAGGTTGGTGTCGTGGTTGCCCATGAATATTTTGAGAAGAGAAGATCTCAATGAATCGGTACGTGTTTGCTGAAACATTCTCGCACTTATTTCTCTTCGTTCGTCGGGGGCCAGTGTGATGATCTCGCCATAGCATCCCTTCGGCAATTGGCTCCGTTTCTCTCGAATCTCCATCTCGACACCGGACAAGTTGATTAGCACGGTGACTATTGTGAATGGAGTAGCAGTTGGCATTTTTGGGCAAATGCAGTAACTAATAACTGAAATTTAAAGATGTTATAAACTTAAAGCAATAGAAGAGAAAATGAGAGCTACAGAAAATAGCAAATAATTATAATTAAGAGAGTATATATCACTTTTCATTCAATCTTATCCATATCAAAACATCTAGCAAACATTTGCTTATATAGACAAAATTTTGATAGATACAACATGGGAATTTGGAGAAGTTGGTAGAAATTAAGGATGGCAATGGATAACCTATCCTATGAGTATCTATGGAGACCCAATCCAAATACATGGGTTTTTTCTTTTTTTTCTTGTCTGTCGGTAGGGTAAGTGATGTTCTTTAAATCTCCACTAGGGATGGGTACCCACTAATTTCCCCATAATATTTTTTTTTTAGGTACATCGGAAAATAATTTCTCCATATGTTTTCACTAGGGATGACAATGAGAGTTAATGGAGTGGATATTAATACCCGTACCCATTCCCTTATAATTATTTTTTCCCATTCCCCATTCCCCATAGGTACTACCCTCCCCATCTCCTAATGGGTATGGATTTTTCCTAACCTAACTTGACCCTTTTTTTTTTTTTTTTTTTAAGATTCACAACCAAAGCTAAATATATATTCAATCTTATTTTATTTTATTTGGCTCAACAACAAAATCAAATACACATTAATTGACATTGTCACATTATTCTTATCAAATTTTATGTACATTTAGAATTTTTTAAATTTATTTAGAAAAATTATATTCCTACAAAAAAAAATTTTCATCTTCTTTTTTATTTTTTTTAAATTTTATGTATCTCCTTCTCCTCTCTATTAATTGATCTTCGATAATTTGAAGGTGAGTTATTGCTCTCGTTTCCATCTTCTTCTTTTTTTTTTCCTTTTTCTTTTTTTTTTTCATTTATAGAATGAATTTTCTTGTTTCAATATCTCCTACAATTGTTTTATTGGATTTCTCTCTGATTTGATGGGAACCTTAGATTGAATTTTCCAATTTTCATCTTAACTAGTGATCATCTTAATTGAAATTTTGTACATTTTTGTCTTCAATTTCTGTCATGACCTGAACCCGCCCCTAAAAGTTTGGGTCATAACCGGCCAGTAATCCATAGATTACCGAAGGCCTCAAACGATCATACCGAATATTTATGCTAATGGGGCCATAAACGGAAGCATATAATAAAGAGAAGTCCATTGAGCTGTGCCAATCATGAGCAAAATCATGGAGTTAACCACGTAACACAATAATACATATACATGCCCATCAAAAATATAAGAGCCAGACAAAAATCGTACATAATGTTTACAACCCAAGACTATGAAAGCATAACATAATAGGGTTAAAGTGTGATGTGAGCCAAGACAAAACTCCATCTTGGAGGCATGACTCGATTGGGTCACAAAAGGCTCCTAAGGCTGACTCTAGGGGTGTGCTCGGTGTGCTCCATGCTGCTGATCACCTACATGTGCATATATAAAATTGGATGAGCGAAGCTCAATGAGTAATAATATAGTAAAACAGTGTAAGTAGATGATCATAAAGTTCTCTCAATATCTATAGTCATATAAACCAAGCGGCCTTTGGCCCAAGCATATAACAAGCGGCCTCGGGCCCAATCATATATCAAGTGGCCTTGGGCCCAATCATATAACCAGTGGCCTTAGGCCCAATCATTTAACAAGCGGCCTCGGGCCCAATTATTTATCAAGCAGCCTTGGGCCCAATTATTTAACAAGTGGCCTCGGGCCCAATTATTTAACAAGCGGCCTCAGGCCCAATTATTTATCAAGCGGCCTCAGGCCCAATTATTTATCAAGCGACCTCGGGCCTAATTATTTATCAAGCGGCCTCGGGCCCAATTATTTATCAAGCGGCCTTAGGCCCAATCATTTAACAAGCGACCTCAGGCCTAATTAATTAACAAGCGGCCTCAAGCCCAATCAATTAACAAGTGGCCTCAGGGCCAATCATTTAACAAGCAGCCTCAGGCCCAATTATTTAACAAGCGGCCTCAGGTCCAATCATATTGGTATGTATGGACCCAAGAGGTGACTCGTACGGACTCTAGAGGTGACTCCCACAGTAGCACTTAGTTCCGTACCAGAAATCAGTAGGTCTTAAAGACTGAACAATTCATATCATGTCATAGCATAAACAGAATGGATAAACAGAACAGCCTTGTGTAACGCCCTCAAAAATAGACATAATGGCAATCATACATAGGATACATAATCATAAAGAAATAACACATTTTCATTCATTAGAGTATTCTTACAAATGATAACACATGTTAATAACAAAAGAATGCCCCACGGGCTTACATGTTTCCAAGTATAACTTGGGTATAACAAAAGAAGAGTTCTAACTCTTTACACATAAAGCCCTCGGCCTGAATTGACATTTTAAACAACAAAACAAAATAACAAAAGACGGAGCCTTCAACCCCTAAACCTCCCAAGCTAAGAGCTTGGAGGTGGCATGTCCCCTGTACCTGAAAATGGTGTCCCAAGAAGGGTGAGCCAAAGCCCAATAGAGATATGCTAAACCAAATATGAGAAATAACTAAAACATTAGCATCTGATAAATGTTCAACACTTATACATTGATTTACACCATTTCTATAACCCATCGTCATTGATATTCATCTTTCAACCTGGTTTCATTTCTATTTCGAATTCATTGTATTGACATGGTTCATTTATCCAAGTAATTCAAATGAGACTACAACTCATAAAGGAAACAACACTTCAATTCGTCAACAATTCAAAATGAGACTACAACTCATATTATCAACACTTCAATCATCAACATCATTCAGATGTATATAAGGTTTCGGGACTTTCACCCTAGACACTCCGGCCAACTTAATTGTCAATGGAGTCCATCCCCTATCTCCTCCCAAACAATGGAGTACATCCCCTCTCTCCTCCCAAACCATGGAGTACATCCCCTATCTCCTTCCAAACCAAGATATGTATGCAATGTATTTAAACACTTTATCATATACAATGACCAAATAATGCACATTTTCAATGTGTTATTCCAACCGTCATATTCAATGACATATTCCAATTGATTAGTTTCAGTTTACCTAATCATCATGCGATTCTATAACATTCATGGCTATCCTCCACCCATAGCACAAAACAGTTATTTCTAAACAGATAAATAAATTTACCAAATAGATAAATTATTACATTTTCCACATGTGAGTGATTTATCAATCCAACTACACCATTCAATCTCATGTTTTCCCAATTCCATAATTTCCAAACCAATTTCATATTTCCCCAATGTTTCATAATTTACACAAATAATTTATATAGCTCAAATTAGGGCATCATTCTCCCTTTCTCAAAATTTGCAATCAAGGCCAAATTTCTTTCATTTTACATAATTATTCCCATTATCAAGACCTCATATACACAATGGAACCCAAACATGGAAAACCCCTCTTTCAAACATTTCAAATTTCAAACCCTAACTTCCCAAAATTTCCAAATCTCACCATTTATACAAAATGACTAGTATTTATGTTAAAACTCATAAGAAGGAGTAGTTTATCCCTACCTCATAGCTAGGAGCCCAAAGGAGAAGAAGAAGAAACTTGAAAGTGCTCAAGATCCAAGATTTTTTGGATCAAAACGTAGCCCACGCAAAGCTCTACCCTTTTAACAAAGGGACTAGGGTAGAGAACCTCTAGAACAAGTGTATTTTGTAGAGAGAAGGAGTGTGTAGAGAGAGAGAGAGAGTCAGACCTAAGGTTTGGAGTGAAAGAGGAGATAAAAAAGTGATTAAAATTACGCTGCTGCAATCTGATATATGTGAAGCTCGCTCAAGCGAAGGACTTGTCGCTCGAGCGACCAGACACAACGATGGACCTCGGTCGAGCGCAAGAAGCCTCGCTCGAGTGCAAGAAGCCTCGCTCGAGTGAAGATGCCAAATTCTGGACAGCAACCATTTGTTCCAACACCCAACCAACCTGTTTCAAACTTACCTTACATATCCCAAAACTCAAATGCAATGAATTAAAAGATAGAAATAAGATATAGACAACAATAAACAACCATGGAACCTAATTCCGGAACACAATACATGATGGGCAAAACCAAGATCGCTATACCTTGGGCCCACCATATCATATAACAACAATTCACATTTCTTGTTCATAACTCATTTCACATTCCTTGGAAACTTGTGGATTTTGACAAAATACGATATTTAGAAGATCATGTCGCACATAAATCAAAATAGATAATGAAAATATATATTTACTATACTATTACACACAGTGATTTCCAGAAATGGTTTACCGGTCCTCGAATCATGACCTGCAAACAAAATGCGCATGACACAACATATCGGAACATAGAATCACTCTTTTGATCAAATTTACTTCTCTTACTCTTTTCTTAACCAAATAAATCAATTCCTTACTTTGCTCTTTAACTAATTATTTTTGTGGGTTGTAAACTCATTAGACCTCAATGGGTCATAATCCATGTCGAGGAAAATAGCAAAAAACGAAAGGAAACTGAGTTAGGAGAGGAAATAACATGAAATGGTTAGAAAGAAAGTGAACAACCTTCACTAATTTGAACATATCTATTTGTGTATTTAGAATTTGAATGTGATACTACCAACATTGGAAACTAGACTTCCGGGGCTTGAATCAAGAATCATCTAAAACGGAGTTAGGATGAAGGAGATATGCCTTTTTGAAGTTGGGCTAAAACAGGGGTTCCGCACGTGTGGAAGTCTTCATCACTCGTGCGGCCCAAATCTGGCCGCGCGGAAAAATCGGCCACTCAAGCGCCCAAGGAGAAGAATTAACCCCCTTTTTTTCTTCATGTTCCACTTGTGTTGTGCCCGTGGCCACTTGTGTGGTCTGGGCAAAATTAGACAGTTCGAAAATGGTTCAAAGATGCAAACTTCCTAAATTCATTTCCAAGCCCAAATTCATGTAAAAACAACTCAAAAACATGATAACTAAGCATGATACAAGTGTAATCCCTCATTAAACATATCAATCTTGCATCAACAATAATTTCATGGTCTCATCATTTTACAATTTCATACATTACATAAACAAATTCAAAATACATGATCCATGACCAATCTTTCAACAAATCTTGTTTTCATGAATTATCTAGAGTTTCTTTCATACATTATTCACAAGATTGAACTCCAACCATGCAAAATCAAAACATTCAAGTTCCCATTTCTTAGTTTAGCTCAAATAAACACATAACCCAAAACCCTAACCCAAAAGGGTTTCAAATCTTCAATTCTCTATATGTTTTCAAGCAATAAATGAGTTGTATACAAGAATTCCAAGTAAATTTCCATACCTTAGCTCAAATCTAGGGTTTGCCCCTTGAATCTCCACCAAAACTCTAGCTTCTCCTCTTCTTCTCTCTCTAGCAAAGCTCTCCCCCCAAAAAATAAATGATGAACTCAAGAACTAGAGAGATATATATAATATAGGCTAATTAAAACATTACGAATCGTAATTTTACGATATTTCACCATAGGCTCTAAAAATCATGCTAATCACACATATGAAGTCGGTTTTGGTTTATCACGCCTCTAAGGCATATAATTTTCAGTTCAAAGTTCTAATTGCAACAAATTTTCCTACATTCAACAGATATAAAATCCAAAATCACATAATTCACATACTTAACTTGCAAATTCATATTAAACACGTAAACACATGTATAATTAAGCATAATACGGGTTGGGTTATCACAATTTCCATGTTTTGGTTATGATTAATTGTGCATTTTTTATCGATAGTCACAATCTTGTTGTCGCTAGATTGTTGCCATCAAATTGCCGTTGCTTTAGTAAGAGGATGAGAGAGAGTGAGAATTAGAACTCTAATTGTAAATAGAGTAATGAAAACATATGGGGAAATTATTTTCCAATGTACCTAAATATATATATATATATACATATATATGGGGAAATTAGTGATTTAACAAATCCAACTATACCATTCAATTATACGCTATTCCAATTTCATATTTCCCACATCAATTTCATTGTTTATTCAAAATAATTGTTTAACACAAATTAGGGAAAAACTTTCCCTTTTTTCCCAATATCATACCCAAAACCCAACCTCACCATTTATTTTCATATAACATCATAAGCAAGCCCTTATCTACAGATATGAAAGTTAAATATAGAAAACCCCTCTTGCAAAATTCAAACCCAAACCTTAGCTTCACCCAAATCTTCCCAAACTCCACCATTTATACAAAATGAAAAATACCTAGGTTAAAACCCATACCAAAGAGTAGAATATCCTGACCTCAAGAGTAGAAGCCCAAAGGAGATGAAGAAGAACTTCAAAAATTGCTCCAAACTCGGTTTTGTTCGGATCAAGAGGAAGCCCACGAGATACTCTAACTCTTTAACAAAGGGACTAAGGTTGAGAGGTGCTTGGATCTTGAAGTATTTTTAGAGAGAGAGAGAGAGAGAGAGAGAGCTTTAGAGAGAGAGTGTTCCGGATTAGGGTTTTGGGAAGAAATGAAATCAAAAAGTGATGTAAAAAGACCCAGCTGCGAACTGATATACGTGTTCTTCGCTTGAGCGAAGGAGTTGTCGCTCGAGCGACCAGACACAACAAGTGACCTTGCTCGAGCATAAGAAGCTTTGCTCGAGCACATAATGCAAAGCTTCAGGTCTACCATAAATGCACATGCTCACTCGAGCGCAAGAAACCTCGCTCAAGTGAAGAAGCAATTTCACAAGCCTGGCTCGAGCGAAGAACTTCACCTTCCCAGAAAAGTTGCGTCTAGGAGAGAGATCTGAGGACTCTCAATTATCGCTCAACCGCAAGAAACCTCACTCGAGCGAAGAAGCAAATTACACAAGACTCGCTCGAGCGCAAGAAGTCTCGCTCGAGTGAAGAGGCCAAAATCTGGGTAACAACAATCTAAACCATGCAACAACCAACCTGTCCCAAACACATCCAACATATTCCAAAGCTTAAATTCAAAGAGTTAAAAGAGAAAAACGAGACATAGACACAATATACAACCACGGAACCCGAGTCCGGAACGTAATAAAGATCGGGTCAAAACCAGGATCGCTATAAGTGGTGAAATTACTATTATATATTGTCCTTAAATATTATATATTGTCTTTAAATGTTATAGAGAGAATAACATGTCATTGAGTATTTTGAAAATAAAATTCAAATTAATGATAAATTTTATAAATTTTTCCGTGAATTAATAATTATTTTTTTAAAGTACAATTTATTTATATTTTCCCCTATATTATATATACTCAGGAGCGGAGGCCATGTGTGAGTTTTGATAATTATATTGAAACCCCTATATATATAGATTATATTATATATAACTTCTATAAAATTATAATAATATCCCTTCTTCAAATTATAATACTCTCTCTATTATAAATTTTCTTTCTAATTGCAATGAACCTACTAAAATAAGTCCTTCTGTTATACACCTCCAAAAGGAGTGTACCATATACTAATTATTACTTTATGGCATTGATATTATAAATTTTCGTAACAAAATTATTTTCATTCATAACTAAAATAACTACTATATAAATTATAACTAAACAACACATCTTCAATTATAAAACACACACACACACACACACGCACACACACTGTTTTTACAATAAGTCATAACTAATATCAAATTGAGTCATTACGAATCATTACTGGATGTATAATCAAAGACCTCTTCAATCATAACTAAATAACAACCACAAGAAGTTATATCCAACACTATAATGTGTCATAACTAAAGAGCACAAAGATTATAACTGTGACATACGATAGACATTTTTTTTTGTGGTGTGTTTTATAGAATTTCCCTACTAAAATATATCATTTCTATCTCAACTTATCTTCTTTTTTAATTTTTCAATCCACCTAAAATAGTTATTCCACAATATTTGTATAAAATTTAACTTCAAATCCTTTAATTTAAAATTCACATCTATCCAAATAAATTCTTAATATTTACGTTTAGTAATATCTCATTGTTGTTTATTATGAGGAAAAAATAAAATCAATATTATTATTAATTTGTGCCCCCTCTTCACTAAATTCCTAGCTCCGCCACTGTATATATTGATGTCAAATTAAACAATTACTCTCCCTTGTATCTAATGAATTTACCTAATTATTCTTATTTTCCAATAATATATACATTATTCAAAAATAAAAATATGAGTTCTTAATGCAAATCATTATTTAAACATAATAAAATAAATTTTTTAGTCTACCAGACAGCCTGATTATTTCTTATTCGTTTAACCAACAAATGACTAACAGTATTCGCCAAAGTGTTAAGCCAAAACTGTAATGCAAACTGTAATTTCTTTATTACACGAGGGATATTAGTCTAATTCCGATTTAGCACCAAATTTCCAATTAAATTTGATGTCGTATTTTGAAAATAAAAATTGACCTAGCCCGCTTCGGTCTTTACACAGGTACTCTATCTGAAACCCATCCATTGAATTGCCAAACAAATCTCTGGGGACAGAAAACAACCTCGGAGTGAAAGTAGCTGTTCCAGTCATTTCTAGGATGTTGTTTCTTGCAATATTGGCTTTACCATTTGTGTTTAGAGCTCTTAGAATACAAAGAGAGAGGCTTGCGTAGACATTGAAGTGATGACAGCAGCAGCAAATGGACCACAACTCTTCCCTTACAAGAAACTTTCAAAGGCGACTCGCAACTTCAGCAAAGACAACTTGTTGGGAATTAGAGGTTTTGGCAGTGTTTACAAATGGGTTATGTCGAAACCTCCCACCAGTATTGCTGTCAAAAAAATCAATGCCACATCAAAACAAGGTTTGCTTGCTTTTCATATCCCGTTTATTAATACGGACATCACTACATTCATTTTAATTGGACTCATACTCCACTAGGATTAATGCAGTGCTACCACTACCAAGTATTGCCAGCACTTAATATAGCCCCACCCAAAGTTCAATTCTTGAGTTGGTTAGCGTGGAAAGGAAGGATAAAATGCTCTGAATTCTTGCAAAGAATAGGAGTGTTGAGCCCAAATGCCTCGGCTGTCTGTGTGTTCTGCAGATCTGGGGTGGAGTCCGTAAACCATGTTTTTCTGCACTGCCCTATCATTTGGAAAGTGTGGGCCATGTTAGTGAATTGGTGGAATTATAAGTGGGTTATCCCTGGATCAGTGGAGGGATTACTCCTGTCGTGGCCAGGCATAAAAGTGAAGAAGAAGTTGCAAGCAGTTTGGAAGATTATACCTCTAACGGTCATGTGGTCTGTGTGGAAAAGCAGAAACGAATGTTTATTTAATAAGGCACAACCGGATTGGAAGGCATTGGTAGATCTGATAAAGGCTAGAGTCGCGTTGTGGGTTTCTACATCATTAAAGGGGTTTAATTATTCGGTGCAAGATGTTATCTTCAACTTGAGGCAAGTGTGTCACTGTGTGTAATTAAGTACTGAATTGCTTCTGGTTTTGTGGTTGGTTAGTTGGTCTGTTCTGAAGTCTATGTTGAGTTTGTCTTAAATTGGTTCAGTTGGCTATGGAGTGTACTTTCAAGGCTCATAGCCAGAGGAGTGTCCATCTGCATCTCTGCTCTTATTCAAAGCAAGGTGTCTGGTTTGTTTGTTTGGGCTGTTGCTAGGCAATGTAGCTTAAGGCAAATCTGCTCCATCTGTATGCTCCAGCAGTGGTGACTTCTGCAGTTCTGTTGCAAGCTTGCAGGTTGCTGTTTTGTTCTGGTTTGGACTGTTTTTGGACTGGTTAGCTCTCTCTGCTCTGGGCTGTTATGCATTGCTGTGGTCTGCTATGGGGGGTCTGAATTCTGGCTGGTCCTTTGACCTTGTGTGGGTTTTGGTAGAGTTTCTTAATACTGGTTCAGTGGCATGGAGATGCAAGGTTATCTGTTGCTGGTTTGTGTTAGCCCCTTGCTTTGTTGTGTGTTTCTGTTATAGTGCAGTGTAGTGCAGTGTTCTTGTTATCTGCTGCAGTTTTGCCCCTTGCTTTGTTGTTTGTTTTTTCCTTTTTCTTTTTTGTTGGTCTCTCACCAACTGGAGGTTTGAGCTTTTTAGCTCTTAGCTCCTCTTTATTGATGTTTCCCATTGTACCTTGTACGTGCTTCATCAATAAAGTTTTCTTTGCCGATCAAAAAAAAAAGTATTGCCAGCACTTGTCCTGAAAATATACCCATTTTTTTTGACCTGATGAAAGTTTATATATTGTATAACCTAAGCTCTCTATTTTTTTTCTTTTTTTTTGTTGGTTTTAGGACTTGGATTGTTGTTGTCAAGATTTGATTTATAATTAATGTATTATTTTATTGATATTAATTTGAAATAAAATTATGTATAGCATTACTCTTTTGAAAATTGTCATCATGTGTTCACGTATCAAAACCATTTTTCTGTCTAATCTAGGTGAGAAGGAATACTTGGCAGAAATCTACACTATTAGCCGTCTAAGGCACAAAAACTTACTACGACTCCAAGGTTCGTGCTATGACCATGACCAACTCCTACTAGTTTATGAACATATGCCTAATGGCAGCCTTGACTGCTTCATCGGCAAGGACAACACCTTCCTTGATTGGGCAACCAGGTACAAGGTATTACTGGGATTAGCATCAACATTAGTTTATCTACATGAAGAATGTGGCAACCCTGTTGTACATAGAGATGCGAAGCCAAACACTGTCATGTTGCATTCACAATACAATGCACATATAGGCGACTTTGGCCTTGCCAGGCTACTTCAAAACGAAGCCTCGGTCACAACCAGGATAGCAGGGACACTAGGGTATTTGGCGCCAGAGGTTAGCTTCACGGGTAGGGCTACCCCAGAGTCTAATGTTTATAGCTTTGGAATGGTGGTTTTGGAAGTGGTTTGTGGGAAGAGATCAAAAGGCATCATGGATGAGAATAGTTTAGTGGATAGCATATGGACGTTATACGAAAAGGGTGTCGATGCATTGCTCGATTGCGTGGATAGATTGCTTGAAGGGAAATTTGATGAGGAGGAAGTGAAGAGGAGTTTGGTTGTAGGGCTTGCTTGTTTGCATCCAGATTTTATGCTCCGACCTCGGATGAGAAAGGTGGTTCAGGTTTTCATGGATCCTCCCCTGAATTTGCCCGAATCGTAGCCTAATTTGGTATGCTTGTCACTTAACTCTTCTACAATAACTTCAACTACAACTGATTTAGGTTGTAGCAAAGTCGATGGTGGAGGTTCTATGGAGACTTTGCCAGATGAGACCACAGTCCAATATGGGTCGTGTCATGTATAGGAGGTTCTTGGAAAATTGATGTATAAAATGTAGCCTTTTATGCAGCAGATTGAATATGGTAGAGTGCAACTACACAGGGTGATTGAAAGTTTAATTTCAATTATCTTAAGTTTTTGCATTGTTTTTGAGTAATTGTAAAGCATGACAGTTGGTTTACTATATCTTAAGAGTATTGTTATACAAGGCAAGAAAATTAGGTCAAATATTCAAGTCCAGTGATGGGGCAATTAATTAGGATATTTAATGCAATATTGTCTCTCATATCTTCTCTAATAATTAACCAATTATATCACTTACACATCATTGGGTCTAGAAAGTGGACTTGTATATCATTTTTTATATTTTAATGGTTCATAATAGGTTTAAGTAAGAATTTACCTATAACAGAGATGTGAGATTTCATTTCATTTTATAATTTTTATTATTCTCAACAAGAAATAAACATGATTCGGGATAAAAGAAAATTTTTAAAATAAATCTACGCTTACATTTTATTGAAATAAATCCACTTATAATATACATATTGTAAATATTATATTGAAACAAATAATTTGAAATTTACAAAGGAAAATGCTAATAAAGATTTTTGTATTAAGATTTTGAATTTGAACGGAGAAAAGAAAAGAGGAGGACGAAGTGGTATGCTATTAGACTAAATTTTGATTTTATTATACTTTACATCATATAGATTGTTTGTTAGGTCTCGTGGATCTTGTACAGTAGGTCTTTGGTCCAATAAAGAGTTTGGGGACCTCTCTCAAGAGAAGGGGCTCCAATGGGGGGTTTGGATACTTTGATAATTTTTTTTTTTACGTGTTATTTTAATTTTTATGTTTATAAATAATAAAAAAAGGTGTCTATTTTTTGGAGAGAGTCATAATTGTTTTCTGATTATAGTGAAAATCACAGTGACTATTCTCTTTGATTCATTTTATTTTTTTTTGTTTACTATTTTGTGTCCCATCAATCCTGATTAGGAAAACCGATTTCCTAACATTGTCATATATATATATATATACTAGCATTAATCACGTGCTATGCACGGTATCACACAAATAATTAAAAAATAATATTAATATTATATATTATTTTAAAATTATTTTAAAATGTAGACAGAAAAGAGATTTAAAATCAAATGATTTTTAATTATTTTTATAATAATTACAATTATTATTATTTTAGTCTTGTCATCAATGGTGTGTTCTACATATTAAAAACAAAAATGTGTTATAACGTAATTAGTAAAAAATAAAGGCAAAAAATAGAATAAATTATAAAAATTATACTTACAGTAAAACATAAAAAAAAAACTATGACATTGAAATTTTGTAATTGTAGTTTATCTTATGTTAGAGTTCATCCGATAATATAGCAAATCAAATATGCCAATTAATTTTTACCCTTTTATCTTCTTTATGAAACTCAATAAAAATGGTTGACATTAAGATTAATTTACAGAATAAAATAGCAAAGCGAACAAAAGGAGTCCCTTTTCTTGGTTATTCCAAATCCCCCTTCAAATATATCAATTTTTTTTTTGATCAGCAAATCAAAAAACTTTATTGATAAGAAAGCTATACATAACATATGAATTACATCAATAAAGAGGAGGCAAGAGCACAAACATATACAAGCTCAAGCCATGAAAGTTGGCGAGGAACCAACAGAAAGAAAAAGAAAAAGAAAACAGCAAAAACATGACAGACCCAAACAAACCCCATAGCAGCAGCCAGCAACAAACCTTTCCCCAAACCAGCAGCAGACCTTAGATGCATTCCTTTACCTTGATGGTCTCACAAAGCTCTGATCCACACACTACAAGAATTAACACTTTTGGCAACAAAAAAATTGGTCGCTAAAAGTCAATTTTTGGTCGGCAAAAGTTATCTGCGACCAAATTTTTTGGTCGCTACTTTGGTCGCCAATTGAGGGTCGGCAAAAGTAATTCGCGACCAAAATTTTCGTTGGTCGGCAAAAGTTGGATTTGCCGACTAAATTTTTGGTCGCTAAATATTTAATTACCGCGACTAATTCATTTTGTCGCTAAAACACTTTGGTCGCAAAAAGTCACCTTTTGCCGACCAAATTTCTTAGTCGCCAATTGACACATTTCGCGACCAAAAAGTTTGGTCGCCAATTGTGACATTTCGCGACCAAATTTTTTGGTCGCCAATTGTGACATTCTGCGACCAAAATTGGCTTGGTCGCCAATTGTTACTTTTCGCGACCAAAACTGTTGGTCGGCAAAAGTGAGTTTCCACGACCAACAAAATTTTTGGTTGGCAATAGATGTATTTTTTGCGACCAAAACTCTTGGTCGGCAATTGTCATTTTTTGCGAAAAAAAATAATTTATTTGTCGCGACTAATAAATTGGTCGCCAAAGCAGGAAAACAATACACCTGTAATTCCTAATAATTCATTCAATCCATAATAAACCTATAATTTTAAAGCATCATTCAAATTAACGGATGCTGTAGGGGCTCAATACTCCAGAACTATTTTATCTTAATATATTGTTATGCTTTGTTTACCAAAAAAGAAAACAAGGTGTGCAAAACCTCTCTAATAAATAATATCAAAATTTTCTTTTATTTCTTTCTCAAGCTATGTAAGGGCACAAGTTCATAGCATATTCATCGTCATGTGATGAATGTGTCAGGAAAGAAAAAATTATACAAAAATAAAATATATTTTTACAAAATTTTCTCATAAACTAATGTAAATCAAATAATAAATTTTAAAATTTTAACATAAAGCCAAGCTCTTCATATCTCATGTCAATCCTCATAATCATAATCCACACCATAGGCTCCACAGCTTTCAACACCTTCACCGTAATCAGTCTTGTGGTCAAATTCATTATCATACTTTCTTATTTCAGACTCAATCTGTCGGTGCTAAACTTCTTGTTAAACTTTGTATCGCATTTTGCAATTATGCCTTCCGTGTTGGCATTCTCGGCACCTTGGCTCTGTAAAGACATTGAAATGGATGTATAGAAATACATTAGCCAACTCTCAGTGTAGCTTTGTCTCATAGCAAGTAATAAATTTCAGATTAATGAAACAAAAATAACAGTAAAATAACATGGCATCATATTGTAACTTGATTTGTTAGATTTGAAATTGAGAATTCATGTAAATATGATGAATAATCCCACCAAATGATTATTTCAATCCTTCCATCTAACTTGAGCCAAACACACGCGGCTTATCATCATACAATTACCTGTTTTAGAAAATGACAATGAAGACTGTATTTTCCTCCACGTCTCGTTTTCATTTATAAAAAGGGCTGCAACCTTCATTGGCAAGAAGAACTGAAGTTTCCTTTGTTAAGTGCGCCATTGAATTACCATAGGACAACGTTGGTTGGAGTCATTGCAATGGAGCTGAAGTCTTGTAAATTTCAGTGGGAAAGTAAGTTTATATTCAAGTGACCATTAACTTGAGGTCGAGACCATTTGTGTTGTGGGGATTGGTATTTGTCAATTTGTTCTACCCTTCCAATTCTTATTTTTGATTTGTTTCCATCACTAACCAAACCAAACTGGCCCAATACACATCGGTTGGATTTGGTTATTTAGTTTTCCCATTAACTATGGTGCATATGGCCACAAAATGGATAGGCTTGGCTCACATCTCATAATCAAACCATAAAGCACTTCCGAGAGTACAAAGAATGCGGCATTGATGACATACTAGGAGATTTATCTCTGCAGCTAATAGGGTATTCCATGAGCTTTCAGCATTTCACATGCTATGTAGTGTATGAACTACCGACATTTTTCTACTATATAAGTTCAGAACTCTGAATTAATGTTTTCTCTCTCCCCCCTATGGTTATTTAGATTTTTTATTCAAATCATTTCAGTGCAAAAAGTGGTGCTAATAGAAGAGACAAAGTGAACGGATGTGAGGATCCTCTGAGGTGCAAACTAGAACAGTTTTACGGCAAAATGAGGGTTAAATATTCCTACCAGAAAATGAAGCAGGACAGCGTGTCTCAATCTCCTGAGTTTTACATGTTTCAATTGAATGGCACTCTTTGAGATTAGACAAATGCATGTATTCAATATCTAACTTGGCAACATATTCAACAATACAACAAAGGGCTTTACATGTGTTTATTTGTGTAATCAGTACATTCAAAGGACTCCACATCTAAACTAGTGCTCGTTCTTCTATGATTTTACTTACAGAAAGACTATAGCAGTCAAAAGGCCGTGAGTACAATAAAACAAATGTTATTGGTTTTGTTGTCAAATCAATTTCATCTCATTAGCTACATATCATGGGTATTTACAGCATCATGATCATGCCTATTAACCAACTTTTGCTCCAAATTACCTACACTTGAAGAGGGTAATATCTGAAAGAAAGGAACAAAGAAAAGGCAGCATTACCGTTTCATGTTTACTATTCATTTGTTCCCAAATAATCTTTTTGTAATGCATCTCTTCCTTACTGTGCAGATATTTGTCAACCTGTAAAAAATTTGACATTGTTTCGAAGTTATAAATTCACTGATCTGATAAGTCAATCAGGTAACATTTACCAATTAAGTCAAGAACACAACTTGCTTTAAAACTTGCAGCATACCTCAACATCATCGATATCAGAAAGGCTTTCTGACTCGTCAATTGCTGCCATTCTACTCAGATGCTCATATCTATGCAGCTGACCAGATACCTTGTTACCATCTTGGCATCCATCAGAAGCTCCTGAAACATCAGAATGTTACTTTGACTTAAGCTTTCAAGTTTAATCCCTAAAATAATGCATGACAGGAATTTCATGAGAACAATTCACTACAAGTTGGGTCTTGAATGACGAATGACCAGATACCTTGTTAATGCATCTAATTTTACTGGGGTGCAGTTCTATAATAAAGTTTTTCTCAATTTGATGATTCCAACTTTTTTTTTTTCACTAAAAGTTAGTGATGATTCCAATTTATGCCAACCTCTTTCAGGAGGCATTTGCTCATCACATAAAAAGAGCCAATTGGATAATCTAGTAACTATTAAATGCCCAATAAAAATTAAAATAATTTAAACATTACTTGTATTCCGTCAAGCAGTTCCTGAAGTGATTCATTTAGTGCCGCTAGCTCTGCAGAATTTTTACCTACAAAATTTGATAACCAGGGATGAACATACTTTAACAGGGCTGAACATAATGAGGACTATTTAGAAAAGAATTACCAGTTTTGCTGTCATTTTCATCAATATCCAAGATACCCAGATCATCATCATTAGTGTCATCATCATTCAATCCAGTTTTGTTGCCACTGGCAACACCTCCAGGTGGTACAAGTGCAGAAACCTCAAAGCACATGAAATGTGCAAAGAAAGAACTCTTCAGTTTAAGCAATAAGAACTCAAGTTTAAACACTAAAAAGAAAAAGAAATATTAGTTGTGTTTCCAAAAATTGGTAGAAAAATCGAAACCTCATCTACAAGGAGTGGAATAAAAATGGTAAGCATTTTGGTGTACACCTCTGAAACTGTAGAAGTGTCTGCATTGTTTGCACTTAGGCTGGCTCCTGTGGAAGCTTCAGGCCACATGGTTGGATTTCTTGATGCTTTGGTACTAGCTTGAAGCTCATTCACAAATTCACGAGCCTGTAGACAATTAAGACAATTCTCAAAACACCATATTTTCAAACTTGTCAAATTCCTTATTGGTTATAAACAATATAATCACTATCAGAAATTTTCCAGGACTTAAATAATCAGACAATGCATTACTTACATAAAAAACATACTCCTACAAATACAACTTTACTCTCACCAAGTCGTAAATAGCAACACGACACCATAGGGCAAGCTGTGTTATATGGACTTTTTACTTCCCTCAGTGTACTCCATCAAATATGACAAGGGTAAGGGTGTGTACGACACTAGTACCCTATTTAGACATTTTATATAAAGTTCGAATAAAAAGACACTCACATTTGTCAGTAATGAAACAATTCTAGCTTCTCACACAAATGAGATATGCATTCCATATTTTTCTTAGATCTTATTTAATTTGAAATATATTTCTTAAAAATTTACAACATCCTATCTA
The DNA here is from genome assembly GCF_055761805.1 of Camellia sinensis. Lineage (NCBI taxonomy): Eukaryota > Viridiplantae > Streptophyta > Magnoliopsida > Ericales > Theaceae > Camellia > Camellia sinensis. Next base: position 54,369,564 of record NC_138970.1, read on the forward strand.
AGAATATTATACAATATGAATTATAAATGAGTGTTTAAGACTTGCCCCCATACCCATACCCAACTTTTGGATGCATATTCCAATGCTCCACAATTTAGGTTTAGAAAAGAATTGATGCTTGAACACGCACTCGCACCTAATACTCAAACTCAAGTCCATGTACAATAAAGGGCAAAGTTGAACAACCTAACATCAGTTACATGATATGAAGTTGGTATAGTGCATAATCAGGAGAAGTTCAGATACAACAATAACATAATGGCAGTATAAAGCTAAGGTTTGACAATCCATATCTTGGATTACAAGATAGTGACAGAGATCCTTAAAAGAGGTCAATAAAAAAAGGAAGACAGATGAAGATACAATTCTGCAAATTATTGGCACATGGTCTTGATGTTTTTAAGAGAGAAAAAATGAAACACTGGATATTGAGGGAACAAAAGTGGGAAATTTTAAACTCCACCATTTCCGCTTCACAAATTAAATAGAATTTCAATATAGAATGCCATATGTATTAGTAAAACCAAAAGCATGGCATGGTGGAACCATACTCATCTTGAATTGTATGAGTAAATGGTTGAAAGGCTTATGGACTCACTCAGTCTATGAAATATATTAAAAATTTTAGATGTACATTTATAAACCATTTGATGCATGTGCACATAGTGGGAAAAAAAAAAAGAAGTGAGGGTGGGGAGGGGGGACACAATATAGAGGCCAAAAGGCAGAAGAAAACCTACAGAATCAGCCTTAAATAGTTGCTTGTGTGTGTGTGTGTGTGTGTGTGTGTGTGTGTGTGTGTGAGAGAGAGAGAGAGAGAGAGAGAGAACACCAAGTATCAGCCCACTTAACCAACCAAACTTGATAAACCTATTCTCAGTTCAATTCCTAGATCTAGTTTCACCATGCAGCTGCTAGTGATGTTGCATCCTGACTTAAGAGACTCTATACAAAGCACCTTTCATGATTTGATAGGTTATCTTTTTGATGCATCTTATATTTAAGAGTGACAACTATCCAGTCTATTTAGTAGAGCTTGAAGGTAAATACTGTGGTTCCTATCTTACCAAAAGCATGAGAACAGATAGAACATTAGCTAGATTAAACTTAGCAAACAGTCAGGGAAGTTTTAAATTTCTCAAAATGTCTACAGACGGTTGAACTAATAGTTTAAAGAATATAGAAAGGTATCACCAAACAGATGTCGATGCCCGAGAGAGTCTGAAGATACACAATAGTTGTTTTCTTCAGGTCAAGGCACACCACCAGTGAACCAACATTAAAGTTTAAAAATTTACAATAAATAATGGAATGCGTTAATACAAGTAATAACTCTAATTGAAGATAGAATATGTAACTTGGAACATGAGACATAACAATAGAGTAACTGTAAGAAAATGTAATAGAGGTTTATTTGCCTAGACCTCATGACGTAGAAGCAAATTATGGGAGGTACAATAAGCTTTTCTCAATGGACCCAAGCAGTTCTTGTCAAGACTTTACATATGCAAAGGAAACATGGGCATTCAGAGAAATAGAATAAATAAGAAGATGAACGACTAAAGATACATATTGATAATTGGGCAACTCCTATGTAATTTAACCTTCAAGTGTTGCAAAAGGTGAGCATATTTTTTTTTTTGCAAAAGGCGAGCATATGTCCTGCATTTATACCGAAGATCAGCGTGATCAGGCCTCTTCAATTGTCCCCTCTGTTTAATCCAACAAGCAAAGCTCAGGGCTCGGATTCATGTTATACATATTGACAATTTCCTAGAATAAAGCAACATCCCTTGAACATACCTGAGAGAAGTAACTTTTGTCATTTATCATAAAATCCACCAAACTAGCAAAGTAGTTTTTCAAGAACTCGGACGCTCTCCGAACAAAAGTAGTTTTTAATTTTTCAAGTTTTGCCCTCTTCTCTTTAACCTGTGAGAGTTTGATGTGCCACCTTTAGAAAGAGAAGATATCTCAAAATTGTCATCCACAATAGGGAAAATTGTAATCCAATTCAGGGGCAAGAACAAACTTTCATTATCAGTTAAGAAAAACTCAATAACAAATTGGTCTTCTTGAGTTCACATCACTAACTGATCCTGATCCTCAATGCTTATAAATATATATATATATATATATATATATATATATTAAATTAAAAATTAAAAAAAAAAAGAAAGAAAAAAGAAAAGGAGTCCCTGATCCACAATAGAGAAAAGAATAGAAAGGCATGTGACTGCACATATGGGTTGGCTCCAGAATCCATTTACTGGAACAGGTAGTTCAGCAGCCCGCAGTTATAATAATCAGGTAGTCAATGTACTGGTTCAGTTAGCAATTTAGATAAACTAAATACAAACAAATAATCTTCTTTATATGGACCAGTCAGCTGGAGTTGAGCTTGAACACAACTGGACAAACTTCAGAGTTCCAAAACAGGACCTAGAATAGGAATATCAATGTAAAATGTAAAGTTGACACACATTCATAGTGCAACGAACAATCACTAATTCATGTGAAAGGTTGACAATCACTAATTCATGTAAAGTTAACACACATGAAAGGTTCGATCAATTCAATATGAAAACTAGTTTTTCATGAAAGGTTGACAATATGAAGACTAATTCATGTGAAAGGTTGACAATATGAATTGATCCAAAGTCTTCAATTGATCCATAGTTTTCTTTCAGACATCCAATCTTCAACATTGAATTAGTCTTCAACATTGAATTAGATGTATACATTTCAATCTTAAAAATTATAAGAAAATGCAAATGGTAGGAAAACAACTACGTTGCAAAGTCCCATTATTTGATTTCACACACACACAAAACACACACAAAACACACACACACACACACACACACAGAAAATTACGACAAAAACAATGAAAAAAAAACCATAAAGGCTCTAAGCTTCTTGTTTAATCTGAACTAGAGAAAATGGGGCAAAAAACAGAAACGAAGCATATCCTCTTACTCAAACTAGGTTCAACCAATCCCATGTAGATTTCAAAAGCGTTACTTGTAACTGTGTTTCCAAGCATATCCTCTTACTTAAGCATACACTTAATACTGACTGGGAAAGTTGACATCATTCATGTTAACAGTTCATTTTCATCAGTTTCTACCTACTCACCTGATCCCTTCTAGGTCTTTGTAACAAGTTTCTAGTTCAACCGATCAATATGGACAGAAACATAGCCAACATGTTTTAGTTTAAGAAAATGTTTGAGCCCTAAGATAATTAACCACTAAGGAAGAACATACAGGCCAAATAAGAGTATTATACCTTCAAAGATAGCAGAAGAGTAATTGTTTCCAAGCTGTGCTGGCCCCGATCAACATAGTCTCCTAAGAAGAGATAATCGATATATCTGATAGTCATACATGAAATTAGCATCATGATAAAAGGGTGGGAAAAAAATTGCTAGTAATTGCATAATCTCACCAAATATCAAACATAAAACAGAGTATCAGAGTAAAACCCACCTAATATCAAACACAAAACAGAGTATCAGAGTAAAATCCAGCTAAATACTGTTCATGAGGAGTTCAAAATCAAACATAATAATCTTCTTAACACTGCAACTTGATCAAAGAAGTAACCCAAATAGATATTTGTACTGTGATAGTAGAGTCAAATAAACCCTAAAAGGGATAAACATAAAGTTCAGAGGCGAAGAATGGGAAGTCAATAAAGTTGAAGAGTAGTGTGATACTTCAATGTAAAGGAATTCTCGGGTAGAAAACGATTTCTAAGATTTCTGAGATCGAAAATAAAACCCTAAATCCTGAAGTTACCAAAACCCTAGATCTGTAAATAACCTTTCTGTGAATGTTACCAGATATAAATGGACTCATTTCAAGATAAATGAGTAAAAGTAATTTATGGTCAACTTTACATAAATAATGTCAAAAGGCCAACATAGCCATCAATTCCAATAAAAAGGAACCCAATTCATAACTCACTTTGTCCTTGTCCACTTTTGATAAGCTCAGCTCCTCTTGAAAGGATTTATTCAACTTCAGTTCCTCTAGGAATGGAAAAGAGATCAGGTGAGAAATTTAAGATGACAAAATGTGATATTACAATTGGACATTGAAAGAGTAGGGAAGAACCTTGTAATTTTAGCTGAATATTTGCTAACTTGTCACGTTCTTTCTCAAGTTCTAAGCCCAAGTTATTTATTTCCGACTCATGAGCTACCTGAATCGCTGCCAGAGACATGTTTTTCTCTTCTAACAAATATGCAAGCTCCTAGAAAGCATTCATATATGTGTTGTCAACTTCAATCATTACGGACAAAGAACAAAAATGAAACACGCTAACTAATCGACTTCAAGAGAGGAAACATGAAAAAAAGAAAAAAAGAAAAAAAAAAAAACAGAAGTTGCCTCATAAACACAGTGAAGTGATAACTTCTCAGGGAATGTGCTAATCCCAAAATTAAATTTTAATAAAAAATATTTAATCCATACAAAGGTTCCTAAAACTAAGAAATTTTAGCAAGCTAGCCAAAAATCAATTTGGAAATTGTAACATCAGGATCCAATCTAAGACACAAAATAGGTGATACATATTCATTAACTATATCTCACTCAAACTATGATATATAATTGTCAGAACAAAACAGAACAAAAGGTACCATTACCTTTTCATTGCCCTGAATACCAGATTGTTTTGATTCTATCTTAGTGTGAAATGTGAATGATTTCAGGCTGCATAGTTTGTGCAATCCCATTGCTTAGTCCATCCTGTGTTGTAGACAATTCCATTGTGTGTTTGATCACCAATAGAATGAAATTTTACAAGAGCTTTATGCTGCCAATTGGGCGACTGATCACTACTCCCTTGGACAAATTCCAGATAAGATCAGCCAATGATGCCCAATTCAAAGATGAATATTTATATTAGTGAAAATTTTATGATAAGGCTCATCCTAAAAACTTTAAATGTTTATTAATTTGGTGTCTGAAACTTAGAATGTGGCATTAGAACAACATAAACGTACTGCAGTCATCTAATTACCATTGCTGTGTAGATTTTATTCTGGATGTATAATTAGTTGTTTCTCTTACATGGGTTGCTACTGCAGGGAGTAAGTGTTGGTACCATCAAAACGAAGGCCAATGTCTGCTGTGTTCAGTTTCCTGTTGATTCTAGTCGTTACCTTGCATTTGGTTCAGCGGATCATAGAATTTATTACTATGATCTCCGTAACACAAAAATGCCACTGTGTACAATGATTGGACACAACAAAACTGTGAGCTACGTGAAGTTCATAGATTCAACAAATCTTGTTTCTGCATCGACAGACAACACACTGATGCTTTGGGATTTGTCAATGGCCTCATCCCGGGTTCTTGACAGTCCTCTTCACTCATTCACCGGCCACACAAATGTGAAGGTATATATCTATAAATACATACATGTATGTGCACATATATAAATTATCATGGCATGGGTTGAGAGTGCTGCTATATTTTGTTCTGTTCTTATTATCATTGCCTGAACAATTAATGTGCTTATATAAGCGATTTGAAGCAATCAAGCTTATTAGTACAAAATTACTAGCAATAAGTGGTAAGCATTTTTTTTTCTTCTCTTTTTTGAAGTAATGGGAAGGGCTTCCAATAGTTGTTGGCTCTCTCAATTTGTTGGAATTTTTTTTCCTTTCTAGTTCTTCACATGCAACTTGAGGTATTTTATATATGTTGTACTTTTTATTCATAGAATTAATGTATCAATTTCTTGAGAGGTTGCACATGGGATTGGTGTATTTTGGTATTTTGTTCATACCATTTGTTGATTCTTTAATTTCTTAACTTATCTTGCACCATGGATGTGCACACAAATATTCGAGGAGAAAAAAAGGAAGAACAGCACATTTCAATAATTCTAAGATGGAAGTTAGAATTTCATAGTAACCATAATTGGCTCTTGTATATTTTTTCTGGCAACTTTCCTGGTTTTCACAGACTTGGTCCAATAAAGAAGAAAAAGGTGATTAGTGAATTTGGATGAAGATGCCACACACAGTCACATCTGTAGTGAAGATGGACAACTTACGTATCCAGTATTCCTTAGGACAAGAAATTTTTTAACCACTACACATTGACATTTGTGTAAAATTTATGACCTAAATTATTTGTCTTAGTTTTGAATAGAGTGTAATCTTTATTTATCAAAAAAATTATGAGCTAAATCTTATCTATCAGAAAAATTCGTGTGGTATATCTCAGAGTTGGAAACAGGAAAGGTAAGGAAATGCCACATTCTAAGTTTCAGACACATTAGAACAACATACCAATAACAGAACCCTAACAGCAACCTAAATTCCACATGAAAAACTTCAAAATCAAAAATCCAAGTGCTCTGTAGTCAAAGTCCCTAGTTTATTTCTATTGAATTGGATCGGATAGGATAATCAATAACCAGAATTTTTAAAAAATAAAATAAAATAAAATAGAACTTGCCATCTTCATTGACCCTAAAGTAAAGATATGCCTGCATTGTATAGATAAACATCCAAACATCAATAATTGCAAAGCATCCCTCAAAGTATCAGGAAAACCCCAAGATCCAACAAAGAAAAATCTGAAATAACCCTAATCAATAATAGTAATTCGCAGACAAAGATTTAAGAATTATAATTCGAAAATAAAACCCCAAATCCTGAAGTTACCAAAACCCTAGATCTGTAAATTACCTTTCTCAAATTCAACAAGCAATCAAGGGCCACATTAAAAAATCTAAAACAGCATATATATCCATTACACAAAAACACTAAAAACCCTAAATCAATACACCCAACCCAAGATTTCAAAACCAAGAACGGCCATTAAAATTACAAAAAAAAAAAAATCACAAATCTGTATATACCTGCTTGTACTTCTTTTGCCTCTTCCCATCCGCAGTCTCGATCACAAACTCCGTCGAAAATATATTCGTAAGCTCTGCTCCGTACCCGTTCCTCCCACCGGTCGTCTTCTTCGTCAAGTCGTCGTAATTACTACTCGTCAGGAGGTGCCCGAAGATCATCTCGGGCACATAAACCCCTTCCTCCTGATGAATCTCCACTGGAACACCATCCCCATTGTTGTAAACACTAATACAGTTCTGTTCCACATCGATCGTCACCTTGACGGATATAAGTTGAAAAAAAATACCCAGATGAATCAGAAATGGCGAAGACGGACGGCGGCGCAGACGGACGGCAAGGTCGATTGGTGCAACTGAGCTTTGATCGAATTCGTCTGAGGTGTGTGAAAGAGGCGCGTATTTAGGATTTATGTGTTTGAATTAGTAAATTATCCCCTACCAATTTTTTTGGTCGGCTGATGTCTGTATGGGAATTTTGATACCAAAACGACGTCGTTTTGGTATCAGCGACCAATATAATTTGGTCGCTGAAAGATCATTCAGCTCCCGCCCAGATTTTATTCTCCCGCCCAGATTTTTGGCGACAAAAATTGTAATTTGGTCGCCAAAAATTACTTATTTGCAACAAAAAAAATTTGGTCGGTAATAGAAAAAAATTTTAGCTACGAAATTTTAATTTGGTTGGCAAATATTATTTTTTTGCGACCAAAATTTTTTTAGTCGGCAAAAGTGGTCGGCAAATGTGTAAATTCTTGTAGTGACAAGGCAGTAGAAAAAAAAATCATTCCAAAACATCATTCCAACAAAACATATAACAACAGCATCATGCAAGTCAACCATTAAAAATCAAAATTAAAGTTCAAACTTAAGCTACGCCCATCTAAGGCCTACCTGAAAACCATTATTTTGGTCTGGCTCCACTAGTAAGCTCTTGTTTGGGATGAGCTAACTTAGCTTGACTTTTTGTCCATTTTAACCTGATTAAAAAAGTTGTGTTTGGGATAAATTTTGCCTTTTTGTAGTTGATTTAATAGTTGTACGAGAAAAAGTGAAATGATTATGGTTTAGATGTGATATTTTATCTTATTAACTAAATTAACATGTTTTGTTTTTATTGATTAATTTAACCAAAATAGCTCATGCCAAAGTCTAAGACCAATATTTTGTTGATTTTAAAATTAATATGTATATATATAAATTTAACTTTCATATTAAAAATATTAATCACACCAATACTCATTCAACTATTTAGGAATATTAACTCATTCCTTCAGATAATTTTTCTTGGTCTAGACCCACTAAAACAATTCTCATTATTTGAATTATATGCCACTATTAAAATTAACCTATTAAATAAATAAATAAAACATATTTATATATAAAATAATGTAAATGAACACCCACAAACTTTAGCTTAACTATTTTAGTGTTTAAGAACTAATCTATTGATAAAAACTCGAATTTAGACTTGATTCTTTTTTTGACCTAATTTTTTAGACTGTACAGGTTATTTGGCTACAGTTAATATTGACAGTGAAGTCTATTACGATTTATATCTTAAGGATAGATTTTACACTCCATATATATATTTTTAAAAGAAGTAATGTTATGCGATTATATTTTTTTAGCACTTGTGTCCTTCAAAGCTTTTGGGGAAGTGTATTTGAATCTTTTTTTATTATTATTTTATTTTGGAAGTCTTTGGTGTTATGTATGCTGGTTTTGGAAGAGTACAATCCGATTTAAACTTGTTGGGTTTGGTTGTTCGCACTTATTCTTGTCAAAAGTTCCTTGGAGACTTAGAAATTCTATTCTATGGTCGACACTAGCCTTCCTAAGGGTTGACCCTTACCTGTCGGTGAAGTTTCTGGGAGTGTTGCTGGAAAATAGGATAGACACCAGACTGGAGAGGGTCGACCTTCTTATGTCTGTGTGTTAGTTGCTGGAAGATAGGGTAGACACCAGACTAGGAGAGGGTCGACCCTCTTATGTCTGTGTGTTAGTTACTGGAAGATAGGGCAGACACCAGACTGGGAGAGGGTCAACCCTCTTATGTCTGTGTGTTGGTTGTTGGAAGATAGGGTCGACCCCCTTCTATCTAAGGGTTGACTCCTGCGTGTTTTCTTTTAAAAATTTTTGAGGTTCGAAAGGGCCCTTTCTAAGGGGGTTTTGGGCCCTATTATTTTATTTGACCTTAGGGCTTTTCCTCACTACTATAAATAGGCCCAAACCATTTTTCTCTCATGATTTTTCTTTCCTTTTTCCTTTTAAATCATGATTCCTCTCTGTGGATGCGCCCTCGAGGGCTTATGCTTCTCCACAGTTCGGACTCAATATGTCACGGTTCTAAATCTAATCTCACAATGTGCGATGTGAGATCGATAAATCACCAAAGAGTCCAAATCCGACAAATCGTTTTGGAAAACTGATTTTTAAGAAAGAAGTGTCAAACATGGACTGCTTTGCCAGATACAAAGTTGCCATCTAAATATTTATTTTGGAGAAATTTAGTAAACCCTGACTCGTGCCCAAGGCCACGTGTCCGTTATCACCAAAGTTGCCTCAGCTCGGGAACTTGGGTATGATTAGGGAAGGTCAGCTATGAGCACCCCCGCTTGCTCGATCCGAAGATCGGCCTGTACTAAGCATGATATCGAATTTTGAAAACATATGTGTTCTTATTCCATATGTGATGCGCACAACACACAAGTATAGACTAGATCACCTAATTTGGAACAAAGCATCGCATATCCGTTTGTCTTGAAAATGGTTTGAAGTTTGCTACTCGCAAGTAGGCTAAAACACGGGTTTCGACGAATTATTCCAATTCAAGCAACCCAACCTTCACCCATAGACATTTAGGCAGTTATATCACATAAGCACATAGCCTCATGGTAAGCGTGCTATCATGGCAAAACTCACATACATGCAAGATGCTAAAGCATAAATACTCACAGTGTACTCCGAGCCAAAACAAGGAATATGTTAGTAATCAAATGTATGATCCAAATCTATGTTAAGATGGCTAATGCATCGCAGGAAAAATGCAACTAGAATAGGCTCGGCTAATCTAAGATGGCATATGATATACGGCAATTTGATACACGTATTCAAGTTGGAATTTAAATACAATGTAGTTAGTATGATGCGCGGAGCCTGGTGCATGCAATACAAATGAATGAATGCAAACATGCATAGCATAAGGTATGCTAACTGAAGCGTGCCCTAGAACTAACCATCATAAGCAGTTAAGTAAAATGGAGAAAGAAATGGTGGTTGGAAGACATGTATCATACACATGCACGCTTATTACAAAATTGCCCTCTCTCGGAAGGTCCGAATGAATAATACAAATTAATTAACTAACAAGCTAATTAAATATTACAGACCCTTAATTAATTAAACAAATTAATTAAATTACTGAAAGTAGTAAAACAGCCTCGGGAAGAGGATGAATGCATGCACGCTCGGCTCCGCTCGGAAATCCACCGCCATGTCAGATGTTGCCTCTGTTTACACTGCTCTGCACCTCTGAGGACTGCACAAGTCTCAAGGTTACTTCTAGACTACTCCCTGAGCACTGTGGGAGGTCACCAACCAAGAGGAAACACCACCGGCCATGGAATTATGGTCATCGACCAAAAAATGGGATCACCGGCACTATTTTGGTAGTCGGCCAGCACTGAAAGTTACTGACCGGCCATCTCCTCCTGCAGAACACTGGTTTGCTGCAACAGAGGACAGACAGAACATGGCGATGCCTTTTCAAAGCAATTTATGCACTACCACCCTCCTCAGCATGTTTGAGACTTCGAGGAGCAAGGTTCTCGACTCTCGGGCCATCAATCACGCATTTCGATGCATGATGGCCCAAGGTGCCAAGTGTGCAATTTGATATCAAATGAAATGCACACAAACACATAATGATCCTAACCGCTATCATAATTGATCAAGAGGCAAGGGATGCAAACATGCACAATGCTATGCAATCTAGACATGCAAGCAAACTAATACAACATGAGCATGTGAACAAGCATGCAAACATGCAAGCATGTAACAACATATTAAAGTCATGACAAAATGCAAGCTAACAAGCATGGAAAATGCAGCTTAAGCATACAACAATATCCAATGGGCCAAGTATGCAACAACATACAAGGCAAGCATGCAAGAACATGCAAAGGATGGGCTTACACCAAGATGGATAGCTCTCCAATAGGTCCAAAACAGTAGCCAATATGATGCAACAAAAGCATGGAATAGATATGCAAACATGCATGCACAAAGGCCTATTATCTAAGGCATAAAAGAGGCAACTCTTAAACACATTTAAAAGAGACTAATATGGACAAATGACAAGCATGCTAAGCTTTGAAATCATATTAAGAGAGGTGCCAAACCAATCAAACTACCCAAGTAAAGCACGCAACCAAGCCCAAAATTTGGAAACTAGCCATGGGACTCGAACCAAGACTACATGATGCAAACCTCAAAGGGCCATGGGGACCTAAAACAGTCCCAAGGCAGGTCTAATCAGGACCAAAAGTGAGCTCGAAACTAGCCAATACAAGCTAGATAAAAGGGGCAAAATCATGAGGCATGCAAGGCCACCGAAGAGATGTTACACTACACCTAATACAACCAAACATGGAAGGTAATACCCCTGTTTCGTAATATGTTAATTGGTCCTTAATATGAGTATGATTATGTGTTTAATATGATTTTGTGTGCTATTATGTGATTTTGAATTTCTATCTGTCCACCGTAGGGTTATCTGTTTGATTATCCACTTTGGAAATTAAATTAAAGGCCTTATCGGTCACAGGACCCGAAATTGATTACGCCATTATGATTGGCATAATTTTTAGAACCTACGGTGGAATTTAATTGAAAATTGATTCGGGTAAGATTAAACAGATTAAATTGATTAATTAGGGCCCAATTGCTTTATATTAAAGTAATATGTGAGTGAGAGCTTGTAAGGGACTTTATACACTCAAACTCCCTCTTTAATTCTCATTTTTGACTGATAAGAACTCTAAGAAAAGGGGAGAGAGGGTCGGCTATGGGAGATTAAGGAGAGAATTGTGCAATTTTGGTCTTAAGGCTTGGAGAATTGAAGTCCAACTCTAAATTAGACCATAGATTGAGAAGATTGAGCTCTTAGGTTAGTGGTTGATTATGAATTCATGAGTTTGAACTCGTAATTTTGTGAATTAAAGATTAATTGGTGATCAAGAACAAGAGTTGTGCTCTAATCGATGAATTTGAAGTTGGAATGCACATGCATGTATAGGATCACCATGATTTTGCATAAAGAAACATGTATTAAGTTGAATGTGGAAATATGAGTGTTAAATCCTACATGCAAGCATGTTTTTGTTGTGTTCCATGAGAATGAACACCATTTGCATTAATTGGAATAGAAATGAAGTCAAGATTAGCATGCATGTTTGAATAATTAAAGATAGGAGCTTTGAATGCATGAACGCATATGATAGAATTGAACTTGAATTAAATTGAGCCATGCATGTGCTTGATTCATGAAATTGAGCCCCATGATGATGTGTTTTGGTGTTTATACCATGTTAATACAAGGATATGTGAAATTGGAGTCATAGTATGCAAGAAACATTGGTTGAATGTTGAATTTGGACTCAAGAACACAATCTGGGAAACCCAGAATTTTGATGTCCGCTCGAGCGGGAAAAACCTTCTCCCAGTACTTTTTGCAGACTTGGTATCCGCTCGAGCGGGGGAGGCCATGCTCGAGTGGAGGAGCTATTTAGACAGGCCTTCCACTCGAGCGTCCTATTACGCGCTCGAGCGTATTTTTCATGCAACCAGTACTTTTGCAGGCCTTAAGGGTCCGCCCGAGTGGGGAAGTCCACGGTCAAGCGGGGACCCTGTTTTCTGAAAATCTGAAAATGCATTATGCGTTTTGTTTTTCCGTTCCCTTTCACTTCTAAACACTCTTAGGCATACATTGAGCATCGTAATTGAATTAAATAGATAAGAATAAAGCCTAAAGAGGAATATGTGAATTAAAGAACGGATTGAATTATTTGTGACCCATATGTGCCTTGTGATGTGTAGGGTCAAGATCCAGGACAAATTCACAAACCGATCACTGTGAATAATATCTGAAATATGTTGTTATCCAATTGCTCACTTCTATGTAAGTTTTGTAAAGTTCATTAATTTTGAATGGTGGACACAGTTTAACATGATAAGTTTGAAAGGCTTAAATACCGGTTTGATATGACAAGTTTGAAAGGCTTAAATGCCAGTTTGATACGAAAGGCCTATGAGCCAGTTTGTTATGAAAGGCCTATGAGCCAGTTTGATACGAAAGGCCTATGAGCCTGTTTGATACGAAAGGCCTATGAGCCAGTTTGATATGAAAGGCCTATGAGCCAGTTTGATATAAATGTGGGCCGAAGGCCGTTTGATATAAAATGGGCCGAAGGCCGTTTGACATAAATATGGGCCGAAGGCCGATTGACATAAACGATTGGGCCGAAGGCCGATGGACATGAATGAATGGGCCAGAGGCCGTTTTGACATAAACGAATAGGCCAAAGGCCAGCTTGATCTGAATAATACGAATGAATTGGGCCCGAGGCCGTATGATGTGTTTGGAACCTCAGTTAATTAACTTACATATGTTTATGTATGTTTGTGTTAGTTAGAAATGCAAATTGGGCCCAAGGCCGTTCGATGTGTATTGTTCCATTGTATATTCGTTATTTGATATTATTCATTGGGCTATCGCTCACGCTCATTCATGTGTTTGTAGGTGATCTAAAAGAGGTCCAGACCCCGCCCCAGTGGAGCCAGTGTGGAACAACTAAGGTTTGGAGAGTCAGCCTTTGCGTCTCACGTACGAGACACATCTTCGCCCTTTTGCCATTCTATGTAATTTTGTCATGTTGGTGAAGCCTTTGTACATGTCTGCATATAATTCCCATGGGTTGACTTAGTTTTGGATGATCCTGTTGTATGGAACTTTTTGGTACTATAATTTTTGTTGTGAGTTATTAATATATTTATGTCTGGAATGTTAGGACGTGCATGTAAGCACAACTCTATGGACAAAGTTTTAAATTGCTTCCGTTCGGCCCCTTTTACTCTGATGAGTTTTGTCTTATTTGTTTTGAGGCCGTAGATAATCTCATGATTACTGGCCGGTTATGGCCTTAACCCATAGGGGCGGGTTCGGGTCGTGATAGAGTGGTTTCAAAGCACGTGTTAATAACTCACGCACTTGTCCAAAAGAGCAATAAGCGTCTAGAAAAGATCTAGGATGCATTCATGTGATAAGTATGAATCTGAAAGCATCAAGAATACGCTTAAATGTTTAATGTGAACGGTTTTATGTTATAAGTTTGTGATTTGCTTGCATTGCAAATTCTTTGAATATGTATGCTCTTTCGTATATGCATACTTGTGTATCTTTTGTATAAGGTATAATGCAAGTTTAATTAGATGAAGAGAACATATGATTATATGAGATATGAAATGTTACACTACTGTGTACAACAAGTTTGTTTTGATATAATGCACATACATGAACATATGAATCATGAAAAGTTGCATATGTGTATTCGATTCTGCAAATGAGTGTCTATGTGAAATATGAATATGATTTGAGTATAAAATTAGTGAATGCTCAGCATGCGATAATTGATAAGTATGCAATCATCTGTTACGTATGTGATTAATTGTGTCTGGACGATACATAAAATGAGAATATAACAATGTGCCTATGTGCGAATGTACCCATGTGTATCTGTGTTTATTTTCGTGTTGGGCATCCCAGTATTTGGCAAGGTTTAATAAGAGTATGTGTAGAGTATGGATAAATTAAGGGCATATAGGTTGGGAGGCTCTTCCACAGCCCAACTTGATAGTCTGGAAAGAGTAGTACAAGAAATGGCAAAGGTCTTACGACACCAGCGTCAGTTGCCGCTACGGCAAAAACCTTTGCCATCACCAGTGTAAGAAACACCGAGGAGCTTGTTATCAGATTTTTGGGGCTTGTTATAGGGATGGTAAAATGGACCATGTGGTAAGGGACTGTCCCGGAACTGAACAAATGTGAGTAAATTTTCTGCCTCAGTTGAATTTGTGCCAATGGTAGGAGTTGCTAATCAAGATAGAGTAATTGCACTCGTCCCAGAAAGCACTCAGAATACTGCGACCGTTATCCCAGGTATCTATATCGTTTATAAACGAATGCCTATGTGTTGATTGATTCTGAATTAGTACATGTGTACATCTTTACTTGGGATATTATTTGATTCGGATCGACATATTCTTTCGTATCTACTGCATGTGTACCTAGATTGGTTAGACCCACAAGATCGAGACCGTATTCATTGAATGTATATGCTCCATTTGGGAAATTTGTGAAATACGCATTGGGATATCGATTAACTCTGCACATGCACATGTACATCTGAACCTATGCTCAGGGTGATTTGTTATATTACTGTCTTCAATGACTAAACCACTGGAATTATGGCTCTGTGATTGTCGGACCGAGTTGAACACCCCAAATAGTGAACTCTATAAATTGTGAGATCATGCATTTTGATTAGTAGAGAATTGACTGGACTATGTGACTATATTATGCTTGACTCGTAAACCTATGCTTCTGTGACTGATTTGGGATTTTTACGTAACAATCCTATGCTATGTACAACCGAGGAACCTTGTTTAATGTGTTGTTGTGCACCATGTGTTTGCATATAAGACTTGTTTGGGAAATACTGGGTTGATTATGGTATATACCTCCTGATCTGAATTACTGCATGCATATGCAACTACACCTGAATTCATGTGGACAATGCCATATTCTACATGACTTGAAATACTTTGATATGAACAGTTGTGATGAATGATTCTAATATGACCTTGAGAACTGATAAATTTAGGACAGTTGTGAAACTATCAACTATATGCCTAAACAAACAAAATGAGCCTTGCTAAACCGAATGTACCCCATATGAGAAAACTTTTATCTGATTCGATCCGATAGAACCTTTGTCTGATTAAACCTGATAGAACCCTCATTGGATATAATTTGATGGAACCTTTGGCTGATTTAATCTAACAAGACCTTTGCTTGGATCAACCGATAAGACCCTCTATCTAATTTGACATTGTTAAAGGGGATTAAGAATTCTTTATAAATAAATAGCCAGATTATTCTCGGCAGAAAAACTGATAGACCCAAAACTTGAGTCCGTTTGGAATACCTGACTTATTTGAAAGAACTTTGTGGGCTATCAACAGATTGATCTAACCATGAACACCATTGAGAACCAACCTTCAACTATTGAGGACATATGTGTTATAGATGAACTGAATTGTGCAAATCCAGTGATTGGGTGTCTTAAGGAACAATGCTGGTGTGTTGTCATATTCTTGCCCGTTTGACGCTGTGGAAACCGATGACAACAGATTGATTTGATTGTGAATCGTACTGAATATTTGTCCTCGACTAATCAGAATATGTTTCATGTGTTTGCTTCAGTGTTATCAGATTTTGGGAAATCAGGTTATAGTGAGTGGTATTGTGTTTGTTTGATGACATTCTTGGGACGTCCTTTCGTGCTAGGGGACGTTAAGCGTATGTAGCACCTTTGTTGAGAAATCTATTTTGCCACCGACGGTTTTGTACGGGTGGATTTGTCTAATCGGTCTCGAGTCGGCCACCGACGGTCGTGAACGGGTGTGCTTTGATTCCGAGACGATTATTCCTTTGTTCTATACGGAATGTCATCCTTTGGTATTATGTAGATGTTATTAACATCCAAGGAGCTTTGAAAAACCCTGGTTATCAGAAAGTGTGTGAATTCAGTACGCCTTGTGTAAATAACTGCTCAGTGCCATTATATTCTGCAATTGGGGTTCTGAGGATATGTAAATTGTGTTCTACATGTGATCGACTGTTTTTGATAATATTTTTGACGCCATGGGGGTTAATATATGAATTACCTTATGCTTTTGACGACTATCAGATAATGTGGGAAGACTCAATAGAACGGGGAATTGCATGTGAACCGAATTGTAAACTGTTGAATGATTGAGAAAACATGTATTATGTTAGAAATGGACTACTCTAGTGTTATTGCACTTTACAATCGATACCATGGGGAGGTATAAGTTATGTATGCTGTGTGGTTCATTGCTTTGTCGTTACCCTTGTTGACTCGGGAATCGGTATCTGGATCTACGTTATATTCCTGAAAACTTTTGATTGACCATGGATAACTGTGATGAGTCACTGAACTAAATACTGAATCGGGCTGTGAATTGTGGAATTGTTGAAGAGTAAATTGAACTTTTGTGACAAGGGAATAGACTGAACTTCTGTGATAAAGTTAGCTGACATTTGAAATAAATATGTTGGTAACTTACCTTGAAGAGGGCAATTGGTGAATGCGTGTCTAAATGTGTTCAGTACCAACAAGTCAAAGTTGAACATTGGATATTGGCGGAACTACTTCACTCTCTCTCTATTTTGGAACGGAAGTAGAAATATGTGGCTACGAATTTCATTGTGGGGCTACCTTGAGCACCCAAGGTATAAGTCCCGTTTGGATTATGGTATGTAGGATTACGAAGTTTGCGCGTTCTCTCCCTGTAAAATTTTTGTATGATGACTAGTAGACTAGCCACTGTTTGTATCGATAGGATTGTTCGTTTGCATGGGGTCCCAGTACCTATTATTTTAGATAGAAATTCTAAAATGTGATTGAATTCTAACAAGCCTTCAAGAGGCAATGGGGACTGAATTATGATTTGGCGCTGTTTTCCATCCGCAAATTGATGTATAATCAGAAAGAACTTTCATATTTTTGGGAGAAATGCTCCATAGATGTGCGTTAGATTTTTTAGGGAAGTTAGAAAAATCTGTCCATCACTGGCAGACTCTGCTTGCAACGACAGCCTACACTCTGGTTTCGGTGTGATACCATACAAGCCAGGTATGGAAGAAAAGGTAAGCCTTTGACTGATTGAGAACAAAGTGTTGCTTGATTTTGAAACTAAGCAGATAACTATCGAAAGGATTGGAACCATAGAATAAGAAATTATTCCGAATTGTGTTCGACTGAAGATAAATTAAGTTTGGAGGACCAAACTTCCTAAAGGGGGGAAGACTGTAATACCCCTGTTTCGTAATATGTTAATTGGTCCTTAATATGAGTATGATTATGTGTTTAATATGATTTTGTGTGCCATTGTGTGGTTTTAAATTTCTATTTGTCCACCGTAGGAATGTCTGTTTGATTATCTGCTTTGGAAATTAAATTAAAGGCCTTATCGGCCACAGGACCCGAAATTGATTATGCCATTGTGATTGGCATAATTTTTAGAACCTACGGTGGAATTTAATTGAAAATTGATTCGGGTCAGATTAAACTGAATAAATTGATTAATTAGTGCCCAATTGCTTTATATTAAAGTAATGTGTGAGTGGGAGCTTGTAAGGGACTTTATACACTCAAACTCCCTCTTTAATTCTCATTTTTGGTTAATAAGAACTCTAAGAAAAGGGGGGCAGAGGGTCGGCTATGGGAGAATAAGGGGAGAATTGTGCAATTTTGGTCTTTAGGCTTGGAGAATTGAAGTCCAACTCTAAATTAGACCATAGATTGAGAAGATTGAGCTCTTAGGTAAGTGATTGATTATGAATTCATGAGTTTGAACTTGTAATTTTGTGAATTAAAGATTAATTGGTGATCAAGAACAAGAGTTGTGCTCTAATTGATGAATTTGAAGTTGGAATGCACATGCATGTATAAGATCACCATAATTTTGCATAAACAAACATGTATTAAGTTGAATGTGGAAATATGAGTGTTAAATCCTACATGCAAGCATGTTTTTGTTGTGTTCCATGAGAATGAACACCATTTTCATTAATTGGAATAGAAATGAAGTCAAGATTAGCATGCATGTTTGAATAATTAAAGATAGGAGCTTTGAATGCATGAATGCATATGATAGAATTGAACTTGAATTAAATTGAGCCACGCATGTGCTTGATTCATGAAATTGAGCCCCATGATGATGTGTTTTGGTGTTTATACCATGTTAATACAAGAATATGTGATATTGGAGCCATGGTATGCAAGAAACATTGGTTGAATATCAAATTTGGACTCAAGAACACCATTTGGGAAACCCAGAATTTTGATGTCCGCTCGAGCGGGAAAAACGTGCTCCTAGTACTTTTTGCAGACTTGGTATCCGCTCGAGCTGGGGAGGCCACGCTCGAGCGGGGGAGCTATTTAGACAGGCCTTCCGCTCGAGCATCCTATTACGCGTTCGAGCGTATTTTTCATGCAACCAGTACATTTGCAGGCCTTAAGGGTCTGCTCGAGCGGGGAAGTCCACGCTCGAGCGGGGACCCTGTTTTCTGAAAATCTGAAAATGCATTATGCGTTCTGTTTTTCCGTTCCCTTTCACTTCTAAACACTCTTAGGCATACATTGAGCATCGTAATTGAATTAAATAGATAAGAATGAAGCCTAAAGAGGAATATGTGAATTAAAGAACGGATTGAATTATTTGTGATCCATATGTGCTATGTGATGTGTAGGGTCAAGCTCCAGGGAAAATTCACAAGCCGATCACTGTGAGTAATATTTGAAATATATTGTTATCCAATTGCTCACTTTTATGTAAGTTTTGTAAAGTTCATTAATTTTGAATGGTGGACACAGTTTAATAGGACAAGTTTGAAAGGCTTAAATGCCAGTTTGATATGACAAGTTTGAAAGGCTTAAATGCTAGTTTGATACGAAAGGCCTATGAGTCAGTTTGATATGAAAGGCCTATGAGCCAGTTTGATACGAAAGGCCTATGAGCCAGTTTGATAAGAAAGGCCTATGAGCCAGTTTGATATGAGAGGCCTATGAGCTAGTTTGATACTAAAGCCCTATGAGCCAGTTTGATATTAACTTGGGCCGAAGGCTATTTGATATAAATATGGGCCGAAGGCCGTTTGACATAAATGTGGGCCGAAGGCCGATTGACATAAACGATTGGGCCGAAGGCCAATGCACATGAATGAATGGGCCAGAGGCCGTTTTGACATAAACGAATGGGCCAAAGGCCAATTTGATCTGAATAATACGAATGAATTGGGCCCGAGGCCGTATGATGTGTTTGGAACCTCAGTTACTTAACTTACATATGTTTATCTATGTTTGTGTTAGTTAGAAATGCAAATTGGGCCCAAGGCCGTTCGATGCATATTGTTCCAATGTATATTCGTTATTTGATATTATTCATTGGGCTATCGCTCACGCTCATTCATGTGTTTGTAGGTGAGCTAAGAGAGGTCCAGAACCCACCCCAGTGAAGCCAGTGTGGAACAACTATGGTTTGGAGAGTCAGCCTTTGCGTCTCATGTACGAGACACATCTTCGCCCTTTTTCCATTCTATGTAATTTTGTCAGGTTGGCGAAGCCTTTGTACATGTCTGCATATAATTCCCATGGGTTGACTTAGTTTTGGATGTTCCTGTTGTATGGAACTTTTTGGTACTGTAATTTTTGTTGTGAGTTTTTAACATATTTATGTCTGGAATATTATGACGTGCATGTAAGCACAACTCTATGGACAAAGGTTTAAATTGCTTTCGTTCGGCCCCTTTTTCTCTGATGAGTTTTGTCTTATTTGTTTTGAGGCCGTAGGTAATCTCATGATTACTGGCCGGTTATGGCCTTAACCCATAGTGGCGGGTTCGGGTCGTGACATGGCATGACTCAAGCAACAAAAATCAGAGATATGACATGTTAAAATGAGCCCAAAAACCCGCTTAGATGGCATCTAAATGGTCTAAGCATGATGGCATACACAATGGTCCAAACATGGAGCATAAAACAACAACTCTTTAAGGCATTAAAGGAGCATCAAATGTAAGTAAACAAGCATGCCACATGGACTGAAATGACATGGTAAGTGACTCCAAATCACTGAAATAAGCCAAATAATGCATGCTAGGGGGTTCAAAACTCAAAGCCTACAAGCTAGATTGCATGGTAGCTATACAAAGAAAGTCATGGACAACCAAAACAACCAAAATCAAAGCTCAAGCATGTTAAAACAAGGCTAGAAGCTTCACAAAGTTGAGCCAAAATCATGCTAAAAACACATGTTACAACATGATGCATGCTAAGGCCAAAACATGGGATTACAAGACAAGTGCATGGAGCATACATGGCATGTCTAAACCAACTTTGGACAGAGGTAAATCATGGCAAAAAAACAAAAAATATAAACTAAGACCTTAAACAAGGTGATCACACATGAGGCAAATATGACAACTATTGAAGACAACAGGGAGAGGGGATGGCCCTCTCCTTCTTAGGACCTCAAAACACCATCACCACCACTAAAATCCAATTTCAGTGGTGAGAAGGCCAATACAAGGTGGTCCCGGAGATCACAAAAAAGGCACAAAAATGAGGCCAAACAAGGCCTAAGAGGGTGTAAACAACCCCAAACACCAAAGTGATCTTAAACAACTATTTTAAACACTTAAAAACAGAACTTTTATCAGTTATAACTTAAGCTTAAAAACAGATGAAAGATAGGCTAAAAGCTTGTGCAAAAAAGGGAAATCTATAGCAAGGAACTTAGCCTTGTAGAACCTCTTCAAGAACCAAGCTCCAGCAGGTTTCTCTGATCAAAATCAGCTCAAAAACTTTAACAACAACCCTCTAATGCCTCAGCAACCCAAGGGTGGTGTAATGCTAGGTGTTCAAGTGCAAAAGTAAGACATAAACTCACTTTTGAGGCACAAAATGAGATCAAATAAGGGAATATAGATACAAAGTTGTATCTCACTCTCTAACCCTAATTCTCTAAACCTGGAGGAGGGAGGAGGGGCTCTCCTCTTATAGAGGTTCAATTCTAAAGCTTCTAACAGAAGCTAACCAAGAGGCAAATCCCTCCATACACGTGTATGGAGGGGGTGTAAAGTGGATGCCAGCTGTGACAGCTGGCATAAAATATCTGCCAAAAGTAGATGGAAAGGGGTCGGCTGGAAAATATGGCCGATTGACCAACAAAAATGGCCGACTGACCGACCAAACTATTTGGCCGGTCGCAAGAAAAGAGAGCCGGTGGCCTCAAGCCAAGGCTGGTGAGGTATGGGGATGGCCAACAAGCCATTCCCTTCCATTAGAAGCAAAAACACAAGTGTTTGGTGTACAACCAAGCACAAAACAAACAAGTCGAGAGGTCTTGAGGCAAGGCACGCGACCGAAACCTCTGAGAACTTAAGACGAACACAAACATGGATGATCACCTAGTATTCAAACAGTGATGTCCAAGTCTTGAAGACGGTCAAAAATGGGGTGTCTACAGTTGCCCCTCTTTGACAGAACTCGAAAGTCATAATAATGACGGGAGTGAATATCAAAGCCCAGAGACGACCCATTTTTGACAAGGCCGAAGACTTAGACAAGCATGGAAGATAGCAAGATATGCGCCCGAAGGCAGGGGCAAAATGCAAGAACAATACATGGTGCCGAACATAACTTATGATCATGCAATGAGAGCTGTAATGAAGCAAATACATACAATAAATGCAACAGTTTTAAGCAAGCCAAAAACCAAACTACATTATAATGCAGAAAGAATGTAAGAAGATTATGCAATCTTAGCGAGCATGTGCGATAGATACACAAAAGTGAACGAAGGGTGATAGATACACAAAGCAAGCGTGTGATAGATACCCAAAGTAAACGTGTGATGGATACATAAAGCGAGCGTGTGATAGATGCCCAAAGTAAATGTGTGATGGATACGCAATGTCAGTGTGTGATAGATACCCAAAGTAAACGTGTGATGGATACAAAAAGCGAGCGTGTGATAGATACCCAAAGTAAACGTGTGATGGATACACAATGTGAGTGTGTGATAGATACACAAAGGGTGAACACAAAGTGTGATAGATGCACTAAAGGTGAACACGAAGTGTGATAGATGCACTAAGTGAACAGGTGTGATGGATACACAAAAGGTGAACACAAAGTGTGATAGATGCACTAAGTGAACAGAGCATGATAGATACACTAAAGGTGAACACAAAGCGTGATAGATACACTAAGTGAACAAGTGTGATGGATACACAAAAGGTGAACACAAAGTGTGATAGATGCACTAAGTGAACAGAGTATGATAGATACACTAAAGGTGAACACAAAGTGTGATAGATGCACTAAGTGAACAAGTGTGATGGATACACAAAAGGTGAACACAAAGTGTGATAGATGCACTAAGTGAACAAGATATGATAGATACACAAAATGAGGATGTGTGTGATAGATACAGAAAATGAGAATGTGTGTGATAGATACATGAAATGAAAGAAGTGTGATTGACACAGTAAGTGAAGAGAGTGTGATTGTTACACTAAATAAATGAAGTGTGATTGATAAACTAAGTGAATGAAGAAAGTGTGATAGATACACTAAGGGTGAATAAGGTGTAATTGATACACTAAATAAATGAAGTGTGATTGATACACTAACTAAATGAAGTGTGATTGATACACTAAATAAATGATCTCAAACGGAACTTCTTTGCATGAACCCTACATACAATATCGTGCATGAATGAGAAAGAAACTTGATGGTTACAATGCAATACAATGCATGATGTTTAAGGAATGCGATAAACAAACCTAACGGCGCTTTAGAAAGCACCTCATGGGGTGAGTGGCGATGAACCGTTCAACTATGACGGGGGTTTCCCCTCGTGCTCTTCGGACACTTACCTTCAACTGACAGTACAAAGGCTCTGAAATGCTAACAAGGGTTCTTCACGTAGAACACTTTGGATGCTGCCTTTCTTCCTGATCATATTCACAACTTTCCCTATTCTCCAACGGGGTGACGGACTAGGTTGGTTCAGTATCCAGAATTGAGGTGCATACACGCTATCTCAACCTATGGGGCTTCCATATAGATTTCAAGCCGAGGACACGCCTCTGGGTATTTAAACCAGACTTTAGTCTCGGAAATCCCGAACATTTGCGTTCTAGGCAACAGCCATTCGAACTCTAGTTTTCACCGTCGCAATTGATCTCTTAGGAACTCATTGTAAACACAACCAAGATGCCTCTGGCAGGGACTGGTATTCGGGAGAGCACTTCTGATCGCCATTCTGGCCCGAAGCAGACTTGATCTTGAGCTTGAGATAGAGGCACACTCATTCTTCAGAGCACTGACAAGGCCTGAAGAGGTATATCCGGAGTACAATCACGAAATTTGATGAAGTCGAAACACACTGAGATGCTCCGATTTTCCTTCTTTTCTTTTGCCTTGCAATCTGGAACCTAGATAGCTTTAGATTGGTCCTTGTTCTACTGTTCGCGCATGACCTGGGTTGAACCTTGCGGTTTTATGAAAGAACGAATCTTGTTTTGCACAGATGTGGAGAACGGCACGACACTTAGAGCACAAAACAAATCATTTTGAAATTGAGAAATGAGTTCTCGACCGGGTATTGAGCCTACGACTGAACACAGCGCACCACGACTCAACAAAGGAAAACAAAAGGTAAACAACCTAAACACATCGAGTAACACTCGAAGTGACTCAAAACAAGAATCGAGATAAAACAAAAAGACACGACACTCTGACGTGCACAGGGAGCCTGTTTCTCTGGGTATTGTTTCCCACCCTTTCTTATTTGTGATTCTCACATCACTCGGCCCTTAGGCTCTGTTTTTTTTTTTTTTTTTTTTTTTTTTTTTTTTTTTCTGAAAAAGCCCTTTTCCTCACTTTTTCTCTCAATGCGCATCTCTCTATTCTTCAATCTCTCATTTTTTTATCCCTCCCCTGGGTGGTTGATGGATAAACAAGAAGTTATGGGCTCTTGCCCCTAGCATTCTGCTAGATTCTCTTTCTTCTGCTTACAACAGTGAACTCCCCCTCCATAGAGGGATTGTGATGCGGCTAGATGTGCAGCAGATCTGCAATTGGCATTGGTTGACGATGCTCTACTGGGGAGTTTGGACGTGATTAGATCTGTCCAAATGAGGGAATGGAATATCCTGCTCCATTCCAGTTCATGCTTCGTACTTAGCTTGATACCTCGCTGCTTGGAGGATGAGAGAACTTTCAGCCCTATGTTGTTAACTTTAGTTGTGCCCTTCTTGGCGAATAGGGTACCCTTTCTGGCAAGTATGGTGCCCTTTCTGGCAAATGCATTGACAGCGGGGGAAAGACAGGAAGCCTAACTCAACTGTGCCCCTAGTTCATCATTTTGACCATTTTGTTTTGGTTTTCTACTAAAACAATTTTGACCAAAATAAGAGTTAGATTAACATGCTTGTTCAATTTTCTGATTTAAAATCATGCAAGTTAGGTTGTGAGCACTGAAAATTTTCCTTTTTGGGTCCAAGAAAATGGTCCAGTTTTGGAAAAAGGGAATAATTTTCGAGAAAATTAGTCAACCTCAGTAAAAATTCTCAAAAACTATTTTTGCAAACGGCCACTGCTCTACAAGCATGGAACCTACTCTTGAGATGTACAACCTCAGATCCAGAACAATGGAAAATTGCTCCTTGTCTGAACGGCATCGCAGCACACTGAATGGCAACGGAAAGTTTCCCCTTGTTTGAATGGTATTGCGGCGCATTGTATGGTAACGGAAAGTTGCCCCTTGCTCGGATAGCACCGCTGCGCATTATAATCAGCCTTCAGAGTGACGATCACAACCAAACTCTCGGATGTAGAGAAAACAAAGATAATCAAAACCATTACATGGACACAATCCATTTGGGAGTGTTTGTGGCTGGACTTTAGGATGAAGTTGCCTACGTATCCCAAACATGGGAATCAAGCCTTACGTAGTTCTGATTAAGGTACACTCGGGTATTAACCTCTCCTTTCACGCTCTAACTTTTGCCAAGGCCACCCTTCTGGGTTTTCAACCTTGCAAGCTTTGTTTTTCTCTTCTTTTCAATTCTTTTCTTTTTCATCTTTTCTTTTCATTTTCTTCATTTTTCTTCTTTTTTTTTTATTTTATTCTTTGCATTTTCTTTTTTTTGGTTCTTTTTCTTCTTTTTCTTGCTCTAACTTTTGCCTGAGTCACCCTTCCGGGTTTTCGGCCCAGCGAGCCTCTCAAGGGTAAAAGTTTAGCTTTGTCCATGTTGAATGGTTTGAGATCTCGGAGCCATCTGAATCTAAGAGAATGGTTGTTGTTCGCTGATGCTACAGAAGTCCATCCAGTGGAGGGTGAATTTGCCCCTAGTGTTGTGGATAGGAACTTGGTTGTCCTTCAGCAATACTTTCTTCTTTCCCCTTCTGGGATTTGGCATTCTTGCCAGTCTTCCCTGGTTTACAGAAAAGACTCATCTTTGACTCTTCGAGCGCATCTGACATTTTTGCCCGTAGTTCAAGGGCTGCTTTTGATCTAGCTTCGCAATCTTCCTTTGATCACATCTGATATTCTCACCCTCTAGTTCATGGGCTGCTTCTGATCCGGCCACACGGGCCTCACATTGTGGTTGACCTTTGAACATTCTGAATTAAGGTTCAAGGTTTGAAAATGAGGGGCTGAGTCTCAGGGCTGAGAGCGATCCTAAGCTGCACAATCTCAAGAGCTATTCCACATAGGTCTTCGTAGAACAGCGCAAAACATTTTTTTGAAAAATTTTAAGAAAGCGACTAATCGCTCGTGCTGAAGACAGTGTAGAACCAATCTGGATCAAGTCAGGATCTTTCTCAGTACTCATATTAACAAACATGATCTCATTCATTAAGGGCTTAGCATGCCTCTCTTTCTCTCACTTGATCAAATTTTTGCAAATCCCGAGGAATTCCTTCCTCTTTGTTTTCAACACATTGTTTAAAAAGTTTTTTTTAAAAAAACTTAGGTCAATACAATGACTTAAAGGCACAAAAGAGCAGGTGAAATGCACTGCTGTTTCATTCAAACTTTTGGCACAACTGGCAGAAAGCAGAAGCAAACACAAGAGTGTGAAAATCACTGCTGTTTCATTCAGATCTGTTGGCATAACTGGCTCTAAGGCAGAAACAGACTCAAAAGAAAGCAAAAAGACTAACACAAAACAAGATAGTGATGTCTGAGGTAACACCCCCGAAATCATTCGACTCCAACGTAACAGGACTGACTCGATATAACAAGACAGACCCGACTGACTCAGTAAGAAAAGACTGACTCTATACAACGGGACAGACTCTAAACGACATAACAAAATTGACTCAACACCCGAGTTAGAAAGTACAAAAACTAGCATTCACAAATGCTCAAAACAGTGCGTGCCATACGCCACATCTGGAGTAAACTGAGTGCCCCCCGTAGGTGGTTCATCCCCTGATCACATATTCGTACTATCCGCCAAGTTCACTGACCTAGTGGCGATAGACTTTGCTGAGCTGGTGCGGCGATGACCTTGCTGTCAAACAGATCTTGTACATCATGGCGAAGACGAAAGCAACTGTCAGTGTCATGACTGGTTTGTTGATGGTAGGCACAGTATTTAGTCTGGTCATGCTTTGGAGGGATAGGATCAGGTAGAGGCCGTTGTTCCAATGGTTTCAAATGTCCTTTCCAGAGTAAGACCTCTAGAGCCTTTGACAAAGGCATATAAAGTGGGATAAAAACCCTCTAGACTTGAGGTGGATATTAGGTTTTTTGTGAGCTACTTCCGGATGCACCGGTGAATGGGGTAGCTGTTTTTGATGTGGTGGTGGTGACCATGTCCACTTCAGATGATCTTGCAACTGCATCACCACTAGTGGTCGCATTCGAACTACGGGAAAACGCCCTCCTGGGCTGCTCCTTCTCCTGGTCAATGAGGCCCTACTTCATAGCGTCCTCGATCTGTACGCTAATCTCATGTAGACCTACAAAGGTGGGGAGGGGGAGAATGATCATCTTCTGCATGAGCTTGGGCTGGAGGTTGCGCACAACCATCCGTATTTGATCTTTGTCAGTCAGCCTAATGGTCATTATTGAGGCCTTGGCCCTGCAGCGGGTTACAAAGTCAAAAAATCTCTCATTCGGCTCTTGTCTGGTCGTTTCAAGATCACGGGTTGTAATCTCAATCTGCGTGTTATAGGAGTATTGAGCTATGAAGGCCTCAGCCATCTCCTCCCAAGTCCTCATGACGGAATCTTTCAATTTTGCATACCAAATGGCTGCTACACTCGACAGGGTCTGGCCGAACAAAGAAAGCTTTTGTAATCTGGTAAGGCCCATCGACCTTAGTATGTCCGAAAATAGACACAAATGCACCATGGGATCCCCAGATCCGTCAAAGTGGTCAATATGTGGCATCTTAAACTAGTCCGGCAAAGTTACGACCGAATCGGTATACCCATCCTCAATGTCCGGGATGGACTTCACACCTTGAGATTTCTTGAATAGCTTTTTAAGCTTGCTCACTTTTAATGCCGTGGGGTCCACCTCGAACTCAAGGGGGGAATCCGGTAGGTTGGTCTGCACTTTGGATAGCTGGGGTAGGATCGGGGGCGGAGCCAGCCCTATTAGAATGTTTGTATCATCCTGGACGTTAACTGTCTCCCCGAGTATAGGAACTCTTGGTGGGGGAGGAGCCTGGTGTGAAGCGGATGCTCCAGTCTGCTGCTGTAGCCTGATAATTACCTCAGCCTGTTGGGCCATGACCTCAGCCTGCTGTTTGGCAAATTCTACTTGACGAGCAGCGTCTTGTTGTATGGTTTTCATACTTTGGCCCTGTTTGGTACAGCTTAAATTCAGCTTATTTCAGCTTTCAGCTTAATTTAAGCTATTTTGATGTGTTTGGTTTAGCTTATAGCTTATAACTTATAGCTTTGTGGAAGTCAGAAAACAGCTTATTCTTTGAGTGGGGCAGGAGATGCTTTAAGAATAAGCTGGAAATCAGCTTAAGCTGAAAGTTATAAGCTATAAGCTGTTTAGGCATAAGCTATAAGCACTTTCCCACAGCTCTACCAAACAGGGCCTTTCTTGGAGTTGACGCATCATCTCCTCCATTCCTGCCATATTGCCCTAATCTAACTGATCTATCGGTATATCTGTCTCTGTGGTAGAAACAGATATCTCAACCCAACTGCACACAGGTGAGATGGATAATGACTACTGATCCGAAGACTGTTGAACTGATGATCTGTGCCTGACTGGCCTTTTTGCCTTGCCTCTGGCGAAGGAACACTGATTTGCTCTTGAACTGAATCTCTGACCTGACAAAGTCTATCAGCACAAGCCCAAGCTATGGTTCCGAGACTACCTTGCAAAAGAAGAAAATAGACAGCATCTCAGCTTGATTTCACCAAAACAGATATGTGCAAAGCTGAATAACTGTGCTCTCTATTGAATTCTGTCCCAAATTCTGCCTGCAAACTGATACCCTCAGGTAAAACTGATTCCCAAATATTGGTGCCCTCAGGCTTGATACTCAGACTTGCAAATTGATACGTGCATTCCCTGTAGAGACACGCTCTAAAAGCATATAGCAAACAAGTGAGAGCCAAAACACCCCTATGTTGGGATAGGGTTTCCCTGCCCTATTTTGTCAGGAGCTAGGGTTTCACTACGCACGCAGCAGTTTCAAACAACCTACAATTGGGTAAGCAACCTGTCCTAGTTTGGAATGGTCACTGTGGATTCCGATATGCACTAGGTCAAATGGTCAAAAAGGGTGCCCCGGTAAAAACTGGGGTTTGTGTTCCCATCGTGGTAGAGCCCGTAACCGGTCAGCCTTATGGCACGCTTCTCAAAGTGAACCTCCAGCAAATCACTCAGGAATAGCAAATGGCAAACATGGTATCCTAGGCTCACCAATGCAAATGCAATGGAAAGAAACACATAAGTGTAATCAAAACAAGATATCATGAATTCGAGTCAAGTTCTCTAACTCCCCAGCAGGGTCGCCTGAAACTGTGGACGCGCCCTTGAGGGCTTATGCTTCTCCACAGTTCAGACTCAATATGTCACGGTTCTGAATCTAATCTCACAATGTGCGATGTGAGATCAATAAATCACCAAAGAGTCCAAATCCGGCAAATCGTTTTGGAAAATTGATTTTTAAGAAAGAAGTGCCAAACATGGACTGCTTTGCCAGATACAGAGTCGCCACCTAAATATTTATTTTGGGGGAATTTAAGAAACCCTGACTCGTGCCTAAGGCCACGTGTCCATTATCACCAAAGTTGCCTCGGCTCGGGAACTTGGGTACGATTGGAGAAGGTCAGCTATGAGCACCCCCGCTCGCCCGATCTGAAGATCGGCCTGTACTAAGCATGATATCGAATTTTGAAACCATATGTGTTCTTATTCTAGCTAATTATCTAGCATTTACTATGTGATGCGCACAACACACAAGTATAGACCAGATCATCTAATATCGAACAAAGCATCGCATATCCGTTTGTCTTGAAAATGGTTTGAAGTTTGCTACTCGCAAATAGGCTAAAACACGGGTTTCGACGAATTATTCCAATTCAAGCAACCCAACCTCCACCCATAGACATTTAGGCAGTTATATCACATAAGCACATAGCCTCATGGTAAGCGTGCTATCATGGCAAAACTCATATACATGCAAGATGCTAAAGCATAAATACTCACAGTGTACTTCGAGCCAAAACAAGGAATATGTTAGTAATCAAATGTATGATCCAAATCCATGTTAAGATGGCTAATGCATCGTAGGCAGCCACTAGAATAGGCTCGGCTAATCCAAGATGGCATATGATATACGGCAATATGATACACGTATTCAAGTTGGAATTTAAATACAATATAGTTAGTATGATGCGCGGAGCCTGGTGCATGCAATACAAATGAATGAATGCAAACATGCATAGCATAAGGTATGCTGATTGAAACGTGCCCTAAAACTAACCATCATAAACGGTTAAGTAAAAAGGAGAAAGAAATAGTGGCTGGAAGACATGCATCACACACACGCACACTTATTACAAAATCGTCCTCTCTCGGAAGGTCCGAATGAATAATACAAATTAATTAACTAACAAGCTAATTAAATATTACAGACCCTTAAATAAACTAAAAGCAGTAAAACAGCCTCGGGAAGAGGGACGAATGCATGCACGCTCAGCTCCGCTCGGAAATCCACCGCCATGTCACATGTTGCCACTGTTTACACTGCTCTGCACCTCTGAGGACTGCACAAGTCTCAAGGTTACTTCTGGACTACTCCCTATGCACTGTGGGAGGTCACCGACCAAGAGGAAACACCACCGGCCACGAAATTATGGTCATCGACCAAAAAATGGGATCACCGGCACTATTTTGGCAGTCGACCGACACTGAAAGTTGCCGACCGGCCATCTCTTCCTGCAGAACATTGGTTTGCTGCAACAGAGGATAGACAGAACATGGCGATGCCTTTTCAAAGCAATTTATGCACTACCACCCTCCTCAGTATGTTTGAGACTTAGAGGAGCATGGTTCTCGACCCTCGGGCCATCAATCACGTATTTCGATGCATGATGGCCCAAGGTGCCAAGTGTGGAATTTGATATCAAATGAAATGCACACAAACACACAATGATCCTAACCTCTATCATAATTGATCAAGAGGCAAGGGATGCAAACATGCACAATGCTATGCAACCTAAATATGCAAGCAAACAAATGCAACATGAGCATGTGAACAAGCATGCAAACATGCAAGCATGTAACAACATATTAAAGTCATGACAAAATGCAAGCTAACAAGCATGGAAAATGCAGCTTAAGCATACAACAATATGCAATGGCCAAGTATGCAACAACATACAAGGCAAGCATGCAAGAACATGCAAAGGATGGGCTTACACCAAGATGGACAGCTCTCCAATAGGTCCAAAACAGTGGCCAATATGATGCAACAAAAGCATGGAATAGATGTGTAAACATGCATGCACAAAGGCCTATCATCTAAGGCATAAAAGAGGCAACTCTTAAACACATTTAAAAGAGACTAATATGGAAAAATGACAAGCATGCTAAGCTCTGAAATCATATTAAGAGTGGTGCCAAACCAATCAAACTACCCAAGTAAAGCATGCAACCAAGCCCAAAATTTGGAAACTAGCCATGGGACTCGAACCAAGACTACATGAAGCAAACCTCAAAGGGCCATGGGGACCTAAAACAGTCCCAAGGCAGGTCTAATCAAGACCAAAAGTGAGCTCGAAACTAGCCAATACAAGCTAGATTAAAGGGGCAAAATCATGAGGCATGCAAGGCCACCGAAGAGGTGTTACACTACACCTAATACAACGAAACATGGCATGACTCAAGCAACCAAAATTAGAGATATGACATGTTAAAATGAGCCCAAAAACCCACTTAGATGGCATCTAAATGGTCTAAGCATGATGTCATACACAATGGTCCAAACATGGAGCATAAAACAACAACTCTTTAAGGCATTAAAGGAGCATCAAATGTAAGTAAACAAGCATGCCACATGGACTGAAATGACATGATAAGTGACTCCAAATCACTGAAATAAGCCAAGTAATGCATGCTATGGGGTTCAAAACTCAAAGCCTACAAGCTAGATTGCATGGTAGCTATACAAAGCAAGTCATGGACAACCAAAACAATCAAAATTAGAGCTCAATCATGTTAAAACAAGGCTAGAAGGTTCACAAAGTTGAGCCAAAATCATGCTAAAAACACATGTTACAACATGATGCATGCTAAGGCCAAAACATGGGATTACAAGACAAGTGTATAGAGCATACATGGCATGTCTAAACCAAATTTGGACAGAGGTAAATCATGGCAAAATAACACCAAATATAAACTAAGACATGGCCAACATGAACTTAAACAAGGTGCTCACACATAAGGCAAATATGACAAGTATTGAAGACAACAAGGAGAGGGGATGGCCCTCTCCTTCATAGGACCTCAAAACACCAACACCACCACTAAAATCCCTTTGGATTTTAGTGGTGAGAAGGCCAATACGACGTGGTCTCAGAGCTCATAAAAAAGGCACAAAAATGAGGCTAAACAAGGCCTAAGAGGGGGTAAACAACCCCAATCACCAAAGTGATCTTAAACAACTATTTTAAGCACTTGAAAATAGAACTTTTATCAGTTATAACTTAAGCTTAAAAATAGATGCAAGATAGGCTAAAAGCTTGTGTAAAAAAGGGAAATCTATTGCAAGGAACTCCGCCTTGTAGAACCTCTTCAAGAACCAAGCTCCAGCAGGTTTCTCTGATCAAAATAAGGTCAAAAACCTTAACAACAACCCTCTAATGCCTCAGCAACCCAAGGGTGGGGTAATGCTAGGTGTTCAAGTGCAAAAGTAAGACACAAACTCACTTTTGAGGCACAAAATGGGATCGAATAAGGGAATATAGATACAAAGTTGTATCTCACTCTCTAACCCTAATTCTCTGAACCTGGAGGAGGAAGGAGGGGCTCTCCTCTTATAGAGGTTCAATTCTAAAGCTTCTAAGAGAAGCTAACCAGGAGGCAAATCCCTCCATACACGTGTATGGAGGGGGTGTAAAGTGGATGCCAGCTGTGACAACTGGCATAAAATATCTGCCAAAAGCAGATGGAAAGGGGTCGGCTGGAAAATATGGCCGATTGACCAACAAAAATGGCTGGCCGACCAAAATATTTTGCCGGTAGCAAGAAAAGAGAGCCGGTGGCCTCAACCCAAGGCCGGTGAGCTGTGAGGATGGCCAACAAGCCATTCCCTTTCCTCAGAAGAAAAAACACAAGTGTTTGGTGTACAACCAAGCACAAAACAAACAAGTCGAGACGTCTTGAGGCAAGGTGCGCGACCGAAACCTCCGAGAACTCAAGACGGACACGAACATGGATGATCACATAGTGTTCAAACGGTGACGTCCAAGTCTTGAGGACGGTCAAAAATGGGGTGTCTACACTCTCTTCTCTCTCTAAAACTCAACTTTTTCACTTAAATCTCTAGATCTACTCACCTAGAGTGATCTTTTCACCTTGCTCCTTTGAGATAAAGTGTAGTGCTTATCAAGGGATTCGTTTTGATCGGAGCAAAACGTGGTTTCCTCACCATTGATTTTTAAGCTTTTTCTATTCTCTCTCATCTAAGCTTGAGGTAGGGATATTTTACACTTTGTTATGAATTTTAACCTTGTTATTTGTTGTTATAAAAATATGGTGAGATTTGGGATGTTTGGAGAAAACTTAGGGTTGAGGTTCAAATTTATGAAAGAGGGATTTTTTTTGTGTTGTTGTATATCTGACCATGGGGTTAGGATAGGAGGTGGATTTGTGTTAAAATAGATGAATTTGACTTTTGGGTTGTATAAATAACGGAATTGGTGTGAGAAATATGAAATTGGGAAGTTGTGTGAATGAATGGTGAAGTTAGATTTGTTTAATCACTGACCTATGAAAAATTTGATAATTTATCTATTGATAAATGATATATCTGTTTAGAAATATTTGTTTTGGGCTGTCGGTGGAGGATAACAATGATTGTTGTAGAAATTGCATGAGGATTAGGTGAATTGAAACTAATCAATTGAATTATGTCATTGAATATGATGGTATGATTAAACATTGAATATGTGTTGGGAAAAGTCATTGCATATGATAATGTTTTTAAATACATTGTATATGTATCATTGTTTGGGAGGAGATAGGGGACGTACTCCATTTATAATTAAGTTGGCCGGAGTGTCCAGGGTGAAAGTCCCGAAATCTTGTGCATATATGGGTGCCGATTCCCTCAGATGAAGATTCCGTATAATGTCAAAACTTCAAATTTTGTGCATATATGGGTGCTGATTCCCTCGGATGAAAATTCTGCAAAATGGAAAAACTTCAAATCTTGTGCATATATGGGTGATAATTCCCTCGGATGAAAATTTCGTAAAATGGAAAAATTGAAGTGTTTGAATAATAGTTGTATTATATTGTGAATCACTGAGTTGTAGCCTTATTTTGGATTGTTTAGATAACAATGAATTTGTCTCAAGAATTGGCTCAGAGTTAGTTGAATTAATATGAATTGAATAGATTTAAATGGAATTGAGATATGTGTATCAGTGTTGAACGAATATAGAAAGAATGTGAGTTGGTTATGAATGTGGAATGTTTACCTGACATTTATATCTTAGTTAAACTTCATATATTGTGTTAGGCTATTTCTACTGGGCTTTGGCTCACCCTACTTGGGAAACTATTTTCAGTTACCAGTGTTATGCTCCCTCCAAGGGCGTAGCTTGGGAGGACTTAGGAGCTGGAGACTCTATTATGTTATTTGTTGTTTGGATGTTTAAATGTTTATTCAAGCCAAGGGCTTTACATGTATTGAGCTTATGACTCTCTTTTGTTGCAACCAAGTAATGTCTTGGAAAGATGTAAGCCTGAAGGGCATTCGCTTATGTTAAACTCTTTTGTATTATAATTTCATGCGATGAAAGGACTACATACACTCTAATTTATGTAGCTGTTATTTATGTTGTTGTGGATCATATTTGTGGTGTTATAATTTTGGGGGCGTTTCAACTTGGTATCAGAGCGTATCGGGTTTGAATACTTTGGGTACGTGGGAGATGGTTATTACCACAATGGATTTGTCTCACTTAGTTGAGGCATTAGTGTGCATTTGTATGCTTATGTGATAACATGCTTGTATGATTATGTAGGTATGGGATTTAATTTCTTGGATGCTGATTGAGTCCATGGGTTTCTGGGAGTCCTGTTGGAAAGGCACTTGATCACTGTCGTTTCTAACCGAAACTCTAGCAACGTCGCGGGACGGTCATTATCCAGAAATGAAATTCGTATGTGTTTACATGATTACGTGCTTATGTGGAATGAGTTAGTGTTTTCTATTTTACGAGGACTTGAGTGAATTGGCTTTGGTACATTAGAGACTGTACTAATCTTTGAGTTACCTTTACTAGGATGCCTAGACGAGGAAGTGAGAATTTCCCTCCTTCCACACGGGAAGAATTGCGGAAATAGTTTGTGGAGTTGCACCAAAGTATTACACCTTTGGTACAGTTTGAAGCATGGTTTGCTAACCTATCGAGATTTGCTCTGGAGTTGGTGGAGACTGAGGAACTTCGTTGTTCAGAGTTTGAGAGTAAGCTGTGTGACGATATCCGAGAAAGGATTGTCGGGTCTTGGCAGAGAAGTTATAGTGTGCTTGTTAAGGCTGCGGCTCATGTAGAGGCAGCGGTACTATCCATGGGTCAGAGTAGAGAGGAGGCCATCTTGGCAACCCCAGTGACTCGGGGTGTTAGTAAACCACTTAAGAGGCAGAGGGGTTTCAACCCACAACAGTTTCAGAGAGAGCAATCTAGATCTACCTTTCTAGTGCTGAGTTCAAGTTTAGGACAAGGTAAGCAGAGGGGTTTTACATGTTTCAAATGTGGTCAGTTGGGCCACAAGTCTCCAGCCTGCCCTTAGAGGAAAATGACAGGGTTGGTAGTTCAACCAGTGATTGCACCGCTAGGAGCATCCAGTCAACCAAGATCTGGAGTGATCGAGTGCTTGATGGGGAAGCAATCATTGGGATCCTCACCAGTTTAGACTTTGAGCCAGTCACGTATTCGGAAACCACTTACATGCTAGGGGTGTAATCAATCGGGCCGTCTTAAACGTTTCTGCACCTAGCCGGGGGCTTCTTTGGGAGTTTTGCAACCTAGTCAAGTTCAACCTTATTCGTCTGGGCAAGGACAATACCGTTATGAAAAACAAGCAGGCCAGATTTTGAGGGCCTCGGGAGAGTCGAGTTCTCAGACCCCTAGTGGGGAATTATGCATTTGTTCCAGGTGTGGCCAATTTGGACACATCAGTAGTTCCTGTCTGTGGCTTGTGAGCTCTTAGGGTACTTTGGGCTCGAGAATAACCGACTTTAGCAGTCCAGTGAGGGACAGTTGTAGTGGTAGTACTACTGGGATGGTGTTGTTTTGACTATTCTGTTTTGTAACTGGTGGGTTATTGTTGTAATTATTAGGTTCTGTTATGTAACCAATGTGTTTTGGGGATGTTGAGACATCATAACTACTTACATATATATGTACCTTTGTTTCCTTATTTCCCTGGATTGGATGGATTGGAGTATGTAATGACTCTAAAGTCTTATTAATATGATAAATTATTGTAGAATCAGAAAATTTTCGTATTAATGCACATTTATGCGTGTGATTTAGTTTGGAAAGGTGATGGCTGATGAGCCATAGTTAGAAATTAAAAAGAGTTGTTGAGGGATGTGTGTTTTGGTCGGAATTACCATGGGGCGAGAACAATTATACTTGCCGGGTGTACGTAATTTCATGAGTATGTCTTATTTGGTCTTATGTGCGTGGTAGAGATTTTGGTCTACTATCGTGGGACTTCCTTGAGAGTATGTGAAGTGTGCGATTGACACTAAGTTTTGTACACATAACATGATGTTTTTAAGGAGGAATAGCGCATAGTTTCATTAGGTATAGACTTGTACCTTCATGGTAGGTAATGTTGTTGAATCTTCATATTTTTTTGATTGGTTGTTTCATTTGAGGGGATGTTAATCCCTTATCAAAATCGTGGTTGTTAGCATTGGCGAGTGGTACGTTGTGAGCAGCTGTTAATATGTTTTGGGCAGTAGTATAGTGGATGTTTCCTAAGTTTTAGGACACTTTTATTATGTTTGAATGCGATAGGTATGTACCTTAATTCTGGTTAAGTCAGGATATGTTGTCGGAAGGGTTGGTTGGGTGTGCAACCCGTGGTTAGGGCGTGACCGTGTGTAGGGTCACAGTGGTACGGTGTTTATAGATGAAGGTTTGGGATAATGGCGAGGAGATTGAGGACTTCATTTGTTCTTCTGGAGAGTTAGGACGGTAAGTCTTTGAAAGACCTGTCGATGTCTTGTGTTTGTACCGGGGCTTGGTTCGGAGTAGTTGTTCAGTAGTAGCAACGGCTAGTGGATTGGCTCAGAGGCTTAGTATTTTGATTGTACACTTGTTACGAGTGACGAATAGAATGCAGATTAATGAGTTGAACTTACTGGTCATTGAGGGATGGAAGTGTTATGTTTGCTTGTGCTTGGTTTTGAGTGGTTACGTAGTAACGATGGTGTTGTGGTGTGGTAAGCCTTTGCTAGTTAACTTGGGGCCAGGGAACAAGTATGTGAATTTCATTATTGTGAATTCGGCCAAGGTTGTGAGTACATTCTCAGAATGAGGGATTTAGTGTGGGTGTAAGATATTGTGTAGTTAATGATTGGGTTGAGTAGTTTAATATTTGACAGTGCTGGGTCACGTTGGTGGTGGCATTTGTCGTCCAGTGTGGATAGTGGAACTCCGAGTGAGGCAGTAAGATTGTGTAGGGTGAGCGACGCACTCTATCAGAGTTGTTTCGACTTGTTCAGTCCTTGTGTGCATGGTATAAGACACTGGTGTGTGCGTTGACTTGGGATGGTGTATTATGCTTGACTTGAAAAGTTCAGTTGAGACTCAAATGTGAAACTAGGATGTGCGTGCCACTTAGGCATATGTGTGAGGGGTGAATGAAAAAAAAAAGAAAAGAAATCAGAGTAACTTGGGTTAACATTGAAGAATCTAGAGTGATTCATTGGACTGGAGAGGTTGTGTATAGAACTCCATTTAGGAGTTGGTGAGGTTGGGCAGGATGTTGGTGTTTGAAGACTGGTACGAGTGAATAAAGTTGGATAGTTGATTGGTCAATACTTGGGTTGGTTGACATATAGTCACCTCGAGAATCAGTCGAAATTGTAGGTTGTGTAATTAAACGGTGTCTTGGTGTGGAATGTAAGTCCCTCATGGACAGTTGGAAGGTTGTTTGAGTGGTAGTAACCAGTTTTGGATTTCGGTTGAGAACTTTGGTCTTATAAGCGCTTTGCACCATTATGTGATCAATGGTGTGCAATTTCTTTCTTTGTATTATTGCGTTACTGGCATTTCTAAAATTTATAAGGGTTCTCATTATGGAAAATCTGGTTTTGGGTATTGTAACACCACCGTGAGTGTAATGGATTTTGTGGGATGACTATGTTGTGATTTACTCGAGGAATGTTGAAGAATAATTTGGAGGAAAACCAAGTGTTTTGGAACAAATGGAATAGATTAAGCATTTTCTTTAACTTGAACGGAATATCTTATACCATGTGTTGAGAAGTCACATTTTGATCTAGCCTAAGTTACTGGTTACATGTTGTATGCCCTTTGGCAAGGGCTTGGAATTGTCGAGTATTGATGTGCCATGACGTTATTGATCATTTGTGTTTTATTTTGCGTTCTCGTTCTACGAGAGTTGACTAAAAGCCTTGTGTATGAGTAGTTTCTCTTTCCTATGTTGAAGTGTTAAGCACTCAATGGTGATTTGAGTATTGTAGGTAGTCGAGTCGTTGTGGATGTTTTGAAGTGCGGTTGTTATTTAAGTTGTTGTTACGGTTATTATTATTATCAGAGGTATGTGTTCTTGTCTTATAAACCACCGCGAGTTTTGCCGGTTGGGGAGGTATTCATGTTTGTTCCTTGTTGTTGAGTCGAGTCTTGTGAAGCAAGACGTTTCTATTAGTAAAGGTATCATGGAAACATCTCGAGATTAAGGAAGTAACTTGGGAGCATGAATTGGAAGTTCGTGAGAAATATCCGGACTTATTCGTTGGTATTTGAACATATGTTGAGATTTTAGTTTGTTAATGAAATGTTAAAACATTGTATATGTTGTGGGTGTCTTGAAAACATGGATTCAATATGAGCATTGTATATGTTCTAGGAATATAGAATATTGTATGTGTTGTATCAAATTTGGAAACATTGTATATGTTTGGATTATGAAAGCATTGTAAATGTTGAATACGTTTCGAAGACGCAAGTTTAAGTTGAACATTGTATAAGTTGTTTGAGTCTTGGAAATGCAAATTTATCATAAACATTGAATATGTTTTGAAAATATGAGATGCACGTATTGAAACTGGTTAAATTTCAGAAGATTCATATTGATAATATATGTTCAGATATATCTATTGTGGAACTGTTCTCTTGTGGAAGGATTGAATGACCGTAGGTGGGTCATGGTAATGAGAATTGAATTGTAATCATTAGAAAATTGGGCAATCATGGTTTTGAAACTTGTACTAAAATTTTGGGGACGAAATTTCCTAAGGTGGGAAGGTCGTAGCACCTGTATCCTTCAAAGCTTTTGGAGAAGTGTATTCGAATCCTTTTTTTTTATTATTTTATTTTGGAAGTCTTTGGTGTTATGTATGTTGGTTTTGGAGGAGTACAATCCGATTTAAACTTGTTGGGTTTCATTGTTCGCACTTATTCTTGTCAAAAGTTCCTTGGAGACTTAGAAATTCTATTCTAGGGTCGACACTTGCCTTCCTAAGGGTTAACCCTTACCTGTTGGTGAAGTTTCTCGGAGTGTTGGTCATGACCCGAACCCGCCCCTATGGATTAAGGTCATAACCGGCTAGTAATCAAAGGATTACCTGCGGCCTCAAACCAAAACAAAAGATATTCCATCAGAGTTAAGGGGCCAAACGGAAGCCAGTTTAAAAATTTTGTCCAATGAGCTATGCTTACATGGAAAATCAAAACATTTCACATATACTTAATAATAACTCACACCACATATCAGTAGTTAACATTTTGTATACCCAGGATCATTCAAACACATAGTCAACTAAATCAAAAGCTTATACACATAAATGGTCCATCATGACCAATAGAAGTAGCAAAAGAAATACAAAAGATCATAAACAAGCCTCTTGTGTGAGGCACCTGGGCTGACTTCACAAAACTCGGGTTCCTTTCTTTAATTCCACTAAGGCTGGGGTTGAATGTCCCTTTGCTCACCTACATACATATAAATGAGAGTGAGCTAACGCCCAGTGAATAATATCAAAGTAAAGAAGTTAATGAATGAGATTCATTCATAAATGAATCATACTTATAATGTACATATTTGAACCAGTATTCTCATTCACACCAGATTTACAAATCTCAACAAAACAAAACGACCTTGGGTCCAACACATCATATCCATATGCAAACGACCTCAGGTCCATCTATACGAAACGACTTTTGGTCCAACCAATTCTCTATTCGAAACGACCTTTGGTCCAATTCGAACACATCAAACGGCCTTGGGCCCATTCTCTTCATATTCGTATCCATGCGCATTTCATATTAATGATCATGATCCCTTTCATTCAAACGGCCCTTGGCCCAATCGTTCATATCTGTCGGCCTTTGGCCCAATCATTCATGTCCGACGGCCTTTGGCCCAATCATTCATGTCCAACAGTCTTTAGCCCAATCATTCATGTCCGACAGCCTTTGGCCCAATCATTCATGTCCGACGGCCTTAGGCCCAATTCAGGTATATCAAACATATCAACGGCAAATGGAAAATGACAAACGGCAAACGACCTTAGGCCCAATTCAAATGTATCAAACGGCAAATGGCAAACGGCAAATGGAAAACGGCAAACGGCCTTAGGCCCAATTCAAATATATCAAACGTATCAAACGGCCTTATACAATTTAGGCATATAGAATACTCATTCATATTTTAAATCAACAAATCCATGGAGCTTATACAAAAGTAGCATTTGGAAAGTAGCATACTTGAAAATATCTTTACTAAGATATTACTCGCAGTGTTCTGCCGGTGGATTCGTCCTTATGCTTGACCCTACATAATACATAACACATATCGGGTCACAAACGATTCAAT
Source organism: Camellia sinensis (assembly GCF_055761805.1). Classification (NCBI taxonomy): domain Eukaryota; kingdom Viridiplantae; phylum Streptophyta; class Magnoliopsida; order Ericales; family Theaceae; genus Camellia; species Camellia sinensis. Next base: position 54,411,183 of record NC_138970.1, read on the forward strand.
CCATTTTTAATGCATACATTCCTCTTAGGCCTCTTTCTTATCTTCTTGATTCATTTACAAATGCGCAATGTATGCCTAAGAGTGCTTAGAAATGAAAAAGAACGGAAAACGATACATGAAACCACTTTTTAAAATTACTGAAACAGGACTCCCAGCTCGAGCGTAGGTTTCCTCGCTCGAGCGGACCCCTTTGGTTTGCAAAAGTGCTAGTTGCCTCAAATTTACGCTCGAGCGTGACTTCGGACGCTCGAGCTGAAAGTCACTCTACATAGCTCCCCGCTCGAGCGTGAATGTCCCCGCTCGAGCGGACATTACTGACTACAAAACTGCTGGGAGCTTGTATTTCACGCTCGAGCAGCACTGTGGACGCGCCCAAACATCCCGGGAGAATCCCGTTTTGTTCATTGGGCATACTACAGTTCGGACTCAATGTCACGGTCCTGTATCTAATCTCGCAGAGTGCAATGCAAGACCAATGAATCATCAAAGAGTGCAAATCCGACAAATCGTTTTGGAAAACAGATTTTTAAGAAAGAAGTGCCAAACATGGACTGCTTTGCTAGATATAGAGTCGCCACTTAAATATTTTATTTTGAGGGAATTTAGGAAACCCTGACTCGTGCCTAAGGCCACGTGTCCGTCATCACCAAAGTTGCCTCGGCTCGGGAACTAGGGTACGATTGGGAAAGGTCACGTCGTGAGCACCCCTGCTCGCCCGATCAAAGATCGGCCTCTACTAACCATGATATCGAGTTTTGAAAACATTATATGCTCTTATTCCGGTTATTAGCCTAGAATTACTATGTGATGCGCACAGCATACAAGCATAGACTGGATTGCCTAAGTTGGAACAAAGCATCGTATATCCGTTTGTTTTGAAAATGGATTGAAGTTTGTTACTCACAAGTGGGCTAAATCACGGATTTCGATGAATTGTTCCAATTCAAGCAATCTAACCTTCATCCACAGGCATTCAGGCAGTTATGTCACATAAGCAATTAGCCTCATGGTAAGCATGCTTTCATGTTAACACTTACACACATGCAAGATGCTAAAACATAAATACTCACAGTGTACTCCGAGCCAAAACAATGAACACGTTAGTAATCAATTGTATGATCCAAGTCCATGTTAAAATGGCTAATGCATTGCAGGCAAAATGCAACTAGAATAGGCTTGGCTAATCTAAAGTGGCATATGAGATGCGACAATTTGATACATGTATTCAAGTTGGAATTTAAATACAATGCAGTTAGTATGATGCGCCGAGCCCGGTGCATGCAATAAAGATGAATGATGCAAATATGCATAGCATAAGGATGCTAATTGAAATGTGCCCAAGAACTAACCATCGTAAGCGGTTAAGTAAAAGGGAGAAAGAAGTGGAGGTTGGAAGACATGCATCACACACACGCACGCTTATTGCACAATTGCACCCTCTCGGGGGAGGGACCGAAAGAATAATACGAATTAATTAACTAACAAGCTAATTAAATATTACACAATACTTAATTAATGAGTTAATTAAGCTAAGAAAGCAGCAAAGAGGCCTCGGGAAGAGGGATGAATACATGTACACTCGGCTCCGCTCGGAAATCCATCGCCATACTCATGCTGCCTCTGTTTACACTGCTCTGCACCTCTGAACACTGCGCAAGTCCCAAGGAAGCTTCAGAATCACTCCTTGAGCACTGTGGGATGTCACCGACCAAGAGGTGAGGCCACCGGCCATGGAGAACTGGTCATCGACCATTTGTGGTAATACCGGCTAAAAATTAATGGCCGGCCGGCATTTAAGATGGTCAACCGACCATCTCTTCTTGCAGAATCCTGTTTTGCTACAGCAGAGGACAGACAGAACATGGCAATGCATTTTCAAAGCAACGTTTGCACCACCACCCTCCTTATCATGTTTGAGACTCAAAGGAGTATGGTTCTCGACCCTCTGGCCATCAATCACGCATTTCAATGCATGATGGCCCAAGGTGCCAAGTGTGCATTTTAATGTCAAATGAAATTCACACAAAACACATAAAGGACCCAAACCTCTATCATGGTTTATCAAGAGGCAAGGGAATGCACACTCAATGCAATGCAACTTAAGCATGCAAGCAAGCACGCAAAGAAACCAAGCATGCAACAACATGTGAGGCAAACATGCAACTAATATGCAATAGGCATACAACCTAAACATGTAAGCTAGTATGGCATGCAACAAAATGCAATGGGGTTAGCATGAAACAACATGCAAGATACTAACATGCAACAACATGTAATATACTAAGTATGCAACGAGCATGTTATGAGCCAAGTACACAACGAGGGACAATTGAACTAGCATGCTACAACATGCAATTCATCAAATATGCAACAAATATGTGACAACATACAAGGCAAGCATGCAACAACATGCGGGGATGGACTTAAACCAAAATGGGCAGCTCTCGAATAGGTCGAAATCAGCGGCCCAAGTCAAGAATTGGAGGCATGAAAATGCAAAACAATCATGCACAAGTGAGTGGTCCAACACTTAGGCAACCATGCACAATCCTCAAGCATGAGCAAGATGTGATAAATGTGAGAAAATGACAGTGCATTAAGCTCTGAAAATATGTGAGGAATGATGCCAAATCAACCAAATAAAGCAAGCGAAGCATGCAAGATGGTCCAAGGCCTAAGGCTAACCAAAGGGCTCAAACCATGGCCATACAAGGGAAGTCCCAAATGGTCAAAGGCACTCAAAATAGTCCCAATGCAGGTCGAGACAAGGCCAAAAACACACTTAGATGGCATCCAAATGGCCTAAGCATGGAAGCATACGCAATGATCCGTTCAAGAAGCATAAAACACAAACTCTTTAAGACATTAAAGGAGTGATAAGTGTAAGTTTGTAGGCCTGAAATATGGGCTGAAACAACATTCTAAGTGATGCCAGACCATTGAAATGATCCTAAATAGAGAATGCTAACAACTTGGACACTCAAAGCCTACAAGTTAGATTACATGGTAGCTATACAGAGCAAGTCATGGATGATCAAGATAACCAAAATCAGACCTCAAGCATATCGAAACATGGATAAAAGCTTCTTGAAGTCAGGCCAAAATCATGCTAAAAACACATGTTACAACATGATGCATGTTAAGGCCAAATCATGGGATTACAAGACAAGTGTATGAAGCATACATGGCATGTCTAAACCAACTCAAAATAGAGGTGTATCATGGAAAAACAAAGCCTAATACATGCTGAAATGGAGCTAAAACAAACTAAACACACATGCTACCACATAAGCCATTTATGCAAGCATTAAAGACAACAAGGAGAGAGGATGACCCTCTCCTATTTTGGACCTCAAAGCCACCTCTCCACCACTGAAAATCCTCTAGATTTCAGTGGTAGAGAGGTCATGCAAAGACCAAAACAATGGCCAAAAGGTATGGCCTAAAACAAGGCCTAACAAGGCCTTGGAGGGGGGAGACAACCCCAAACCTCAAAGTGACCTTAAACAAAGTTCTGAAACACACAAAATCAGAACTTTTATTAGTTATAGTCGAAGCTTAAAAAAAAAGAAAGAAGGGCTAAAAGCCTATGCCAAAATGGGGGATTTAAAGCAAGAAACTCACCCTTGTAGAAACTCTTCAAGAATAAAGCTCTAGCAGGTTTCTTTGATCAAAATCAACTCAAGAACCCGAACAATAACCCTCTAATGCCTCAGCAACCCAAGGATGGTGTAATGCTAGGTGTTCAAGTGCAAAAGTAAGACAAAAACTCATTTGAAGGCATAAAATAGGATCAAATAAGGGAGTATATATACAAAACTATATCTCACCCTCTAACCCTAATTTTTCTGAACCCTGGAGGAGGGAGGAGGGGCTCCCTCTTTATAGAGGCTCAAATTCTAAGGCTTCCAAGAGAAGCCAAGCAAAGAACAAATCCCCCCATACACGTGTATGAAGGGGGTGTAATGTGGATGCTAGCTGTGACAGCTAGCATAAAATATCTGCCAAAAGCAGATGGAAAGGGGTCGGCTGGAAAATATGGTCGATTGACCAACAAAAATGGTCGGCCGACCAAAAACATTGCCGACTGACCAAAATCTTTGGCCGGTAGCAAGGAAACAAGGCCGGTGGCCTCAAGCCAAGGCCGGTGAGGTATGGGGATGGCCAACAAGCCATTTCCTGCCCTCAGAAGCAAAAACACAAGTGTTTGGTATACAACCAAGCACAAAACAAACAAGTCGAGAGGTCTTGAGGAAAGGCGCGCGACCGAAGCCTCCGAAAACTCAAGACGAACACGAACATGGATGATCACCGAGTGTTCAAACGATGACGTCCAAGTCTTGAGGACGGTCAAAAATGGGGTGTCTACATTTGCCCCTATTTGACAGAACTCGAAAGTCATAACAATGACGAGAGTGAATGTCAAAGCTCAGAGACGACCCATTTTTGACAATACCGAAGACTTAGACAAAGCATACAAGCTAGTAAGATATGTGCCCATAGGCAAGGGCACGATACAAAGAACATGCATGATGCCAAACATAACTTATGATCATGCAAAGAGAGCTGTAACGAAGCAAATACATACAATAAGTGCAATAGTGTAAGCAGGCGGATACAAATCTAACTACATTACATGCAGAAAGGATGTAAGAGAATTATTCAATTCTCGCTACGCCTCACGCGGAGAACACAATACCTGTGCGGTTCGTCTGGTCGTGGCAGCTTCAAATGAACCGTACATACAATATCGTGCCTGTGCGGTTCGTCTGGTTGCGCCAGCTTCACAGGAACCGTACATACAATATCGTGCCTGAAAAAAAAAAAGAAAACTTAACAGGTACAATATTGTTAGAAACATGCATAGCAATGCAAGTGAGAAGTGCGTAACAACGCAAGTGATGTGTGCATAACAATGCAAGTAACATGCGAGACAACGTAGGTGGGAGGGTGCAAGACAATGCAACCTAAGGATGATGCATAATAATGTGGAATGGATGCAAAACAATGCAACCTAAGTGCGACGCATGACAATGCAGAAGGGAGTATGTCAATACGAGGAGGGCATGAGTGACAACGCAAGCCGAGTAGGACGCATAACAATGCGATTTGGGACAAGCATAACAATGCTATGAAGGCACAAACACATGTAAGTAAAGCATACGCGACAACGTATACAATGTGTGAAGGTGAGGAAAAGTATACACATGTAAGTAAAGCACACGTGGAAACGCATGCAATGTGTAAAGCAAAGAATAAAATGTACACATGTAAGTAAAGCACATGCGACAACATGTACAATGTGTAAGGCAATTACGAAGATAAGCATGAACACATGTATGTAAAGCATGCGTGACAACGCAAGCAATGTGTAAAGTAAAGAATAAAATGTACGCATGTAAGTAAAGCATGAGTGCTATCGCAAGCAATGTGTATAGTAGAAATGAACACATGTAAGTAAAGCATGTGCGCTAACGCAAGCAATGTGTAACCTCCTGAAAATATGCATGAACACATGTAAGTAAAGCAAACGCGGAAACGTATGCAATGTGTAAAACAATGTGTAGACGTCCCTCGAATGGCCCGGGAGGGAATCCCGTTCTGTTCGTTTTCGGCTTACTACAGTTCAGGACTCAAATTGTCACGGTTCTAAATCTGAACCAAAGAGTCCAAATCCGACAAATCGTTTTGAGAAAATAGTTTTTAGAAAGGAGTGCCAAACATGGACTGCTTTGCCAGATGCAGAGTCGCCACCTAAATATTTTTTATGGGGGAGTTTAGGAAACCCTGACTCGTTTGCCTAAGGCCACGTGTCTGTCATCACCAAAGTTGCCTCGGCTTGGGAACTTAGGTACGATTAGGGAAGGTCAGCTATGAGCACCCCCTCTCGCCCGATCAAAGATCGGCCTCTACTAACCATGATATCTTGTTTTGAAAACATTATGCGTACTTAAATTGGTTATTAGCCTAGATTTACTACATGATGCGCACAACATTCAAGTATAGACTGAATTCATTGAATTGGAACAAAACATCGCATATCTGTTTGTTTTGAAAATGGATTGAAATTTGCTACTCGCAAGTAGGCTAAAACACGGGTTCGGCGAATTATTCTAACTCAAGCAACCTAACCTTCACCCACAAGCATTCAGGCAGTTATAACACATAAGCACATAGCCTCATGGTAAGCATGCTATCATGGCAACACTTACACTCGTGAAAGGATGCTAAAACAAAATTGCTTACCGAGTACTCCAAGCCAAAACAGAAACTAGTTAATAATCATATGAATGATCCTAGTTCTTGTTAAGATGGCTA